>NW_022060548.1:11350610-12025916 GCF_003285725.1 Scaptodrosophila lebanonensis | reverse complement strand
TTAAACTGTTGAATTATATTTATAAAAAGCAATTCTGAAAACTAAACTCCCTCACATTGTTAAACATTTTCAACTAAGCTCTCAAATAATAATTGAAAAGAACAATAAATTTGGTAAATTGATGAAAAAACCTTAAGCTTGTTTTAGAAATCCGACACTTTTTGTAACAAGAAACCACATTCAATTTGAATTTCGAAAGCAAACTAAAGATGGCAAGGACCAAGTGATGAAATTATTTGTAAAAAACTAAAGTTGAACTCAGAACAATAAATGTTGTAAATTAATTCAAAAAGCTTAAGCTTGTCTTAGAAATCCGACACTTTTTATAACAAGAAACCACATTCAATTTGAATTTCGAAGCAAACTAAAGATGGAAAGGAGCGAGTTATTATTTATAGAAAGCTGAAGTTCAATTTAATGGAAATTCGCAGCTTCTTATACTCAGATAATAAAATTGATTCTAAACGTGGAACAGAACCAACATTTCTTCAAATATCTGAGCGTCTTATAAGAACTACAAATGTATTTTTTGTAGAAAACTGAAGTTCAATTTAATGGAAATTCGCTTCTTAGTCTGATAATAAAATTGTGGAACAGAACCAAAAATTCTTTACATATCTGAGTGTCTTAGGGGAACTACAAATGTATTTTTTTTTAGAAAACTTAATTAGATGGAAATGCGCCCCTTCTTATTCAGATAATAAAATTGAATTCAAATCGTGGAATAGAACCAAGAATTCTTTACATACTTGTATCTGTAGAGGAACTGCAAATGTATTTTTATGCAACCTTCCCTAGGAGATCATATTTGTAAAGGAACTGTAATTTTCAGTTTCCATTTCAGGAGCAGCTATCTCCTTCTAATTTGGTGAATGTATTGGGCGTCTTCTTTAAGACTGCCATTTTGAATAAACTTCCAATTGGTGCCTATTCAGCTTTCCTTTTTAATGGCTGCTATTTTTGAAAATTATTTAATTTGATTTCTATACAAGAAAGCTGCTTATTTTGGGCGCTTTTTAGTGTTAACTGTTTTAAAGCAAGTCTAAATCGCCGTGTATGCAAGTTTCCTTTTTTCAACATTTTTTTCAGACAATTTCCAACGCGTTCCTATTTATCTTTCTGCGACTACCTATTGGTATGTTGCAAGCGATTACCATTTTCGAATGCTTGTATGCCTTTATGCTTTTGTAGTGATTGAACTTTTGTAGAAACTCCTAATTGGTAACAATATAGCTACAATTTGCCAACACAACCTATCTTAGCGAATCATGAATAACACTTCGTTTTTGCTGCTTATACGGTCTGTCGTAACCCTAACAGTTGCTTCTATATAGTTCTATATAAGTTTCCAACTGTCAGCCATGGGCTTTTATATGTTACTGCCCTTGCTATAAAGCTGCCTTTCATCGCCGTCCATCATGAATAATGCTTCGATTTTCTTTACTGATTTATCGCCACCCAGCATCGAGATAGCTCGAAGCCTTTATTTGTATTTTCACAGCAAAGTTGGAAAGATCTGTCCATCCAAATCGATTGCGATTGAGTTTACAAAGTTGTACTCTTCCATAATTGAAATGTACAACAAGAAATGCTTTAGAATTTCCAGTGTTGCAAATGGAAGGAAAATGCTGGCATAGAAATGTCATTTGTGTGTTCATATTGGATTGCCAGCCCGTCCATCAACATGCCATTCGGCCCAGTTCTGTAAACAGTTGTGTGCCAGCGTTGCGAATCGAAAATCGTTTGATATTTACACTAGTTTATAATGTCGGGCACCCTTGCAGCGACCCTCTCGCACTCACACTCGCACACACACACAAACACACGCACACACAGACACACACACACGCAATACAATACATTAAATGCATCATTAGAGTTAACACTATGCACGATAATACGAATACGAATAATACGAGTAGGGGCAGAGCTGGGTGGCCAACTACTGCCCACTATTTACTCACTTACTTCTAGGCAGCTGCATCAGCTGCACGAAATGCCCCTCCCCCTCCCCGTGTTCCGTCCCCAGCGACATGCACGTCCACATCCGTCCAGGCTCCAGCGCCGCACTGATGGGAATGGTGGCAGCTGCCAGGCATCCAGAATGGGGCTGCTCCAGTTCAATGTGACAGCCGCGGCCGCGAGCCAAAGCAGGAGGAGCCAGTGGAGGACGCCCGCTGGCAGGCAGCGGACCGAGGAGGTGGCCGCAGCGCTGGCCATAAACATGGCTAGGAAAGGCACTGAATTCCAACGCAAAGAGCTGGCGCTGCTGTTGCCATGTTGCATGGCCGCCGGATGTTCGCCGTTTATGACGTGCACCACCACGGAGGCGGAATCTGAAATAAGCCAGCCAGGCAGAGCGAGTCCAAGAAGTAAAGTTAAATAAGGAGGAGAAGAAGAAGAAGAAGCAAAATATGTACAGTTAATTGCATTGGCCAGCATTTTGGCAGCTGATGTGGCCTTAGTCGCCACACGATTCCACTACTCCGCCGCTAGAGCTGTGCGCGCGACAGCAAATGACGTCACCATCAAGCAAGTTTACGGAGCACATTTTTTGTCACGGATTCTTGCCGCTTAGCCGCCATGTTCACGAACATCCACAGCCCTCTCAGCATCAAACTCAGATGTTTAGCAAAGGAGCCGCTTTTCCACTAAAATGTTTACCTCTTATCCTTGTACTTGGCTCAGTTAGTGCAAGCAGCTTTTTAAATGCATTTTTAAGTGCAATACATTCCACAGCATAGCACAGATCTTACTCCTGGGGCGAGAATTGGTTTCATGTCTAACAAATGTGGCCATTGAATGATGCTTGGTAGTATCAGCTTTATATTTCTCTCTGATAGTCCTAGCTAGTAGCTATTTGAATTCCTTTTTGGAACAGATACGAGTATTATCCGGATTATTATCCGAAGTATTGAGGATTGTTTTTAAGTCTAAAAAGCTTAACCATTGATTGATACTTGGAAATAAACAGGTTTCTATATCTCTCTGATAATTCCAGAAGCTATGTGAATTCATTTTTAACACAGATGCGGTATTATTCCGGAGGTGAGGATTGTTTTCAAGTCTATAAAGCTTAACCATTGAATGATGCTTGGAAGAAATCAGCTTTACATTTCTCTCTGATAGTCCCGAAAGCTATTTGAACTCATTTTTAGCACAGATACGCGTATTTTTCGGGAGGTAAGGAAGAAGTTATTTGGGTAATCAGCTTTACATCACTCTCTTATAATTCCAGAAGCATAGCACAGGTGTTGCTTCTGCGGTGAAAATTGGCTTCATCACCAAAAAGCGATGCTTGGAAGTAATCCACCAATTATTCAGACAGTCTACATTTAGGAAAACTGGACTAGCTCTCAGGCATATGTGCAACTACCTGAAGTATTTGGAGGAGGAAAAGTCTTCTGACTCAAAAATATTTGCACATATGAGTAAAAAACAGCACTGCTTCACGTGGGTCAACATTTTGTCATCAATAAATAATCAGAACGATTTATCGAAGAGTATATTCAAGAGTTTTCATGACATTGTAACCCCTATTGGCAGTTGAAACATTACCTTTCTTGACCCGTCACGATCACGCACGCACGCTCCTTAGTCACGCGCAGCTCTAGTCGACTCTACAGCTACCCATAACCCATATACCCATATCAGATGGCTATACGAGTATAGCAATGTTTGTACCCACCTGAGCTGCTTGGCGAGCACGTATAGTTGCCCGAATCGGCTGGCGTGGCCTTCGCTATCAGCAGCTTGCTGGTGCGCGTGGAACGCTCCGTGATGACGTTAATGCCTCCACGCTGAGAATAATTCATGACCCGCTTGCCTTTATACCAGTAGATGAACGAGGGCGGCACCGGAGACTGCATTGCCAGGCAGGTGAGATTGATGTCGCTGCCGCTCTTGATGAACAGCTCAGCATTGCCAAGGATTTTGGCACGCGAGACTGCAAAAAATAAACACACACACACACACACATACACACAACCACATACATACAAACAAGTAAAAATGTATAAAGTAAAAATAAGAGAAAAAGCGAAACAAGGGATTGCAAATGCAAACACACACACACACACACACACACATACAGAGGGAGAGAGAGAAGACAAATATACAAACGTATACATATATTAATTAAATGCCTGACCCGATTTTACGGATTTCAACACAACATGGATACGAATATCCCATACAAATAACCACACACACACACACTTACACACACACACTCAATCAACTCACCCACAACATTCAGTCTAAAGCCCTGGCTTATTTTGGGTTCGGTGGATACTTGGCATTCATAGGTGCCCGAATCTCGCGGCTGTGGCGATGAGATGCGCAGAGTCCATTCATCGGAGCCCTCCGAATGTAGCGACTGAAAGCGCTGATCATTCGTATAAGTCAGTATGCCAACGGTTAGTATATGCAGGTCCCGTTTGCGTATCCAGGATACCTGTCGAGCAAAAAAAACAAACAGAACAGACACCCAGGTTTAAGGACTTTGTATGAAATGTAATTCTTAACCTATTATTTAAGCTGGAAAATAAATCAATATGGTTTCCACTAGGAAAGATGATATACATGTACTTCTTAGTTAGAGCTTTCAACACTCGACTTAACACTAAACTGTAGGCTTAACAAGGAAAATTTTAACAAAAAGAAAATCGACATCGAGTCCAATACAGTGCTGTGAATGCTGTGCATTCCTTATTCTGAGATATATTAAATCGTAAACTACTTTTATAAAATTATCCGATTAATATAACCTTGTTGTCGTTTAAAGTGTCAGAATGTTTCGAGTAGTTTGTTTAAGATAGTTTTCTCGTAGATGCCATTATCAGAACCAGACCAAATTGAAATGGGCTTTTAACATTTTTTTTTCATATGATTTAATTCTCTTATCTTCGATAAAGATATTTCTATTTAATATAAGTATAGAACTTAAGAAGAAATGTCTTCACCTGTAGTCTTATCGATTAATTGAAAGAATAATGGTTCAGACAAAGTAGAATCGGAAACCACACAGTCTTATTTTTGATGAAAATAATTTCCTACATCAATTAGTATGTAATTTAAAAAATTTTTGTTTTTATTTTACAAATTGTTAATCAAATTTTGTAATCAACATTATATAAATAAAGAGTGGTTTTCAGCAAAGGTATTGGATGAAAAAACAAAAAATTGGATTGCTCACTCATTGATTAAATCGAATAAATAAAAAAACAGATGAACATAACTTACTGAAAGCAGAAGCATTCACGTCTGCAATATGCAATGCAATTGGTGGCATAATTAGTGACTGTTTTTTTCACCAGCATTGTAGTATTATATATTCAATTTAATTTAATATCTGAAAATATAATATTCAATTGAGCGTAAAAAAGCGCCTTTCGAACAAAAGCTAGCAAATACGCAGCAATAGAATATGCGTAGAATAATGAGTATTTTGCAAAAAAAAACTAAAACACAACCAAATATTGTGCAGGAAATGTCATATGAAATTAAACAATAATTGTTCTACCCGTAGGACATTATTATTACTACGAGCAGCGCCCGAGCAAAAAAGTAAACATAAAAAATTTACATTTAAATGGACATTAAAAGGACATTTGGCTCTTTGAACGGCATTCCAAGTAGCTGCCAAGTTCTTTTACTTGACATAATAATAACCGTTTAACTGATTTTTTACACACTTTTTTATATTATACTTTTTATTTATCTGAGCACCCCAATTGGGACTTAAAATATCCTTTCAAACCTTTTCATGGCGTCTTAGTAAGTCACACAACAACATTAAAAAGGTATCACAATTGGCAGTGCAACCTTTTACCGCACCTCCACAAAAAAAAAAATGTGTTAAGTTCTAAATAGAACTGAGCTCTTCCCCACTCTAAAAGTATTGATACCAAGAAATTTGTAGGGTCTAGTTCTAATATCGTTGTAAAATGTTTCTTATAATGTGTTTACATGCCTTTTTCTAAATTTATCTGTATTTATTATAGATTTATGTCGAAAATGGTTGTTTTGCATCACTGCTTTTTGTGATTTTAATTCACTGAAGAAATGTTAAACGAATTCGATTATATATTACTAATCGAACTTTATTAAACAGTGGCTTACAAATTTTGTTTCGCCCAAATGCCATCAGTGTTGGACAGGCATTTGAAAATGAAACCTAAATCTAAGGAAACAGTTAACTTAAAATGTCTGTCCCTATTGGCTGAGTAACTTTTTTTTATTTTTAATCCTCTGTATTGAAGTATTATCTTGCACTGCCTTATGCAAGGCTTGCCTTAATAATGTATTATGTATCTCTATATTGCTTTTCCTTACTCTTCTGCACTCATTATTTTGTCTTGCCCGCTTCTTGCTGGCTTAACGTTTCAGTCATGACCCCCTTGGGGCATCAGTGTTTTATCGATTACTCGCATAGCTCATTTAAATATAATTTACTTCATTTTAATGTCATTAATCAACTTAGAACTTCAAACAATGCTCTATGAGTGTTGCAATCGAGTAGGTATCGAACTAACACACACATTTTACACTTATTTATCGATTACTCGCATAGCTCATTTAAATATAATTTACTTCATTTTAATGTCATTAATCGACTTAGATGACCCGCTTCTGCGGAAATAATGGCAGGGATGAAGATAAGCTATTTCAGCTTGGTCAAGAGTGTCTTTTAAACAGTGCTCCGTGAGTGTTGCAATCGAGTAGGTATCGAACTAACACTCACATTTAGAATGTCTTATCGATTACTCGCATAGCTCATTTAAATATAGTTTACTTCATTTTAAGCTTTAAAAAGTGTTGCAATCGAGTAGGTATCGAACTAGCATGCACCTTCTGCAGTGTTGCTATTAAAGCGCATCGCTCTTCACCTCGCTTAAGCCATAAAAATCTTTGAAGTAAAACTTTTAAACTCTCTGCATTCCTTTTTAACTCAAATAATAATATACTCGGCATCGATAGCGAGTATTTTTGCATAGCATTTCTTTGTTCATTATTTGCTTAATCTTCAAAACGCTTTGAAGTTGAACTTTAGCACTTTTTACAAAGCATTTTTATTACACAATATAAATCTATATACAATCAACGGACAAAAATCCATCTTCACAAACAATTGAGTTTTATTTTCTCTGGAGGAAATAAATTCCATACTTTGCAGCGCCATCACCATCTGCCCACCTAGGAGTCAAGCGGAGCACAGCTCTAATTAAGAAATTTCAGGCATGACATTCCACCACACCTACTTTGTTCATTCCTAGAAGTGAAACTACACTGAGAAAGGTAAACAATTTGCACTCACATTCCTAGAATTTTATGATTTTTGCAAAAAAAAATCAACGTACTTTATATTATTTTAAAAAAGAACAAATCTATTTACATATTTATTTAAGACAGCAGTAATAAGTGTAAATTGAGCTTAGATTTAATTTAAACAATGCATATGTAGGAGCTGATGTTTTATTTCTCAGCACTTTATGCTAAACAGAAAAGGCACAAGTTTATTGCACAATCAAAATGAATGTAAAGCCAAGTAAAATATCCATCACGTCTTTTATTACGCGTCCTGGTAGTATATGATTATTATTATTATTATTTTAAGTAACACTTGAGCAGCGAGAATTGCTATTAGGGGTGCATTGAAATGTGAAATGGCTTTTAAAGTACACGGCCATAAATAGGATAATGCCCATGTATATAAATAGGAAATAAAAGTCATACTAACGAAAGGGTAATACAGTTGTTATTGGAAAAGGTCGTTGGTTGTTGGTAATGTTCTGTTTAATTGGCTTTTGAGCTCGCGAGAAGGACAATGCAAGTCCTGTCACTTGCAGCTGCCTAGACAAAGCACCTGGCATTAAATTAGCGCTGCGTTAATTACTCAATTCAACTGTCTCGGTGCGATTCAACGAGAATGTCGCTGACGTGCCTTGATGTCCTTGCTTCCTTGTTTTCTGTGGAGTCGCAAACAACAATAAGCCCAGCAACAACAGCAACAACAACAAAGGATCGAGTTGGGCATACAGCAGCGCCAAGACACGTTGAAATTTATTACACCGCATAATTGCAGAGCATTTTCGTGGCTGTGGCTGTGGCTTTGGGTTTAGCTTCAGCTTGGAGTTCGGGTTCGAGTTCCAGTTCGAGTTCGAGTGCGAGTGCGAGTTCGGGCTCCTTCGTGGCCATTGCATTGCATTGCTAACAAATAGCTGCTACCATATAGTATAGCCATGAAAGCCATGGAGCCATAGCCATTTCTGTAGCGGAAGCGCGCAACCGTGTTACAAATGTGAGAACGAGATTGAGCACATTTGCAAGGGTTTGCCAAACGCAGACCCAGCGAGAGAGATAGGCTGAAGGCGCTAGGTAGCGGGGCCTCAAGCTGAAGCTTAGGCCAGAGTGGGTAAGCAATAAGCGCATTCAACTCGGTCCGAGGTTAGACCGCGAACTTTATGGCGTAATCTTTTAAATGTAATCTACAAATCTGCCACACGACCGCCGCAGGTCGTTTGTTTTCCTTATGCAAAAATAATGTTTGTGCGAGGGGCCGCCATATGCAACGCATGCCATTTTAATTGCTAAGTCTACGACTAAATAGGATTCTCTATGTGAGTGTGTGTGTGTGTGTGTGTGGGCTTTTCTTTGGGTCTAGCCGGCCGTTTTTTGTGTGTGCACCCCAGTGGTGCCAGAAACCTGCGACTCAGACTGTGATTGTGTTACTCAAAAATCCCAGTGATTCAATAAAGTGATTTTGAAAAAAATAACGATTATAATACAAATTTGTATCTACAATTCGCTATAAGAAGTTGTAATGTGCAGTGAGATAGATAAAATAAATTAAAAGCATTATGCGTATTTTAAAACTAGTTGAAATTAAATCACACAAGCAAAACATGCAGAGCTCCTAACACATAGAAAAAAGGTTGCCTATTCATTTAACAAACAACAAAATATAAAACCTATTGCTTTAATGCCCAACAGCATTTGCCTCTGTTATTCAAATATTAATAACAGCAACAGTTAACAGCAATCACAGCAAAACTTAACATTCAAAAACTCAATGGCAGAGGCACTAACAGTTATAAGAGCACAGGCCTGCCATTAAAAGAGGAACTACAACAACAACTACAATAAGAAAGTACACAAAGAATAAAATAAATTTTGTAAACATGTCAAATATCAGTAACAGCAACACTTAACAGCACTATAAATCACAAAAACACTTAACAGCGCTTAAGAAGTTTCTTTAACATTCAAAAACTCAATGGCAGAGGCACTAACAGTTATAAGGGCACAGGCCTGCCATTAACAGAGGAAATAGAATAACAACTATAACTATAATGACAGTAATAACTACAATAGGAGAGTATAAAAAGAAAAAATTAAAATTTGTAAACATGTCAAATATCTATAACAGCAAGGCTTAACAGCGCTTAAGATGTTTCTTTACCATTCAAAAACTCAATGGCAGAGGCACTAACAGTTATAAGGGCACAGGCCTGCCATTAACAGAGGAAATAGAATAACAACTATAACTATAATGACAGTAATAACTACAATAGGAGAGTATAAAAAGAAAAAATTAAAATTTGTAAACATGTCAAATATCTATAACAGCAAGGCTTAACAGCGCTTAAGATGTTTCTTTAACATTCAAAAACCCAATGGCAGAGACACTGACAGTTATAAGAGCACAGGCCTGCCATTAACAGAGGAAATAGAATAACAACGACAATAAGAAAGTATTCGGTTTATCGCAGAAATAGCTCGAAGCTAAAAGCTAAATATCTTTTACAATGTACGCCAAAAAAGAAACATCATTCTGACCTAAAGCGAAGCCCAAGCTTTAACAAATACCCTTAATTTGGTAAGAGAAAAGAATGTTGTTTTCATTAAAAGTGAATTTTAAAACATTTATGACGTTTTGTTAATTCAAAAGCATCTTGTATTTAATAAGGAGAAAGTATTAAATTTTGTTTTTAAGAAACTAAGCTAGACTCTATATTTAAAAGATATAAGTGATTTCATGGGCCATGACATGCAAATGTTCCCAAACTTTGGCTAAAGCCTTTTCTACAATATCTGAAATATTGGAATTATTACTTGAAGTGATTTGCTTAGCATTTTTTTAGCCATTTAAATCCGCGAGATTAGAAATAAAGACTTAGATTCAAGGTTAAAATGCATTATTTTGACGACTACTTTATTATTCACTCTAGATATAATGGCTTTGAGTAAATACTTGTAGAACTTTATTTCTCTACTCAATAGCATTGCTGCATTTATTGCTATCCTGCCATCACAACAATTAAGTCACTGTTGGCGATTTCTTAAGCAACACTTTTGCGTCGCACTTACCGCTCGATCTCCGAGGTTTCGCACGCGACAATGTAGTAGGGCTGCCTGGCCAACTGTCGCCGTCACTTCACGGCGCGACGAGTTGTCGAAATAGGGCTGGGAGTAGGGGGTTTCCCAGTAATGGGGAGGCACTTCGCCGTTGACCACACCGGTTTCTGGAAATAGATTGAAAATGTTAACCAAGCAAATATGTACATTGGCCTAAGCTCGTACATAAAGGGCATTTAATGCACGCATGAATCGATGGGCGTGGGCCACACACGGTTCTAAATGCACTCTACTAATTACTTATACATGACCTACGGTCTTATTCCATTAGACGTGGAATCGATTATCCAGCCGTTTACTTTAATGAGAGCGAACCAGACAGGTCCATTATCTCGTCTCAACCAGCAACTCGATTCTGGCATATCAGTTGTCAAGTCAATTGCCTCTTTTTCTCCGGCAGCCTAGATTCGGTCATTTATCACGACTAAAAGCACGGTGCGCTGCCTACCTGCCGGAACTGCCGATAAGTGCCGGGAGTGCTCAAAGCCAACAGTACGTAGTACATTATAAATTAGAAGACCTACATAGGTCTACCAAAGCCATTAATTACTTTGTGCACTTTTTCATTGAACAACTCTAATTGTTTTAAAGGGCTTTCATTAGAATAATGATTTTTGAAAATATTTATTACAATTAATTGGTACTTTCATCAATTAAGACTCTTTATTTTGTCTTACTTATTCTTAATAAGTACCTCCCAATTCGTTCATTTTATAGAGGCCTAATCTTAATAATTTGCGCGCTCTAATTCCCTGCAACGATTGCTAAATAGTTGCTAACGTTTTGTGATATTTAAGCTTTATGTATACTTATCCACGAAAGCAAAATGATTTCTCAACCGAAATAATGCAATATAATCAGAAAATAAAACTTTGCCATCTAAAGTTGGGTCATTTAATTAATTGCAACTGTGGCAAATAAATTAATTAATAAAGGTGTACCTCATTGAAGAGTTGCTAGAGATAGCTTCTAGCCAAAAGCTATATTCTTATATACGAGTTTGTAAATGCTTTCAACTAACAATTTTGGCTACTATTAATATAGAAACATATTTTTGAATATGATATATTAATTCGTTCGATTTATCTGAACATTATATTCCGAATTATTGTACAATTTCTTACTACTGTTTTCAAATAATTTAGGGCATATTATATTTTTGTATTTGTTTTATGTATTTTTAGGTGATCAATATCATTTATATTTTAAAAATAGAATTAAATATATTTGTTCGAATATTATTTTTAGCAAATACATGGATATTTATAAAACATTTGACAAGTATTTATTGCTTTTCAATTAATTTATAATTTAATATTTATTTAAATTTTATATTTTTTATCAAAACTCATTTATTATAAATGGGACAAATGTTAAATACAATATTGTATTTACGATTTCAATATGCATATTATTTGAATCGTTGTTGTGAGGCCTAAAAGTATGCAACTCATAATTGCAAAACTCAAACCCATTCAGGGTAATGGACTGTCTGCGTTTTATGCGTTAAAATTGAAGACGCTTATTTATATACTTAAAATATATATAAGTTTGAAAGGAAAGGATATTCGACTTACCGAAAAGCAGGACCAGCCACAGTTGTGCGTAGCAATAAAGTTTTAAACGACTCAAATAAACCATCGACATATTTTCTTGAAGCGATTAACGCTGAACCACTTTTGAATGTTGCAATTTATGATTTACATATGTACATATGTGGCTTTGTGCAATGAGCTGAAAAATAAAGTGAAAATTATAAAAAACATTAAATTCGAGTATTTTAAAAGGTTTCTTTTTTCTGCGTAGATAAAATAATTAAATATTGATGAATAATTAAAATGATCCAACTAACTTCTGCAACGAATTAGTAACTGTCAGCAAAATCACAAGCATTTTTAAGCCTACGGCATGCTGTCAACTAATCGTTCTCACGGCAGTATATAGTTTCTAAATAGAAATACAATTTTGCCCCCACACCCCCGGTTGCGAATAATAAGCAAGTGCATGCGCTTTGCTAATGGCTTTATAATTAATTTGATCTCGTGGAATCTAACTTTGTTTTGCTTAAATTAAATTTGATTTCTCAAAAGCGTAGTCTTTAATTTACTGGAAAGTCATTCATTATTGTCATAAAAATGTAATCTGTGCGCCAATCTAAGTTCTCCAATGAACCAACTATAATTAGAACTTATAAAGAAAATCACCAGCCAATTCCCCACACTGAATAGGAAACGTTTTGATACCGATTGGATCAATCAAAATGCTGGTCGCAACGGAAATCGTAACAACATTAGCCCGAAGGGAACACGTTTCACCGTTTTTTCATGCGTACAATCATGATTAGCCTTGATCTGCAAAAGTATTGAATTTTCATTAACACTTGCGCTAGCGACATAGAAGTATATAACAACCATAAACGTATAATATAATGTCCTTAAAGCCATGAGCATTCTTTCCAATTTTCCTGCAATTATTAGTTGTGCTTCAACACATTCAAATTGTCGCTCTCTCTCCCACTAATTAGATGGTATTAAATGATATTGTCTTGGCATATTCATGTATACTACATTTTGGTGTAATTACCCTCTTTTTTCTAAGTTTTTTTCATAAGCTAATTAGCACATTGAACCAGTATTTATGCCCTTGGGTAGCAAGTGCTCATACAATTCATTATTTGTTCGTGGAAATAAAATTATAAATTTATTATAATTTGTGCGTGCCTGCAACAATCGAAAACATTCGCATTTGTCCGATATATTGTCGAGCAAATTAGAAATTATGCGGCACAAACAATCAATTGTACTTTTGCAGGACTTGCTGCCTAAAACTAAATTAAACTGACAGTGAACTGATTGGAATGAATTGCGAATTCTGTTCAATTGATGACAATATGATTTATGCGTTTTACAACAAGAAACTGGGCCTTGATTTTAGGTAATTTGGATGTGAATTCAATTTACAAATTCAAGATTACAACGCGGATAATCTAGTTGGATAATACAAGTATATTTGAAATATTTAAGGATTTGTATCAAGAGTGAATGATTCGAAACGAGAACTGTAATTCAATTATATTCAATATATTTAGGGCTTTAAGGATTGGTTACACCACCTGTTAAGACTCCAAGGACTTTCAAAATGCATTCTCTGCCAACCGCCATTTCTAAATACTCTGTTCTCTGCCTGAATACGTTTTTTTACAACCGGAAGTAGGCACTTATTCGCGATTAACACTGAATACACAAATAGGCTCTGGTCGTTAGAAACTTCTAATTTGTACATGTTGCCTTTTTATCGATTTAATCTAAATTTGCTAAATGGCTTAGCATTTAAGCATTAGTTTAGGGCAGCATTATACATTGTGAAAATGGCAACATAATAAACAGTAAGCTTATTTAAACATTCATTTTATTTATTTATTTATAACAATATATTAAACTGTGTATTCTTAAATAAATATCTTCCAGAACATATGTGGATCAAAATGAAACCAAATTTAGGCAAATGCTGAGCCCGCAAGCCGAGCAGCTGCCAGTCGTGCTTACAAGTAAAAAACTTTATGAACTTTGCTGTCAAATCCTTTAATTGAATGCAGAAAGCAGAGTGCGGGAATGACTGATGATGCTCCATTTATTCAAATACAAATCTCCCGCTGTACATACGAGTATATGAATATATATATGCTGGCCTAATGCACATTCCTTGCTCAAAATCCTTGCAAAGTCCTGGCATTTACACCTACAGTCGTCCCACATCAAGTGAAGGGCGAAAAACAAAAAGTCAAGCCGCATATATTTGCAATAGTCCAGCCCTCATATCCGATACAGCCTTACTCAACAGCCTGAGCTGCGTTTTTTGACACATTGAAGCCCCAAACCCAAAGCCAATGCCAATTCTCCACTGCTTAAGCATGAAAGAAAAACCCTTTTCTGCTTTTCTTTCAGTTTCTAAGCGCTTGCTGTTGAATGCCCCCAACACCCCAATACCCCAATCCCCCAATCCCACAATCCTACAGCCCCGCAAGCGACGGAAAACCAGAACCAAACAAAAAAAAAAAGAAAGTGGGGAAACGAAAATACTTTTTTCTGAGAAGAGGAGCATTATAAATTCCGCATATACTTTTGCGTTGACGTTACACTTTCACTTACAATTTTTGCTTAGCACGCAATTCAAAATTTGTTTGTGCCCAATTTTTGTGGCCGCCAGCAACATTGTCTGGATATGCTATATTACTATACATATATACTCGATATAGTATATTTTTATATATGTAGTATGTGTGGGTATGTTTTTGTTAGTTTTTCCATCGACTGCTTCCTACTTATAGTATGTGTAATCCACAAACACTTGACCACAGTTTAATGTCCAGCACACAGGGACTTGTCGTTGCCATATTGCGGAGCCAGCAGCCACATACTCGGAGTCCTTTAGTCAACAACAGTTTCGAATGGAGCTTTGCCTTTATGGCTTATTTGTTTTTTAAACAATCGATTATTGCGCAATGCAGCCGCATAATTACTGGACTTTGAATTTATGAACAAAACACACACAGACTCACACACACGATACACGAAATCAATTCTTTCCTTTTTCCTTTCTTTCTCTTCTTTTGGTAATCACACGGATTTCCAAAATATTTCCGTTTAGCACTTTGAATGGCAGGACACGCATGTGAGGAACAAACGACGAACAGCAACGGCGAGCCAGTTCCTTTGTATTATTATATTTATACCAACATATACATATATATATACACGTACATGTATGTATTAGGTACACACTATATATACACACACTGCTAAGCGTTCACGATATGTATGGGAATGTAAGTGGAGGCGCTTTTCGTCCTTTGGAATTTGTTCGCAATGGCGTCCGTGGCCGACCGTATACGAACGTGACCGTCTACGCGCTCGCTGGGATTTAGTTATTAAATAGCTTTTTATTTTAAATGTGGCACAATGAAAAATTCAGCGACAGAACGACGGCGACACACACACTCTGTGGAAAACACTTTCACACTTGGCAGAAATTTGTTGCGCACGTATGCGTAACATCCTTGCGGCAGGATACGCGTACTGGAACTGATTCATCGTGCCAGCCAGCCAGTTGCCAGTTACCAGTTGTGGCGCGCGTCTCTACCTCACGGCAAACGACTCCGAAAACGCTAAACGGATGAGCAGACGACGCCGACGACGCCAACGACGCCGACGACGATGAACCCGACGACGAACACGAGCACGACAACAACAACAGCAACAACGAATTTAAATTGACGAACGGCCGACGAAAGGCAATTCGTCAAAGCGCAGACGCAAGGAGCGCGCTCTTTCCGTTTAGCTTCTTACTTTTTTTCGGCTACCTCTTAGCCTTTGTTGCTGCAGCTGGCCATAAAATTTTAATTTGCGTGCTGTGTGCTTTTTTCTTCCTTCTCCTTACATTTTTAATAAACAAAAGTGCGGTCGCTTGTTGGGTCGCCTGCTCGCCCGCTCGGCTGGTTAGGGTTTAACATCTTTGTATAAGTGAGCGCGCAATGCAGCAGCGAGGCGTCGCGACGGCACAGCTTCTTACTCTGGCTTGTTAGCTTCTTGCTCTCACGACGCGCTCTCCTCAGCAGCAGCCAGCATGACGGCGGCAGAGACAGCGAGCAGTGTTGCCAACCCCTTAAGCGGCCAGAAAATACTAGATCAGATCATTCAAAACAAGCCAGAAATAGCTATAGAACAGAAGTTTTCATTGCCTTCGCTCAGAACTCTCCCGTTTCATTGTAATTAGAGTACATTTCTCATATTTACGTTGTTTTATTTTTAGCTCATAAGGCGCATTTTTTAATCTTTGTCATAATTTAATAATTTATTAGATTGTTGCATGAGAACTGTGTTTCGATCAGTTTCAGTAGTTCTTGAACGACTTCTCAATTATTGACAGAGATTGATTTTACGATCACAAAAGTATTTATTGTTTTATAACATGAAATTCCTTTTCCAAATATGAAAAACAAACCAAGAAATCAAATGAAACTAATACAGCGATGTCAGATGTCCGTAGTTCTTGAAGGACTTCTCAATTATTGACGGAGATTTATTTTACAATCCCAAACATTACAAAGTATTTATTTCCAAATCCAAGAAATCAAATGACATAATCATAATCATAGGATTAGTAAAAACTATAGATATGAATGCAGCGATGTTAGATTTTCGTTAAGACATTAATATTTGTAATAATATAGTATGTTAAAAAAGTCATATTTTTTTTGGAAGGAAAATCGTAAAAATTTAAAGTACAATTAAAATTTTAAAAAAGTTAATTTTTACATTAAATGGATTAAATGGAAATTTTTTGTAATATTCGAATATATGTAAGTATAAAAAAAAAAATACATAAATATTTACTATTCAATTAATGCTAATCAGGCGTCGTTTTTTAAAAACTATAAATAATTGGCCACTGAAATGGCTTTAATTTCAAAAAAATAGCCGACGATCTAGTCGTTTCACACCTTGCTAACTGTAGAATCAAGCTTTATTCCATAGTTCAAAACTCTCTCAAAATGACCATAAACACACTTTAACAGTTTTGCAACACTAGCGAACTAGAGTGAAAATGGCTAAATAGTCAACACTGATAGCGACAGCGTAAGCTCCGCTCATTGCTCGTCATTGTCGTTGTGGTCGTCGCTGTTGTCCTCGCTATTGTCGTCGCTGTCGGTGTCCTGGTCGGCTGCTGACTGCTGCCTGCGCCTGTCGTCTCGCTATCTGGGTTATTAGCACAACCTGCCTCAACGTGGCGGCGGTGGCAGCAGCAGCAACGGTGTTGAGTCAAAAAAAAAAAAGAAGAAACGTGAACAGAGTGTAAGGGAATATAGAGAGAGAGGCCGCATAATATCGCTCAATAGTCACGTACAAATGAATATTCGCAATACTTACGTATTACTCGTATTGCTCGCATTTCTCGTCGTCGTCGTCGCCGCCGCACACACAATGCCTCGGCGTTCGCATATTAATATAGTCTACATTTTGGGGCAACATGAATGATTTACGTTTGCCGCTGGCACACCGACCGATATGGATGTGTGTGTAATTTTTACCGCAATATGCATGAGACCATAGGTAGAGGGAATATGTATATGACAGCAACACACACACACACTCACACTCTCACACAAACACTCACATATTTACGCGCATAAAAACAATTGAACAGACAGTTATAGGCTAATTTGACTTTATGTGCGCCGCGCTGTGTTTTTCGTTCTTTTTTGCTAATGTGCCTGAATAAGATTTGTGGGATTTGCCGGGAAAGCACAACAACAAGTGACAGCAGCAACCCACACAAACACACACCCACCTATTGATGTACACTTATATACACAAATGTGTGTATTTGTACAGTAAAATCGTTTTACTTTTGACACATTTGATTGGACACCTCGGGGTACAGTTAATACAAAATACAAATTAGTTTACTACACCCGTGCTGTTCTGTTGTGAATTTTATAAATTAATAAATCATTTATGGAAACAATTGAAAATACTTATATACCACGCACTTCTCATACCTTGATTGTTATTTGAATAATTAATGCGCTTTTCAAACAGAAATTGTAACAAAGTTAGATTTAAACACTCTAGTGTTTGCCACAGAATCGTGGCAACAGGGAGAGAGATGTTCAGCATTTTAACTGCAATGGCGAGAGTTTAGGAAAAACTTAAAAGGGCAACCAAACTGCTCACAAAATAGAGTGTCATGGGCTTAGTGCCAAGGCACTTGAATATATTGCTCTCATCGACGCACAGTTTGCATTGCCAAGTTATTGGAAAAACTAGCGATGCGAATATTTTAGTATTTTTTTTTCAATTGCTGGGTCAAAAGAGTATTACAATATTGGCAAATTTATTATTAAATTCACGAAAATATAATATGAATTACAATTTTACTTACTTGGTATCTTTGTTATCTTTTGTTTCATTTATTAAATCTTTTGATTCCAATAAGTGTTTTCTTATTTATAAATTATATTCACATATGTTGTATTTATCTGCAAAGCTACAGTATTTGTTTTAAAACCATTTTACAAATCTGCTCGTACTTTACTTGTCACTCAAACAGTCTAACAGTCTAATTGTGAAATGTTTGATGCGGGTTGGATGTACAGCAGGCATTTACATTTGGAAAACTTGTATGCTTTACATGCATATAGAAAAGCATATTGGACATCTTTGTTGACAGCGAACACATTTGTGTGCTTTCATGGAAATCCACACCTGGCGATGGCAGGAAGGCGGGCGACTTTCAAAGTCTAAGCCGAAGCCAAAATTGGTTGTTATTATGCTATTATGCACCTTCTACAAAGCTAAGCCATTTAACGTCACGACGCTGCTAACTGCAACATAAATGCAAAGTGTTTTGGTTACAATGGCCCCCATATTGGGGCCAACATGTCGTGCGTCTTTTGATGAGTGTTTCCAACATATTGATGTTCGGATTTTGCACTTAGTTGGTGGCTAAGTTAGAGAATTTTGGGATCGCTTTTCGTTTGAGTCTGTTAAGCTGCTTTGACTTTGTAACAGACTTTTCTCTAAGGGTCGTTGACTTTGAAATTGAAATATTTAACCAAATGCTTAGGGTGAATAAAAAATACGATTTTTGACTGGCAGTAGACAAAATACTTAAAAAAGGCAATAAATACAGCTGAAAAACAATTAAGATTTTAATGTATTATCTTCATTATCGCACTGGCAATCCAAATTAATCACAGCTGGCAAACAATCAAGAATTTAATGCATTATCTTCATTACAGCAATGGCAATCTTATTGAAAAATGCATTTATATTCCTTTAATATTCATTATTTTTGTAACAAAAAGAGACCCACCCAAAAATAATTTTTAGTTTCTTAAGATATTCATTACAGTTGCTGATATTTATATTTGTATGCAAAACAAACAATTTTGAAGCTAGTATTATCCCAATGATTATATCACACATACATACACACATACATACAGAAAATAAGAAAGTCTGAATATGAAGATAAAATCGATATGTGACTGTCAATTCGTATGCTTAGCAAATATAATTTCTACCCTCTTCCTGCCGCCCAAGAAGAGGACTGTTCACACAGTATGATTGACGTTTTATCAAGACAAACTAACAATTTGGTTGCATTATACCTTTGCCCAATGAACAGCAGATTAATTATTTAAAGCGAAAATAAGTAGGCATTTCATTTCTGGAGCAGGAGGAGCAGGAAGAGGCGGAGGAAAGTGTGTGGAATGTAGAGAATTTTTACTGTAGTATTAAGAATATATGCGCAAGGCAAATGTTAGGGGGTCGTGTCAAATGTTGCGTGTTATGGCAGGGCCAAAAAACGTAGCCTATTTATAAGCGCCAGTGTGCCGCAAAACAACAATTGCAAAGCACATTTCAACACCCGACACACAAGCTCATAAATAAAATATATATCAACGCTTTGGTGCCGCTGTCGCTGCCGCTGTGGCTAGTCGCTCTGGTCGTTCCGGATGTCTTGGTCGTCGTTACCTTTGCCATTACCTTTCGTCTTTCTTCTATTTTCATTTTTTTTTCTCTTGGCTGTTCGCGAGCTCAGCCATTGAAGAAATCAAATTAGTGTTGAAATCTATAGCATGCTTTTGTGCGCGCACCACACTCCACCAGGGAGGGAGGGGATTGAGTGGAAGAGAGAGAGAGAGACAGCTTTAGCTAAAGCGATGCTATCTCGGGCACCTTTTTACAACGCAAATTTATTGTTGCCAATTAATTTGTTAAAATTAGTCGAGGGCGCCTTGCGGTAGTTTCCAATTGAGCCGAGCGTCTAGCAATCAAGCGAGCCGCTTATCGATGCCCCCGCCACATGCCAAGCTGTCTGTGTGTGTGTGTGTGCGTCTGTGAGTGTAAGTGTGGGTGTGTCTAGGTCTAAATGTATGCCACGTACACGTATTTATCCATTGCTTAGCCTAGCACAGCACTGCCATATATCGCCAGAGACGGCCCACTCCCTCGACTCTGTACTCTGTACTGTACGAATGCGTCGCACGCTGCCTTGAATGAATGCTAAATTAATTTCAAATGAATACAAATGGCTTTTCGCTTTTAAGACCAAAGCAGGCAGCGAGCCAACCAAAGTCAAGTCAAGTCAGCCAAGTCGGGCAAGTCAGGCCAGCCAGTTAGCCACATCGGTCTTTGCCGCCTACGCCTCTATCCTGTTTTACATTTGTTTTGTGCTGCTGCTGCTGCTGTTGGTGTTGCTGTTGGTGCTGCTGTCATTGTTGTTGTTGTTGTTGTTTCTTTTTTCACAGTTTCAAATAACTCTTCAGCTCTCGGTGTGTGTCTCTGTCTCTGTCTGTGTCTGTGTCTGACTGCTCACAGTTCAGCCTTTTACGGCCCGCATGTCGGCACGGCCACGTTTATCAGATGCACCATAGCGATTTACAGCGTTGCCCGTTAATTCAATTCAGTGTTACGCTTTCGGACGCTTTCCTACACGCGCCCCACACTCACAGAAAATCAACGCCGCTAAATTAGAAAAATGGGCTTCAAAATGGCCTGAAAAATAGACTCATTTGCTTTCGGTTGAGGGCACACTAAATCGAATTTCAAACAATTATTGCGAACTTTTTTTTTAAGCGAAAGTAATTAATTTTGTAAATAAATGATGCTCTCGATTCTATGTTGAAGATAATATCAATGCTCAACAATCGCACTCAATCATATTAAAGCTCTTCCAGCTAGCTTTCAACGAATCCTTTTTACCCTTCTGCAACTGTGACTACAAACTTGGCCTTTTAGAACATGCTTAGTGCTGACAAAATTCTGCAGCTCTGCATCGCTTTAAAATAAATATGTACTTCACAAAATGGGAAAAGAGCGGAAGTGGAAAGTGTAGCCCGAAGCATTCAAGAAAAACGACATTTGCAAAAAACAAACTCATCAGCTTTCTTTATGTGCCTTTATGTGTCCTTATGCGTTCCGTCCTATTTATTGGCTATATTTAATGTGTTTGCATTAGTTTAAAATTTCCTAAAAGTGTACTCAACTCTGCAAACATTCGGTACCTTTTTGTGCTTATTTTTAACAATTCTATGAAACTCTGTTGTTGTTAAGTGACTCCCATTAGATATTTTCCAATTGTAAAAAGTAACTTTGTTTATACCATTTGAAAATTCTGAAATATCTCCAAATTGATTTCAAATAAAGCTATAGATGGCAAAATAAATATAATATTTGCAAAACTTACAAATTATTAAATAACTATTTAATAGAACCACATTTTTC
Organism: Scaptodrosophila lebanonensis; assembly: GCF_003285725.1. Lineage (NCBI taxonomy): Eukaryota > Metazoa > Arthropoda > Insecta > Diptera > Drosophilidae > Scaptodrosophila > Scaptodrosophila lebanonensis. The sequence goes on along the minus strand of NW_022060548.1, from coordinate 12,004,206 downwards.
AAAGTACCTTTTACAAATAATTTAAAGGAGATACATATTGAAGAAACAATATTAAATGGATATTGGAAGACATTATTACCAGCGGTTGTTTAAAACCACAATTGTCACAATGTGAACTCCGTAAAATATTTGAATTTGTTCGTTTAATTAAAGGTGCAGGAGTGGAAGACTTGAATATTGATGATGTGCAAGAGTTGTTTGAAGAGAAAGGCATGGATAACAAATTTTTATTTGAAATTAAACTGCATGAAGAGAGCCATTCAAAATCAAATGGCAACAACTCTGAAGAAACTGAACCTATAATTCGTTTAACCATAGAAAAAATTCACAGAGGATTCCCATATGCTAGCAGCTTGGAAGGACCATGCCATATTTTTACTTTCTAATGTGTGCTGCAAATATCCGTTAAAAATCAATAAACATTCGCAAAACCCTTTCCTTTGCAAGCAAGAGGACCACCAAATGGTTCCTAATTTCTATGTTTTCCTTTTTAATAAGAATAATCTGGTTAATGTTAAATATTCAGCATGAGGAGTAACTTTTTGTTCATTTTGAAAATGTTTGGACCTTTGAAACAGAGGAACTTAAAACAGCAAAACTTGTTGGCTTGTCGAAATCTAGGAAGCACACCCATATTTTGTATAGCGTCCATATCTCATTTAAAAGTGACTGTATTCTAGAAAACCAACAAATGAAACTACAATTTGCTTCGTTTGAATCCCATATAACTAATGCTGTGCTCAGATCTTATATTCCATAAACTGTTTAAAAAAAATGTACTTAAGTACATGTTTGTTTAATTTCTAAATCAAAAATATTATACAACAAAAATTTTTATTAACATTCGTTAGATATTAAGCTTGTAGCTTGCATATATAATCATTTTATTCTGCCAGTGTAGACGCTGCTGCTAACGGCTTTCGTTTTAGCTTGTGCCGCTGCTGCTGCTGCTGCCTCCGCTGCTTCTGTCCCCGTAGTTGTAGTTAGTGGCTATTACCCAATAACTGAAACGCGGCTAATCGCGTGAATAGTTTGGCCAGCGTAATTGATGTTTACGGCTAAGCAGCGCCCAGTCACGCCGCCACCATGCCCGCCCTCTGCCACCGCCTGCAGCCATTCGCAAGTCGTCCTGGGCGTCGCCTCAAATTTTACGAATTTCCATTTCATGTTGCCTACTTTTTGGGGCTGTACCTGCTGATTGTGTAATTCTGTGTAATTGTATGTCTGTGACGCTTTGTGTGTGTGTGCGTGTGTGTGTGTGTACTTGAGTGTGTATATACACATCAAGCTTTCAACGATACTTTGATTTAATGAATTTCATTGAGCGTCAAACGATAGCCAAGTGCGAACGTGGCTTTCCTCGCCTTTTCAATGCTAGCTCATTTAAATGGCATTTGTTTGTGAAATGTTCAGATGAAGATAGACATACAAATACAAATATGTATGTGTGTGCTTGTCAGCACACTGAATGCGCAGTGAGGCATAAGGGCAGGAGAATGGGGGAAGAATTTGAGCAGAAACAATTCAATTTCAATTCATAATTAATATGTCGCTAGAAAAGCGTGTAATTTGGAAAATGTTTTGATGGAATTACAGCCAAGCATCCATAATTTTAATAATATTATGTCTATGCTCCATTGGCACATGAATTTAATCATGTATTTCGTAATATATTATACGCAATATTTCATGCCTCACTCAAACACGCCATGCAGCCTTATTGGAATATTAAGCATACGCCACACGGGCATTCGCACTGTAAAGCGTGCGCTAAGAGATTTAAATGTTGTCGCCATGGCCAGCCGGAAAGTTATGCGATGTTTTACAACCTTTTGGGTCACAAAACTAATCTGTTATGACTTCTGGTACGTCGCGAGGGCACACACATGCTATAAACTATGACTTAGAGATTTAAATGCCGCCAACAGGGCCAAATGGAACGTAACAGCTAATGCGTTTTTTTTATAACCTACTCAGCTATACGACGCTTAAGTGTGAGGATACAAAATTTGGGATGTCTATTGGTACAGCCGACAATTCCCAAAACACTCCGTCACAGACATCGTCCACAAACACAACAAGATTAATAACTAATTAAAATTTAATTCAACTGAAAAAAACATATCGTGCTAGAAAGGATTTTTGGTCCGATCGTTCAAGTAAAAACGAGGGGTTGTTAGAAACCTTTAAATACCAAATTTAGTTACGAAAGCTTAGGAAACATTGGCACCACATCTGGTTTGTTTAAAACTCCATCTGCACAGAGATAGGACAAAACTACATACAAAGTCTGACAACCTTAGCCTAAATGTTTCTAAACTAATCGAGGTTCATACAGACAGACAGGCGGACAGACAGACATACAAACGAACAAGCACACGGACATGTTTACATCAATTAGCCTTGCATGCTAATCATTTATGTATTTGTAACATGAAATTTGTCACGCCCTTCTCTACCCGTTTAATACATTTCGTTTACATTTTTAAGTCCAGCCTTTTTGCCTGCCGACAATGGTTAATTATAAAATAAAGCCGCTTAGAGAGAGACATTGCCTGACTGTCAGCTGCTACCATCGAGCACTTGATACGCATGGCATAAAGACAGACATGCATATTATAGGAGGTGCCAGGACTGAGCACCTCTGCTGTTAAAGCCAAGCTCAAAGGCGCAAACTTCCTTTCAAAAGCATGCTGAATGCGTTAAATTAAGAGGTTAGTCAGACTTTTAAGCTACCTAATAAGCTGCTTACAAAGTCAGCTAGTTCGACACATTTAAAACTGTAAAAGCAAAAGACAACTTCAACTAGTCTAGCTAGTCCCAAATGGAATCAGCCTAAAAGGAGTAGCTGCCCATTCCATGTTGTTTTATTTTTAATTAATAGGAATATTTCTGTTCATGTATTAGAAGTTTAGCAACTGCTTTGCTTCTGTCTCACTAGAACGAAGTTCTAGGAGCTGCCGTCTTCCAAGCTGGATCCGGAATCGGTTTCATCTTCTGTGGAACTAGTATTCGAGTCAGTTGAGTCTATATCGCTGCCATCCAAGAACAATTCTGTATCTAGGCTCCGTATTATGTGGCTGGACTCAGACTCGGTCTCGGACTCCAATTCGTCTTCACTTGAGCTGTTATCGGAGTCGTCGCTAGAGTCCGACTCTTCGTCGCTGGAGGACGGCAATAGTTCGTTTCTACCCGATGTTTGGGAGTCCTCGCCTTCACCAGGAGTCGCAATGTCCCGTTCAGCTCCGTCACCCACAACCACGGAAGCGTTCACCGCCTGCTGAAGTGGTTCTTGCTTAGGTTCCTTAGGAAAGGAGTCCCCGTTCACTGGAGCGTTCTCTTCCTGCTCAAGGGGTTCTTCCTTAGGTTCCATTGGCTCCTCCCTAACGTCCATCACTTCTTCCTCCAAACGTAATCGCTTGGGTAAGACACCCGCTGTCGGGGAGCTGGCATCAAAGCTCCTCTTGCGGTTTTCAAGCACCTTTTCCAACTCCCCATTGGACATCGTTTTGTTATTCGAAATGGACTGGAAGTTGTACCAATTCTTAATCGGAAAGGCATCTATATATCCATCCTTTTTCTCCATGAACAGGTACAAGTTTTGGGGCTCAGTTTCGCGAGTACCTTTCAACATCCGACCATCGTTGCCGCCTTCAGTCACTATCCACGGCTGATCGCCGTCGTTCTCATCACCCAACATTTCTGCATTACTTGTATTCTCGGGCTGCAAAGTCACATTTTCCCACTCGTCGAGGTTCAAACCGGCTACGAAGCAAATGTCTGCTTCAGACAAGCGAACTTTGTACTTCTTAGCCGATCCAGCACGTGAGGTCGTTGGCGATGAAGGTGGTGTTGAGGGTGTCTCCGCAGCTGCTGCTCCTTCTTCTGACATTCTTGGTTAAATTGTTGTCGACTTTTCAGGAACTGACTAGGCAAAATCACGCTGACAAGGTCTAAATGACAGATATGACAGACATTCAAACAAAAAAAGTTTATTAAAGATGGCCCTCAAACTAAAATACCGATATACTGCATGGCCGATTAATCGTCAATGCAAAGCTGGACCAAACAATCAACGAATAAGCTTATCAAATAAGTTGAAAACAAAGGAATAGTTTTGAATAATATTCGATTATTCAGTGAATGATTGACTCAAAAAATATCAGCAGTCGAATAAATGAGCAATTCTTTAATCAACAGGGCTTGCTTTAAGAAGCCTATTTAATGACCAATGCTTTGCAGAATATTTTTAAAATCACTTCTTTAAATTATCAGGTTTTTTGCACACCTGTTTACGCAGCATAGCTGACCAGACTGGCTATTAAATCTTCCGTTAATGGGTCGGAGATTAAGTAAATTAATCTTAATTTTTTCTTCCTTCCATTTATGCACTTTACCGTTTCCTTCGCAGGCATAATAACGCAAACTTGGCAGAGAATAAATAAAAAAAAAACACACTGAAACTAATTGGCAAAAGAATAAAGAAAAAACAAATAGGATTATTATTCCATTATTGTTCAACTAAAAAAAATTATTTCACAATGAAATAACGAAACATTGCAGAAGGAAAAAGTTTACTTTTGACAACTAATTTTTGTATTTGTTGATCTTAGCTCCACCTTTTCTTTATGAATACATTTTGTCCATAATTGGCTCTGAGTCGAATTTTGTTGAGCTTGTTCGCTTCAAGCTTGGCTTTTAAGGCTAGCATAAAACTAACTTTCAACGTAGGTAAGTCGACATAATAGCTGAAAATAATGACTAAACTGTTAAAGACGGCAAATATTTTGCTGAAGTAAGATGGAAGGGAAAAGTCTGAAGTCCAACTTGCAAACTCAATGAAGCTGCCAAAGCTTATATTGCAATACGAGTACATAAGCGTTCATTTACGTTTACGCCAATATCATATCCAAAAATAGCCCCTAGCACCACTTGAATGAATAAACTGGCCAATAGTTTTCTTGTTGTTGTTGAGGACGCCTTCTTACTTCCTGCTACTTTTCCTTTCCCTTTTCATGCGAAAAAGTAACACAATAAAGCGCCTATCCTTGCACGCAGCTCGTGTAATTGACTTACAAGCGCTTTCATATCGAAACAAAAATGCAACAAAGCAGCAATCCAAAGAGCATACACTATACAATGCTGGTAACCCACCCAGCAACCCAGCAACCGAACAAACCCCCCTCACCCCGCCACCATTGGCCAATGAATGACCAACGGCGAGTGGCGCTTTTATTTGACATAGCCCCTGAGACAATTTACATGCGACTTTGTCTTCATTGCTTTGTTTGTCTGTTTTTGTTTCGCTTCCAGCACATACACAAATACTTTATGTATGAGTCTGTGTTTGTGTGTTTGTGCCACAACGCAATGACAAGCATCGACTAAAGCATCTGATATGCATCAAATATAACTCAATTGCTTTGGGGGCTCTGGCTTTTAACAGCAAAAATAACCAGGAAATACTTTGACTCATGTTCAACTTTGCTTTCTTTATGCTCCGGCCACGCTTCAGCGCTACGGCAACAACACGGCAACGACTCCGGCTACAGCTATGGCTATGGACTGTGAGCAATGTGGACTATGGCCATGGTTATGTGGCTGCTGCCTGCTGCCTTTTTTCCTTTCATTTTCGCATGTGGCTTAGCCAAGACTTTTTATAAACCAACTGACTGTCCCACCGTCTGTCCGCTGGTCCATTTGTCTGTCTGCGTGCACAAACAACACCACATATATATATTTGTTTATTTACATATATGTATGCTGTGCGTACGATCTGAACCCTATATAATGAATATTCAGTTTTTCTTCACTGCATTCCGCCTATTAAATTGCAATGCAATTGTTTTTATGGAAATGTGCGAGTATTTATTTAAATAGCACTGTCGATGTACGAAGTATGGAAGAAAACAATTTTAAATGCTCTATATAATGTATGGCCACGAACAGTATTTTCACGAATGAAAGACAAATAAAGGCTTTAAACACATAAGAGAAACAAACGTAATTGAAAAGCTGTTTACATTACGAGTAGCTCTCATTTTCATTGCATACTTTCAGGCTGAAGAAAATATCGAAGAGCGACAAATTTTTAAATTAAATGAAATAATGGCAGTTTATGGTCACGCGTTTATTTCTAACATACTTCCTAACAAATATCAAATCGAAAACAATTGACCAAGTTAAAGTATGAATACTTTCCTAGATTACTGGAAGAATAGAGTACTAACTATCCAAAACGCTGGGTATGTAGTTGGACTATTAAGACATCTGAAAGATGTGAACAATTTAACGAATTTAAAAAAAAACTTTTTAAGATTACTTACTTATCAAAAACAAATAATCTATTAATTTTTTCATAACACTAGAAATGTGTAAAGCGTTCGGGAATCGGAAGAATAGAGTTCGAGTCATGTAAAGTGCTAAGAATATAATCCAGACTAAAGCATAAAAAAACTGCATTATCCGAAAAACTCCTTATAAATAATGTATTAAGATGGTAGAATGAATTTTCATAAATAAAAGGTTCTTATTGCTTGCAATACACGCATTTGTTTTACAGCAGAAGAAAAATATATAATATCATCAAAATTAAATCTTAAAGGGCCTGTGCTATTTCGTGAACTTTTAAGAAGCATGAAAACAAAAATCGTATTGCTGATTATAAGCATAATGCGTTCTTATTGCTGGCAATACATACACTTAGCTCTGAAGTGTTATCAAGGCTAAGAAAATCGCACTTGCCAGCCCTGGTATAGGCATATTATTATGGATACCCCGGGAATTCTCTTTCAAGAAGTTTCATGGTATTTCTACATACGACTATATGGCTGCCATATAAATATGCACAAGGCGCGTTGTGTATCGCTATATTTGTATTTCGGCATGTGTGTGCGTGTGTGTGTTTGTATGCCGGTGGTTGCTGTTATTTGTTATTGTTGCTTCTGCTTCTGTTGTTGTTGTTGTTGTGGCGGTCTGTCTCTTCAAGATATTTAGCTAAAGGCTTTTAGGGTCTGCCTCTTGCCTTTAGACGCTTTGCTTGCGTCGTTTGCGCTTCAAGCGAACATAAAAATGCCCTTAAATGTTATGCCAACAACAACAAAAGTATTACACACACGCACAACAACAACAACAAAGACGACGATGCCAAAAAAAAATTGTAGAAAAACACAAAACAGCAATATACAAAACTTATACCGAAAAGGGATTGACGGATATAAATGGTGATATGACCTTAGGTCATTTGTATAAAATTAAGTTTAACATCATAAAAATCCTAGGACCACATGAAGCTGAAAAAACATAGATATATAATGACTATAAGCCCAAATGGCCCGCAAGTTTTAAAACTAATGCGCAACAGCAATAACGAAACGGGAATGGCAACAAAAAAAATACGAGTGCCAATAAAAAGCCAAACTTTCAAATCAATACTTAAGCTCCGTGTAAGAACATACTATACTATATATCCGTAACCCTAACCACTACACATAGGAGTGTATATACATATGTAACTACCGCTAATGGGGGGTGGGGTAGAGGGGGGAGCCGGAGCTGAAAAGAGAAAGTCCAAAGCGCTTTTCATTTGGCGCCGCCACGCTTTTCATCTTTAATAAATTTTTATGCCTACTGCCGAATATGCTAATAAAGATTTTGCTGTCGTGCCTCGGGCCATTTGCCCAAAACGTCGACGCAGACGCCGCGCAGCTGAGGAGCTCAGAAACGACGCTCGAGACGCTGAGGATGATGACGACGCCAACAACCACGACGACGACGACGACTACGACGTCAACGAGCTCTCTCTTTTTATATTTTTAATATCCAGCCACGTATGTCATGGTAAAAAACCATTAAACACAAAAAAGGAAACAGCGCACAGTGGCCAGCCAGACTTGACGATATGTGTATATACTATATACCACAATGGATTTGTTACTGATTTTTGTTTTTTTCTCCATGCTTACAGTACTCATTTTTTAAAGATTTTAAAAGTACAGCTTAAAAGTTTGTTTTAGCTTGACATTTAAAGCTAAGGATGGAGAAATCTTTTCATAAATTTTAGATCAAAAGAGAAGATCTAATAAGCCATTTATTTGATTATACTTCCCATTTCTATAGTTTTATGCCTTTAAGCTACCTTTATTTCGATGAGAGATAATCTTTCATAATCTCGACAATCAATCCATTCTTGCAGCCTAACTATTTCTACCATTTTTGTAGGTTAATTGGAAAATCTGAATATTAGCCCTATACCTGTTTCTGATTTCGCTAACGTGTGGCGTTATGATAAAGCCAAAATGAACAAGAAAATTTCCTTTCTAATGTCAAATCATAATTAATAAATTCACAAACATTGCTCTTTTCAAAGATCAGCTTAAGTCAATCAGTGAATTTTTACATTAAAGGATTAAAAGGAGCGCTCGAAAGGCTTTTAATTATCAAAATAATACCTCCTTCTATTGAAGAAGCACAGGCTGAAAAATATTCTTATTACAACACATAGATTTTTAAACTAATGCATGCAATTAAAAAACTACAATTCCTCTATATAATTATTAGATATTTTGGTCATCTTTATAGGCTTTTTGATTTCTTTAGTTTCATTTAGTTTAAGTTCTCCATTGAATTGATTTTTTTTATGTACATATTTTACATCGACTGCATTGTTTGTCGATGAAATAAATAAATAAATAATATTTATTACATTTAGATTAAAAACCAATGCATTTTAGATATATAATATTCAAACAACTGTTCTACAAGAGAAAGAAAGTCAAGTTTATATTAACTTAAATTTAAAAAAAAAAAGTCTCAAATATTTTTTTTGAATTTTATTTACAAACCAAATTTTGTGCTTCTTGCTGAAGTTATTAATTAATCCGCACCGTATTGTTTCCTTCTACCACTGTGCAGCGTCGCAGCAAATAAAGGAGCTCCGAGGGGTGGGGAGGGAAAGAAAAGCAGCAAGTAAGCGAGCCAAAAAAAAAAAAAAAAATTATGCCCCAGACGCCGCTGAATTTTAAATGAGCCTTTATGGGCTTCATTTCAGCGTGTAAATTATCTCATTTGTCAGCAATTGCGTTGGTGTGTGTGCTTGTGTGTGTGTGTGTGTATGACACTGGCTTAAGTGCTTGCCATGACCGTCTAGCAAGCGCTGCTCTATTCATTCACACACACAGGCACACGCACCCATACACATATGCGTCAAGTACTCAAGCATTTTGTAAAATGATTCAATGGCGGCTTTGCATTTAATGAGATAAGCGCACGCTTTTGGCTCAGATAACACGGACAGAGAGCGCGACAAAGCTCTGGAATGCCAAGCAATGCGATAAATGTGTTGCACAGGACATGCAGGCACACACACACACACACACACACACACACACACACACACACACACACACACACATACACACGAAACATAAATATGTACATTCTACATGCCAACTAAAGAAAACATGAGCGTACATTAGCTCCAGAGTTTCTGCTAATTTCGTTACATTTCCTTTTTCGATTACAAAGTCATTTCCTCTTAGTACCGTCTCTTATTAAATATTTTTTAGGGAATAAATATTGCAAATTATTCAACAAATGCGCCCTTGTGATAGCTTTATGATAAAGCAATATGATTCGGGAAGCACAAACATCAGACCAAACAATATATATATTTGTTGGAAATGAACAATTCCACAGTTCCAATTTCTTAGTACCTATTAATTTATTAACGAAAACACATAAATTTTGCCTTAAATCTTAGGCAAGAAAAGCTTTGTTTTGTGCCACAAAATTAATGCCTTGGCACTAATCCAAGAACTTAAGCGGTTGGAGTTAGGCAGTTGGAGTTGTACGAATATTGTGAAATATTGTGGGATGTTATTAACCTCAACTTAGAGTTCCTGCCAACTGAATGCTTTACAATTTCCAATTTCCCGTTATAGTTCTCAAATATTGCGACACAAAATACAGCAAGACTTTCGTAACTATATAGCTGTCTGATAGTTTCTTCCAAATTAAATTTTATTAATATTAAAGCCTAATATTAAAGTCTATCATAACAGTTAAAGCACACATGCTACTTTACTCCTATATGCTTTTATAAGTCCTTCGTAATTTTTACCCATTTTCGTGCACGTGACATTTAAATTGGTTTACTGAATATATTTTGTTAACATGACACAATTTTTTCTCACGCTCACTGCTCTAATTAGGAGCAGAGAATATGTTCGCAACCCTATCAATCAATTCCAAGAACTTTCTGACATGTTTTTTGGATGCCTATGCATGCCAAAAAGAAGCCAACTCTTGGCCCAATTGTGTAATCCATATGACCGTTACATAAATATTATAAATGCAGAAACACATAACAGAAATTTTTTATTAATGCTGAAAAATATTTGAAATTTGTTACGTTTCTGGTATCTACGACAACATTCTTCCTATTATGTATTATAAATTGTAAGGACATACTTATGTATATGGGTTTATAAAGTGTTGCCCCCAATCCGCTTACCTGCTGGGGATTAAATTTCGTGCGCATTAAATTGCCAAAACAGTAGCTTCAAAAATTCAGCTGATAAGTGGGGGTAATTTTTTATTTCGGACTAAAGAAAGCAAGCCAACGGCCCTGACTATTCTATATTATTATTATTGCGAGGAAAGGAGTAACTAAGTAACTAGTTACTGGTAGTAGCGAGCCTTTTATGTATTGGTAAGGTGTAATGAAATAAATGATATACATGAAATAAAATGGAAAATGTCATGTAAAATAAATAGGAAAACCAATTTAAATACACCACAATTTTGAAGAAATGCAGTCAATTTCAAAAACATGCTTCCTCATTTTCTAAAGCAGTACGAATTGTTAAATGAACACTGCGAACAAAAAAAACATTGCCATTGCGCTTCAATTACTTGTAGCGTACATAAATATTAAAAGCATATCAAAAATAATTAATTAACATCAAAAAATCGTAACACAAGTTCTCTGAGTATTGTTACTAACAGAATAAAATAGGTTAATAATTGTGAGCGCAAGAAAATAATGAAAGAAGTATCAAGGTATATACTATATGTATATTATCTACATTTTAGACTCCCAAATGAACTGCGTCGAGATAGTCCACGAGTACAATGTTTTTGGAAGAAACTCAGTGTTGCTTTAAACAAAAAGTTTGTTATCGTTCAAAGAACTTTCCTGCTGCCGCAGCTTTTGTCACTCCTTTATATTGGTTTTGGGTATGGAATTCTTGGCTTTTTTCTATGGGTGTATCTTCTTCTTTTCATTTGCTATTTACATGCACGAGTATATATATTCACGTTCATGTGTATATATGTATAACAATTTATAAGTATTTGTATACGAGCGTATGGAAACAAAAAAGCGAGCCACCTTTTGACAAGGGCATAATTAAAGCATAACAGCGAGAATAACAACAAACATTTGCCCTCCACTCTACGACACCCCACCCCACCCCCCCCCCCTCCCACTACCCATCTCTCAGCGCAGCGCGGAGTCGAACAGTCGAGCAGTCGAGGAGCCTTCGTTATAGTCGGGGCCGCCTCGGAATTGTCGGAGTCCTCAAATCGAGTCGACTCGAGTCGAGTCGAGGCGCCCATAAAAACGCAAGCCACTACATGGGGTGAAAACAGGTTGTTACTTTGCTCGCAAACAAGGTTCCGTTACCGTTATGTATATGTGTGCGTGCGCGTGTGTGTGTGTGTGTGTGTGTGTGTGTGTATGTATGTTTGTATATAAACAGTGCTGGTTCGTTAAAAGTTTACTACATTTATATGAAGCCTAAAAATCGTAAACTTCAAGAGATAAACTCACGCAACAAAAAAAGGAAGGGAAAAACAAATGCCTTTCATAAGAATAAGCAATGCAGTCAAACATTAATACATACGCGTATAGATATATGTATGTGTGTGTGTTTGTGTAACGCACAGAATGGGAATTGCCAATTAAATGGCCAGATATAATGTGTTTAATGATTAAATATAAACGATGCTCGGGAAACAATTTGCGTACCACAGAGATGTTTATGTTGGCAATCGTCCGTGATTTTTAAATAAATATATTCACGAAGATACTTATATACTGCCTGCAATGCCGTCTACTTATCATTATTTTTCTTAAGTCGTCATTAATCATAAAGTTGACAGGTTAGGTGAGGTAATTAATGAGCTTTCTGGCAAATTTCAAGTCCTAGCACCTAGTTCTTTCTATTGCACAATTTTAATTAACAATTGATGAACAAAAAATTAGGTAGCAATTCTGTTTAAATGAAGCAAGCAACATATTATGAACACATCAAACGCGATTTTAATAATAAATATTTGATTCGATATTTTAGAAATATTTTCTTATCAGTTTTTTATATCATCTTTTTAAGATAATATTTTTTCAAACTACATTAGGGGAAATGAGATAATTACTAGTTCAGTAAAAATGTTGTTTCAATCATTTTTACTGATTCACTTTATTTATTTATTTAATGCTTAGCACACTGTTGCATTTCTTTCCATTAAGTGGGTGTAACACAAAAACTAAATAATATTATATCAAGATTTTTAAAATTGCAAAATGAGGTTAGACAATTTTTTGAATTTCCAAACAGATTCCTAAAAAATGTTATCTAGTATTATTCATTAGTCCTTTTCTAAATGTATGTCACCGTGATTTTTGATTGAGTCGTCCTTAGTACTGTTCCTTAGTGCTTCTGGATATTTAAAAGATCAGTTTGTGGAACGCTTTATTGTTTTTTTTTTTTTTTTTTTTGCCACCTCCTTCTGTGAAGCAAGTGCTATTTGTTGTGAGTGGTGGACAGTGGTGCAGGAGCTGTTGCAGCCTTTGAATTGCCTGCACCTGTCGCCTGGGAGTAAGCGGATTGCGAGACTGCATTGGGTGAGTTTTCTGTCTCTTCCCTTGCTCTTGGTTAGGGCTCAGCAGCCTTCGTTGAGACATTTTGCTCCCAACTACAGAGCTGTAAAGAGTTCTTAAGTTTTTTTGTTTTCAGAGCACACGCCATTGGCTAGGAATCCAAATATATGCATCGTTTTCTCAAAGATCCGTATCTATGTAGCTGTCTTTTGTAGTTGGAAGCCTTAGAGCTTTTTCCGCTGTACTCCTAAGGGCGAAGGAACTGCAAAATTCGGGCAACTTTTATCAAAGCTTGAGCTCAGCAGCCACGCAGTATTCTGCTTTACTTTCTTTTTTTTTTTGAGGGGTTTCCATAAAACCTTGTTTTTGCAGCAAAACTAAAGTACACTAATTAGATTTTTAATAAACCGTATTTAACTTAGTTTTGTTTAAACTTTTAATTTATTTCTTTTATTAATTTCCATAGCTTTCTTTGCACTTTAAATTAATAATTAATTAACTCGAGAACATTACTCAATAGCCCTCACAGCATGCCAACTTCTTTAAATAAATGGAGAGGTATGCATTTGCAACGTTGCGTATGCTTAATATTTTTATATATTTCCAAGCTCTTTATGGAACTTAGGACAAATAAAGAAGAGAATGTCCAAAGAATTGATTGTTTTTATGGGAAAACAACAAAAGCTCTTAAATAATTGCAAAAATAGTTCTTTACTAAATACTAGAAAAGGCAATAAATATATTGAGGTTGAGGGGAAAAAACCATTTTTTCACCATATTTTCAAATTTGATTTGTCTGAATTAGATGTCTCCGGTTTAGTTCAAAGACTTTTTGCCATCTAGTCTATAGCTTCTTAATTTCTATATCATAAAAGCACTGATCATTTCCTCACTAAATCCCTTTTGCCTTTCTACCCAGAAAATTTGGAAGGCAATATTCACTTGATGCCAGATCCAGACGTATAGTCCGTGAATGCATCCTCCCAACGAAGCTAAGCTGAGTTCCCAGATAGGTGGTAAGAATGTGTATACTATAGTATTGAAAAAACACCTTTACTATGGACCAATTCCGAACGCTTTATAATTGACGTTTATGAGTCAATTTCAAATGGTCTTATAGTTGAGAGTAGGGGTCCGAATTCAATGTTTGGCCAAATGAGGCATTCAACACATAATTCATTCAATTCAAAATTTCTTTCAATTAAATTGTTTTCATTTTGTGTTTATTTTTGTTGTTGAAATTATTTTTAAAGAAATATCAACCAGCCAAGCGACAAATCCGCGTTGAAAAGCTCATTAAAATAATGTAGTTTTATTCCTACCTCTGATAAAAAAAACAATTTAAATTTTGTTCGTAAACAACATTAATAATTGATATTTTATTTTAATTCATTAAAGAAAATTACAGCAAATGAATAAAGAGACTTTGTATAAAATACACACTCCATGTACCACAAATATTATTTTATTATTTCGTCATTTATCATGAATTTCGTTTCATTTTATCAATGTGGTCGACAAAGTCAATAAGGACATCAATAAAGTACGTTAAAGCCAAAAGGCGCTGGCAGTAATGCGGCTTAAGTTCGAGCTCACAAAAAAAAAGAAAAAAAAAGAAAAATAAAAAGAAAAATAACTGAAAAAATGAAAACAAATGAAAACTCGTGATTGCCAATGGAGGCGTCAGCAAATGCTGCCTGCTTGCAAATAATGTTTTTTATTTATTTCTACATTTTCACAATTTTAGACAAAACCAAATCCAATCAATACTGAAAATGTGGAATAAAGTAATTTGCTTTAAATTTACAAAATTTTGCCAAATTAAATGCCCATTGAAGCATGTCCATTTTATGTAAAGCCAATAAATGAATACAAATACTTATTTTTTGCTCATTTTTTATCATATATTTTAGCGAGCAATTGGGAAATGAAATTCATTTATTTATATATTTCTATGTTATTGTAAGTAATATTATCGAGGGACGAAAATAAAATTAAATTTTTCCCATTCATAAATTTTATAATATTTTTTAGGGTTGAATTCTAAAAATTCTCCTTAAAAAATGTTTATTTTAATTTTTATTTGTTGCTTCATTTAAAGGACTTCCTAATGCTAATTATATTAAATTTTTTATACAAACTATTTTTCTAATTTAAATGACTTCCAAGTAGTACAATAAACTAAGTAGATAAAAAGTCAATTAAATTAGAGTTCAAATATTGTCAAACTATTTAAAAAACGAATATATCTTTTTCTATTTTATAGGAGAGTTGCTTTCTGAACGAGGATTCTTTCTGTTGTACCAAAATGTTCTTAAAAATAATAATAGCTTCGTTAAATTCAGACTTAGATTGATAATTGTGATAATTGTGATTTTGTTTTTATATCCAAACAGCGATTATTTTAAGATGTCTAATTTGTTATAAAATCAAATGTGTACTTAAAATTCTTCTTTCATAATTAAGTGGAGAAGGGTTTTTTAGAAAGAAGATCCCACAAATATGTACAAACTTTTCTTGACTTGGAGAAATTCAGATATAGATACTATATTCATTTATCGAAGGCCATACCTTAAATCAAAATAATAATATGTTTTTTATTTGCAAAAAATTATAAAAATTTTATAAGACTTGGTATTTTTAATGAACAGAGAGGATCTTTTTGTAAAGATTCTTTTGCAAAAACTCTTATCCACTGCCCAAAAATCAGATTTTTATAATAACTGAAATATAGCTACTAATTGAAAACTTTTAATAAAACTTAGTACGCTATGGGCTATAGCTGAAGTTAAGCCGATTCGCTCTGTTTTGCCACAATTTCTCTTTGCGTGTCGACTGACTGAAGGATGACCCTTAGGGATGAGTGAAAAAAGGTATAGATTTTTACTTTCCCCGTATTCTACATTGAAACAACTATTTATCTATTTATCTAGAAGAACTGTCAATAAAGCACCAGGAATATTATATTATAGGAATATTATTCTCCTCTCTAACCTAAAGACACTAAGTAGAAGAGCGCTATACCAAATTTATCGGTAACCATAATTATAGTAGGCTTTTTTAATTTTCAAAAATTTTAGAAATTGTTCTTTACAGAAGCAATTTTTTTGTTTTCTAAAGTAGATTGTTTTTTGACTTTTTGGACTTGGTGACATCGTGAAGGCTGATCTTGTCACGATGTCTGCGAATTCTATTCACGCACGCCTTGCCGCACAGCTCTGATCTGAAGCGTAAGCTATTTACTGTGAATTTTCACTTTAGAGAATGTGTGTGAAAGCATTTCATTATTCTCAACGTGCACTGTATTTCCGTGTTTATACGTTTGTAGGTATGTGTGTAGGTATGTGAGTGAGTGAGTGTGTGTGTGTGTGTCTGCCTTATAAAAGAAAAGCACGTTATTGCCAATTTAACTTACATTGTGCATCGTGTCTTTAAACAAAGATTTATGTGCCCACTTGCATATACGCCTTCGTATTTGCGTTTATGTGGAGATGGGGGAGTGTGTGAGAGAGGTTATGGGTGTGTGGGTGGGGGTGGGGATGTGGTTGAGTGTGAGCTGAATATATTTATGCCGTTATGCCTGGGTCAGGTGTGTGGGTAATAACTTGCCACAGACACACACACACACAATGGTCTGCAATTGTGTTCCTTTTCATTGCTGTTGTTGTTGTTGCTGTTGTGTTCTCGCATACACTTAAATCAGCATAATGATATGCACTTATTTTTCGTCGAGCAAATTGCTAACGGAAATGCTGTGAAAAACCACACAACACGAAGCTACAACAACAGGAAGAGCAACCACAACAACAAGCCGCTGTCAATTTCTTCATTTGCCTAATACGACGACGGGCGCCATCATTAATATAAAATATAGCACGACATATGCACGCACGCAAAAGGGAAAGCAGAAAACAGAAGCAGAAACAGCAACAGAAACAGCAACAGAAACAGAAGCAGTTGGATAGGTAAGGAAAGGAAACAACATGAAAGGATGCGGAGGGGGGCGACGAGACGCGGGAAGGCAAGGCATGGCAAGGCTTGGCGTAGCGAAGCGAAGCAACATGCCTGTAATTATGCTCAGACAAAGCCACATAGCGAACCACACACACACACAGACACACATATGTGTGTGTGCGTGTGAACGACACTTGCCTGCCATTTACGCAAAGCCTTGTTAATCGTGACAAAAGCTTATTGCGGGTTATTTGGACTACTTGTTTCGCATTTGCCGGCAAACGAAAATCAGCACATCCGTGAGCATCGCATGACTACACACACACACACACACACACACACACACACACACACACTCGCAAACACACACATACGGTTTATATGGTATGTCAGGCCATCTGCAATTTATACACTCGCTGCTATTAGTATTTACATATGTATAGGCCAGAGTGTCATCATTTGAACGCCATACATATGTATATCTTATAAACTGCGTCATTATATTACCTCTTTAATAGGCCTCGTTAAAGAGCCCATCAAAGAAACTTCCTTAAACATATTAATTATAGTGCTGTCGCAGAGTATTGGGGGGAGTGTCTCAGCGAGAAAGTTTGGCAAGCATGTGAGTATTTACCATACCCGAGCAATTTCCGCGACAAATCAATAAAATTAAATTAAATTTGATCAACAAAATTAAAGGCGTGTTGAAGCTTCAAATTAAAGTATAAAAAGACATAAGAGTTCAGCTCATGTCTGAAATGCCAAAAATTTAATGTCAAACTATAATTGAAATTTTATTTATAATTTTCATGCAAACTCTTTTAGCTTAATGAACAAGTTTAAAAACGTCGCCACAAACCAACAAGTTGTGATTAAAATCATATATCAATGCAAATATAGCATCGCATTCCATCATGTCTAATTAGCAGCTACATTATTACATCCGGAAATATTTCTACACATACGACAACAAAATCAGTTTAGTTACCTGAGAGCGAAGAGGCATCATCAAGTTTATTTTGTGTGGCAGGTATTTCGTATGAGCAATTAAGATGGTTTATTTTTTGAATTTAAACATTTTGTGATTGATTAGCAAAAGTTTTCATTATAAAATAGTAGTAGAATTTTCAAGAATTTAAATTAATTTATTATCATTTTTATCTTTTGTTAGTGCTGCCTGTAGATTATATTTATATCTTTTAAGTCAACATGAAACAAATGCTCTGCGCACTTATTTTAAATATTAAAAGCAGCATTTCAAGCTAGAAAAGTCATTTTACATTTAATTATAGTGCACGATTTGTGGGCGTTTCTCAGCGGAAAAACAAATGCGTGGCTTAAAAGGGAAATTAAGTATAGTGCATGTGAACAATATGAGTTGCCCTACTTCTGATAAATCAATTAAATTCAATTACTAAACAAAATGAGCTGGAAATGGTTCAAGAAACTGTATTAGTAAAATGTTTACAAATAAATTTAAATGTCAAAAAGTATTTTCTTTTATTTTTGGGATCCAATGGGGTGTATATTCTTTGATAGAAGTAGCTAAGAAGTTAATTTCCCAAATAATTTAAAATCATATGTATTAGGAAAATGCTTTGTAGAGTTAAAAAAAAGTTATGGAAAAGAAAAACAACACGCTTCGAGTACTTCTTTGCATTTTTCGAAATGACTTCCATCTTTGCACAAAAAATAAATTGTTGTACTTAATTCTCAGTGTTATTATGAGCTTAAAATGATTAATAATATAATGGTGGTACAAAAAATAATAGATAGATGGAATTTATAATAAAATTTAAATTGAAAATAATGAAAAATTTGAAAGTATTGAAAGTAGAAAAATGCAACAACTTGTGAGTTAGCTGGCGAATCGATCGCAATTAACATACTTATCACATCTAATGTGCATTAGATTACGTATACGAGTACACATGTGTGTGCGTGCGTGTGTGTGTGTGTGTGTATGAGCAGAGCTCTTAGTTAGGGAGGGCTCTGTCATCTAAGCGCGCCCGTCACTTGCACACATAATAAACATTTTAAACATTATTCTCGTGTTTAGCAACTCCTTTCGTTCGTTTGTTTATACGCATGTTGTTGTTGTTGTTGTTGTTGTTCTTGTTCCTATTGCTCTTGCTGCTGTTGTTGTTTGTGTTGTTGTTATTGCTTGTGATGCTACTGCTACTGCTGCTGTGCGTCGTTCGTTTTCAGAAAATTTACGGGTTTTAACGAATAATGGCGCATGTGGGAAATGAACGTTTTGTGTTTCGCTTTTGCTTGTCATCGCATCACGCCGAACACTCGCATTCGTGGCCAGAAGCATTGCCAATGCCAGTGCCAGTGCCAGAGCCAGAGCCAGAATTAGAGCCAAAGAGCTTGCCGGCATTCCAAAACATTCGCCACTTTATCAGCATTTTACTTTAGCTGTTATTACCGCACTCACCCGCACTCGCACTTACACTCCCCCTCTGGCTATCTCTCTCACGCAAATACATTAACGCGCACACACACGCACACTCCCCTGTAGTACTTTAAGGATCAGTTGGCATTAGAACCGGCATTGCCGTCGGTCCCTACGGCTCAACCCATCGTCGACGCAAAGCAGTAGGGACATTGCCTGCGATCGATGAGACGCAAGCCGAAAAGCTTAGCAAAGCTGCTGAATTGGAAAATAAATAAAGCAAAAATTGTTCCTTGAATATATAAAATTCTATTAAATTTGTGATCAGGGACTTAGAATTTTAAGTTCTAATTCAATTAAAGCAGCCATAAACTTGGAATCGCTTTCAAAGCTAATTTTGAATCGTTTTCATTCCGATTCAATAAAAGCTGTTTTAAGTATTACGTTTTATTAAATTTGTATTCAAAGATCTATAGTTGTATGTTCTAATGAAGTTCGTGTAGTAAGGCAACTACCGAGTTTTCGGAAATACTGTTTTGAACCCGATCGTGTTTTGCTTTCGTTGGTTGTACAACCAAGAAGTTATAAACAAACAAACATTAAATTATACATAGATTGAAATATAACGAATTTCTGGAAAAAAGTCCCTGTTATGATGATCAAATTACGAACCACTTTATATTCCACTGATGCAAAATCAAAGCTTGTACAACGAAATAGTTATATATTAGCTAACCATTTTGTTTCGGAGTAAAAGAGTATAATACGAATATTCGGATTCGCCATCAGAAAAGAAAAATCAATTCCTTAGATTTGAACATTTTTAGGAAACATTTTTTGAAATAGTTACATAAAAAAATCACAAAAATAACGCCTCCTTCCACCAGCAACTGGTGGAGCCTTATCCAGTGACATGCCCATTAAAATACATTCGTTTGGGTTAACTACTGGGTCAACTACTGGCGAGGGGGGCTGACACCCGTTACTGCAGGGGTTGTTGACAACGTTTAAGTGTGGGTGCGTGAGTGCAGATGTGCGTTGCGCCTCCATTTCGGCTCTCCAAGGAAATTAAAAAACAACTAAAACAAATTAACAATGTAATGGTAAAATCTTATGTGCTTGCGCAGCTGAAAAGCACACGAAACACACAACCACACACACATACCTAACGGGTGGAGAACAACACAAGAGTAACAAACAAATGAGAGGCTGCGCCTCTACCTTCAGCATTAAATCCAAGCATTTATGGCTCACATGGCCAGAACGTGTTGGCCAGAACGTTTAGACCAACACTCACACATAAATAAGACCGCAGGCTTCATGTTAAGCTCATACACACACACACACAAACACACGACAATTTGCACTTGCAAACGTCTCTCTAATGTAAATGCTGATGATGATGATAGATTTTGGTAAACACTGAAATTTTCCCATTCAAATTTTATTGCTGCCAATCACAGTGCCTTCCTGTCCTTCTCTCAGTCTCTCAGTTTGCGTGTCGCCCTCATCGCCCTAGTATAAATACGTACATTGCTCAAATTGCATTAATATATCAAGGACGCGCCGCCTACTTGCTGTTGAGCCAAATTTGAATTGAAATCGATTGTTATTTGTATTGGGCATATACGGCTGCCGCACTTAAGCCATTTAAGTTGTGCGTGCCTTCATTTAATGCAAGCGCAGCTGAATATCGTTTGTTATCAAATTAAATCAATTCAAAAATTGGCCATTACCGCCCAACCACCCACTGCCAGATGCCACATGCCGCCCACACAAAATGGCCATTCAAAGCTTTCCATTTGGCGCCCCTGAATTTCAAAAACAGTGCTACCATACAGCAGCTTTAATACTACATTGGTTCTTTTTGCAGCATTTAAGCTGTGCTATGAAATTATTTGAATTTTTATGTAATTTAATAAAATTTATTTAGTAATTTCAAGAGATTTTTTTTACAAATATAATCTGGCCAAGCGGAGCTTTCAATTTAGCGCGCCACTTCATTTTAAAAACAGTGCTGCCATATCACCACTTTAATACCACATTTGATATTTTCTTGGGCCGCACTCAGCTGGCATTTAAGCTTTCTCCGTGCTACGGTCTCTCTACAAATAAAGAGCTGGCGAACCACACACAACAAACGCTTTTGACAACAACAACGAAATTTTGGACCAATTTCTTGAATTAGAACATAAACAGTGTGTGGTTACAATTATAATTGCCAAAATAAATAAAACTAAGCTATAAAACTACAATGTTTATAAGCGCAGCAAAGTTTGGCCAACAATAACAAAAAACTGCACTTTCTCTTGGCAAAAAAACAACACGAAACTAAAATAAATTATAACAACAAAAAGTTGTAGTGCGGCTTTTTTGACATCTATTCGAATCAATAGAAAGACTCTGAGTGCGTGTGTGTAAGTGTGTTGTTAGCCGACTGCCGACCAGGCATGCTACGAATTGTATGAGGTATGCCATTAGACTGAATCTTTTCGACTCTCACTGCGAAGATACGCACATACGTCACAATAAGCTTAGACGCGTAACCAGAATTTAAATATGATGTCGTTTGTATTTTGTCGATCAGTTGAGTTCAAAAATGTCACATTTTAATCTTGTTTAGAAGCAAGAAAAGCAATCAACTAGTCTTTTCGACACATTCACCAGGTAATTTCAGCTAGTGATTGGTAATGTCAACCGAAATAAAAGTGTGATCACTTCGTTTGTTATTGCTGTTTTGTCTGTCAGTTGTGAAATAAAGTTAACTTAATATCAAAGACAGTAGTTTCTTTGTCGAAATCACCAATCATTCATCGAAATTTCTGACATTAGAGCTCATGAGAGCAAACAAATTACATGCCAGTCAGAGGGAGAGAGACAGAGTGTGCCTAGCGAGTGCTGATTGTGACGTCATGCTCAAGAGAACAACGAATAACGAACCTGGGCAATGGCATACCTCATATGTTTGTATCGCGCTGAACACCTGTGTGTAAACAGCAACAACAAAAAGTTGATTGCCTGCATTGTTGTTGTCACCGTTGCTGCTGTTGTTGTTGTTGTTATTGTTATTGCTGTCTTATTGGCGCGACAGCTTACAATGGAAAAGCAGTCACATCTCAGCCACTCTTGCGCTCGGGTTTCCGTTTTCGCTAGCAACAAAACAAAAACAAATCGCTGACAACAACAACAAAAACGGCAAGGTGTAAAAAAAAAAACGATAACGCATAAAGAATTTGTAATTTGCATTTTCTTTAAACACACACACACAGACAAATATTAATCGACAATTATATTTATTTTGAAGTTAAATTGGCAACTCTTGGGCTCGCCAGCAAAATAAATAACCAAACAAATTTTTAAATCGCTAACGCTTAGGGAATTTGTAATTTGCATAAAGTAAATACACACACACACACACACCTACAAATATACATATGTATATAAAGCCCATGTATGTGTGTGCATAGCCGTCGAGCATGTTTATCACCAATTTAAGTTATTTGAACGCCATTTCACATACCAGACACAACGGAGGCGGACTTTTGTCTTAGAGCTGTAAGTGTAATTGGCATAGTTTTTGATTTGATTTATTTTTTTCATACAACTGTGTACGCACAATTCTGCTTTCACATTATTAGAGTGCGGTTGGCAATAAATGGGAGCAAGCTAATTATATGTATCGTCGCTGCATTTGGAAAACTGAAACATCATGTCTTCGATTGAGGAGAAAGTACGACGCATACTGAATAGTCAAGATCTGGGCGATATAACTACAGAACTGTGCGACTTTACGCTCAAAGAGCAAAACGCCACAGCCGAGGCGCAGGGAGTGCAGCCATCAGCTACATCTGATTTCTTACCCATATTGGGACAAAGTGTTACGTACATTGTGGCCTGTGTGCTCATCAATCAAGAGCATGAGGTTCTAATGATCGAGGAGGCCAAACAAAGCTGTGCAGGTAAGTACAATCCCATACATCTACACTGATGATCACATCAATAGGTGCGGCAGTATTTTATTTCATAATAAGAACACGCTAAAGATCTTCAATTCTAATGAGTTGAAGTATTTTGAAATTCTAAAACGGTCCACATGTTCATCACAAAACGAGTTCTTTAATGCAAATAAAACCTTAATCTGTTCATAAATAAAAAAAACCTCTAAAAAGTTAGTAGGGCTAGAGTTCCTATGGATGGGTAGGTCGTGTACCTATTGAAGTGATCGTCATTGTATGATTCATATGTGTACACACATAGTACATATGTTATTCTTCTGACAAATCTTGGCCACAACTTGTTCTCTTGGTTTACAGGCAAGTGGTATTTACCCGCTGGTCGGATGGAGCGGGGCGAGACGATATGCGAGGCCGCTGCACGCGAAGTGTTCGAAGAAACGGGTCTGAATGCCGAGATGACAACATTGCTGGCCGTCGAGACGGCTGGCGGCTCATGGTTTCGTTTCGTGCTCACCGGTCGCATAACGGGCGGGAGACTGAAGACGCCCGCCGATGCCGATGCCGAGTCCATACAGGCCCGTTGGGTGCGTAATCTGAACGAAGTGCCGTTGCGTGCCAACGACATACTGAACATCATCGATATCGGACGCGCCTACTACCAGAATGCGCTGGCCAGCGGCGAGGAGGCGGCCAAAAGACAGTTGTTGTGCCACGGGAATGTGCTGCCCACACGCTACCCACACAAACGCAACTATTTGCGGGTGCTGGCCGTGGTCCGGAAACGTGCCACCAACTCGATGAACATTTTAATAAGCGAGAAGAACGCCCACCACTTTCCCACAGTGGAGCTGCATCCGAATCGGAGTCTACACTCGACGCTGCGCAAGTTCATGATTGAGATTTTCGGTGCCGAGCTCCCACAGCACCGCCCACATGGAGTTCTTAGTCTGGAGCACAACACAACTGAACACGAGAGCACCGATGGTATTTGTCTCAATGTCCTCGTCGCCTTTCGACCGCCCCTCGAGGAGGTCTCCATAATTGGTAAATGTATTTGGCATGAGCTGTCGGCGCCACTCGAGGAGACGCTCGGACGCATATTGAGCAGCAAAAATGCCACAATACCCTTGAATGTGGTGCGTTAGTTCCCCCCGTCCCCCTTCCCTCTTAGGTTTAGTTCAATCTCACAATGGTGCAAGCATTATACAAATTTGTAGTTACAATTGGATAACGAGTGACCGAGTTAAATAAAATACGGACACCTTAAAATATACTACATCGTTGTTGTCGAATCGTTCGTTGATCATTATTTATCAATGTGAAGGGTAAGTTAAGCAATCATCAACAAGTTTCAAACCATTTCTAATATTTAAAAATTGATCGCATCTTTGATATTCTTTTGATCTCATTGAAATGTGTTCCACTACCATTTAAACTCATAGAAAAGAAAGAAAACCTTAAAGATTGAGCGCTGATTGAACTTCAGCGATCTTCGATATTCTTCGAGTATATTGATTATTCGAGTTTTCCAGACACTTTCTATTAAGAACTAGTAGTAGAGTAGATAATCCCAAAAAGAATAAAAACCTTATAGGCCACTTTTTTGTGCGTTCTTTTATATTAGACTACTATTTGTAAATATAATTAGCCAGATCAGCAGTTTAAATTCTATTTATAAAAATTAAATAAAACCCCAAGCACTGTTCCTTCAGTGATCTTTAAAGCTTTTCTATTTGTCTTCTGAATGCAGTGGATCTTTAATTATAATCCAAATATTACTGATCTTCATGTATAAATATATACTGTAACTTAGCTTTACTTACTAATTTCTTTTAATTATTTTTACTTACTAAAAAATATTCACAATTTCCCACTTTTTGTTTGAGATAATAGTAGTAGTTGTAGCATTGAATATTGCTAACATCGACATTCGATTCGAATAACTTAACAATGATAAATCAAATGGAAAAGAAACCTTAGACTAGAAAATCTGAACTCACTGATCAATGATAGAAGATTCTCATATCCAAGGTCATTTAATTGTTAAAAAATTACCAAGTTTTCTCAAGTAATTATGAAAATATATAAAAGTTTTTAAATTGCAGACAAAATTACTTACCTGATTTTCACTCGAAGTACTGAATTGTATTTATCGAATTCAATTTTGAAAGCAATTGATTTAATTCTCTGAATGATCGCCGAAAAATAATGAAACAAATAATGGCAAGGAGAGATCTCGTTTTCAAATGATAATGTATGTTGATGGAATCCTAAAAATTGTGGAAAATAGAATTACTATTTAATTTAAATTATGGACAGACACCAATAAGGTATGAGTGAAGCTTCAGAGAAGCTTGATGGTCTAATGAATAGGAGCTGATATTAATCATAATTATATTTGGATACCAACATTTCTTTTGATTTTCAAGTAGGCAACCAAATACAATATTGGTGTTTTTGAAAATGTTTGATTTCAGCTTAAAACGGAAATTAAACCTTTTCTAGTTTAAGAATAAATTCCAGGAAAATTACAGAAATTCAATTTTCGTAGAAACACATTTAAATTCGTTCATTAGTTGTACAATTATGAAAAACTATTAAGAATAAAAAGAAAATCGGATATGCGAATGGATTATATAAAAAAGTAATGAAATGTTTAAATCAATGGGCATATTTCGGAATCAAATGTGCCCATCGATTACGACAAATACAATCCACAATCCACCAATAGAACTTACGTTTGTGGATTTCAATTCATATATCTATGGAGATGCAAGACTCATTTGTAAATTCGTAAAATGTTTACAAGTTTTATTTATGGGATTTATCGAAATCTCGAATCCGTTATTTACAATTCGGTCTGTCCAAGCAATTACTCGTAAATGCAACCAAATGCTCTATAAGTTTACGTTCGTACTCAATTAACGTAACTAACAAAATGCTAAGTGGAATATTATGGTAGTACCGCGATCATCGATCTTAACACGTGACTAGGTCAGCTAAAGAATTAACATGCATGTAGTTAGGATTACATACTAGATTGCTAGATCTGTGGTCTCTCACAGCCTCTCCTAGTCCTTCCACAACTTGTTAAAGAGATCCATGAACGAGTCGTAGATCATGAAGGTGATCGCCACATCGAGACAAACGCGTCCCAGACGCGGCACAGTGCCCTTGTAGAAGGCACCGAGTCCTTCGTTGCGCAATATTTGGAGCGCACAGTCGGCAGTATTCTTATATTTGGCAGCCTCGAGACCCTGCATGCGGGTCTTCACCACATCCAATGGGGTGTTGCCGAAGACTGAGGCCGCACCGGCAATGGCACCAAAGGCACCCACCACCAGCTTGGGCACCTGCTTGTTGCGATCATCGCCCTTGTAGAGATCCTTCAAGGACTCCATGACGAAGAAGCGTATGGCCTGATTAGAGCCCTGCTTCAATATGGTCGGCGTCAGACCCTTATAGATGCCACCAATACCCTCGGCCTTGATAATTTGGCCGACACCGTGAGCGAAACCCTTGAATTTTGGATTCGCACTGCGCTGATCGTTGATGAACTTCACCTTAATCGTCTCCATGGGAGTGACGGCCAAAATAGCCTCACAGACGCCTGCGCCTAGACCGCACAACAGCTTGCCGGCATTGCTCAGCTGGCCCCTCTCGTCCACGGCGTGCACGCGCAGATATTCAAAGGCGCCGAATCTGTCAAAAAAAATGGCATTAGATCAGCTTAGTTTATGGGCTATGCTTGGTGGGGACTTACCTGGCAGCCGACTTGGGTATGCTGCCATAAAGCAAGACGCTCAAGCCTCTATATAGTCCGAAGAAGCCACGTTGCTGCACCGTCTTCTTTACACAATCGGCAATGCCGTTATAGCGCTTATTGGCACCCTTCTCATCCAGCTGGAGCTGTGTCTTCACATACTCGGTGGGATATGTAATGCAGATTTCTATGCCGCCCGTTATGCCGCCCGCAATAATACCCTTCACACCCTTGCCACCCCCGCTAGGTGCAGCCGCACCGCTGCT
Source organism: Scaptodrosophila lebanonensis (assembly GCF_003285725.1). Taxonomy (NCBI): domain Eukaryota; kingdom Metazoa; phylum Arthropoda; class Insecta; order Diptera; family Drosophilidae; genus Scaptodrosophila; species Scaptodrosophila lebanonensis. The sequence goes on along the minus strand of NW_022060548.1, from coordinate 11,976,986 downwards.
TGTCATCCAGGGGCGGCATTTGTAGGGACTCACGAATGTGGCTAAGCTCTGACGATCCATGCTCGGCATAAGCTAAACTATATACTTGTATGAAAACTGAAAGAACGAAATGAAGAAATCATTAAAGAACAGGGCATTATACTATATGTTTATAGTATTAATTATAAGTAGCTTCTTATTTTCAGATTCTGAACAAATATATTCCTAACAATAACACAAGAAATTTGAATAATACAAAAAGATTGACTAAATCTGCGCCCAGACAGCCAAATCATTTGCTCACTTATAGAGACTTATAGAGTCTCGCAAGTAGCAGGTCATGAATAAAATGTTACTTCATTAAAAACCATTAAGGTTTCTATACTTGCATATGTATTGTTTTGTGCAACAATAAACTTCTTCGAAGCTTACATATCAAAGCCTACTAAAAAGATAATTCAAATTTGCATGAAAACTATTTGCAAGTCTGACCGCAAGGCAAGTACCTCGACAGATGAAAATATTAAAGATAATGAGTGACTAAAACAGACTGATTTAGGTGATAAAAACTGGAACTGTCAAAAAAATGATTGAAATTTGTATTTCATTAACCTTAAAAAGCGCTTATCCCATTTGAATTGTGTAAGATCTAATTGCAATATAATATTAGTATAATAGTGATCTCAAGCAGTTGCTTCGATATTTAAATATTATAGACAATTAATGACTCAAACAAACAGTTGTTATTCAATAGTTGATCGTTTATAAAACATGTGAAGATCCAATTGTTAATCACAAAATGTCATTTCATGATCAAAAGTCGTGCAAAGACACTTGATACTGAACGATAGCATTCGAAGTTGCTTCGATAGATTTTCATTTAAAAGCTCAATGGTGATGGATTAGAGATAAACTCAAGTGAAATGCTGTGAAAATATTCAAAATCTCATTCAATGAATGAACTAAACTGAAATGTCCATTCTAGCTATAGATGTTTGTTGCTACCGATACGAACATTTCACCTTGAATCCAAAGTTCACGGCATATTGTCTGGCCAACAACATGTATGTACATAAGTACAAATGTACATATGTGTGTCTATATATTTAGTGAGTGCTTTTAAACTAACGAAAGATCGCATGATAATGAGCATTTAAGTTTTGTCACGCTGCCTTGTCTGGCAAGCATTTGTGAAAAACTGTCATTATCAGTGACATATTATGCATTATCTGTAGAAACTGAACTATTCTTCATAATTTCACAAGGTGTTCAGATAAAGGTACCTGAGGTTATGCATATTTGAGTCCAAAACCTCATTAGAGTCTAATACAAGAGCTGCATATTATCAGTATTTGCTCTTTGCACTTGAAAAGAATTGCGATTTGAAACGATTATATAACATTTATTTTTTCATGGTCTACAATTTATTTATATTTATTGTAAAGTTTTGACAAAATTCGTGATATCGAATATGATTTGGATAAACACAACATAAACAAAACTACGATAAATTGGCGCTGGAAGTGTGCAAATACATACAAACATAGATATGTATGTATGTAGTATATGTAAAATACTATAAACATATATATTCTACAAGTATATACCACTTTTTAGCACCCGTACGCTTTCTATAATCGGTCTACCTTCTTTTCAACAATATTTACTGTTGAAATTAATGTAAATATTTAACTGGAGCAATGTTACTCACGTTATAAACGCAAAAATAAATGTTTAAAGTGCCGTATCTCTTGAAATGAATTAATTGGAATGCGACAACAGCGAACGCGCGACGGTCGGTTTGGGGACGGGCGATCGTGGCCAAGGCAGCGGCTCAACTAGTGGATCGGTCGCAGCACCATAAAAAATTCCAATTTCCAATCAAGCAACAACAAACAAGCTGCAAAAATATGAGCAAACTTGTAAACAACTCACTGCCCGCTCCGTTCTCTCTAGACAAATGGTTAGAAAAGCTAACCAATGCGCGTCATAAATGAGTGTCAAAAAAATTTGCCGGCAAAAGCCACAGAGAGTCTCTCCCCTCCCAACCGTCCAACTTGCTCTATTGTAGGAATTTATGCCGCAATACTGGAATTACTGCTAAGGCAGCAACAAATACTGGCAAATGATCGGACCAGCCAGCCGGCCCTGCGGTCGTTGCTCTCCGCTCTCTCACAAGCCAAACCAGTTTGACATTGGAAAGCTTTGGCTGGAAAAAGCTTAACCAAACTTACAAATTCAAAAATTTGAAGCTTTGCGTAAAATACGTTACTGCTGAGCCTAAAATTAGACTAGCATTTCGAAAAAAAAAGACAAATCGAAGGCATAGAATTATTATTGTTATGCTTTTTTTTTAGACAATACAAAGAACAACTTTTGAACATACATATCGAAAAAATATATATGACATAATACATATCTGTAAACACTACCTGTTGCTTGTAGGCTTACAAATGTATCGTTCTGGGTTCTTAAATGGAGTTTAAGAAATCGGTTTTTCAGTTTCGGGACATTTCTTTCTTCTTTTTCTATTAAAAAACCCCCCATAATTATGCGATTCTTCAATATTGGATCATTAATTAAGGTTGAAAATCACCCCCCTAGCAACATTCCCCCTCCTAACGCTTCTCTTTTAAGACCCAAAATCTCATCTAAAAGGTCAAATGAACTGTCAAGGTCTTAAAGCAATCTTACGAATAGGAATACGACGAAAAGCTATAAATAATAATCCTAATTAAACTTCCTTGAGCGACGGAATAATTTCAGGCAGACGAGCTCATAGTTTATGACTCATTTACAGTGTGGAAATATACTTCCTAGATATCAGAAAACAATTGTACGTCATTTTAAATCTCTGTTGAGAAGAGAATTCGTGAAATACGCCTCAAAAGAGTTTTTGGGTACAATTTGCAATATATAGTCCCGAACAAATCTAAAATTTAACAGCTAAGTAAATATTTAGAAGGAATGTATGAGGATCTGCTCGTTGGACTGCCAACTTGTTTTAATTAACAAACATGCGTTACATAACACTATCGTTCTTTTGATGAAAAGTGAATGTTATACCTTTAAGGTTTGGCCTTCCACATTTCAATGCCCATCACTGTACTATTATATGAGAATGTGTTTTTATATAAATGCTATATTTGTGTGCGTGTAGCAAAAATCAGACTATTTTTCTGGCCCACTACACCACTTAACACTCAGCACTCAACCGAATCGATATTGTCAACATTTATAATACAGCAGCATGCCGAAGAAATTAACAATTTACTAACTTTTCAATCAGCAGTTATGGGAATTTTAACACTCGGACCGGCAAAGCACGAATGCCAACTAACCAGCCAAATGCCCTTCACTGAGCAAATGCTGCCTTCCCACCTTGTTTGTGGAAAAGGGAGGTAAGGAAGGTGTCCTCTGTTGTCAGCTGAGTTTCAAGTGCGCATGCCCCGGCCTTACCACCCACTATACACCCACACGAATGGTTTATTGAGTCACCTATTTATGTGCAGACATGTGTCAAGAATCGTAGCTACACTCAGAAAAATAGAATATAAATAAAAGATACAAAAATACAAAGTAAAGCATATATAGCGTGAATATAGTACCAATGTTTATAGCACGAAATTATAAAAAAAAAAAATATGCTTAAAATCTACAATTTTCAATTGAAAAGAAAAGTGAACCCAAGATTTTAACATCTCAAGACCTTTTTACTTGTACCCCAAAACCTTTTTGAGATACTTGCATCTCAAGACCTTTTTGTGTAACAACAAATTACTTGTACCCCAAAACCTTTTTGCAATAACAGAACCCAACTATTTAACGGCGAAGGTACTTGATTTAGGTCTAAGTGTACGCATAAATACGTATTATCGAGAAGTAAGTAATTGAAACATGCTGGCTGGTTGGTAGTTCTAAATTTTAGTTTTATTCAAAGGCATTTTGAAAAAGTTTCATTGTTAAATTAACATTAAGAGTTAAAGTGCGTTTTTGTTTGTTTGTTAATCAATAACAATAATAGTTGTAGAACAACTTAGTTTGTTTGTTTGTTTAATGCAAAGTTAATATATTGAACTAAATTCATGTTCAGTCGTGTGTGTGGATGTGCGATTGGAGTGGAGTGGAGTCTCGCGTTGGCCCTAAACCGATTTGTAGACGCGCACGGACTTCACGTTGCCAATGGTAAGGGTCTGCGGAGAGAAGGGGGACGTGTAGAGCGTTAATTATATCACACATATTCGTACTGATTGTGGCAATCAGAAACCACTTACAGTTATCAGCTCGCTGTCGTTGAACTCGCGTACAATGGTCGACGGCTTATCGCCCTTCTGCTCCTGCGTCAGTTTGTTGCCATCGAGCGTAATGATGCTCTTCACCTTGCGACCATCCAGGGTCTCCTCGTCGAACTCCTCGCCCAGCTTGAACGAAATGGCGGACGTCTTGAAGGTTGAGGTTGTGGTGAAGGTATAAGTATCACCATCCTGGGTCAGCTCCACAGTGGGACTGACACTGTTACCCATTTTGCGCAGCACCATGCCAACGCCTGTAAATCAATGTGACAAATAATACGTACACTTGAGGTCAGAAAGTTCAAATATTAGTCTGAATTGAGGCTTGCTTGCTGGAATCGTACTGCAGATAGGCACCATAATGAGAGCATTCATGAATATGAGAGGAACTTTTAACACAAAGTCTTTCCTATTAAACTCGATTTATCAATTGATTATTTTCTTTGGAAAGATTGAATATATGTAATGGTAATCGCGATTTTCCCTCACTAGCGGATCGAATTTCTCGCACAACGTACAACTTTTAGACGCATTTCATTTTCCTAGTGCGTTGATTACCAATCAGCCAGTCAGTCAGTCAGTTAGTCGGTCAGTTAAGTCAAAGGTTAGGTAGTTATAGTCCTTCTTTCTCTTTAAATCAGGATTGCCACAGATTTGTATTGTCTCGATTCGCTGCAACAATAAACTCAATTAGTTTTGCTGGTTGGCTAAAGTTGAAGACCTCCTCCGTCACAATGCAAATCATATTGTATTTAATTAAAAATAATAAAGCTAAATTATGAAGTTCCCGACAAGTCGCATTCTCACCATGCAGGCCGTGGCCCCTCAGCTTCAGCTTCGGCTCAAGGTTAAATGATCATCACACACACTCGCACAATAGGGGCCCAATCGCGTGCGTTTTGTGCAGGCGGGCAAGCAGACGGGCGAACCGACATCCGAGCTATCAATTGGTCAGCCTAAATATAGCGACCCCAGTGTTATCTGACCGTCTTTATTCATTTATAGCCCCCCCATATGGGGTGAGTGCAATCATACAGACAAACCTACATATGTATACAGCTGTGGGAACACGCCACGATCGAACGGACAAATCAATTATGATAATGCCCAATTATGAAAAGAAAAACGTTACTTTTGAGTGCCAACTATAAATCGATAACGGTTTTATACTCCCTCCTCTATACCTCTTTACTTAGAGAACAGTACTCGTAAGTCATAAGTCCGCATTAGTTTACGTAAATTGTTCATGATGATTCATTAGCTTATATTTTGTTTGAACAAAAGTAAAAGGAGATAAAGCAGTTTTTTATAATATAATTGAAATGCTTTAATGACATAATTTGGCAATTAAAATAAAGATTATGAGTTCCTAAGTATTACGTATTTAAATTTTATATATTTGTTATAGGTTGATTAAATGATTTCCGAAATAAAGCAAGGCTAAGTCTAAATTAGAGTACAAGAACCAGTATCAAGTTTTAAAGATATTTCCTACAAGCTGTGGAGCTTCTTTTGCCTTTTTTGGAGTTCAAATTTTCCAAAATCGTTTAGGTATATTATGTAAATTGAATAAAAATGTTATCTTGGTTATCCAAATATTGTATTTATTCATTAATAGCCTTTATTTTATTACTTTAAATATTGTTTTGTTCTTATCACCACATCTATATATTTGAATACTATTAAGATTATCTTGGAGTAAGCAAAGCATACCCTCTGCGCCTTACTTCCCAAAAGCTAGATGTTATAAAATATATAATCATCAAAGGACGCCGAACCCTTCCCAAAATAGACCAATAAAAATATGGCTTGGTGGGTTACACACCTGCATACATTGTTTATAACTTCGCACAAAAAACATTATTTTCAAGGGCGCTACGCTATATTGGGCGAAATATGTATATATATATATGAATATTTCTGATTGACATCATAATTCTATGAACTTGTCATGCGTTTTTTATGACAATTGATAAGGAAGCGAAATTTGCAGAAGTTTGATTCTCGCCAGCAACGAAATATCAAAATTCAATCGCTATGAAAATTTATCATATTTGCAATCAGAATCCAAAAAATCACCTAGGCCTGATAACAAATGACGAGCTTGCCGGTACCGAAAAAAACACAACCGCTAGAGTAAATAGTTGAATTGTTTATAGAAATCGCCATTGCGTCGCCTAATCAGCAGAACGGCGCCGCCAACACACACTTCGAATGGGGTCCGAGTACTTTGGAGTCGAAAGTGCAGGCTTGTAAAAACATTTGTAGTATATATTTACATGATTATTCATATACATACGTATGTGTGTGCTATATACCAATGGCAAAGCTTGTGTTTAGTTTGAAAACTGATACGCACACACATGTCGAGACGCAATCGCTATTCGCGATTCTGGGCAGTGGTTGCATCTGAACCGAAAACCACAATAAGAGGCAATAAATAAAACCCTGCCATATCCCACACACCTAACTGCTCGAATTACCCACAGGCCGGGCGCGCCGCCCTGCTAACGGCCGCCTGTGTGGGGTCTGTGGGGTCTAGACTTTGCGCCGTGCCCGACGCAAGGGCAAAAGTTTGACTAGTAGATCAGATTTTGTAACAGACGCTAAACAAAGTTCATAACTTTCTAAAACTTTCATAATCAAGACTGGCTGGTCCGCCCCATTGCCCATTGGTGTCTCTTCTAACTAGAAGAAATATTTAAAGCAATTACGGTCATGCATATTGCCTGATAAAATTATACACTTTCCAAATTTGTTGTCAATTAACAACTTTGTTCCAAAGTACACGTCTCATTTTAATTAGTTTTTTAAGTTTATTGCCTCAGTCCCCCAAAACTGTGATAAGCTTTCGTTTTATATTTATGTGTGCATGTATATTGTTACCTGTACTTTTTTTCGTACCCTATACCGGAGGGGCGGGAGGTTTAAGCGATATACTAGAAAGTTGAAACACAAAATGTAACACGTATTATAGGTGATCAGCCTTTATCCCTCGGTTCTACTCTATAACCCTTGAAAACTTATGAATCATAACAGCGAGGACACGTAGTTAGAATATACCCCCATTACTTTTTAGAGCAACCAAATGAGCAATCGATTGAAAAATCACATTTAGTGGAATAATTTTCTTATTTATTAAGATTGTTCAGCCAATTTTGTTCTCTAGAATTATCTAAGTTTCGTCAAAAACTGTACACTATATGATGCAGCTACTATAGTATATGAACGACCGCTGCAAAAATCAACTATACAACCAAACACATTATTATAAAAGATTTCTGCCTAATTTTGTAAAGAAAATTAAATTGCCCTACTATTTTCTGAAGTTTCATCGAAATCGGGTCACTTTATAGCAGCGATAGAAGCGATTGAGCAAGAACAATTATTGGTTGAAGGACTGCGCTAAAAGAGAGGGGCGAAGCGAGCGAAATATACTGGAGTCATGGCTTAAGCGTTCCACAAAATTTGGCAAACACGTTTTTCGTCGCTTTCTTCTCTTCTTAAGTTTATTGATTTCGCATCTCTCACACGCACACGCACACACACATACATACACACTATTGCAGTTATTTGCCGGCCGGCCTCTTTTTTAGGTGGCGTGTTTTCCTTCTCTACTTCTTACTCCATTGCAGACGTAAGCTACCACGTGTGCCACCAAAATCGAAAAGTCGGGTGCAAGCAACAACAAAATTAACACCCTGATAACCAACTTACCAAGTTCCTTCATGTATTCATCAAAACCCTCGGATTTGTCCAGTTTGTACTTCTTGCCAACGAACGCGGACATTTTGATTTGCTACTTGAATTTATCGAATCTGACGGGAAGGAGAAACAAACGACGACTAGCACCGGGCAACGCTCTTAGACCAACTCAATGAAAGCTTTTCGAGCGTTGCACTTTTATACGTTTGCAAGGCGTTGCCAGTCGTTAAAAAAATGTACAAAAGTTCACAAACTCTGCAGATTTGCCGCTTGGTACAAAGAAGCTAGAGGCCATGACATTGCGCGGGTCCATTAATCGCTGCTCCCTCTGGATGACGTCGCATGCTGTGTAGAATTAAACATGAAATGTTTCTTATTTTTATTTACAATAAATGTATTTCAAAAATAATTACCCAAGTTGTTCATTGACACTTTTTTTAGCACAAAGTTTGTAATATTTTCCGATAATATAGAATTGTTTGAATTTTAGTCCACAGTGGGCGGGATATAACACGTCGATTTCGTACGCACTCACTCATTCGTATGATGCGAAGTTCCAGCATGTTATGACGTATGTTTGTATCGGCGCAGTGAGCGTAAAAGGGTTGCAGCCATCAATGCCATAACTTTTTCTTTTTGCCATGAGATTTGCATCAGTGGCTGGCGCTTCTGGTGTGTTTACATTGCATTTTGAAATATAACCACTGATAAGGATATGGCCGCATTATAGTAGACAACAACAATTTCTGTCCATTACTGCAATAGTCTGTGTGAGTCCAAATTTCAAATGTGTTTTTGCGTGTTCTATTTATGTATCGTGTATCTTATATAAAGAGCTTTCTCGCGCTCTCCAGCATGCCATGTAGCTGCCGAAAAAGCTTCGCAAATTTAACATATGTACATATGTATGTACTTATACACATACATATGTATGTATGTAGGTGTGTGTTGTTTATCACCATTTTATGACGCGTCTGCTTCAATGATGCTGTCTGCTGACATTCTCCCTCCTCTCTCTCTCTCTCTCTCTCTCTCTCTCTCTCACTTACAATCACTAACAATCAACGCACGATCAATTGCTTGCACTTTAATTGATTCAAAGGGGGCCGGCCGAACGGTTTTTCACTTTTTATTCAACTTTTTTTATGGGCACGTCAACGGATCATGCAACAGAGGTGGATGCTGTGAGAACTCTCAACCAGGGCTGGTAGCTGCATTTTCGCTCTGTTTGTTGATGGCCTTGAGTGTGTTGATGTGCATTTGCCAGCCCTGAAGTGAAGCACACCCGAAAATAAAACTGAATTTATCCAAAAGACTTGCCCAGACTGCTTCTGCATATCTTTTGATTGCCATTACCGACAATGTGTATTGTAATCTAATCGAGCGTTTCCTTCGACCCCAAAACTGCTCGTATCGCACTATAAAGTGCACCGTTTCACAACTTTTTATGACACTGTCCGGTTGCCAGACGCACCTACCATTCTTCTTGTTATCTTGTTAATTCAATTAACGCCTTCGCAATCGCCATCGCCCATGCAGTAGTCGTCATATCTTAAATGATTAAAAAGCAGAACTACCACTCCCAACACATATGTATGTATAGTATGTATTATTGAACTTTGAATTAAACAATGCTCTGCTCAGCCAGGCACGTGTATAGTGGGAGGAGTCATTCTTTCTTCAACCCTATAAGCAATTCTATATGGTAGATTCACTAATAATAACGCTGATTTCACTCCGAAATTTTTACAGTTAAACCCCTATTTTTATAGCTGAAACGTGTTATTGTTCGTACATACATATACCTTCATTTGTTGATAGATTGATAGATACAAAACATATCAATCAAAAAGTAACCCAAAAATATAACAAGCTTCTACAATAGTGAAAAGCCCAGTTTTCTTATTAAAACGTCCTAAAGGCGGCTTTTTGTATTGGTTTTAAAGTTCGAAGCATGTTGGAAGCAAAAAATGTTTTAATATATTCTTTAAAAACTTCAAATTTGTTATCATAACGTATTATAAATATTTTTCGCCAAATTGTAGCACAACCAAACATTTTAATCGAAACAATTCTGATAATTCAAATAAAATAAACAAATCGTTAGCTATTTGCAACACAGATTTTCTGCTCCATCCAATACTTTCTCAAATAAGACATTTTTATTCGCATCGCTCGCTTTGTCTTTGTCAAAATCAACCTTGAAAATATATACATATATGCGAATAAATATTCTACATAAATAAGATGTGCGAGAAAATCTTAATGTTAGTGTTTGGCAAACAGAAGCCATGACTTTTCATTTCACATTTTGTGGGAATTTTGCAGCTGATTCTATTTCATGGCAAAATCTCAACAAAAAAACTCGCCCCAAAATCCGCTATTCCCATCCTGGAAATGAGGATTAGTCTACCCTTTTCAATTTTTGTTTTGCACTTCAAATAATAACGTTTTTGACAGCTTCAGCCAAAGCTTGCTAAAAAGCTTTTCTAGAAGCTCCATTAAGCCAAGACAGCAACCATTTCAAATTGGAAACATTATCAGTAATACGTTAAAACTACATCAAGCCCTTAAATTATTGTCACAAAAAGATATTGTATTTATTAAAAAAAGGGAAACTATTTAGAATTATTTTCACAATATATTAAATGTGGGAATTACTTCAGCGGCATATCTTTATAAACAATTCCATATACATCATTTATATATAGTATTGTATCCCATATTTTCATCTTCAACATGATGTACTAAGGTTTACGACTGATTATATAGACTTGATTGCCAACTGTCTATCAAGGAAAACCGCAACGCTGCCAGCTGACTGATATAAAGCCTGTAAATATTAAGGCCAAAGTCAACAATACAACAATGCTGATAAAGCTAATTTAGTCACAAAATAAATACAAAGAAGTGGCTAGAGAAAAATGCATGAGTGAGAGCGCAAATGCTGCACAATTAATTGCCAGAGCATCTGATCATAGCTCCAAGCAACGGGAAAAAGTTCTCATTATTAAAGTAGGAGAAGATGCACCGACTAGCTCTATCGTATCGTGTGATGTCATAGTTTGCGAGAGCGTGTGAACTAAAAGACATTTATTTTCGTAATGTGTGAGGCTATGGAAACAAATGTTTCAAATTTGAAAGAAGAATTTATAAATGGCGAAATATGTTTAATTACTTTGAAAACATAAAAAGTAAAGAAATAATAATAAATAAATAAAACTCGCCTTGTCAATACGAGTAGTTTCTGAAAGAAAGAGGCAAAAATTGCATCCGCGATCGCGTCACCTACTTATACTTAATATGAGAATGAGATGTGAGCGCTCTCCGAGCACGACCGGCGGCTAAGAGAGCGAAAGGCTTTTGTTACAAACACTATCTGTTGTCTATAACAGTCACAGCTGACAAAGTGGGAGCAATAGAACGAGTTCGGCGGTCGTGGCGCAAACAACGAGAATCGGGGGCGCGATATCAACAATAAGAAACAAAATAGTGGACATAGTATACATAGTATATATGTGTGTGTTTGTGCACATTAATATAATTTTTGCGGCAAACTAAAAACAAAAACACAAATAATAATAAGTCATGCATGTGAATCCACGCACGTTCTGTTTCTCTTTTTAATTGTGTGATGAAATTTGACAGTGGCAGTGATATTGCTGGGACTAGCGCCACATGTGACGTTTGCCCTTCCAGCTCCAGTTATATGCAGAGCCGATTCAGTGTGAATCTAATACACATTTGTGCACAATAAAGATATGGCTAAGACACAGACTCTTAAATAATAATGACCGGCAGTGCGCTTATCTAATACCCAGAGAATAAACGAAAAAACGAGTCAGCCTGAGTGGAAAGTTTGCAGAGTGACGAGCAAAAAAATGTTGAGGCTCTTGTTTCTTACATATTAGGTAGTAGTATCTATCGACCCAAATGATAATGCCAAACCAATGACACAAATGATAAAAAGTTGTGTGTCAATACGGACGTGCAAAGTGCTAAATACGAGTATACACCTAGAAGGGCTCCCATGTTCATGGTGCTAATGAAAACAAAAATCTCACAATTACCACGAAAACAAATAACGAAACAAAAACAAATAGGAAGAAAAACCTAAACTACTTATAATTAACTATAAAAAATTAGAAGAAATTAGAAATGCAATCCGTGAAGGCCGATGAGTTGCCGGAGAATCCGCGCGAGCGCGCCAATCCCCTGTCAGCTCTAATGTTCTGGTGAGTGCCCGACTTATTCCGCGAATATATATGGACATACATACATGTATGTTTGTTTTCATTCATGTGTCTAGTATTTACATATGTATGTAGAGTTGGGAGCGTCATGACAAGTGTGACGAGTTGATTATTTCATTCAATGGGTCGTTTAATTTACAGCTACAGCCATAAACATATAAATAGCGCCAATAAACTAAATCACACACTTTCCATTTCAAGCTGAAAACCTATTTATAGCCAGATAAGGACCAAAAGAATAATTTTATAATATCTATGTATATTAAATATGTATTTTATTTAAATAACTGATATTTTATTGCTGATATCTGAAATGCTTGAAATATTCGTATTTTTCTTTTTATTTATTTGTATTTCTTTTAAAACTACAATTAAACAACTAATTTTGATTTTATTTTCAATTTTTAAGCAGTTGTGAAAATTATATTTTTTTTAATGAAGAAATACTATTTTTTATAAAGCTGTGCTTATATCCAGGACTTTTAATTAAAGTCCTACATTTGCAATTTAACGGCATCGAAGATATAGCCGAGCATCTTGTAATCTTATAGATAGTTTAAAAAGGTAACAAAAATGTGTGTGTTCGAAATTATGGAAGATCTTTCTTGCTGAAGTCAAGAATTGAAAAGTATTTTTCGGATGCTAGTTTAAAGTTTAAGAAATTTTGTTCAATATAAGGATCCTTTTTCATTGTGAGGTCGGTCTTGAAGTTTTGCTTGAAATCTGTTTTCAAAACTGTGCCTTGGACTTAATGATAGGTATAATTTAATAATTCATGAAAATCAATAATAATGGAGCTCTATCAAGAAAACAACTCTCTTATTATACTGTTAAAACCATACAACTTTATAGAAATAGCATCAATATGATGAGTTTTTAAATGAAATTTAACAGATGATATTTATTTAAACTAAAAAAAAAACGATTATATTGTTTATGCCAATTTGTGGAATATAGACTTGCATTATCTCTATGAAAATTGAGTTTATAAAATATCATATTTCGTCTCAATAATTCATATAGCCCTATTTGTGTATCCACGACTGTATCGTCTAGAAGCGTGAAACGTTTTGCATTTAGTGTCTTGATTGGACAAATGGATATTTGTATCTCCATGTGGAGGGATAACTGAACTATTTGTGCTCGGTATTTCACATAATTCAATTGGCTGTCAATTAAAGACGACGTGCATTGTGCAGTTCATTGCCCGCACTGTGTTAAAATATTTGAATAACATAAATAATAATGTGCAATAAGGAAAGGAAACTAATGGTATGTGACTAGACGCCAGAAAAGACCCTCAAGCAATTCAGAGAATCACACGTGAACCCATGACTCAAGTTTTAAAGGTCTAACCAAATCTCAAACATACTATAAACCTATACATACATGCATACTATTCGTACACAGATAGGCGCACTTTGATAAGGCCTTAATTTATGAGAATTTAATTAGTAATGGCTTCAAATAAAACATGACATTTATCTTTCCACAACCTAAAACAGCTTCGCACTCCCCGTATTGTTTAAAGGGCGAAAGAAGACGTTGGAACAGTCAGATCTATTTAAGGCACTCAATGAACACAAATCAGGTAAGTGGAAGACAATATCATTTTATGATCAGTGTTGTTATGTAAATTAATAGCAATATCGTGATTATTGTGGTTATTACTGCTATGATTAATATTAATATAGAAATTTCATAAAACAAGAAAAGTATACAATGGTATACTAATTAAGAGCGAATGTTTATAACAAGACGAATCGATATAGCCATGTGCGGCTGTCCGAGCGTCTGTCTGTATGAACGCAAAAATCTCCGAAATTTTAAGAGCTAGAATAGGAAAACTTGGTATAAATATTCACCTAAGCCTTAGGCAAGTCAAGCTCGTGTTTTTGTTTTGATGCACCACCACTGCTTCACCATTTAGTGATTAAACCAAAACTCTCGTAATTGCAATTGCATCCGGTTAGTGATTAAGAGTTCTCATGTCAAGTTCTCGGCGCCCACATTACTTTTTTAATAGGTGTTTGCTTAATGTATTTAATATCCTATATCAACACTTTCTACTCATACAAAAAGAGCAACAAATAACAGCAATTAATATAATTTCAAAAATTGTTTGCACTTATTTCATTAATTTGTATTTGGATGATCCAGATCCTTGGTCGAATTGTGTTGTAAATAAAATGTTGCTATTTATGCCAGGATAGTTCATCGCAAATTAACTGACTCGATCAAAAAATTAGGCACTCCTTATTGGTTTAACTCCAGTAACTTTATATTTCAATTGAGTTCACATCTAATCCGTATATCTGTATATATACTTGTAGTATGCTTGTCGGCCTTGCCTTATTTTTGTCAAATACTTTCATGTGGCTTCGCACCTTTTTTTTCGATCACGCGATAAAGCCGCTGAACCAGTATTTTGATAGAAAGCATAGCAGTCGATTTGATAACTCAATTAAAGCGACAAACACATGTTTATTTAATCAATAGAGGCAAATAATAGTTCTATATAGACAAGAAGTTCTTTATCCACTCACCCATGCTTTATAATCTCGAAGAAAAATAGTACTTTGAAGATAAACCAACATATTTTCCTGTATGATTATTTATAAAGAGCGCTTATGGCCCTGTTTCGATCTACATGTAGACCATTCGGTTTGCAGGAGTAAATTCGTATCTGAAAATGGAAAATTGGCCTTTTATCTTACAAGTTTATTTTCAAATTTCAAGATTATTATTAATGATAATATTCATTTAATTTATTTTATTAATAAATGTTGGAGCGTCGCGGGAATTTAATGTAAATTTAATTCATATTTTAGGAGTTAGTTTGTATCTGTAATAGGGCCTTAAATGTTATATTCATATTTTCTCATTTTAAGATGAAAATAAAAAGGAAATGAAATGAAGTTTTTCTAATCTGAAAGAAAAGCATGGTCAGGCTGATATGGTAAGGGATTCTATTTTAGTGATCTTTAATATTTGAATTAGACGTTTAAAGCTATTAACTATCTGAATAAGTTAAGCTATATAGTATAACTTAATCACTTCTTATTCTATCAGATACGCTTGGAGAACGCCTATGCAAAGCCTGGGATGAGGAGGTTAGGGTGAAATCCGCTCAGAATCTACAACCGAGCTTACTGCGCGCCCTAAAGCAGGTCTTCGGCTGGGAATTGGCAATAAAGGGGCTGTTGCTGGCAGCCCTAGAAATCATTACCAGGTGAGCCAGCAAATAACTTTATTTCTTAGTCCCACAAGCTAATGCCCTTACATTTTAGAGTATCACAGCCCATCTGCTTGTTCGGGTTCATGGCTTACTTTGGCGGCGATGAACCCAGTCTGACGAAAGCCGAGTTATACGCCGCTGGCCTCATTGCGTCCACAGTCGCCAACACGATGCTAACCCATCCTCATATGCTGGGTGTCCTGCACTTGGGCATGAAGATGCGCATTGCTCTGTGCAGTTTGGTTTATCGCAAGGCCCTGCGTCTGAGTCGTACAGCACTGGGCGACACCACAGTTGGACAGATCGTGAATTTACTTTCCAATGACGTGGGTAGATTTGATACGGTGCTCATTAATGTGCACTACTTATGGATAGCGCCATTGGAGCTGATTATCGTCACGTGGGTTATGTACCAGCAGGTGAGTACTGAGGGAAAGAATTTGTATGTAGCAGCTGAGTCGACAAGTGTCCGTCTGTATGAACGCTTAGATTTCGCAAAGTATTGGACCTAGAGCCACCAAACTTGGTAGGCACATTCTGTCGGTTATTTCCTTTCAGTAATTTAGGGGAAGGATGAAGAAAGAACGTTCAAAACAAATTTCAAGTATATATGAAGTATATTTGAAGACTGTTTAAATGCCAAACTGCCTCAAAAAAGCGTTAATCAGATAAATTAGAATTAGCGCAGATCTACAACTATTGATTAAAAAACATTAGTAGACCTAGGGCCTTCACAAATTATAGTCAAGATCTGCTTATCAGGAGAAACCATCTCTCCTAGTAACTAACGAAGAAACAAAGATATTTTAAGATGTCACTTAAAGTTCGGCTGATATTTTATTTCAACTCAGGAAATAGTGCTAATTGTTAATTTATGTATATATGTATAACAAAAAATGTTATTTTAGATCATATGTTTGGTCTGAGAAAAGTTAGCACCATTAGTTGAGTTCATTCAAAATTAGACACAAATATTCTTCACAAAATGTATGCACATGTATGTTGCTGGCTGAACTTTATAATTAATCTCTTCTGTTTATAGATCGGCATATCCTCGATCTTTGGCGTGAGTGCGATGCTTCTGTTTTTACCCCTGCAAACGTATTTGGGAAAAAGGACGAGCGTTTTGCGGCTGCGCACTGCATTGCGCACAGATGAGCGAGTCCGGATGATGAACGAGATTATTTCGGGCATACAGGTGATCAAAATGTATGCTTGGGAGAGGCCTTTCGGGAAGCTGATTGAATTGACGCGACGCAAGGAAATGAACTGCATTAAGAAGGTCAACTATATACGTGGCGTGCTGTTATCCTTTGCCATATTCTTGGCCCGCGTCTCCATCTTCGTCAGTCTGGTGGGATATGTGCTGCTTGGACAGATTCTTACCGCAGAGAAGGCGTTCTTTATAACAGCGTATTACAACATCTTGCGACGATCTCTTACAATGTTCTTTCCACAAGGCATCGCCCAGTTTGCCGAGATGCTGGTGTCCATAAAGCGTCTCGAGACATTTATGCTGTCCGCGGAAACGGAGGTCAAGGATAAGTCTCTGACTACTGACGACACCGCCTCCGAAAAAGCAAAGGATCTGGGCACACCCCTGATCGTTAGAAATGGTGCTAAAGCTAATGGCAATACTGTGCGTACCGAAGAACACCCCGTGGAACTTACCAACTTCAGTGCCATGTGGGTGGAGAAGTCTCCGGACTACACGTTGCAGGACATTAACTTGCGACTACGACGCACCCAGCTGGTCGCTGTCATTGGACCCGTGGGTGCGGGCAAGTCCAGTCTCATACAAGCAATCCTTGGTGAGCTGCCAGCCGAGTCCGGCAGCCTCAAGCTAAACGGCAGCTACTCCTATGCCTCACAGGAACCCTGGCTGTTTACGGGCAGCGTGCGTCAGAACATACTTTTTGGCCTGCCTATGGATAAGGACCGCTATCGTAGTGTGGTCAAGAAATGCGCACTGGAACGCGACTTCGAGCTGCTGCCGCATGGTGACAAGACGATTGTAGGTGAGCGCGGTGCCTCCTTGTCCGGTGGCCAGAAGGCAAGAATTAGCTTGGCGCGTGCTGTCTACCGCAGAGCGGACGTTTATCTGCTGGACGATCCACTCAGTGCCGTGGATACCCATGTGGGTCGCCATCTATTCGATCAATGCATACGCGGCCTGCTGCGTCGACATCTCGTCGTGCTTGTTACCCATCAACTGCAGTTCCTAGAGCGCGCCGATCTCGTTGTGATCATGGAAAAGGGCAAAATCAGTGCCATGGGCACCTACACAACAATGAAACGCAGTGGCTTGGACTTTGCGGAACTGCTAACCGATCCGAACAAGGTCGACGAGGATGAAGACAAGGAAGCCCAGGGAGACATTTGGGATCGGTTGAGCTTGCCGCGAAGTCGCCGCGGCAGTCGCAGTCGTAGCCCCCGGGGCAGTCGTTTCAGTTCCCGCAGCAGCAGCATTACCTCATTGAACTCCATGGCCGAATCATTGATGTACGATGCACCCATGCAGGTGCAGGAGACGAGACTGCAAGGACAGATTGGACTAGGACTGTACAGAGAATACTTTGCAGCGGGCAGTGGCTGCTTCATGATTATACTCATGATTTTTCTCTGTCTGGGCACACAATTACTTGGCTCTGGTGCAGATGTTTTTCTGTCGTATTGGTGAGCTTTTCAAATACTATATATCTTTGGAGACTTATTGATTTGTGTATTGTTTCTAGGGTGGATAAGAACAACAATGCTGCCGACTTTTCCTCGGATCCAGTAGACATCTATTATTTTACGGCCCTCAACTTGGGCGTTATCGTCTTCACCCTAACCCGAACGCAGCTGTTCTACAAGCTAGCCATGCGCTCATCCACCAAGTTGCACAACGCTATGTTCCTTGGCATCACGCGGGCTGCCATGTACTTCTTCAACACGAATCCGTCCGGACGTATATTGAATCGCTTTTCTAAGGACTTGGGCCAGGTCGACGAAATCTTGCCCAGCGTTATGCTTGATGTGGCTCAAGTCTTTCTTAGTCTAAGCGGCATCATTGTGGTTATATGCATAACAAACCCCTGGTTTTTAACGCTAACCCTTGTCTTGGGTATCATATTTTACTACATACGTGAGTTTTATCTGAAAACTTCACGCAATGTTAAGCGTTTGGAGGCGGTCGCGCGTTCCCCCATTTACTCGCATCTGAGCGCCACTCTTAATGGGTTGCCCACCATTCGTGCGTTGGGAGCGCAAAAGGCCCTTATCGCCGAGTTCGACAACATTCAGGATCTACACAGTTCCGGTTACTACACATTCCTGACAACCAATCGGGCCTTTGGCTACTACCTAGATCTCTTTTGCATGCTCTACGTTGTGGTCATAGTTTTGAACTACTTCATAAATCCACCCGTGAACGCAGGCGAAGTGGGTCTGGCCATCACCCAAGCCTTGGGCCTAACAGGCATGGTGCAATGGGGCATGCGTCAGTCGGCGGAACTCGAGAACACTATGACTGCCGTAGAGCGCATCATTGAGTATGAAGATCTTGAGCCGGAGGGCGAATTTGAATCTCAGCCAGCACAGAAGCCACCAGAAACTTGGCCAGAAATGGGAAAAATTGTCGCTGATGATCTAAGCTTACGCTACTTCCCGGATCCCCAAGCCGAGTACGTCCTGAAGTCGCTCAACTTTGAGATTCAGCCAACGGAGAAAGTTGGAATTGTAGGTCGGACTGGTGCTGGCAAATCATCCCTCATCAATGCACTGTTTCGGCTGTCCTACATCGATGGCTCGATTCAAATCGACGAACGCGATACCAGTTCGCTGGGTCTGCATGATCTGCGCAGCAAAATATCAATTATACCGCAGGAACCTGTTCTGTTCTCGGGAACCATGCGCTACAACCTCGATCCCTTCGACGAATACAATGATGCCAAGCTCTGGTCCGCTCTGGAAGAAGTCAAAATGAAGGCAGCCATTGCCGAGCTTCCCAATGGACTACAGAGCAAAATCTCCGAGGGTGGCACCAACTTCAGCGTCGGACAGCGTCAATTGGTGTGTCTAGCGCGCGCTATTTTGCGCGAGAATCGCATTCTGGTGATGGACGAGGCTACGGCCAATGTAGATCCGCAAACAGACGCACTCATCCAGGTCACCATTAGGGATAAGTTCAGGGATTGTACAGTGCTTACCATTGCACATCGCTTGCACACCATCATGGACTCAGACAAGTTAATTGTCATGGATGCCGGCCAGTTGGTCGAATTTGGTTCACCCTATGAATTGCTGACCCAATGCGAGTCCCGAATCTTCCACGACATGCTCATGCAAACGGGCCAGAGCACATTCGATAGCTTGCTTAAGGTAGCGGAAAAGGTACGTGAAACATCAACTAATACCAACAATGAGTATTACGAATACTTTCTTTACTTGCAGACACATTTGGCCAAACAACAGACAAAAGCAGCCTAACCGTACACCTACTATAATGTCCAACATTCTAAGGGTTCTGCTTCAAATTGGCCAGTATTTGTATCGAACCAACACATCCAGAGTATTTTTGCTAACTCGTTTAGGAAATTGTAATTATGTATTTGAAGGAATATTAGAATCGTCAGATTTTTTCATCAGATTCTTGTCATGCTGTAAGAACACAAAATTAGCCTAATGACCCACCTATATTACTTATTATTGATTGGATTGATTGATACTTTTGATATCTCATTAACAACTCGAAATTCGTAGGGTTTAGCAAATGTTTTAAACTGATAATTACTTGCCAGTTTGCATTTAAAATTTATTCTGTTACTTAAAGTATCATCGATACGAACACTAGTGTATATATGTATGTGTATGCAACAATAAATTTAATTTCCTTATGCCTGAGTAGTACCAATATTATCTGGGATCGCCGCCTCCCACTTGATTAATGAGCTTAGGGGTTTGACGCTCAACAGCCACTTGGCCACATAGAACATCATAATCAACAACAGCGGATTGGAGTGTAATATTTTCAGGTTATTGACAGATCGAAGTATCGTAAGCAACGGTCCCTGATTCTCCACCGTGAAGAACATATATATGATTATCACATCACTGATCAGTAACATGGAAATGAGAACCAATTTAGAATATTGACGAGCATAAGCGCTGAATGCTTGAATGCAGGCCAACAATATGATGATGGGTATGAAGAGCTTAAGGATGATCAGAAAAATACTGGAGTGCAACGTAAAATCCCTGAGAAACATTCGTGCTGATTTCGGCTCAAAAGAGCTCATCGAGAACAAATTTCCGGTGCCGTAAAATGAGAAGAACACGTAGATAAGTACTGTTGAGGCATGGCGATAGGCGATCCGTATATGATCTTTAGCCGTCAGTTTCGCCAGCTTGTTCCCTTCTCTCTCCTCTTCCAACTCGTCATCCACGACTTGCTTGCCCTCCTTACTATCGGCGTGCAGACTAAGACCCACCAAATACTCCGTGACGAGCAGTTGCAGAAATATCAGTTCGCTGGAAAGGCAGAGAAGCGAGTAAAGCGTGCTTAAGCTGAAGAAAATCAAATCAACACGAGATCCGGGTCCACTTGAGTTGGAATATGGAATGCACAGGAAGACAAAGCATAGATAGGTCCAGGCAATGACATGCATGCCATAGTAAATGGTCTCATTATGGGAGTGCAGGTACACTCCATAAGCCCCCATGAGCAGCACGGCGGTGTTTATGAGCCAAACGTACCAATCATGACGCTGACCCAGGACCAGTGGACGCAGCAGGACCAACAGCATGCCAAAATACAGCAGACGATCATCAGCAGTGCCCAACGAAGAGATCAGAACCGGAAACATGGACAAGATGCCAACCAGGAGCAGCCAGGTTAATAGCTTAATCGACGGGCGTCGAAAACTTTTCATATTCGGAACACACACAACCAACACATACCACAATGAGATGAGCCGACTTTCGTAGATGGTGGATACTATCATGGCAGCAGAGCCCCCAATCCACAGCATCTGCAGGAAGGGAGCCACACAGACTCCAGTATGAGAGCCCCGTTCTCGCAATGCCAGTATCCAAACGATGAACGGCAACAGCAAATATAAGGCAGTCAAGTAGGGTATACGTGCCAGAAATATGAAACCCGCAACTATCAGAGAACCGATACTAAGCAATAGAATGGGCAAGGACTTGAACCCTCGCTTCTTAATGCCAACGCAGACGCGCGCCTGCATCGCCAGCAGATGGTAGAACCAGCCCAGGTAGCTACAAACAATGGCCACAATGAGAGGGCGTCGGTAGAAATTGTAGTAGTATTTCAAACAATCGACGGCTACGCGTGCCATCGTCTGACTTTTGGCCATGGTTTCGACATAGCAACCAGTTTTGAGCGATTGCTCGCTCAGCTCCCGATAGCGCTTAATTCGTTTGGCATCCAGATGCGGGAAAGTACTCAATAGATCGTTGAAAATGCCCCCATGATGATTATCCATTATGCGCTCAACTTGCGACAAAAGCTGCAACGCATTTAAATAGGCTGCATACGCCTCGTATTTCAGACTGACGTTCATATATCCCAGGGGCAGCACTGCCTGATTATTCATCGGTGGAGGCAGACCGATCAGTGCCGACATCAACGGGGCCAGCTCTCTCTGATCCAAAAAATGCAGTGGTAGCTCTAAGCCATCGCTGTTGGCCACAAACTTTTGGCCAACGTTGTGGGCCTCACGTTTAATGCCAGAGCCCCAGAAAAAAAATGGCACTTGTGCCTCATCTGGACTGGAGTCCTCATGCGAACCTTCAAAAGCGTCAAAAATGACAATAGTCTGATCTCATCCAGTTATTCGCTTTGTCGTACTAACCCCAATCCGTCATGCCATGATCCGAGGTCATCAGATAGCTGGTGCGACCATCAGGAAACATTCTCTCAAATATTTCATAAATGTCACTGATACCCGTATCCGTCATGCCTAGGACCTCTAAAAAGGATTCATTATGGTGATGACCAGCCATATCGGTATCCCCAAAGTATGCATAGAATACCACCGATTTCTCATTCTGCAACTGCTTCACTTTTTCGATATTATTAAAGAATGATCGCACCTTAGTAACCGTCCAGTTAGTCCGTCCGCCTAACTGAAATTCCCAGAAATTATGGGATTCAAAGTTCAACGGCGATCCGCCATTTAGCGAATTCGATAAGAAATTAGTAACGAAATCACAAGACCAGCCGTAGGCTGAGTGGCTACGATTGAAAACAGTGTCAAAACTGCCAGGAGCTTCTTTGAATTTGATCAAAACCTGTGAATGGTCTTCGTAGAAACCGCCAAACAATGCCAGATGACCTGGACGTGTTCGAGGTGGCAAAGCGACGTGCGCTACTCCCACTAAGCCCTGCTCCACAAATAGCTTCTGCAAGTGGGGGAAATAGGTGCAGTTCTTGGCAAAAAAGGATTTAGCCCGTAATCCATCGACGAGAAAAACAACTATCCGATCCGCAGGCGGCTCTAACCCCTGCTCTCTCAATGTCAACTGTGGGTGTAAGCCGGACACCAGAGTAGAATTGAAGTATACCTTTAGGATGGAGCCAAACAACAGTAGGTGTAAACAAAAGGTGTAAATTTTCCACATTTTTGAAACAAATATGTTTTATAGTGTAATAATTTAAAACTTATGGCATACTTGTAATATGTTTTTTAAATAAAAATTCAAATGTTCAATAATTTCAAAAAATGAATTCTTTAAAACTAGTTTACCCAAAAAATATAATTTAAATATTCTAATATTGACAGAGATACCTTCAGATAACAAAGAATGGTAGTAGATGCCACCATATTTAAATTTTAACGTTTGACAATATGAAACAAAAAATCCATCTCTGGCAAGCTCTTTTTGTGCTGCCAAAAGTCTAAAAAGCTTAAGTTGCGGAGTTTTCATTACGCAGCCACAAAAATTATGTGGCAGCACTGCATTTGTTTTGATGTCCTACGGGTGTTTTACAGCACTGTTCAACCGCAGTGGCTGCTAAAAATTGTTTCAAGTTTGTTTTTGCACACAGGCACATATTTTCAGTTTATTCGCACCATAAACGCACAATTTATTTATTTTTGTTCCGGGCGCGTACTGCATTTAATCCATTTTGTTTTTTTTTTTTTTGGAACGAGAGACTAGTGGAAAGAATAACAGTGTGAAGTATTTTTCAAATTGCTGAGAAAGTCTCCTCTGCTCAGCATGCATGTTCATATCTGTTTGTGTGTAGAAAGATGCACGTAAATAATGTGGCGCAATAGAATGTTGTGGTAAGCAGAAATGTGTTGGCGTTTGTTTATAGATTTATTTTGAAGTGTTTAAGTGATGGTTTGTTTGGCCCAAGCGCGCCTTCGTCGTACGCGCATGAAAATTCAATAAAAATTGAAAAGCAGCAGCTGAAGCTTTCAGAAGTGGCTGTTGTCGCAGCTGCTTTTGATAAGAGCGTGTGTTATGGGTGAAGAGAGTGTGGAGAGAGGCGACACTCTCCGTTCATGCGAGTTGCTGCAGGAGCCGTCTCGCTGAGTCGCCCGGTTTGTTTAAGCTAGAGACAGATATGGGTCCTGCTTGTCCACACGCGTGTTCGTGTTCGGTCGTGTTAAATCAAAACTGCAGGAAAAACACAAAAATAAACCTAATCTCTAACAATTATTCGATAAAGCATTCTAATCTCTAACAATTATTCGATAAAGCATTCTCGACAGATGTCTCTTTTCGAAAAATTTACGTTCTGGTTGGAACTCAGATGATATGTAAATTTACATTTATTAATAATTGGAAACAAATTATTTCCATAAAATGTTATTAATTATGTGGCTTGAAAACTTATTTATTGGAACTAGTGAATACTAGTGGAATCACTAATCTAATATTAGCTTTTTTGCATATCGGAACATTTCCCAATTTGGAATCCGCATATTTTTGTCTAAATCGGAAACGGGAACAGCCATGATAAACTTTCCATAACTTACCTTAATGATGCAATTAAAAAAAAAACTTATTAACAATATAAACAAAAATGTATTGCACTGTGTTACGAAAAAATACGAGTCGTGCGTGCGCTTCCACGTTCTTAAAGCTCCATGCCGACCCATGCTGCCCTCTCTAGTCGCAGCGCGTCCGAGAGAGAGAGAGACTTGTTGCTTCTTGTTTTTATCACGCTCTTTACACGTTTGATCGCGCAACAGTCTGATAAGAGCAAGCACAGAATTCCACTCTGCTGCCTATAAATGGAGCACTACATCGGCCAAGAGCTAAGTTGTTGCCCATTGGTTAAACGCGGCAGACGGCAGCATTGTTTTCGCGGATAGTTCGTATTGGTGCACGTTTTTTTGTCCGTTTTTGGGGCTTTTCCCTGACAAGTGAAATTATTGGTAAAGTTGACGGCAATATCTATCGAGTGCCTTCCCAGTGAGTGGAAATTAAATACAATTTATGGAACCAATTGAAATGTTTTCGAGCTATAAAAATATTTGCTCAAATCGTACAAAATTACGAATATAACGTGCTTCTGAATTTAAGGCTAAAAAATACTTTGCAACGAATAACAAAAATCCTATTACACTTTAAACAATTTTTAGAATCAAATGCTGCTATCCTTTTAGGCAATTTAATGTTCATCAAACTAATAACTATTCAATAACATTTGTGAAATCGTTAACTTCTATCAAGAAAAAAAATCTTAATTAATTCATAGTAAATTCATAATTCATAATTAAGGACCCAGAAAGTGCTTTAAAATTAGTTATAATCATATCTTGTATTCAAATATTAATCAATTATGAACATAAAGTGCGTTCAAGTCCTTTCAAGAAAAAAAAAAAGAATGAGTTATAAATTATAAAAATTGGTTATGGAAATAATGTGGTTTTTATAATCAAACATTACAATTTCTTCAACAACAAAAAATAAATACTTAAATATGTTTTCGATGAGTGTTTGGAAATTCGTAAAAATTATGAAAAAAAAATCATGAATTACAATTGTTTTGAATTATAAAAAACAATTGTGAAAATAAAGTCTTGTGTATTTATTTTTTGAAAAGTATGTAGAACTAAATTTTTAATTTAAAAATTCTCAAAAGAAAATTAAAAATATATTTCAAAAGTCAATTTAAAGAAAATCGAAAACCACACGGTTGCTAAGGTATTTATATTGATGGCGAAATTGTCTTACGCTTTCGCATAAAACTGCTAATCACCATGAGTACAATTCTGGCCTAATCTCGCAAGTACTTGACTATTTAGGGTCTATCATTTAATGATAGCGATATGCTGTGGAAAATCGAGCTTACTTTAATATAATTGTGGGGCCTTCAGCAAATGTCAAATATAAACAATCCTAATTGTGTTATAAAAGCGCTTATCACTGGATGAGTTGTGTGTTTGTTTGAAATTATGGAATGGGGAAAATGCAGATAAAAGTAGATGTGAGGTTGAAGAGTTGACCCCCAAGAGAACTAAAAACGCTACTCAAGTTCTGATAACACGTAGCTAATCAGTTTGTTTATCTGTCTCTCTAACCCAATTCCAGAGGCTGCCGTTAAACTAAATGTGATCGCACCATAGTATATAAACAAATCGAAACCAGAAACCTTAATTGCAACTGAAACGAGCTCCATAAATAGAATTCACCAAAATGCAGTCAATGAAAGCCGATGAGTTGCCGCAAAATCCGCGCGAGCGCTCAAATCCGTTGTCAACGTTGATGTTCTGGTACGTATACCCCATAAGCTCTAATCTTTCAGCAAAACAGCTTATCTGATGAGTAACTACCGTTTTAGCTTTGCCATGCCCACATTTTTTAAAGGCCGCAAGAAAACTCTCAATGAAAATGATCTCTACCGTGCATTGGATGAACATAAATCGGGTGAGTTCATATATTTCTATTCCAGATTAGTATACCCTGATACGATGTTATGCACTCCATTTATAATTCTGTCTCTACATAGTATGCTTTTAGAACCTGATTTTCAAAATTTAGAGCTTTATAGAGTCTAGTCGAACTTATAATTCAAATGTTAGGAATTTAAAAAAATTATTTTTCGAAAAAAATATAATAATATTTTATATAATATAATTATTGTTATCAGTTCTAAATAAAGTTCTAAGTTAGTGAAACTTTTTTTAGTGAACAAATTTCGACTGCTTTTATTTCTTTAACAAATAAAACAAATTACAAATGTGACCTTCAAATTATACAAAACAAACATTAATGTTCTAATGTTCCAATAGCTAATGGTTCGAAATCGTTTTATTTGATTTTTATTTCCCCATTATATGAGAGACCTGGTTTGAATATCTCAACACATTTTGTTAAAAAAAAAAAAACATTGCATTTTTTAATGTAGGACCCTCCATTTGATGCTCTAAAGTTTGAATCGTCTTTTGTTATAAAATCATTTCCAGTTCTCGAATTTTTAGCAAATAATTCCAATGTTAAAACAAACTGTTAACTGTAATTATATATTTGTCAAATATAGTTTGAATTTTTGTTTATCAAACCGCTGTTTCGGTTAGCTTGCGTGTTTTTTTATATTTATCTTCCATTTGAGAATGCCTTTTGTTTTCAAAACTTTTCGCTGATGCTCGGATATATCTAAAGCTGTACGAAAACAGTGCTATGTCAGCATTGTAAAATATAATTGGCATATCCATATAACCATAAAGTCAGGCGAACGTGCCCAACTCCAAATAGTTGATGTTGTTGTTATTGTTGCTTAGAAAACATATACATATATTGTAAACATATCTTTGGCGGCTGCTTATTTTTTTTTTGCGACGTCAGCCCAAAATGCTGATTAATTACATTTTCCCCGAATGTGGCACAAAACGACGCCAGAGTCATGACCAGAAACGATGCGCACTGCGTTCTGCATACGAAATGAGCGCAATTTCTTGGATAATTGAATGGGACGGCCTCCCAACCCTAGAGATACTTTATGGGCGAGCAGCGGCTGCTTATAAGGCCCATCATACTCGTAATTCACCTGTACGCGCGTTTATTGTTAATAAATTTTGATTAAATTATTAAATTAACATTGTTGATAAGCATTACGTCGTCCGCCCCCTTTCTCCTCCTCCCTGGGCTTATCAGCGATAGCTGAGTACGTGACGTCATGCATGCTTAGCTGCTTAATGAGTAATAATAAAAGAAAAGTGTCTAACTGGCACTCGAGTGTTAAGTAAAACCCAATAAGTTGTTCGTTTAACACACACCCCAACCGAGCTTATTATAAGCAATTAACACCATTACACTGCACTTCTGCACCCAGACTTGTGCCCATTCTCTCTCTCATATTTCATTATAGTACTCGTACACTATAGCCAGGTATATGCAAAGTTTGGAATGTCTGTTGCAGGCAGCAGAAGACTTGGCAGATAGCTCGAAGCGGTAGAATTACATACAAGTACACCCGTCTGTCTGTATGAACATCGTGTGTCTTCAAACTATTATAACTAGGGACACCAAACATGGCATATAGACTGCTCTCATATATATGCACATTAAGTTTTTTGCAAATCATATATAGCTTCATTATTTGCAGCTCGAGGACTGCTGGGTCGATTCGAAGATAATACAATAGTCTACTAGTTTTTAACCCACTCATCGATAGTCTGTCTTTTTTATTGTGCACTTTGTACCAGATACTTGGGCATTACCAGGCTCGTGTTTGGAGAGGCAATACTCGTGCGCAACTAATCCCGATAGGGCCCCGAACACTTCCTTAACTTAAACAGCAGACAGGCACGTAACACATACATATCTGTACATCTGTACGAGTATATTGTCATATTCAGCAAATTACAAACACACTTCAGACCTGCTGTGTGTGTGAACTGAAGTGCTTGGCATTGAAAAATGTAACTCTTCTCGACAAATTTGTACCTACACGTATCCCCGATTAGATAAAGCAGAACGCTAAACTGTGGTGGGTATGAATGAAGAATGAATTTCACTAGGAAATTGGCAATAATTTATGGGAACAGGTGTAGAAAAATATCGGATCGCCTAATCTCTACAAATTTCGTAGAAGATACGAGTCTTTTACGAAAGTTGCTTGCCAACGCAAAGGTGCAAAGGCCTTTAAGGAGTTGCAGTTTCACAAATCAAGTCAGTTTTAGAAAGCGATTGATGTTATCACTTAATGGATCTAGGTTTTCAGTACTTCTTCGATTAACTAGATTAGCTTATGTTTAATTGCAATCTATGTTTATTTGCAAGTAATTAGAATAAGCTTGCTTAGTCTTTTCATTGGCTGTATATTTTAAAAACGGATATTTCCAGGACAGATATACAGAAGAGGCATACTAATTTTTCTAAATCTAATATTAATGATCACTTTTTTTTTAATTTTATGAAATGAAGCCATAAAGTTTGAAAATAAATGCTGACCTGCTTCCGGAATCCATTTATTATCCAGCTCTATGGCTGTGTTATCATTGTAAAAGGCTTTTTTCAGATAGATTAGAGCTTAAATTTACAATGAGCCATTAAATAATATATACGAGTATATATACATATTATACTCGTAGATTATCAACTTTTGTTAGCCTTCTGTTGCAAACCCTGTGGTTAAAAAAATCAACTTTTGATTTCTTCGTGCGAGTCTCAAGTGGCTGACAAAAATATGAGGTATTACGAATTATGACAAGCCAATGATACCAACATTTTGATTTGTGTCATTCAAGCTGATAATTCTGACAACGTCATAAGGTTTGACTTTTAAATATTACCTCCCCGAAACAGCTATATCATATGTATGTAGATACCCACTCGCATATCATTCGCATAATTGCCATAAAACAGATCCTATAACGAGTTCACAGCTCTTCCCCTGTTTTTGCAATTCACGTAATTTTTGTTGTTGTGGTCATTTTTTGTTTGTTTGAACAATAGTGTGGAATACTCGTATCTTATCGGCTTTTGAACAAATATTTATATAAGTAAACAATAAGTAATATTTAAGTATTGATTTAGAAGGCACTTAAGTTAGCGGCGAAGCTAATGTCACATTCGTAGAGGAAGTTCTTTGGACATGTGAAAAGCTTTGGGGATTAAAATAACAGCTGGTGGCTTGGTTAGCTGATAGATAAGTACGAATAGTCGCCGCTTAAGATATTGGGTCTTTTGTTCTATTACGGAGCCATAACTCATGCGAATTAGCGATGTGTGATTTCTACCTTGAACTTTGAATCGAATCATTATCAAGTTAACTGTAATCAGTGGTTAATAACTAGATTGATCCCATGATATATTGACATCCGATCTGTGGTCATTGCTTTCAATTTCGCAAGATATTAAAGGAATTGGAGATTTCTTTTCATGTCGGAATTTATCAAACACCCCATTGATAGCAAAAAATATTTATTTTGAGAACTCAGTATATTATTCCATAACTACTATAAATCAATAGTGCTCCATAATGAAGAACATTTTTATCTAAAGCAGACAGACAAAGGAAAAATTCATTTCCACACAAAATTTAAATGACAAAAACTATAGCACTGTAGACATGTTTTCCTTGAGAATTCGGCCCTAGATATGGGAAGAAAAAACCACATTATAGGAAGATTAAAAATATAGTATACCTGTATTGAACCCAAAATAATGGCATTCTTATTATAATGAATTTCTTGAATATCCAGAATATCTCTCTACTATTTGAAATTGCAGAGCATGTTCAATACACTGTTAAATCTAACGCTTTAATTGTGTTGTTTTTGTACAGATTATCTGGGCAGTCGTCTGAGTGCGGCCTGGGAGAACGAATTGGAGCAGAAGCGGAAAAAGAAGAAGAATCCCAGCCTGTTGCGCGCCTCGATGAGCGTTTTCGGCTGGCGCTTTGCCTGGCTGGGATTTGTGCTTTTTGTAGTGGAAATTGGATTCCGGTAAGGTGGACACGCCCTCTTCGTCGTGCCCATAAATATTCATTTATCAATATTATTTATTTGCAGAGTCACACAACCGCTCTTTCTGGGCGGTCTCGTCTCCTACTATGCGGACTCGAGCAACCAGAACGACGACAATCAGACCAAGGCCTATCTGTACGCCTTGGGCGTAATTTTGTGCAGTGCCCTCAATGTCCTCTTCATGCACCCCTATATGATGGGCATACTCCACACGGGCATGAAGATGCGCATTGCGATGTGCAGCATGATTTATCGGAAGGCGTTGCGTTTGAGTCGCACAGCATTGGGGGATACGACTATCGGACAGGTTGTAAATCTCATATCAAACGATGTTGGACGCTTGGATGTTTCCGTAATTCATATGAATTATTTATGGTTGGGACCACTCGAAATTGGAATTATTACATGGCTGATGTACCGTGAGGTAAGTGAAGCGCATGTTTAGACAAATAAACTAATTTTTCAAATATTGCTTGTCTTTATATAAAATGTGAGTGAAGCTAAAGGGCTGACATTTGTTCTAAAAGAATGTAGAGAAATTTAACCCTAATGTTGGGGAAAATTTAGTTCAATGGTCAAATAGGGGAAATGTTTTTATTCAGTTTTCATGTCTGATCTGATTGGATTCAATAAAAAATAGTTAAGATTTGTGGACAATTTTCATGGCATTTAGTAAAACGTTTTACCCCAAAAAAGGGTGCAACTGTTATGTCTCACTACATAAGAAGTTTTTTTTTTGTTTTCACTACATAAGAAATATTTGGTGGGGGGCGTACTTATACTACAATATAAATGAGTTCGTTGAATTTAAAATAAATGAAATCACTGGCACTTACGTGGGCTTTAATCATTTTTTCTTGTAGTTTGTAGAATTAGTTTCGCTGTCTAGACAGTCCTTAGGATTACCGGTTTGTTTATCTTAAGCTCCCCTTCTCTTTTTCTTATTGGTTCTCGTTTTCGTTTTGTTTTCCATTCTGGCAGATTGGCATTGCGGCGTTCTTTGGAGTCGCTGTCATGTTGCTCTTCATACCACTACAGGCGTTTTTGGGAAAGAAGACATCGGTGCTGCGCCTGCGCACCGCCCTGCGTACAGATGAGCGCGTCCGAATGATGAATGAGATCATTTCTGGTATACAGGTTATAAAGATGTACGCCTGGGAGATACCCTTCAGCAAAATGATTAATTTTACGCGTCGCAAGGAAATGAATGCGATCCGCCATGTCAACTATATACGAGGCACACTTCAGAGTTTCATAATGTTTGTCACACGCATCTCTGTGTTTGTCAGTCTCGTGGGTTTCGTGCTGCTCGGCCAGCTGCTGACAGCGGAGAGAGCTTTTGTGATCACTGCCTACTATAATATATTGCGAAATACGATGACCATCTACTTTCCCATGGGCATCTCACAATTCGCGGAGCTGTTGGTCTCCATTGGCCGCATTCAGAAGTTCATGTTGCATGAGGAGACAAAGGTGCGCGATAAGTCTCTGGATGCTGAGATCAATAATCAGAAACTGGGCAAGGGCGCTGGCTCTCTAGCCTTGGAACAACAGAATCCCGGCAATAATGGCGTTCTGCAGCCCTCCAATCCGAGCAGTCGTCGACAGAGTCAAGCGGATCATGGCATACATATCAGCAAACTGAAGGCCAAATGGGATTCCAAGGCCACGGAATACACTTTAGATAATATTAATTTGAAATTTAAGCCCAGGCAGCTGGTGGCGGTTATCGGACCAGTGGGTTCCGGCAAATCCAGTCTCATTCAAACAATTCTAGGGGAACTGCCCGCCGAGTCCGGCTCGGTGAAAGTCAATGGTACGTTCTCCTACGCCTCCCAGGAACCCTGGCTCTTCACAGGCACTGTGCGTCAAAACATCTTATTCGGGCTGCCCATGGACAAGCATCGTTATCGGACAGTGATCAAGAAGTGTGCCCTGGAACGTGACTTTGAACTCCTTCCCTATGCCGATAAGACTATTGTGGGAGAGCGTGGAGCGTCTTTGTCGGGCGGACAAAAAGCTCGAATTAGTTTGGCACGCGCTGTTTATCGCAAGGCGGACATCTACTTGCTAGACGATCCCTTGAGTGCTGTGGATACCCATGTGGGTCGGCATCTATTCGATCAGTGTATGCGCGACTTTCTGCGTGAGGAAATCGTGCTGCTAGTCACACATCAACTGCAGTTCCTAGAGCAAGCAGATCTCATTGTCATCATGGATAAGGGCAAGGTTAGTGCCATGGGTACGTATGAGTCGATGTCCAAGAGCGGTTTGGACTTCGCCCAACTGCTGACCGATCCCAGCAAGAAGGATGAGGGCGGTGGCGATGCATCCAACAAGAAGAACCTGTCCCGCCAAAATAGCAAATTGCGTGAGCGTCAGAATAGTGTGTCCTCCATGGAATCGGCCGCAGAATCCCTGGCCATGGAATCACCCATGCAGGTGCAGGAGTCACGTGAGGAGGGCAAGATAAGCTTTGGCCTCTATAAGAAGTACTTTGGCGCCCAGGGCATAACGCTCTTCCTGATCTTTGTGTTCTTCCTAATTGGCGCGCAGGTGCTGGCCTCTGGTGGAGATATCTTTCTCTCCTACTGGTAAGTTAGCTAAACTTTAAGGATAAACGCTGAGCTTAGCTTTAAATTGATGCTTGCAGGGTCAACAAATCCGGCGATAGTGCTGCAGAGACGTTAATGTCGCGCTTGCGCCGCGCTTTTAGATCTCAGATGCGAATTAATAGTGACACCGATCCCAAGGATATTTACTACTTCACTGCCATCAATGTGTCTGTGATTATATTTGCTTTGGTGCGTAGCTGGCTGTTCTTCTTTATGGCCGGCCGATCCTCCACAACACTGCATAACTCCATGTTCCATGGTGTGACCCGTGCGGCGATGCATTTCTTCAATGTGAATCCTTCGGGCCGTATATTAAATCGTTTCTCAAAGGATTTGGGTCAGCTGGATGAGATACTGCCCTCGGTCATGATGGATGTAATGCAAATCTTTCTGGCCCTTCTCGGCATTGTTGTCGTTCTCTGCATCGTTAATCCCTGGTATATTCTCTTTACGGCTATACTGGTTGTCATTTTCTACTTCTTGCGCACCTTCTATTTGAAAACGTCGCGTGATGTCAAGCGCCTGGAGGCCATAAGTAAGCTAACCACCATTGATCAACTTCTTGTCCAATAATAATTATATTCCCTGGCTTTTCCCAGCCCGCTCACCCATCTATTCGCATTTGGGCGCCTCCCTCACCGGACTCTCCACCATACGTGCTTTTGGCGCACAGCGAGAACTCATCGCGGAGTTCGACAACTATCAGGACATGCACAGTTCCGGCTATTATATGTTTCTGGCCACCAGTCGCGCCTTCGGCTACTGGTTGGACTGTGTGTGTGTCATCTATATAGCGATGATCACGCTGAGTTTCTTCCTCTTCTCGCCCGAAAACGGAGGCGATGTGGGTCTGGCCATCACCCAAGCCATGGGCATGACTGGCATGGTCCAATGGGGCATGCGCCAATCGGCCGAGCTAGAGAACACCATGACGTCGGTAGAACGTGTCACAGAGTACGAGGATCTGGAGCCCGAGGGCGAGTTTGAGTCGCGACCAGCGAAGAAGCCACCAAAGACCTGGCCCGAGCAAGGCAAGATCGTGTTCGATGATCTCAGTCTGCGCTATTTCCCAGATCCCAAGGCCGACTATGTGCTCAGATCGCTGAATATTGACATCAAGGAACGCGAAAAAGTTGGCATTGTGGGACGTACGGGTGCTGGCAAATCATCGCTCATCAATGCCCTCTTCCGGCTGTCCTACAACGAGGGTTCCGTCATCATTGACAGCCGCAACACCAGCGAACTGGGTCTGCACGATCTGCGCAGCAAAATCTCGATTATACCTCAGGAACCAGTGCTCTTTTCCGGTACCATGCGCTACAACCTCGACCCATTCGACGAGTACTCCGATAATAAGCTCTGGGAGTCTCTGGAAGAGGTCAAGCTGAAGGAGGTGGTCGCCGAGCTGCACGGCGGTCTGCAAGCCAAAATCTCCGAGGGTGGTACCAACTTCAGTGTCGGACAGCGCCAATTGGTGTGCCTGGCACGCGCCATTCTCCGTGAGAATCGCATTCTGGTGATGGACGAGGCTACGGCGAACGTGGATCCACAAACCGATGCGTTAATCCAAACCACAATTCGAAATAAATTCAAGGACTGCACAGTGCTGACCATCGCCCATCGTTTGCACACCGTAATGGACTCCGACAAGGTGTTGGTGATGGACGCGGGTCGGGCGGTGGAATTCGGTTCGCCATTCGAACTGTTAACGGTGAGCGAGAAGAAAGTCTTTCATGGCATGGTTAAGCAAACCGGCGATGCGACTTTCGATGCGCTGCTCAAGGTGGCTCAGAAGGTAAGTTCCAGTCCGGTTGATAGTCAAACTATGCTCAATCCCAAACTCTCTTCACAGGCACATGAGGATAATTTGCGCGCCAAAAAGGATTCTTGACATTTCGCCGTTCCGAAGGCATTCAAAGACTACATACTCAAAATACTGGAACCAATCACAAACCACCCGGCGGCTAATGCACGCATTCAGAAGACCTTTCTCTTTGCCGAGGCATCCAAACAGAAACTGTTGGGATAACATTAACGCATGCGAATGCTGTCCGACAGGCCGCACGCAGACCTCTAATAGAATCAAACAAAAGAATTTTATATATATACATATATAAATGTACAAATCATACAATTAATGTTCAGATTAGAAACTAAACTTAAAGAGATGGACAATAAGAAAGAGAGAGAGAGAGAGATAGAGAGCGCGGTTTAAAGAAAATCAAATCAATGCCAGTGCATGGAATGAAACCTGTTTTTTACCTGAAAAAAAGAATTATAAATAATAATATTGTGCAATAAACTAATTTTAGCTAAGCGCATGTCTGGTCTTCAAAAGACCTAATCGGCGCGGATATGTGTTCCAGTAATGACAATAAAAATATAAAAAAAAAACCTTGAATGGAAGAAAAACTATAAACTGTTACGCCTAGTATTAACGTATGTGTGTTTTTATAGTAATTTATATGATAATGTATACAATAAATGTAACATTTTATTAAATATGCTTTCATTTTTATTTTGTTTAATTTCATTTCCAACGATTTCGATTTCTATTTCGAATTAATGTACAATTAGACTTGCATTTCTTTTACAAAGAAAATTTATGCATTTAAATGTAAACAAATGAAACACAAGTATCTTCCATTAGCGACAAAGTTCACTTTTAAAAGCAAATCAGATATTTTCCATTAGCGCGTGTGTGATGTTCGCCAACAGCTGCTGCCGTGGCATTAAACAAATTAAAAAAAAAAAAAAGATAAGTCTAAAAACTGCTAATATAAATATTTATAATTATATGTATTATTAACACATTAAGGACGCATTAATTTAGCGGCTTGTAAACTAATGCAACTTTTACTTAGCTTAGCTTAAGTTATCTGCATCTTAATGGTTTACCTTTGCATAAATATTACTCTCATGCAGCTGAGAAGTGTAGACCTGTAATTCGAACTAAAAGACCAAGGACATCCAGGCGGCAATCAGGAAGAAGCCACCAATGGTGGCATAATGCTGCAATTTCTTATCACCCGTCAAGGCGCGATAATACATGCAGCCGCTGAAGAGGACCGTGCCCGTGGCCATAAGTACGCCGGTCTACAAAAAGAAACATCAAATCAATAATTAGTATGAGTTATAAATACAATTAGTGGGTAGTACCGTCAATTACTTTAAGCTCTGTGCATTTACTTGAGTGTTAGTGTTAGGACAATAATATTGTGCGCGCAAACAATATATAGTATTTGATGTTAGCTTTAGATGTTGTTGTTTATTTTAGTTTTTCAGGTAAGAAACACAAACAAAAAGAAAAGAAAACGCTCAAAAAATACATTTTACTTATTATATAAGGCTGATGAATACTTAAAAATGAGAACAACAAATTGAAATTCAATGATGGCATTACCATAAATATTTAAGCTGTCTTTTGGTACGTTTTTTGTAAACAAATACAAATATAATTATACTAAATAAATGTGTATAGAGCCCCGATTCCATATCATCTAAGAAACAAATGCCCATATCAGCCGAATATTTCAAACTGAAAAATTACTTTTAAGCTGCAATTAGTGGTTGTTGAACACTTAGCTTTAGCTTTTCAGAAATGCATTATATACATATATATATATATATACACACATATATAGATCGTTTGAAGGGGAATGAGTCAATTTTCA
The DNA here is from genome assembly GCF_003285725.1 of Scaptodrosophila lebanonensis. Taxonomy (NCBI): domain Eukaryota; kingdom Metazoa; phylum Arthropoda; class Insecta; order Diptera; family Drosophilidae; genus Scaptodrosophila; species Scaptodrosophila lebanonensis. The sequence continues at coordinate 11,940,297 of NW_022060548.1, read as the reverse complement.
AAAACGCTTAGCAAATCAATGTTCGTACATACATATGTATATGTTTCAAATTTTTTGTAAGTGAAACCAATCAGCACTTAGAGAGATGGTCAATTAAATAGAATCAATGTTGAAAACTAAAGAAAAAACACAGCATGCTATCATAAATAATAACTGAACAATTATGTCAATACAGAAATACAAAAGTAACGCGAGTTGTTGTAAATTCCGTTCAAAGATTTAACTTTACAAATTTAAATGGTTTGTAAACAAATACCGAAAAGCTTTACAAGAAGAGTCAATAAAAAGTAAATAAATGTGCAAAAAATAAACTGAATTGTCTTTTGCTTTCAAATATAACTGCGATGCCCAATTGCGCTTCTTTGTCGAAATTGTCCTTAGAAGATTACAAAATTAATGAAAAATAAAAATTATTTTTGTTTGAAAAAATCATTTCTCTATGCGAAAAATATGTTTAATGTTTGCGATCCTTCAACTTAAACTCAAATATTCATTTAAATTCAATCCTAATTGCATTTTTAAGAAAATAAATATCACCATATAATATTATTATATTTAATGGTTTTTGTTTCAAAAATATTGAATTCGATTTTCAATTGATTTTTTTTACAAAAATAAATTTATAAAAAAAATTTCAACACAAATTAATAAAATATATATGCAATGTTCAATTTTTTTGTTTATAACTAAATAGAAAATAAATATTATTTTTAAATCTACTTTAAAGATGAAAAGCTTCATAGTGGATCAAAGCCCCTTTTTTTACTTTTGCATTTAAATAATTTAGTTGAAGTAAAAAAATTGCATTCTCAAGTGCTAATAATCTACAAAATTGTTGGGATTAAGATCGATCATTGGGAAAAAACCATTATTCCCTGTACCCGATGGTTAATTAAATCTTTATTTTTTTTACCCTGGTGTTTTTATTATTTTAATTTAGTTTAAATAATAATAAGCATATTTTTAATTTTTTAAATTCAAAAGGTTAGATTTTTCTGTACTTGCTGGACTTTTTCTAACATGTTGAAAGTCGAAATGGAATATTCCAAAATGAATGATCCTGTATTCAAGAATTAAGTTATTAAGGACTTAAAGAGAAATACATATATCGGACTACTGAGAATAGAATTCTATACAACAAAGTCAAAAAAAGAATAACATAAACGGTAACACCGTTTTTTATATTTTATACATATATATTTTTATACATATGTATGTATGTATGTAAGAAGGTAAGGTATTTTGATAAATGTAAGAATAAATTGATTTACTTACAAATATGGGGTAATGAGCCAGCGGCATTGCCATTAAGGCAAAGGAATGCAGGAAATGTATGCGATTAGCCACATCGCCGAATGATTGACTCTCCAGCTGCTCCTTTGGGTCGCTAATGTCCTTGAGAAAATATTTGCAATAAGCGCCCATAAAAATGGCCGACGCGCCGCTCAAGCCGGCGAGCCGCACAAAATGGTAGTTGCGACCGGCATAGGTGTACAAAGAGCTCTGAGCCACCACAATTTGTTGATAGGCCTCCTTAATTGGCGGTGCTTCGGGTGGGGGCAGCGTCTTGGGACGCAGACCCTGAAATTGCACAAAATTCCAAGATGTTGACGAAGATTTTTTTGTTTTGCAGTAATCTGATACTTACGAAGCTGCGAAATATTGCGCTTGTAGACGATATGACGGCGCGACTCAACGGGTTTCCCAGTGTTATATAGTCGAGCGTATCACCAAGTGCCATTATTGTGCGGTTTATTTCAGTTTATTTAAATTGGTAATCACAAAACTCACTTGCCGCTGGACCAGCTGTGGCCACCTACGATATAAATTTTTGTGTATGTGTGCTTGTGTGCGTTGACATGGAATGTACGGCGTTGCCACCGTGCCAGCAAGCCACAACTTTTACGTTATTCAGCTATACGGACTGTATATATATAAAAGTTGGCAAAGAAATGCATGTGATGTTGATATATGTATATTCGTTTTTGTGGAGCTATTTTTATGTTTTTCTGTGGCCGAGTAACCGATTTTTGTTTGAAAATGTCACAGCCAAATAGCCTGGCAGCATCATAGATGGCCTGTCAGGCAACGCTGACATTCTGCTTTTAAATACTTAGTTGACAGTGCAGTTTTGCCATTTAGAATTTGCCGGCACAGCGAGCGCTTTTAATTGTGTAAACAGGAGGCAATTTATAAAGTTGTTGTTGGTGATAGCAAGTTGCTGCGCTTATCTGCATATCGGTGAGTAGTTCAGTGATCCAAAGGCGTCTGTGAGTCAATTCCATATGCACATCTCATTAACAGGGGCTGAACAATGAAATATTACGTATGTTTCATCGTCGTTGCGGCGGCAATTTGCGCCGCGAATGCGATTCTAGGTCCACAGCCTCGCCGTCGTTCCTTTATTAATCCCTATCCACGACTCAAGTTGTTCACAGACAACGTTGATCCTGGCGAGCCGCTCTTCCTGACGTCCTTCATCCGTAATGCCTCGTTGCCAAGGCAAGACGTACAACAGATGGCTCAGGTTGTGGGCACACAGTTTCATGGCGTTGAGAGCTATGCGGGCTATCTAACCGTTGATCCCAACTACAACTCAAACATGTTCTTTTGGTATTTCCCCGCTGAGCAGGATCCGGACAATGCGCCCGTAATTTTGTGGCTGCAAGGTGGTCCCGGTGCCTCTTCCCTTTTCGGGTTGTTTACTGAGAACGGCCCACTGGAGGTGGATGCGCATGGCAAGCCGCAAAAGCGCAAATACTCGTGGAGCACAACGCACAATCTAATCTACATCGACAATCCTGTGGGCACCGGCTTCAGTTTTACCGATCAGGATGCAGGTTATGCCCGCAATGAACGCGATGTGGGCCGCAATTTGCACGAAGCCGTCATGCAGCTGTACGAGCTGTTTCAATGGAGCAATTCTACGGGCTTTTGGGTCACAGGTGAATCATATGCCGGCAAATATGTGCCAGCATTGGCATACCACATCCACAAAGTGCAAAGCGCCATTGAGCAGCGTGTCTATATTCCACTGAAGGGAATGGCTATTGGAAATGGGCTTTCGGATCCGTTGCATCAGCTGAAGTATGGCGATTATCTCTATCAGTTGGGACTAATCGATGACAACGCCCTGATTCAGTTCCATGACGCTGAAGCTAAGGGTGCGGCCTGCATCAAGAGACACGACATGGACTGCGCTTTCGAAGTCTTCGATACCCTTATACTGGGTGATCTCACTAATGGCTCGCTCTTTTCCAATCTAACCGGGTATACTTGGTACTATAATTACCTAAAAACTGAAGACGACGGCTCCGGTATAAAGATGGGCGAATTTCTGCAGTCGGGCGTTACACGTCGGGCCATCCATGTGGGCAACAAGACCTTCCACGATCTAGACAAGGAGAACAAAGTCGAGGAGTTCTTGAAACGCGATGTCATGGACACGGTGGCCCCTTGGGTGGCGGAGCTCCTGCAGCATTACACCACCTGCATCTACAATGGCCAATTGGACATAATTGTCGCCTATCCACTGACGCGCAATTATCTGAATCACTTAAAGTTTCCCGGCTCCGATCGCTATAAGGTGGCTCCCCGAGAGATTTGGCGTGTTGATGGCGAAATCGCTGGCTTTGTGAAGCACGCCGGACATCTGGTCGAGATAATGGTCCGTAACGCTGGGCATATGGCGCCCCACGATCAGCCTAAATGGATGTATGAGATGATCAATCATCTCACACACTACAAGCACTAGATTATAAATTGCAATGGGCCCGCGAGCTTTAAACAATATTACACACTTTGTTATCTGATCAAATTTTATAACATGGGTTATGCAATAAAATATAAATGTAATTTTTAAAAGAAATGTTAACTGATCAAAAATTTTGAGCAGATAATTGATTTTAAATAAAAAAATAATATATTTTTTAATCAGTTGTGTAACTATTCTTTCAGTTCTTTTAGAAAGGTGCTGCGAACTTTTCAAAGTAACGCGAATGACTCGAAAATCGTGAATCGGAAAACTACAAGATCAAAAAGAATTAACTAGCTACGTACTGCTTTCTTTTTGTGTACCCTTAAAGCTACGCGCTACTAGGAAGTGTTCGGCTGAATCGCTGCGACTCGCTCTTGGCTTGACGCGCTTCACCTTCTCGTAGAAGCGTAGGATATCCCGCTCTAGCTTGGGCACATCTCCATTATCCCAGACCTTGACCACCAAGTTGGCATGCGGCGCCGACATGGATATGGCAAAGCGCAGCACTACATAGCACAGATTGATGATGTTTTCTTGGTCGAGCATGCGAATCCCCGTGGCATTCGGCGCCATGTCGGACAATACACAATTAACGGGCCGATCGCCCAGCGCCTCCCGTAATCTTTGCTGCGAGGCGGGTTTGGTAAAGTCCATGCCACCGAAAATTGTGGCGCCCTACCAAAGCATTATTAAACGACTTACATGTGTAAATATATTTAAACTGCACTCACCGGCACGGCATGAAAATGCAGCCGATCGATGCTGAAAACAGCGCCGACGGGCGCCTTTTCTATGTTTCCGGTGGCATTGGTGCGTTCGACGGCCACTTGGCTCCAACTGCCTGGTGCTGCTCCACAATCCAGAACCGCATCGCCGGGTTTCAGAATTTTGTATTTGTCGTCGATTTCCAGCAACTTAAAGGCGCTGCGGCAACGAAAATTCAACATTCGCGCCTTCTCCACATACGGATCCGCCAATTGGCGTGTCAGCCAATCCTGGGAGCTCTTGCTCTTCCCCTTCAGATTGTGGGGCTGTTGCTTAGCATATTGTAGGCTGGTGTGTGTCTGCAGCAGTCGTTTAATTAAAAAATTCCTCATAATTGTGCCTCATCGCCTAGAATTCGGTTCCCAAACAATGCCAGCTGTTACACTATGCAACAAAATTTGACTTCCAATTGTAGATTTCATTAACAAAGTCTGCCAGTTACATTCGGTTAGTGGATGTGTTTAGGCTTAGTTTAAAGGCAGTTATATCCATTTTCATTCTTAATTTATTATTTCGCTGCGGCTCCTTCATCAATTACTATGGCGCGTAACTGTGTCCGCTAGATGGCATTTTCTGAGATTTGTTCCCAGCTGTTGACGGGTTTTTCTTACCACGCCGGACGTTGGCGTTGCCACTCCGCCTTTTTTTTTTAAATAAATTAACAACCAATTTGAGTAACTGTTTTGTTTATACACAGTAATCAGCTATAGTCCCAATCCTAAACCACTTATGTACTAATAATTATGCTCATTCTAGTACCCAGTGAAAAAGTGAGTGGTATCAACAAATATTCTCAATTGATTGACTGTCTTATACTATAAATTGGGCCTAAATTATTTTTACGAAATTTTAGATTAAAGCTATAGACAGCCATGCAAACAATAAGCACCTCAATTTATCGAATATTTTATAGTTATTGTGCCATCAAACCCAATCAAATTTCTGAACTAAACAGTTTTTTGTTAGTTTTCTGCTATTTGGCATTTGCTTCTTAGGGTCTACTTGTAAATTTTGTGTGAATTCTTTGCACGCATATTACCCTGATTTATCTTCAATCTAGACAAATAACTTCTTAAGTTCCATACCAAAAGAGGTAATTAAATTAAGAACAGAACTCTACTTATAAAGCATTTGTCACAATCGCATTCTTGTGGCTTATAGATTTTTAAATGCTTCGCTATATCGGACTTAAGCTGTTCCTTCAATAAAAAACCTTATACACTTTTATAAGCTATTTTTATTGATGCGAAAATTATCGCAGAGCCCATGAATGTACATTTATTTATTTCAAAATAAAATTCAATCAAAGTCTTTCACTCTAGTGGTACGGAAATAAATATTTATGTCTGGCTGTGATTCGTGTTTTTGGATTTTAAATGATTAGTTTGCAGAACAAATCGGACACACAAATTCAAGCGAGTATATGCGGCTCAGAATTTCATATACTTGTGACTAAAACTTTGATCCCATTAGTAGTAGTTGTATTAAAGCGCTATAAGACTTTATGAACACGAAAAAACAAATAGTAGGCCGTTATTTTGCAATACAATTTATTACTCTTGCTCAGAAAAAGTTTATAAAATGGCAGCGCCAGACCCGTATAAAATAGTGATCGTCGGCGATGGATATGTAGGCAAGACCTGCTTGCTACTCTCCCATATTACGAATGAGTTTCCCGGCGGATACGCGCCTACAATTTTTGAGAATTATTCATGCCAAATCGAGGTGGACTTCAAAGAATACACTCTATTGTTGTGGGATACGTCTGGGCAGGAGATATATTCTTGCATAAGAACCCTATGCTATCCGAATGTAAGTAAGCTTATCATGTTTCTAAAAGGACTACACTATTTCCTTACCGCAGACGAAATGCTTCATAGTATGCTATGCGATCGATAATCGGCGTTCCTTTGAAAATGTTAGACATAAATGGGTGCCAGAAATACGCGAACTCACACAATCTAATAACGTCTCCATCTTGGTAGTGGCTGCCAAGTCCGATTTGCGCGCAAACAATGCAACCGAGTGTGTTACCACAATGGAAGGCATATCTCTATGCAAGGAAATAAAAGCTGATTGCTTTGTCGAGTGTTCGGCACGGAGCAAAAGGAGTAACAGTGTGTTTGTTCAGGCTATACGCATTATAAAGCGAAAAGAGTGCCGCAAGTCGTCTAGGTGCCAAATACTCTAACAATAATACATCGTTTGCGAGCTGCTATGAAACAAAGGAATGGTTTTACATGTCCGTTTTAAGTTTTTTTTCGAATGGTACCATTAAATTTCGTTATATTTTACAAACATAAAGTTATTTTTTTTTAAATAGCATTTAATATTTTTTTTTAAATAGCATTTAATTAAATTCTATGAATGGCCGTTTTATCTGTTGAAAATAAATGTATTAATCAAAGTGTATTGAACGTTTATTCGTAAATTTTTATAAATGAAAGTTACAGTTGGAGCTAACAAATTAAAACCAGTTGCAGGAATCCCACTAAAAAGGTGCATTACTGGTTTATTATAAACCGTTGGTCATCGTTCGAATAAAACAGATGGGTAGCACTGTATGGCTATCTTTTTACCTTTGCAGCCCTGCACAAATATCGAAAAGGGGCAGCTTTTCACATCACTAGTGTCGGACGAAAGAAGTAAACCGCTAGTTGACAAGTTATTAAAAATGAGCGGGGAAAAGGCTGAAAAAGCCAAAATATCTACACAAATTAAACATGTGCCAAAGGATGCACAAGTTATAATGTCCATATTGAAGGAAATGAACATACAGGAGTACGAACCAAGGGTAGTAAATCAGCTGCTGGAATTCACATTTCGTAAGTTACCATAAAAACATAACAAACCACAATTATCATGACACTCTCGTATGCCCTGCAGGTTATGTGACCTGCATATTGGACGATGCCAAAGTCTATGCGAACCATGCGCGCAAAAAGACCATTGATCTGGAGGATGTAAAACTAGCCACAGAAATGGCGCTGGACAAGAGCTTCACAGGTCCACCATCGCGACATGTTCTGGCAAAGGTGGCCGAGCAGCGCAATTCGATGCCCTTGCCACCGATCAAGCCGCATTGTGGCTTACGTTTGCCACCAGACCGTTACTGCCTAACCGGCGTCAACTACAAGCTGCGCGCCACAAATCAACCGAAGAAAATGACCAAATCGGCGCTGGAGGGGCGCACTATAAAGACTGTGGTTAAGCCCGTCTCTAGCGCCAATGGACCCAAACGCGCACATCCGATAGTGGGCAAACAGCAAGTCGTTACCATTCCCAAGCCAGTCATTAAGTTTACAACAACAACCAAAACCGTCTCCGCCGTAGAGGTGAAAAATGAACCGGCTGGAGGGGACATGAAAATGGAGGTGGACACAGACGCCGCAGCTGTGGGCAGCATTGCTAGTAGCAGCGTGGCCGTAAAACGGGAGCGTGATGAGGACGATTTCGAGTTTGTAGGCAATTAGATGAACATTCGCATACAAATATATATATTCGAATAAATTCAATGTGCTTACGAACTAAACAAATACAGGAATGTGAATGTGTTATTCATTTGAGTGCCAACATTATTTGACAGCCGAGATCCATGATTTGCAGATACTCGGAGCCGCCATCCTGCAACCTGAAAGCGCACTCCTGCAAAAAAAAACTTTATTAGAGAGGGAATTGTTTCAAACGGCTATCGGCCACTTACACCCAACTTGTCACATATGATGGCCTTTTCCTTGTCGGTGAGCGTTTCAGCGCGCACTATGAACTCCACAAGCTGCTCCATCATTTGACCCACGCTATATGCCGAGTACCCGATTTCAGCCACAAATTCCTCCAATTTCTCATATTTGCCCGAACGGCAAACTTCCAAATAGTCGTGAAGATAACTCTCCGGTATAATACCCGACATCTCGAGAAGATCGGCTGAACTTACGCAATGCTCAGCACCCTTTAGGCGATAGCAGGACTGCAATGTGGTTATGGCGCGCCGCATATCGCCGCCAGATATCTGCACAATGGACTTGTAGGCGTCCGGCTCGATCTTGACGCCCTCCAGCTCACAAATGTGCTGCAATCGTGCAATGATTTTCTCCTCCCCGAGTGGCTTGAAGCGAAACTTGGTGCAACGTGAAGTTATGGGCACAATAATTCGCGATACATAATTACAGACCAGACAGAAGCGTGTGCTGCGACTCTCCTTTTCCATGGTGCGACGTAAAGCCGCTTGTGCCGCATGCGTCATGGAATCGGCCTCATCCAACACAATTATCTTGAAGGGCGGACATGGACGACCATCGGGACGCACACCGCTCGCTGTTAGTTGCGCGAAATTCTTGATTTTGGTGCGCACCACATTAATGCCACGCTCATCGGAGGCATTCAGCTCCAGTATACGATCGCAGTACATATCGCCAAAAATTTGACGAGCTGCGGCCAGAATGGTGCTCGTCTTTCCCGTACCTGGAGGACCGTAGAGAAGCATATTGGGCAAATCGGCTCCTTCGACACATTTACGCAGCACAGCCACAACTTCTGCCTGCTCGACCACATCTTCCACGCTCCGGGGCCGGCTATTAGGAAGCAAAACAATTATAACCACAACAACAAAAAGCTTAAATGCTCTTACTATTTCTCCACCCAGGGTGCCGGGGGCTTGCGACGTTCCGTAACGGTTGGTTTCTCCTTCTCTGAAGCGCTGGCAGTGGCTACAGCGGTTTTACTGTTTTTTAGAAATGCCTGCATTTTGTATAAAATATTTGCACTTGCATCAAAATTTTGGCGCGAGCTGCAACAGCTGTTTCTAGCCCTGTTGTTTTGCGTCGCCAGATGGGTAGCACTGTATCGCAGGCTAGTGCTGGTTAAGGCCTGTTGTTGCTGACACTACGATGATGTGGAACTAATAGCGAACAAATTCAAGTTTAAGAAAGGGAATAATGGAGGAACAGGCATAAAAGATAGGACTTTATAATGGATATAACGCAACAGTTCAAGGCCAGCGTCATGACGGTGCGTCTGCATCGCAAATCCGAAATGACATCAAATAAAACGCAAGACAAGCAACAGCAGCAACAACAAAAACGAATCAAGTCTGGAGGATCTGGAGCGTCAGGTCTACGCGATGACTTTGCCAAACAGGCCAAAGATGTGTGCAACAAAATAAGCACACTGCGCAACGTGCTCATTGAGAATCGTACCGCCTATATGCGTATAGGGCAGCATTTGAAGAGCGCAGCACATATGACCGACAGTCAGCGAGATTTGATTGATCGGGAATCGGAGAAATTCGTCACGTACTACACACAGCACCTGGCAAAGATGCGCAGCGACTGGAAGAGTGCTAAGCGAAAGCCACAGGAGCGTCAGCACATCGAGGCGGTGCTAGACCTGCTGGTCAGCTATTTGCACAGCGTCGAACAGATCTATCTGGATCAGAAGAAGTATCGGGTGCAGCACGAGCTGGAGACCTATAGGCTGCTGAAGCTGGCCGCCGACAAAAAGAAAATACCAGTGCGTCCAGCAGGCGCCAAAAGTGGAAAGTTGAAGAAGCGTCAGCTAAGCAATGCCAGTGCCACAGCTAGCGACGAGGAGCAGCCTGATGCGACGCAACAGGTGGAAGCGGAGGATCATGGCGAGGACAACGACTGGAACAATGACAGTTGGGCCGAGTGGGATGACAACGACAATGAAAACGACGAGAAGTTGGTCAACGGAAGTCCACTAAAGGGTGGCCATAAGCCACGCCTGCGCAAACGTAGTCAGGCCAGCAAGCAGATCGATTCCTCGGCGAAGGTGGCTCTCGATGAGGAGCTGCAAAAGTCTGCACAACAGCAGGCCGACGATGAGGATGTCTTGAGTGCAGAGGATATGCAACTGTTTGAGGCGGAGAATGTGCATATCTATAATATGCTGCAGGGAGTCTCCGAGGAAGTCGAGCAGATTGAAAAGAACGTGGTGGACATAGCACAGCTGCAGGATATATTCACTGAAAAGGTGCGCACACACACAAGCAATGTCCGAGCTGAAAACCCACTAATGTCTAATAATTTCAGGTGGCGATACAGCAACACAATATCGAGCGTATTGCCAGTGCCGTTGTGGGCACCACGGAGAATGTGAAGGATGCGAATGAACAGATACGCCAGGCTACCCAGAGAAATGCTGGCTTGCGTGTTTGGTCCTTGTTCTTCTTGCTGGTCATGTCGTTCTCCTTGTTGTTCCTGGACTGGTACTACGATTAGATGCTCTTGCGAAACTTCTTTTGTATACACACCCCGAAAATCATTTGATTAAAATAAAACTAATTTCCTATAGCGTATCGCTTTTCTATATAATGGATATAATGGTTCCACAGTTTGCCATTTCTTCAACGTTGGTTTTATTTATAATTCTTAGCCTATACATATATAGTAATTGTTTTGATATGATAATATGATACATTTTAATGTTTAAAAAGTGATCCCGTGGTCGCATCGTTCCAAAGTTGTCAACCAAATCGAAAGCCTTTATTATGTAATAAGAAAACAAATCTCCAGAGCTGCCGATTTATGTAAAACATAAAATTTAGAATATCAATATATATCCTAGCGGTTCTTTCTTATGATTTTCTTATGTCAAGTGCCAAGTTCTGTAATTTTATTTTCAAGCCCAATAGTCAACTGTTTATAAAACAAAATATAATTGTTTCTGAAACCTTTTAATTTCATGTACCTTTTACTAAATGGAAATTCGAAAACAATTTGTTTTTCAATGGGAAAGTTATTTGTTTTAAAAAAATCGCTAAAATCACATTTGCGCTTTAAGCAAACCACTTATTTTGTATAACAATTCGAAACAATCTTGTTTTTATTTACTTGAAATATTAAAAACTGAACCACAAGGCAAACTTCGAACTTTTCAACAATTTTTCCTCCATCTTTAACGAAACATCACTTTAATATTTAATCCCCAAAATCGGAAAAAGTGCTCGAAGGAAAAGAAATCTACATTTGACTGCCAAGAGCTTCTTCTTACTATTAATTATTATCATAAGTTTTTGAAAAAGTGATTAAACCAACAAAAAAAATCCAATTGATATTATCGCTGTTAGTTGTGAAAATAAAATGTGGAATAAATGAAAGACTATTTTTTGGAAGTCTCTAATTTGAAATAATAACTGTAAACTGCAGTGTTTTATTCTATAAATACATTTTCAGTATATTCTAGATACTTTTATTGTTTTACAAGTATTGTATTTATATTGCTACTTAAACATGTGTTGAAACAATTCTATATCATTGCAGTAGCATTACAAAATGTGTAAATTAAGCTAACACTAATTTTGTTTAGAGTGCTCTATTCAATGATCAAACTAAAACGAACTTATAGCGTCCAGATCGTATGATTTGGAAGCGTATAATAATACAAATTTCGTATTACTATATTTTTGTGTTTGCGAATCTCAAGTAACGTTCATTCATTTAATGAATACATAATTATGTAATATAGGTATGTGTTTTATTTATATATAGAAACTAGCTTACACATTAAGTTATACATATAGTTAGGGTTACTATAGTTCTGGTTCATATACGTGTATATAACCATTATTGTTATTGTTATATCATATCAAACGCAAGGTCGTGCCACACCTCTGTTGCATTCAAGGCAGTCTATTTGATTTTCGTATACCCTGTCCCGAAGCGCAAAACGAGTGCGAGAGAACGACGAGAGAACTCGATCTGTCGATCTAGTTTGCTTGGAGAGTACAGGGTATTTCCGTGTCGAGCTGGCTCTATTGTAGCATTCATTCTATCAATACTTTTATCTCTAGTTGCAATCATTCTGACAATGGAAGCGCAGTGTACATAAACTCGCTCCTTGGGAAAACATTTCGTCGCACTTGCACTTAAAAATAACAATAGTAGTACGAAGAAGGCCCATTGGCGTTCGAATACTGACGGCTGCCTGGTCCAGTTGTTTGTTGATTGTAGACAATATAATTATTATAAACTAAATAATAATGAGGCCCCATTGGTTATGGAGGCAGAACGTCCGCTTCTACTGTAATACTTGGAGGGCCAGTCGGCGACATGATGTTGCTCACATGACCATCATCGCTGCTCAGCGGCGTCAGGACGGTCTGCTCCACAGCATCGGCTACGACTATGGTGCCGGGTGATCCAACTCTATCTGATCCTACTGCTCCTGACTTGGCGGCTGGCAGCATGGACTGATCGTCGTTCAGAAACACGCCCAGCGGCAAATGCGAGTTCATGTGCGCTGCACAAAAATTAAAAAACACAATATTAATTATCGTATTAATATTAATGAAATATTTAAGGATAAATTACTGTGAGAAAAGGTTTTTCTAGCGCCAATTGGTGAAGAGCAGGCGGGGCAGGGGAGCGAGCTTTAGTCTAACTTTGTTACTACTTTCTAGTTAATATTATTCATAAGCATTTTGTACACAGAAAATCGAAAATTTACCACGAAAGCTCGTATAATGTAAAAAGGAGCGAGGACAGCGATCGCATTTGTAAAATAGCTCGCTGTTGTGTGTGCGTCGATGTTTTCGTAAATCTTTTACATACGTAAATGTGCAATCGCATTGATCGCACGGATAACCCAATTCTGGAATAAACAATGTATGGCTTTGTAGCTCGTCGTTCAGTTCTCAATCATAAAAGTACATTCTACACATTTTCCAGGGGGGTTTTCGGGCAACACGTACATACATACGATTTAACATTGAATAACATATTCGACTCTAACAGTCGGTATATCTGTGTGTCTAAGGTGCCCTTAACAGCAAGTTAACAGTGATTGTGTGTGTTTACATGATTCTGGTATTAACAGACACACATGTGAAGGGGAACGGATTGGAATGGAATGTAAAGGTTGTACGCATTTGTATTGAAATTGTGTTGGCAACGCTGTTTAGAAATAACAGCTTCACATTTTAGGTTAATAATGTTTTATTTACTTGCAAAGTACTATTAATAGCGAACAGATTCGGTTAGTGGAAATTCCATTTACTTTACGGGATAATAAATGAAGTTATGGTTTTCATTGGATTTTGAAACAAAAAGGCGTTAGAGGCTCTTCTGTTAGACCATTTGCGAATGCTTTCCCTAATGTGTTGCATTTCATTACAAATCTAATAAGTCTTGGTAAGCATGTCGATTTGAAGCTTAATTCTCTGCCTGATATTTTATAAAGCGAAATAGCAAGAGCGATTCAGCGTATTCACTTATCTCCTGACTGTTATTCGTTTTGGTAATCATCCAAATCATCCAGCCTTGAAGCCTTGATAAGATAATTAAGCAGCAAATTGACTTTAATTTAAAAACAGCTGTACATGCAATGGTAAATAGGAAGCTGGCGAAATATAATTCCACCATCGTGGGGGCGTTAATATACATGATTCTACATTTATTTTTGAGGCTTTCTCATCTTTCAAGTGCAAATTACAATTATATCTGTATCGACAGCCCATATTTGTTGATGCAATAGTAATAAAATGTAATATTTGAAATGAATATTTGTTGTCTAACGATTGAACTTTTGCAATATCGATAACAATTGGTTAGCTATCGAGAATTAAAAAGTGTAATCGCGGAATGAATTCGTTGGGAATCAACTACATGTAACGCTTATCAAGTGCCATCGATAGTGTTATTATTTTATAAAACTTTATTTGCTGAATGACTAATTTATTTCCTTCCTGATTGTTTAGAAAATCTAGGGTAGACAACACTTTTTTCTGCTTTATAAAAAGTGTTATATGTAGTACGCCTAAGTAATTATTAAATTGTTTAAAAACAAATAAAGTTCATGCAGTGCGCATTTATCGGGAGTGTTGCAAAGCTATATCTCTCGAGATTTCCAACTTAGCTTGTTAGTGATTAGTTTTTTAAAACTAGCGTTTATTTGTTGTGCACAAAAGCTGAGTTAGTTCTAGGCTAAGCATAATTTGTTTCCACTGTGCTCTTTCTTTCTAATTGTCATGGCAATGATTAGGGAGTTAGGCTTATTACCTCTGCTAGGGCGGATAATCACGGTCGAAAAAACTGTTATAGTGTAGAAATTACAACAACAATAATAACAATGGTTTGAGTTAGTAAAGGAAATACATTGCAAGCGAGTACATAGAGAAATATGTATTTCTCTATATTTCGTTTATGTATTAGACTGGACACTATAGTATTTTTAGAGCACTTGTGGGTAGGACTACCATTGGAAGCTACTACACCGATCTCCTCCGATACCACCACATGCGTGTGCGCATCCCAAACTTACCACCGTGAAACTTAATGTGCGTCTTCAAGGCGCTCTCCGTACCAAATTGTTTGCCGCACTCGTCGCATGTGTGCGGCTTCGAGAGCAGATGGACGGTGATCTTGTGGAGCGTGAGTTGTGACGGTCTCGGGAAGCGCACCCTACACAGATTGCACTCGTAGGGTCTGCCCTCGGCATCGTGAGATTCCATATGCCGTTGCAGGGCGGTGCGCATCCGGTAACCTCGCTTGCAAATGGAGCACACAAACGGCATAGTGGTCTGAGCACCGTGGGCCAACTGGTGATGCTTCCTCAGTGCAATATCGTTGGTGAAGCGCTCCTCGCAATAGATGCACTGATGGCCGGCACGCAGCTCGCTCTGCTGCAGTGTTGCGCCGCCATCGGTGGTTGACGACGATGGCGAGGAGGAGGGCGAGGGTGCCGGCGTGGTCTGTATGAGGGGCATTGGAGTGCCGGGTGCCGAAATCGACGTCGCCGGTGAAGGGACGCAAGGCGAGCTGCGACGCTTCCGAAACTGACGCAATGTGGTCGTGGAATCTGGCTCCGATTGCTCCGGACTGGGGAGCGTTATGTGTGGCGATGGTGTGGGTGATGGCAACGAGGCAATTGTTGTGGGTGGTGTTAAGACTGTGGGCGGTGCGGCCAGCTCATCATAGTGATGTTGATGGCCCTGACCATCGGCCGAGGTGCCTGACAGAGAAAGAGATTTTATAGATATATATATAGTATATAATTGGGTTTACAAATTGGTTCACAATCAACTACTTAATAAGTGATCTATTGTGAACTCGGGCTTCCCATTTCCAAACCCAAGCAACGTAACAAACATTGCAATTATCTAGAACTTTGGACTCTTTTTGACTCTTCTTACAAAAATAAGCTTAAAAGAAATCATGATATTTTAAATGGATGGATGCTCGCAAACACACATTTCGCACAGGAGGCTCTAAAATAAGACCTTTCCGAACATTATAGTATTTTAATTTGTATCGTTTCTAATAATAACAAAGAAATGTTGAATTTAGTTTCAAATATTCTGCATGCTTATAAAAATTCCGTTTCCTCTAATGCGGAATTGAATTTATGTATTTTCATCAATACGAGTACACTTTAACAAATTATTGAAATTATTGAAAATCACTAATGGCAGAGAAATGGGGGAAAAATATAATGAAAGGTCAAAGTTGTACTTTCTCGGACATAGGAGAATCTGCATACCAGGTTTGGTTATTCAAGATCTTATACTTTCTGAGATGCTTGCTTTCATACAGACGGACGGACGAACAGACGGACACCACTATATCACAAAACTTTTCATTATAAGGCTTTACATTCTTAAGAATTCGTCAACATTTTTGAGTTTTGCAAAGGAAAGACGCCATAACACGGCATGAAGTCGAAAGGTATGCAATTAATCAGAGCTAAGTATGTATGAAACATTTTCTTAAAAAGTAGACTTTATTTAAATTTACACTTGAAACCGATTGGTTTGCTGTATTTTTCTTGATTCCACTAACTTAAAGGCAAAGCTTTAAAAATGAAAATAAAATGGAAAAATTGGAAATGGGAACAGTGCGAATAATTTTACATTTTGTTACTTACAATCCTCGCAGTCGGGACAGCAAAGTATGCGCGACTTGCGTGGCAATCCGCTGCTTCCTAAGCCGCAAGCGACCATTCCTCCTCCTCCTCCGGCAGCTCCTCCACTGCTGCTGCTGCTGCTGCTGGTTCTCTCACAATGCATCGGTGTTAGCTCCACAGCTGAGAATACAATTGGAATTATGCACATGTTAAGGGTTAAGTGTGAATTTAAAAATAAGGCGAGTCGAGTCGAGGCGAGTCAAGTCGAGCCGCCAGCCACACACTCACTTGGTTCGGCCAATTGTAGTTGCACCTCCTCCACCCGCACAGCACCGTTGCCATGCGACGCTGACTGTGGTTGCGACTGCGACTGTGCCTGTGCCTGTGTCTGCGTCTGTGCCTGCCCCTGGGATGTGGTGGCAGCCTCTGGCAGTGCATGATAACGTTGCAAATGCAAGTCGAGAGCACGCTGGGCCGGAAACTCTTGTGCGCACTGACCACACTGGAAACGCTGGATAAAATGATGGGTGAGAATGTGCTGCGAGCGTTTGTTGCGTCCCGCAAACGACAGCGGACAGTGCGGACAATTGAATGGCGCTACGGCCGGATGCAGCTCGATAATGTGTTTGCTATACTCCAGGCTGCTGGTGAAACGTGGTCCATTATGGCAGAAGCGACACTTTAGCGAGATCATCCGATCCCGGCCGTTGGCCAACATTTCCAATTGCTGTTGTCGATACTGCTGTAGCTGTTGTATGCTTAATACTGTTTGATTTTGTACTTGAAGTTGTGATTGCTGTTGATGTTGCTGGTGCTGCTGTTGATGTTGCTGCTGCTGTTGTTGTTGTTGTTGTTGGTGGTGTTGTTGTTGTTGGTGTTGATGATGCAGCTCATTGCTAAAGGGCGGGCCATAGATTTGCAAAGGCGCCTGCTGCGGATTACTGGCCGATGCGACTGGCTGTTGCAGCTCTGGCTGCTGTATGAGTATCATAATTGGTTGATTTCCATGCTCCATATAACTTTCATTGGCTTCTAGCTGTTGCTGCTGCTGTTGTTGCTGCTGCAGTTGTTGTTGTAGATGTTGCGGCTGGAGCGTTGCATAGCTGGGCAATGTTTGATGCGTTTCTATTTGCTGAGTAATTGACTGTTGTTGCTGCTGCTGCTGCTGTTGGTGTTGCTGGTGATGGTGGGAAGCATAGAGATCGCTGGCGCTTATATAGTAAGTGGTTGTAGTTGTTGTTGCTGCGTTATTGTTGCCACTGTGCGTCAAAATATTGTCGACTTGTGTTGAGGTATTTATGGCCTCCAAACCGCCCACTGTAGACCATTGTAGTTGTGTTTGCTGCGGCACAAGTTGCTGCTGCTGCTGATGCTGCTGATGTTGGTGCTGATGTTGTTGCGTATAGAGATTTATTTGGGGCTCAGCGGGCACATTAATAAGCTGCAATTTGGCATTAGCCGTGTGAGTGGGCGTTGCTTGGTAAAGCGTTGTTGTTGCTGTTGCTGATGCTGCTGCTGCTGCGGCGGCTTCTACTGCTGTTGTGGCATAATTTACGTTCGCTGATTGCTCATAGGATGCAGTAGCAGTAGCAACGTGTTGCTGTGGCTCGTATAAATGCGAGGATTGTTGTTGTTGTTGCTCTGATGCTGCTGTTGTTGTTGCTGCTGTTGTTGTTGGTGGTGGTGGTGCTGCTGCTGCCGCCGTTGTCGTCGTCGTTGTGGGCTGCAGTTCATTGAGCAACTGCGTCAGCTCCATTTGCAAACTGCTCTGTGCCGCAGACTCAGTTCTTGCATTGCTATTGTTGCTAACCTGAATTGTCTCAAAACATGGTATGTCGTTCTGGAAACCAATTAATTCGGACTGGGCGCTACTGCCGCCATTGTGGACGGGCGTAAAGACTTCATAGCCAGCGAATGAGGTCTCAAAGGGATCACTAGAGGTATTATTGGTCTTCTCATTGCCAGCCGGCTGTGCGTAATGGCTCTGATTCATGTCGATGATTGTGGAGAGCTCTTCGTTGGATCCATTTGTGGTCGTTGTCTTATTGTCAGTGCTGGCCGCAGTTCCAGACGAGTCCTGCTCTGTGAGTGGCGCATAGTCTGCAGGCGTCAGAAACTCATCCACATGCGGACAAACGGGCGTATAAATGTGCTGGTCCTGCATCTCATTCAATATGCCATTTAGCGTTGTCTCCACATCGTTCATTTCCACCTCCAGTTGCCGCTTCGCTTCGCTGAGCGGTGGCGGAGTGGTGTTAAGCGTTTTATTGCAATGCTCCTGAAATTGAGCAAAAAAGTCGGAGTCGGCGGCCCCATCCGCATTGGGCGCACAGCGCGGTGCCTGAATCTCCATTTCGAAGTCGGTGTCGGACAGAGTTTCTTCTGCCGCCTGGGCGTCTTCTTGTGGCTGTGCCGATGGCGGCGGTGTCTCTGCCACTTGTAATGGGATTGCGGCCAGTTCTTTGTCGTTGTTTGCTTCAATTTGTGCATTTCTGAGTGCTGCAGCAGAATTGAAGCTATCTGCTGTAGCACTCTGGCAAAAATTTTCAGCGTTCTCGTTATTATTAACATCGTCGACATCGACGCCAACATTATCCTTCGGCACGTTGTTAACTCCTTCGGTTGGATGCGCACACAAAGCCCGTTGCTGCTGCTGAGTGAGCGCCTCCAGCGGAATACTGACCATCATCTGATAAGGCTCTTTAAGGCTCTGATCTGGGGCCGACGCCGGCTCTG
This sequence comes from Scaptodrosophila lebanonensis, assembly GCF_003285725.1. Classification (NCBI taxonomy): domain Eukaryota; kingdom Metazoa; phylum Arthropoda; class Insecta; order Diptera; family Drosophilidae; genus Scaptodrosophila; species Scaptodrosophila lebanonensis. Next base: position 11,921,180 of record NW_022060548.1, on the reverse strand, counting down.
GCAGTTGTTCCTGTACCTCTGAGACGTTCTCAGCCAACTGCTGTGCTTGCTCGGAGGTGTGAACCTGTGGTTGCTCCTCTGCCTGCTTAGGTTGCTCCTTTAACGTTTCAGGATCATCTAAGGGTTGATTTTGTCCCTGGGGTTGCTCTGAATCCGGGGCAGATTCCTGCAGCTCTGTGACTACCTTTTGTTCTGTTTTTTCATTCGTTGAGGTAACATCCTGCTGCGGCGCCTGAGACTCCTCGGATTGCTGTGGCTCTTGAGGTTGCTTTGTTGGCTGTTGTTGCTCTGTCTGCTCATGCGTGGAGGACACATCCGGTTCCTCCACCGGCACACATGATTGCGCAGAGCTTTGCACATCAACCTCCACCTTAGCCTCCTGCTGGCTGCTTGGTTCTGTCGAAGAGGTGAGCTCCTCGAATTGCAGCTTCGGCTCTAGCCCGGCAGTAGTATCTGTCTGCACTTTAGACTCCTGCAGCGCCTTTCTTTTTAGTAGCATAGCGCGACGGGCATGTTTCGCCGGCATCAATACAGAAGTAGAGCGTCGACGACGGCCGCGCCCCTGCAGTGTTTTGTTAACCAATGCTTTCGGCTTGCTCTTGGGAAATTTGAGGCTGTCCGTTTCGGATGTCGTTGATTTCGAATTGGGCGAGTTGGCATCGCTATCGAAACCTTCGCACTGCTCCACAGACAAGTCGCTTAGGTGCTCGGACGAATTGTTCTCGATCTGGGATCCAACAACTGGCGATGATGAGGTGGACGATGAGCAGGAATCAAAGATCTCCTTGCGAGCCGCTTTTGTCTTCCACGGCACTTTTGAAAATTCACTTTCCATGGGCTCCTCGGACTGCTGTTGTTTCTGCTGCAACCTTGTCGTCGCTTCAGTCTTTGCGGCATTGAGTCGAGTCGGCATTGTGCGCACTTTTCGCAGCTGCAGCTTCATTTTGCGCAATTTGGCCGGCTTCGGCGATGCTGCTGCATCAACATTATCGGCCGAATCTTCAGTCTTGGCATCAGCAACATGGACATCAGCAGGCTCTTGTTGTTGTTGTTGTTGTTGTGCCTGCTTCGCTTCTTCTTCCTGTTGCATGCGACGCTTGCGCTCCATAAGAGTCTCCGGTAAATGCATATAGTCCACACAGTTGTCGAGGGTCAGAGTCGAGTCTTTCTTAGCTGGCGTTAGTTTTGGATTCTTTTGCGTGGGCGGTGTGGCCATTAATTTTTCGGGCAGCTCGGCTGTCACTTCCATATCTTCCTTATAATTTAGCACAATTTTTTGGGTAGCTGGTGGCGGGAATATAAGCCTCATTTCTTTGGCCTCATCGGAAGCTACTGTTGTTGCTTCTGGCGTTTCCATTTTCAATTTCTTGTGCTGCAACTGCTGCTCCTCCTCATCCACAACCTTCGCATCTGCCTGCTCTGGAGTTGACTTCTTGGCTGACATCTTTTGTCGTGCCTTGCGCTCCAAGATATCCTTGGCATAGTCCTTTAGACGCTGCTGCATGCGCACGCAACGCCTTCGAAATTTGGCAACCATCAGGAATTGAGCTTTGCACTGACGACAAATTTCCTGCGGCAATCCGTCGTCACGTTGGATCTGCCCAAAAAAAAAAAAGGAGAAAATATTTCAATAAGAGATGATGAACTCGGAAGACTGTTCTTAAGTATATTTTGTTATCGAAAACATCACTTTTGAAGCGGAAGAAGTGGACTTCCATTCCTTATCAATGGAAAGCAATTCCAAAAGTGAAAGGTAGAGAGAAGAGTAGATCGTTCTCTAAAAGAAGGCGCTTTAGAAACAAAACTTGGCCAAATATGTATATTAATGAAAATATTATAACAATTTAATTGTCTGTATTACTATCTGGATTATGGCTACATTTTGAATATTTCGTCCCAAATCTAGCTCCCAGAATTGTCTTCATATTCAAAGTTTTTGTGTCTATTGTTGTTGCTACTTAAATCGCTCGTTTGGAAAACTACAACTAAATCACATTGTTCGAATCGTTTATATAGCTCTTACCACCTGAATGCGGTGGCGCTCATTGGCCGCATAATTGGCCGTTTGCTTTGCATTTGCATTAATTAAGCGCGGCATTTTGTTAACCGACCATAAAATACATATGCATATACTTATGTACATACAAACCCATGGCACATACATAAATAAATAAGGTGTTTTCTAGACTTGTGCGAATGTACAAATTTTATTCACTTTCGAAATTTGCAACGCCTCTAAGCGTTTTCAATGTCAATTTATATGTGTACATACTTGTATGTATCTAAATACTCGTATGTACATAGATACTTAGGTACGTATGTACGTATGTTATCGAATGAGGAGCTCGTTTTGCGTGTAAAAGTAAAGAAAATCAGTAGTGGGTGACTGGCATGTAAAGCGAACTGCAAATATTTGCAGAGCAATGTTAACTAACAGCAAACGATGTGTGGGCGCTGTTAAGTGCACAGCAGACAGAAGTGTTTGTTTGTATGGGAGGAAGTGTACTTTTGGATCGCATATCAAGGCATGTGGGAAATGAATAAAGAGTAGTACCTGTACCCACGCTCCTCTCTGCAAACAAATATAATGTTTATAAAGTAAAAAGAAACTTCATAAACAATCATTTTACAATTTGATTTCGTTATCTGATATAAAGAGTTAGTTATCTGTGTAACGATGGTTCCTAAAGATATGAATTGTAGTTTATGCATTTATTTGTTTGAAATGAGCTGTCAGTATAGGTATAGGTTGTCATATTAATTGATATACGAAAAAGACAAATTACATTATTATTATCAAAAGATAGCTACGATATGTTGGAGCCAAATTAAAGTTTAAGAAACTACTTAAACAATCAGTAAATAATATGCGAACTTTAATGCATTAATTCCTTATTAAATGTTTAAAGAAAAACGGAAAAAACTCCGACCGGTGGAGAGAGATTTATTACCCAGTGCGAATAACTCTAACGAACAGTCATGTGTGGAGAAAAGTTTTTTTGAGCTGAAAGTTTATTATATTCGGAGCACAAAAATAACAAAAATATTGAGACAAGTTACTATTAAAGGATATCAAGGCTCTTCCATATGGAATTATAAAAAGTTGTTTGGATTTTAAAGAAGTATGTAGAAACAAAATGTATGTCTATTGCAAATAAAGAAACAGACAAACCTTGGTATGTTGGAAAATCTATGAAAGCCCCAAACACTATTGCGTTCCATAATTGTTCAATGAAAAGTCCTTCAACCAAAACTTGTCTGCCGTTTAGGTTGCTGTTTAAATTTAATTTTGTTTATTTCTGAGATTTGAAAAGCTAGAGTTTTGTTTGTTTCTAATTCAAATATTTTACAAGTTGCAAAAAGTTTTCGCAACAATTTGCTGTGTTCTGCTATCTAATCTCACTTTTTTACACAAGTCCACAAGTTAGTCGAAGCTGGCAGAAAATTAAACAGAAGAGCGCAACAGATTTACTTTGAGAAATTGTGTAAATTCAATTATTATTTACACTTTTCTCAGAAAATAAAATGTGTTGTAGAATGCAAATTGTTGAGACTTGAACTTGTAAGAAAGAGAGAGAGAAAAACCCCCAAAATTCCAATGTCACTTGGCAGCCGTTTAATATATGATGCCAAGTGATGACGACGGCAACAACAACAACAACAGTAACAAGAGCAGCAACAAAAATCAGTGCCAACAATCGCAACAACAATGAAACATACAAACAAACTGACGTTGGCGTTACACCAATATACGCGGCAGCTCATTTTGTTGTGTCTAGGTTGTGCAACATTTTTCAAAAACATAATGTGGCTAATTAGTGTTTTTTCTTGAATTTTTTCTTGTGGCGCACGGCCAATTGGCCATTAAGACTACAACAAAATAAAAAAGAAGCGCCAAAGTGTAAATGATAGAAGAAGTGTAGCAGAAGTGCTGTGTGTGCTGCTAAACGCACAGCAGCCAGGTATACTCGTATGGCATTATAAGTTAATTGAGATTAATGCCATAGGCTGGCAGTCAAGCGGCCCAGCAGCCAAGCAGCTCAGCCAATGCCAAATGAAATTTAAAGAATTCATTCATTCTTACTTCCCTGCCCACCGTCTTCAACATTTAAAAAGTTGAATGCAAACTTACCTTTTAGTTGTTGGCAAACAAAAGTCAAAAACACTTTAGTGCAGCAACAAGCTCGTTTCGGCCCACTTCCACAGCCAAGCCAATAAACCGCCGAAAACCAAAACAAATATCAGCCACATAAAAAAAGCAGCACATTTTTTCACACCTTTTGTTGCGCTCGTAAAAGAGACATTCAAGAGTGCTTGTAAGCCTCATGATGGAGTGACAAAAACGAATCCAAGTCAAAGCAAATGCTCACGCAGCTCGAGGGTTAATCAAGTAAGCAAACAAAACAGAGAGCAGCAGCAGCAGCAGCGGCAGCGGCAATTACAACAACATCAGCAACCAGCAACACCAGTTACAATAACAATAACAACAACAGTTCGCAGCTACTGCTGCCTATAACTACCCCAAAAGAGGCTAACAGTCAGCAACACTTAACGCCTTTTGATTGTTTAATTTCTCAAATTGTTTTATGGATTTATCTTGCCGGCAGCTGCCAGACACACATACACGCACATGCACACGCACTCACACACACACGCACACCAATGAAAAATTAATGCGGCCAAACAAGCTGAGCAGAAGAACGTCGAGCTGTGGGGTGCAGGGGAGGACGAGACCGTGTTGCTGCATGGCCAGACCGAGTCCCAGTCCCAGTCGCAGTACCAGACCCAGCTCACACCCACAACAATATCCCGACTACACACCCCACCACACACACACACCACAACACAACAGAACATCAAAAGTGTGTGCTTCATTTTTCACCGCTTTTGACATTTTGGAGCAGGAAAAGTAGTAGCAGCAGCAGCAGCAGCAGAGCAGCAGCCAAAAACAATCAGCCAACCAAAGCACAGTAGACAACTGACAGACAGGCGGGACGGAGCGGCAGGACAGACCGTGGGACTGCAGAACTGCCATCCGGACAGACAGCAAATGCACTGAAAATCCTGCCCAGTTTTCGTGAGTTTAAATTTTTTGGCGAGTCGAAACTTTTGTCAAAAAACGAACCGAAGCCGTCGCGTCGTTTCGAAGCCATTTCCGACAAATGTTGCTCCCATTTCACAATGTAAGCAACAATTGGAACGTTGCTATAGAAATTAACCATTGAGTGGCAGTTATTGACGGCACAATCAAAACATATTTGAGAATGAAAATGTTATAGTTATGGACATGGACATGGGAACAACGCTTTCAATTTCAATTCACACACACACACACACTGTAAAAGCTTTTTATTAGAACTTTTTTGATGAAAAAAAAGTTCCCAAATAGATTAGATTATTAAGTAAATAAAAAAAAAACAAACCATGTGTAACAATAAAGGATTTTTTCGATTTGTTGAAAACATTACAATATAGTAATTGAAGAACTGATATCATATTTTGCTTAAAAGATTCCCTGGTTCAATGAATAATTCAGAAAATAACGCTTTTTTTTAATAAGACTGGTTTTTTACCTATTTTGAGAATAACTTTCCAGTTTTAATTCTAAAATGGATTCTTTAAACAAAAATTGTATACTTCTTTAACAAGACTGGTTTTAAACACAATCTCAAGAATAACTTTCCAGCTTAAGTTCCAAAATGAATTATTCATAAAAAAAGTGTTTATGCAACCCAGAGAGTGTTTGTTTTCATAAACAACATCGTTTTGTTTATAATATTGTTTACTTATATTATCAGGTACTTTTAATTATCTTTTTTTATTATCTAAATAGAGAGTCACAAAACGTCTGATTAAAAAATTATATGACACGAACATTTTTGCTTTCAAAATACTTGAAAAACATAATAATTTTAAATAAAGTCTACTAATATTATGCTCTGATAGGAAATACATGTCAATTCTATAATAAAGCTAGGGTTATGTGATGAAAAAGTTATCTATATAATCTACATCTCATTATTTTTAATTATTTTCTAAGGATTTCAGATTTTAGAAAAAAAAAAGTTAATCAGTTTTTACGTCACTTTTTTAACTGCACAATTGGCTTTTAATTTAGAATGCCCCAGAGTCAGTCTAATGTGTTTTTTTTTTAAGTGTACAGTGTTATGGGCGCTGGCTGGTTACCCCCTGGGCGAGGGCGTGTATAACTTTTGGGCTTTGTCGACTGTGACGCGTGCTAATCCCCCACTGACACTACGGCGCTGTGCGCATATTCCAATCAAATTAAGTAGAAAGGTTCTGCAGGACACTGATGGTTGGTTCGGCTGGTTAGGCTTCAAAATGTGCGCTACACGCGCCAAAAGAGACGAGGGAGAAATAACCTTGAAGTTTTGAGTGTGTGATTTGTGAATAAATTTGATTGGAAAAAGGCCTGGCCCCATGCCTTGAACCGAAATGTTAGCTTTGTTGTGAAATAGATAAGACTTATCACGAGATGAATTCAATAGTGGCGGATGATCGTGAAAAGTCACCTGTTGCCAAGAGGCTCTGTTCTCAGTGTTTATGTAATGATGTGGAAAATTAAAAACAACTTAAAAAACGATTTGCTTGCATCATCGCCAGATTGAGTTCTGGACTAGCTAGAGAGGAAGTAACGCAATCGCTGCGGTATTTATTAGATAAGATTAACGTGACAATAATAAACACATCTTACCGGAGATAGTAAAGTTCATGACAGATTAGATGCAATTGCCATTTTGAAAAGAAATTCTACAATTTTTGAGAGATACTTAAGTACATATATTTAGAACTAAGAAATAAAGTAGAGTTATTGAAATACATTTTGATTAGTTTTTCGATATTCAAAAACTAAAAATATGAATGCGAAAAGTATCCCCATGGAAATTTTCGACAAGCAGAAATGTGTTGGCAAAGGTCGAAACAATTACGAATTACCTACAATAAGGCGCTTGAATTCAATTCAAGAAACTTGGCTCATTTGCGAAAATAGAAATTTTCGCCGAATTCGATCGTAGTCGGAAATGGGAACAAGGTTGCGTACATTGGTGGGGATACAAAAATATGCTCAATGGCCCGAGTATTTAATGTACCCATTAATGTTGAATGAAGGGCGCATAGCCAACAAAATGTCGCTGCTGTTTTCAGCTGCTGGTGTCCTGTTTTGTGTCATGTTAACGCTGCTACCCCGGTTTGTAGCTGTGGCTTTTATCGCTCCGCCTATTAGCAGCACGCACAGTCGGAAGGATGACAAAGCGACGAAAGGAGGGAGAGGGAGAGAAGCACACATACTCGTACATAGGATGCACACATAGTGTATATGTATTCAGATTGTGCAGCATCCTTTTTTTTTTTTGGCTCTGTCCTCTGCAATTAAGGCCAAATTGTCAAAGTTAACAAACATGTTCCACAAGTGGATTGTTTCGTTGTTGTACTTATTTTTATATTGTTTGTTGCCCCTCATCGGATTAAGTGTGAAAAGTGACACACGCCCCCCATAATGGCTGATCTATTTACTGGTTCTGACGTGGGCGGTTGGATTGTTTGGTCGAAAATGAAAACAAGATGCGACACCATAATGTATGTTGTGTCAAAGATGAAAAATACTCTTGCGAAAATTTTTGGGACTATGTGCCAATTCAGGGTCATACATACATCTATGAAATGGTTGGCACCGACCGACTTATTTTGGTTATATTTTTATAACAAATTAATGCTGATTTCGTTGCAGATCTTTTTAAAATAGCACAAAAATGTTTATTTGTTGGTTTGACCTTGAAATATTGATTGTCAGAGTATTCAAAATAAATGCCTTGATATATTTGTTGTTAATGATTGCTCGGAAAGATAATAAGAATAATTCTTATGTTCCATTTCTAGTTAAATTTTTTGAAACAGTGGAACCGAAAGCGAATGCTAAAAATAATCCGACAATTTTTCAATTCGAGTTCATATAAATGTTGATATTAGAATATACAATGCTCAAGAAACAACAAGTTTTCTTTCATTGGATTTTAATTATTATTTCTAGACCAATGTCAGGCATAAGATATTACAATAGAAACGTTCTGATATCATTTGAAACAATGTAAAAGAAAGCACGAGGTTGCCTTGAAATATTTTGTCTTAATGAATGCTTGCTTTCCAAGCAAATAATAGGCAAGATATTATGAATAATTCATTTTAAATATGTTCCCTTTTTACTCAACAATTTCAATTGAAGATTGAAACGTTCTGAATTCAATTGGAACACTGGAACTGACAGCACTTTTAGAGGAATGATACAAACAGTACGACTAATTTTCTATTCAAGTTTACATAAATGTTGATATTAAATTATAAAATGCTGAAGAGACAGCAAGTTTTCTTTGCTGGAATTTTAATTATTATTTCTAGACCAATGCCAGACATGAAACATTACAATAGAAACGTTCCGAATGCTGCAAACAATCCGAATTTAGGTTAAGGTTGACATTGGATTAAAAAAAAACTAAAAAAAAAAACAAGTTTTTTGAGGGACTTTTAATTATTATTTGTAGACCATGAGGCATTGCAATAGAAACGTTCTGAGATTATTTGAAACAATGTAAACGAGAGCATTTCTTAGAGGAATATGATATGAAAATGGCAACAGTCTGACTAATATTATTTTCGAGTTCAGATGTATGTTAATAAAGATTATGAATGATCAAGAAAATAACATTTTCCCTCTTAAATTTCAAACGCAACTGGACTATAATGTAAATGAGAGGAATGCTTCGAAAATGAAAACATTATGAATAATTTTCTTTTCGAGTTCAGATTTAAGTTGATATTAGATTACAAATGCTCAAGAAAAGAACATTTTCCCGCTTAAATTTCAAACGGAACTGAACTATTTGGGCTTGGCTGAGTCAACAAAATTGCTGGCTTTGCATGCCACTGGCGTGAAATCTGTGTTGCGTTACTCGCTGTGTCTCAAAAGCCCGCCTAAAATCATAACTGCCTTTCCGAGGGTATAGAAGCACAAGTGAAATGTGATCTGCTTCTTGAAGTGCTGATGATGTTAATATTTTTGTTGCGATTGTTTTGTCAGCTGCTCTCTATTATTTATTGGTTCTGCTGCTCACCCTCCTAACCTAACCTATTCCTGGCAATTTCTGGTTCTGGCCTGTCGTCTGCGGTTTTTTTTTTACAGCTACATTAAAGTCAGAAGTTGTTGGATTTTGTGAAATGAAATGCCACAGACAACCCTCGTTCAGCAATCCCCTCGTCATCTACCATCTCTGAATTACCACCCTTGACTGTGTTAATTAGTTAAACATTGACATTGCTGAGCCCTCCTCCCCACAGCAAACAAATAAAATAAAGTTTACTTTTTGTTTCGCCTTTAAGTGCAACTTCTTCTCCTCTTTCTCGCTTTTTATTGTTGTTGACTTTGTTTCCATTTTAATTTGCACAATGGCTAAGTGATGGTGGTATGGGACGGATCAGGTCCGCTGTCTGATCTGCCTGCCTGACTGGCTGTTTGTTGAGGAGGGCTGCCGCAGTCGAAATTAAATGTTGTAAACGCCCAGATGTTGGTCCACCAATTGCTCCACACGGCAAGAATTATCATCAAAAATGTAAATTTATGTTTGAAAATAAGCGATTTATTATATGCGCATGTCCCGGCCAAGTTCCTCGGTCCGTTCGTCCGTTTGTCCGTTTGTCTGCTGCCTTTTTATTTATCGCTATTACTTTCATGTACATTGTATTGTACATAACTGTTATTAATTTTTGCTCACTGGCGCATTGTTATGATTGTTGTTGGCTTCATGCTGGCGCCGCGCCGCGCCGCGCCCTCTTGCTGGCCACCAACATAATAATTCATAAAATGCTTGTTGTTGTTGCTGTTGTTAATGCTGTTGCTGTTGCCATTGTTGTCGGTGTGAGTTTTTTGCACTACATTAGCAAAATTGTTGTTGCTGTTGGTTATGGCGCTACAATTGCCGCAAATGTATATTTGTACATACGAGTATGTATGTATGTATGTTTATTATTTCTATTCCACCCTGCAGCTTGATGGCGCGTGTAAAGCTCTCGAAGACAACTCGAAGCCAATTGCGCAAAAACCTTCAACAGCCGTGAGCCGAGCTCAAGGGGCTAAACGGTCCCTGACAGGCGCCAAACGCAAACTGATTGATTAAAGCGCCTATTGAATAAATTCGTGGGCATCTGAGGTATGCGCCTGCGGTTTCTTCATCACACTATTATTATATAATGTTTATTTAAAGTTCAAAACTAGAAAGGTAACAAGGCGGCCACACATTGTACTATATAGTCTTAAATTTCGATTTTTTTAAATCGATTTCCTATGTTACTAAAGTTCGACTTGAATGAAGGAATAGGAAGTTGGTTAAATAATTGTATGGGCAGCACGGGAGAATATATAATGTCTTTTGTTATGGGAGTCTGCATTGTCGGATCGGTGGAGTACTTATTTGTAAGGTTTGTGTGTCCAAGAAATTTGGAACCTGTAAGTTCTATTTAGTCATATTTTTTTTCTTTTTTTATACATACAAGTATTGTATGGATATGAACTTTTTAAATTGCAATTTTCTAACTGCTGCTACTGTAGTTCTTGGATATTTTCTCTGCAGATGAAGGTTTACGACATAATGACTATAGATTCAGTATAATCTCAATGGGTTTACCGTAATTTCTGACTGACAGTTTTCAAAGTTAGGCTTCAAATACCCTCAATGCAGTGCTGTCCACTCCACTCTCCCACATCTGCACCTGGCAACACTGCAAACCAACCTGTGTCTATGTGTTGGGCTGCCAACTTAATCCAAGCTGCTCAAAAATATATAGAAATGAAGATCAGTCTGGCTACAGGCAATTATAATTTTATAAAGCACGCGATCAAAGTTATTTTCTACCCTGATACTAATTGCCGCTTGCTAGGCAATAGCAGCAATTATTATTATTTTTATTCTTATTATTCTTCTTGTGGACTGGCTTATAAACTTGTTCCCACTCGGTAAGAGTTTTTTGTTTTTTCGTTTCGTTAATAAGTTTTTTATTTTCACTTAAGCCGTTAAGTAGTAGCACAGATATTGTAATTGCCGTTGCTGCCTTGAAGGCGTATATATGTGAAGTCATAAATGCTTAAGTCAGTGGGAATTAGTTAATTGCTCCTTATCGATAGCACTTTGCCAAGAAATAAGTAATGTTGTAACCACATACGGTCTCTTTGAAACTAAAGCGCCGAACGAGTGTCTTCCAAATGCTTAGAGTTAAACAATAAAGAACCATGGATTATACAATTAATAGGCAGACATACCTATTAGAAATTATTATAGCCTGCAGTTAGGCTATAATTTTAGATTTGTTGCCCTTTATTTTGCGTTTCTTTACATTTTGTTTTTTTTTTTTACTTTATTCGAAGTTTATTGTTATTTACTTCTAAGGAAATTAATCATTTTTTGAATAATTAGACAAATTTCAGCAGCAAAGGGGTGAAAAGGGCTCCAAACTTGGTTTGTGAAACTTTAATTGGGGGCTGATTTATTAGGGGTTTTGTGTGGCACGTGGGAAAACACGAAAAGGCAAGTGGCAATCCACGCAAAGCTCAAACGGCAAGAGCTACCAAGGGCACAAGTTTCCTTTTATGGCGTAAGTGTGCACCAAGAAGCGGTAATTGAAATTTATACCCCAAAGGGGGGAAATGAGCTGCAAAGGCTATATGAAATCTGTAATCTACCACAAATTATTAGGTACGAATAATTATTAGTAGTATTGGATAAATCTAAACAGGATATGACTATACGAGTGGGAAAGTAAGAAAGTAACAGAACATAAGTAATATTTTTTGTGTTGTAGCCTGCTAGGTTTAGTTTGTAATTAGGGCCCATCAGATATGCTGGCTATTTTCACTGATTGAAATGTTAATTGGATTTATTTTAATTCAAAATCCCCTAAGCTTATAAAAATGATTTATCGCTGTTGAAATATTCAAATAGAAAGTGATTTTTTTCACATTTTGTCAACTAATTAAAGAGCGAAACGCAAAATTTGAGAGACTCTCTAAAGATTTGATGAAGCCGCATAAAGTTGATTAAACAATTTAAGATTTGTCTGTCTGTCGATAATGAACTTAAACCTCTGCTCTTGTTACGGACATTTGCAGACCACCAGCGTTTTGGGGTCATATATTCATGTACTATATATAGGTACATTCTTTATCCTGTTTTTCTGTTTATCCGCTTTCAATGGCAAGCTTATTGTAATTAATTAAGCACTCATTTAGGAAACAACTTAAAGATGTTCAATACAATAAAGAAATTCCAGTATTTATAATAACGAGCCAGCCAGAGTTACGTGCACTTGAGGTGAACAGCTTTATTTGTATGCCATTGTTGTTGTATCTTTTCAGTCATTGACAAATGTGAGCAATCAACAACAAGTGCAGGGGATGGATCCCGCAAACCCCCGCCACTCTCCTAACCCAAAACAATGATGATGATGTTATTTTGCCAATTAAAACGTTTTTTGGTGGCCAGTCTATTACATACGTACATGCACACATATCTGCATATATACAGATTTGTTGTACCTTCATTTAATTGCAAACCCGTGTGTGTATTATTACGCATTAGTGGCTTTCTTTCAGTTAAGTTGTGATCTGTGGGACAGGGCGGGTTATCTCACTGCTCGCACGCTTGCAGCTCAATTGTTATTTTTGTTAGACGACGGCTGCCTTGTTGTATTTTACTTATTTATTTATTTAATTCATTGTAGGTTATTCTTCGTCTCTACTTATAGTATGCTTGCCGTCTATTTTTGTATGCAAGGGTCCGCTACTTGTTGCTCGCGTTACTCAATTCTCATTGTCACCTACACTATGCTCTCCTCGGCTCTGGCCCTGCTCGAGTCGACTCGGCCGCCTTTTGGCTCTTTTGGCCCCATCGCCCCCCTTTCTGTATCTTCTTGCATCTCTCTTTCGTGCTGTTGCCTCATTAGCTATGCATCGCCTGCAATTTATGCGTTAAATCTTTTGTCTTTTTTTATTTTACAACCTGCGCATACATTAAACTTTCTTACACACAGTTTTCGGTTTGTGTGTGTTTTTCCTTCTGTTTTTTTTTTCTCTCTTTTTGTGTCATTGCGTTGGTATTTTTGTTGCTGCTTTTATTACCATATACATAGATGCGAGGCAGAGTCAAATCACGTATGTAGACAGCCGTTGCTGATTTGCGTTTGCTTTTTGCATTTATGCTAATGCATGAGCAATCATTGTTGTTACGCTTCCATTCGTAAGTGCTTATTTCAACTTGAACTTTATCAGCATGCGTCGGATCGGATCGGGCCGCATTATGGGCTATGCCTAAAATTATGGCATGCCAAATGCCAAATCTTTCACAAACAAAAAACTACTCGTACGCCCGCCAGCTGTCAATTTTAGGCTAGTCGTTGACTTACTTACAGACTGACTGACTGCATGAATGACAAGTGCTAATCGATCAATGGCAAATAGGTTTCGGACTCGATGCTTGACATGTGTAGGCCACGGATAGTTAAGCACGTACCTCGAACCCGTACTGCTTCAGACAATGAGTAATTGCGTTGGTTTATTGAGCCATGCAATCACATTTGGCTGCTTTCACTGCGTCTATGTTAGTTAGCAGTAGCTAGTAATTCACTTGCTGTAAGCCTTACAATCGCAATCGACTTTCTTCGATGTTTCCCCGCCACAACTCTGTTAATTCGGTCTGTTAACAGCTGTCGCTTGCTGTTAGCCTTACAATCGCAATCGACTTACTTCACTGTTAATAGGCCGCGAATATATTAATTAACAGCACACCTTACAATTATTTAGGTCATTAACAGCAGTTAGTAATTCGCTTGCTGTAAGCCTTACAATCGCATGTTTTCCCGCAACTCTGTTAATTAACAGCACACCTTAAAATTAATTAGGTCTGTTCCTTAATTTTAAACCATAATTGAAGTGTTTTTCGTTTTAAAAAGTAATTCATATTTGAGACCGAAGAAATCCAATGTTTTCCTAAGATACAGAGCGTTTTTCGAAAAAAATATAACTAAATTATGACATCATATTAAATATGTATTATTATACCAAAATGCGATTTCTCTTTTAACCTAATTTCTTGACGAATAGTCTCTGTGTAACATGAACTTGAACTTGTTCGCATTTCGGGGCTTTAGCTTTTATAAATAGCTATCGGCCACACCCATATATAATATGTAATACCATTTCTAACATTACGTATGGTCTAATTGTACAGTAACATTATTATTAGTCTGTACGTGTCGCGAAATGTGCCCATTCGGCCCCACAAAGAACTCAACACAGTATTTTTGTTGTAGCCAAAACGATCTTAATTGATTTATGGAATATGTTCGGACTTTTTTTCACACTCCAAACCTCTGACTAACACTTACCACAACAGATGCCGATAAATTTAGACGCAAAGTGATAACAACAACAACAATTAAAGACGGCATGGATTGACCTTAGGAATAAACTCGTATATAATATACGTACAGACGCATAAAAACAACAAACTCGGCAGATTCTTTAGTGTGTTATGGCGAGCTGATTTAGAAGTTCACTTAAAACAAGTTTCGACAAGCATGACAACCCCTTGGCCTACATTCTAGAATCGGCAATAAAAAAAACAAATTGTTTTCACTAGCCAGAATATTCGAAATGTTTGCATCAATACCAAAAATTTGGCCAAAATAAATAAACAAAATGAAATATCTGTTCACACCCGCCGCCCCCACACGGCAATGACGTTTGTCCGGACATGTTTGTATGTAGGTGGAAAATAAATGTCTGATTCTGATCAGCTATATTTAGCACATCGCCAAATTTAGCTTGTTAGTAATTGAAGGAATGCAAGGAAAAACAAACGTAAACGTTGCTGATTAATAATTTCCACCTTCCACATTTCTTTTTCTCTCGCTTTTCTCTCTCTCTCAAGTGAAAGTATACAAAAGATAAGTAGGAAGAGATTTATACAACCGTTTCTGCTGAAAGGCAAATAGCAGACGAACGCAGGGCCAAGGCAAATAAAAACAGATCCGACATATTTACAAGTAGTATACTTGTATGTATATTCATATTCATGCACACTTCTTTCAATATTTGCCAGACAAAGTAAGTCAGTCAGTCAACAATAATAAAACGATTCTGTAGATCTTCAAAAAAATACCAAGAAAACGGAAAACGAGTGCTCGCTGGCACACACCTGTTATTTACCACCACCACTACTTGTAGACCACCACCAAATAGAAAATATTAGAAATTTTAGTTGCCATTGACCTTCCTTCCTCGGCAGCGAAGAGCCGCGACGGCGGCTACGGCGACGGCGAAGAAGATGGATGAAAGCCATACAAAAACAAAATGTGACGCATTGTTGGCGCAGGCAGGCAATGCCGCCGTCGTCATTTGCATAATGGAAATGAACCAACGTCCATAATAAAATGGCATGTTTCTAATGGTTTTTGGAACTCTTCCAAGTAGAGCCAAACACGCCGGCCAGTTCTCTACCATTTGAATTTGATTCACAAGTTTCGCCGTTAGATTTCACAGCCAACATTTTCATTTGGGTGCGCATGTGTTTCTAGACTTGCTTTGGTCGCACAGTGGTCATAGGCCATAACAAAACAAAAACAAAAGATTGAAGGCTATACATTACATTAAGTCACCAAGCAAGAATTAATTAATATAGTCAGTAATTACTTAAGTCAGTTTTTGATTTTTTTAGATTCATTTTGAAACTTTCATTATGTACGTTATTTTTTCTTATAATATCTTAGGTAAATATGATGTATTATGTATTTATGATGTATGTATTACCTATTACAATTTTACAAAGGTATCCATACATGACCGACTACTGGTGTTTATATGGGAGTTATATGATATATAAGTGCCATTTGGATTTTGGTGAATTTTGTCGGCTGACGTAAAGCCTCCGCAAATGGATACAAAACAAATTTGGATAATTCCGAATAAAAAATCCAAAAATTCTATGATATAGTCGTCCGATCCTGATGATTTTAATATTATCATCTTACTAGAGATAGAAGCTTATGACAAAAGTTTCAGTACGATTGCTCCACTATAAGTATTTTTGGCCGCAGATTTCATTTAAGACCGACCACTGTGCATCGGTTGGGCTGGCTGCTTGGGTTCATTAAACGACAAATTAGTTAAAATTAGCATAGCTATGCTAAATCAAACATCAAGCCCACAAATAACAATAACAACAAAAGAAATATGTGTCAGTTAGCAACTGGAATTGGAACTTTTAGTTTCATAGCCAAGTAGTTCGTGCTTTAGATTCAACAACAACAATAACCAACTACTTGTATTTCTTCTTGCTAACAAATGTTGTAATTTGTATACCCTTGGACCCTATTAAGTGTATAACTTAAGGCATGGTCAGACATGTAAATTAGTTGCCGAATTGAATATTATTAGTACTAGTATAAAGCAGTTGTCTCCTATTTGGGATTTACTTAAATTAAATTTGTGCTCAAATTATTTGCATGCTTGACCGCAGCTTTGTTCGTTAGAAGATCCGCCTGATTTTGTTTATTGTCCAATTAAAAAAGCATTTAATTTAGACAGAAAGTAATATCAAGAAGCTTATATCAGTTTGACTTTTCTTGGCCTACTTGAATAAGTTGGCCAATTTCCGGTTAAATTATTTGTCGAGCTGTATGACATACAAATGCAAAAAAACACTATTAAAGAAAGTTTACAGTGTTAGTTAAACAAGAAACTTTAAAAACCATAAACCTTGAGGAAACTTTATTACTATGAGCACAAGTTTACGAATGGCATAAAATGTTCAAAGAGGGTCGAGGAAATGTGGAAGACATTCCAATTCCACATCCAAGACGACAAATAGCATCAACTGTTGAACAACATGTTAAGCAACTCAAAGAATTTGTGCTCCATAATAGTCGATGATTGACAATTAGAGACATCGCTGATGCTGTTGGCCTTTCTAATGGATCAGTCAAAAGTATTTTAAGTCAACTTTTGTGTCCAAAAGCACTGCACCACTGTACTGGGGTTCCGTGACCATTTCGCCAAAAACCAGATGCATATCGTTCCGCTTCACAACTATCGTATTTAACTAATTTAGCTTCGTGTGATTTCTGGCTATTTAATAAATTTAAAATACCTTTTCGCGGACGCTGTTTGAAAAAGATTGAGGAAATTCAAGCCGAATCGTAGAACGTACTGGTTCTTCTTTTTAAAGAAATGGGGTTTTGAAAAAGTTATGTGCATTGCACCGGGAGGAGATTAGTTTGTGGGCCATGAAATAGATTTTAATAAATAATATACATTTTGAAAGTTATAATAAATTAGATGCACTTTTAAAAGTCTAATGAGAGCTAAATAAAAATAAAATGCAAATTCATATTTTGGCAGCTATCTTGAAGAATATGTGAATATATGCAAAGATATATCTTAATATACACTTAGAAAATCTGTCAGTTAGTTGTTAAGCAAGCGAAATTGAACATTAAGCCTGCCATGTTGGGAAACCATTTCGGACAGTGTATTTGAACTTTGGCGCATTGTTTGTGCGATTTCGGGTGCTTTTGGCACCACGTGAAAGCTATAAAAAAGAAACAGACTGATTTTTATCAAGTCCATCAGCTGTTGATGAGCTTGCAAATTTATTCGGACTTCAATATCTACGACTGACTATCGGCAGTCACAGCTGTTGTTGCCTCCATGAATCTTGCATGAAAGCCAGGAAGTGTCTGTAACTTACCGTGACGTGGCTGGCTTGTGTAAAATCGGAGCACTAATAGGGCACTAAAAATGTTGTATTTGCATGTAAAAAGTATAAAAAGCAGACAAGCTTAGCAACGGTTCTTTTTATTTTTATTGATAAACGTAGCAGGAAAGCAAGCGTGTCTGGCTTCGCATGATACTAACAAGAAAGTGGGTGTATAGGTCGTCTAAATAAGTAAATGAGCACCTGAACCAAAAACTTTTAAATTACGTTTAGCCGAGAAAAATGTATTCTATGCTTCATTAATTTCGTATTTTGCACGAATATTGTGGTGGGGATGGAGGTGGGGGTGGGGTGGCATGGGAAATGCCAATAAAAAAAGTAAAACTTATTTAACTTTGGACTCAGTAAACAAACATCGTCGTACAAGTATATGCATAGTACTTTCAATTCATTCTAATTTTGCGTAATCCTGTCTATAAATTTGTATTTTTCGTCTTTATCTCTCTGCCTTTTAAATGATATTGACACGTTAAAACAGCGAGCTAAAAAGTTATTAAGGGCATTTACAGTACTCTTACGTTCTACATAATCATTTGTTAAATATTTAAACAATAAGTAGATAAATCTTGAAGCTCACTTGGCTTTATTATAATGAGAAGAACAAATTTTAAAGTGCTTCGGCAATTGAAGAAATGCCCGTGGCCAATTTTCAAGCACTCACAAGTCTATCGCAGAGGCGAAGAACCCTTCACAATTGTTTTTCCATTGTATTTATTGCTTATGAAGCGATGAAGCAGCGCAATCGTTTTCTTAGATTGGTGGCACCCCAAACCATAACGTTTCCGCTCAATTGAAATTCATTGTGAGGGAAGATGACGATAACAGCCAGCAGTAGCACAACACAGACACAATATGGATTAAATTAACCAACACAGACTTAAATCAGATTAACATACCCAAACAGCAAACTCAATTTGACTGGACTATATAAGACACCCACACACCTCCTTCTCCACCTCCACCCATATACACGTTCTTGACGAACTCGCCTATCTTGCCAAACTGAATGAGAATAGCTCTACACGTAAATTGTTTAAATTAAATGGCAGTTGCCCAATTAAATGGTTGAACTAGCTCCCTTTTCCTTAGTTCATTTGCCTAAATCTAATCTTGAAGCGTTTGCTGATAATTGAGGCTTATCATAGTAAACATTTATTTCAGATAAATGTATAGCAAATATTTATAATATATATAAATAGTTTAAATAAATGCCAATTAAATTATTGAACTAGCTCCTTTTTCTTAGTTCATTTGCTTAAATCTGACCTTGAAGCGTTTGCTGATAATTGAGGCTCTTTGTAATAAACATTTATTTCGTATAAATATATAGCCTACACGTAAATAGTTTAAATAAATGACAATTAAATTATTGAACTAGTTCATTTGCCTAAATCTTATCTTGAAGCGTTTGCTGATAATCGAGGCTCTTTATAGTTACCATTTATTTCAGATAAATATATAGCAAATATTTATAATATATATAAATAGTTTAAATAAATGCCAATTAAATTATTGAACTAGCTCCTTTTTCTTAGTTCATTTGCTTAAATCTGACCTTGAAGCGTTTGCTGATAATTGAGGCTCTTTGTAATAAACATTTATTTCGTATAAAAGTTTGCCCCAAATTGTTGTCTATGAGGTGCCAGCTGCGTTATCGTTGTTTCGAGTGCATGACGACTTGGTTATCTGGCTAAGTAATATTTATTGGCGTAATGAGTAACCTTTGCACACACACTTTAAATAGTTATAGAATAAGAACAAACAATTTAATTCACTGCTGTTTTTCTTCTTCTTTTGTTGTTGTTGTTTTTTTTTTCTTTTTCTTAATTTATTGAGCAGTTACATTAAATGCACAAAGCAGTCGCCGCAAGCTGCGTTCACTTTGATAAAAGACCGCATTCAGTTGAGAACGATAATTGAACGAACAATTTGGTCTACTTTTTCCGTTTCTTTAATGTCGGTTTAGTATTTAAATACGAAAATATGATCATTAATCACAGCATATTCAACATTTTTTGAAACTCAAGGTTCGAGCGAAAATGCATTTAATTTTTCGTTTTCAAGGTGACAACGATGGGTCGAAAATTGTTGTTTGCTTTCTTTGAGTAAAATACTTGTACAATAAATATTCATTGATTTATTTTTCTTATTTACATGCAATAAATAATAAAACCTAATTTTTTTCACCCACAAATGAACGTGTTAATTATATTATATGGCATTGATGACTAGGATCAACTGATCGACTTCACACCAAATAGGCATGCAACTCTGTGCGTGCTAATTTTGATCAGCTGTTCGATCAATTAGAGTTTGCGGGAATACCCATTACCAATATTTAACTGCAGTTAATACAAGAATATTGCGGTGTTTACAATTTTTTTGCTGTCCAGTTATTGTGCGATTTTCTGGGAGAGTTCTGCCAATTTAAAGGTAATTTTATTTTATTTATTGTTAATTACTTCCTAGCGCAACAAGTAGAGTTACTTATATGTTATAGCACTAGTCACATAAAGAGTTTTACATATGTACTAAACTAGTTAGTTTATAATGTCACACATATTTTCAGCGGCTGCTCTAGAGTTTTTGCCGTTTCATTCGATATTTATTTATTTATTTTTTTTATAGCAATTTCAGTGTTAATTGAGTTCAGTCAACCGCAAGCCATGACTATGAATTATAAGCTCTAACGCTGACACACAAATACATTGATCACCAATTAAATATGGAATCCCAAATAAATTGTGTTACGAAGCCACCAAGACAATGCTTCGTTCTGTATGAAATTATGTGCTTATTGATTTAATATTGAGAATAAACTAATAAAATAATCGAATATGATAGTGTTATTGACCCTGAAAGTACGTATGAAAATATTTGCCTTTAGACTTAATTGTTGAAGAGAAAATAATAAAAATAAATCCCTATATGATGGGGTTATTAACCCTTAAAGTAAATCTTGATGCAAGCGGTTTTTAGTAGAGTCCAACAATTAAAAGTAAAAAGAATATTTTTCTCTCGGAAACGGATTTGCGCTCATTTCCAGATGGAAAAGCAAACGGAAGTGCAAATGAACTGAAAAGCACAACTCTGTGAAGAACTGTTTGTTTTATAGGAGCGGTAAACAGACAGACAGACAGACAGACCGGCCGACCGACAGACAGACAGACAGGCAAGCACACAATTATAGCACGGACAACGTCATCAGTCATAAATGTGGCTTAAATTGTGGGGGCGGTGTTTGGCAACATTAACAGAGCTTAGAGCAGCCTTTCTGCTTGCTTTCTGGTTGGTGGGTGGTGGATGGGTGGATTGGTGGATTGGTGGACTGGTGTCTATGACAAAAACTTAGCACAGACAGCGACAGAGACACAAGCATATAATTTTTAACACAATTTGTATTTTAATTATAATAAAGTTAGATAATTGTGAACTCGAGCAGCTGCTGCTGGTGCTGCTTGCGGTGGCATGAAACATAAGGCTGCATAGGACCGTGCCGTTGGCCAAATTAGTCAAGTGTGAGATGGCGACAAATGAATTTATCTGGCCCATTTAATTGTGGTTCATGCAAATTGTTTTGCCTAAAGTAATTTAGCTGGGGTAGGCATAAAAATAATTAAGATTTCCTGCTGGTGATAAAAGTGTGTCGCGCTTTTTTATGACCGAAATGGAGAGATGTGGAGCGCCCGATTGAAGGTTGCGCCAAAGTGTCTAAACATTAAGTGCGGATCAGTTAAGCCGGCAAATGGGTTGTGACGTCTCTTAAAACCATATCTACAGTTCAACTTAGACAACAATGAACCTAATTTGTGGCCTACGGACATCTACTCGTGTTGTCATAAATCGATGGGACAACATTTAATAACCATTTATAATAATGCCCAGGGGGAGCTTCGCGGCAATAATTAAAGCATTTGCCATACCACATGTCAACAACAGCATAAGACCGCCAAATTAACTTTTACTTTCTTCCGGGTCGACCTACTGCCGCATTTTGCTGTTATACTTGTACTATGCTCGCAGATATGTTGTCGGATAAGAAAACTAATAATAACGGAAGGCAAGCGGCAAGCGGCAAGCTCGCCCAACATTTGAAAAGTAAAAGTCAAATGGTGCGCGGCAACAACACATGCAAAAAGCCGGCCAATAATTGAGTGCCCGGTAGGTAGTAACTATATACTATTCGTATAATATACAAGTATATACCGTATATGTAGAGGCAAAAAAAAAAGTAAATAGAGTCGGACAAACCGGCTGGTTGAGAAGCATAACAAAAGGCAAACAAACACACACACACACACACACACAGAGACAGCATAAAACAGCCAGCACATGGCATAAGAAATTGAAGCAAACAACCAGCCAGCCAGCCAGCCAGCCAGCCAGATAACTAGCCAACAACTATTGGGCCAAAACAAAGCCGACAGTCGAAAATAGGCAAAAGCCGCATAAGTTTTGGCCATTCGTAACGAACCTTCAATACACTGCCAAAAATTTGTCGTATTCTTACGCTTCTTTCTTCATTATTTGTTTTTTCATTATTTTTTCCCTTTTGTCATTGTCTTTAGTTTTGCGGTTCAGTGAATATGTTTATTCAAGCATTAAATATGCATTTCGGTCGAAATTCTTTTTTTCATTTTCAAACCTGTTTAATAATAGCAGGCGTTTTTATTTTGTTAACCATCAAATTAGTCGATCGCTAGGCACGTTTGACCGTTTAAAATTTCCAAAAAAAATATCAAATTTGCATTGTTTTGAACACCTGCTTTAAATGTCAAAAACATATTTAAACTATTTAATGACTTGATAAGAAAAGCATAATAAAAATTCGAGATTTCAGCATTATTGTTTTAATAATTATGGAAACAAAAGAGCAGCTAGATATCAGAGGGGCCTGGCATAGCTCAGCGCGATAACAGGAATCCCACAATGTGAGTTCGTTCCTGAGTATATTAACGATTTGCAGGAAAATAAAATTTTGAAAAATATGTATGTATGCGATACCGATTTGACAATTTATAAGTTCATTATGAATCGGAAATATTTATTCACTGATTATTTATTTATAAGAGAAATTAGAGCATGGCTCCTGAGCTATCTTTATTTTTGAAACGCTTTTATATTCTTTCATTTCATTATAGTATGTATAATAAATATTTTCATTAATTTGTTATAAAACTGAGTTTTTAAGGAATATTATGATTATTTCTAAATTGTTTTTTTTTGTTGAGAGCATTTTTGTAGGGGGGATTTTTTCTACATGAAGAAGAAATAAAATTGCTTCCTTGTTTCAAAGCTCAAACACAATTGATCTCTAAATAAATAATCTGCTGGAAGGTCCCGAGTTAGAAATAGTTTAGAACAAATAACTCAACTTCTTTTTGATGCTCCCTAGTCGGCCATTAGAGTTGGTAGAGATTAGTATTTCTAAATGTTAGTTGCAATCAAAATAGCTCTTTAATTGGGAAGAATAGGAAGAGAAATAAGAATGCAACTGCGTACTGCTTAGGGCAAGAAATATAGTCCACTAAGATATACTTTCTTATATATTTAAGTATATATCATATAATGTGAGCCTGATGCGAAAGCTTAGCTAGAAATCGCATGTACTTAGTATACAGATTTGTGTTAGTGTATTAGCGAATAAGTAGCTGTGGGTGGAGTACCCTAGTTGCGGTCTTGCCACAACCCATTAACGTATAAGATGTTACTGACTGACTGACTTTTGCTTATAAGGAGCTCTCTGAAGCTTTCGAGTTGCACGTTTGAAGCGAGATACCCACACCCCATAGTCATAAAACGCCAACAAGTTGAGCGGCAGACCAAGCCCAGACACTAGAGACCGACTGCGTGCTACACGTGAGAAACGGTTTCATTTGTTGCAAGTTGGCAACCGCCAGTCGCCGTTTTAGTTGCTTAGGCCAGCAATTACAAAACCCTCAAATATCGTCTCTTTGACTACCAAGAGCCTGAGCCTAAGCCCAAGTCAGCAGCTGGCTGCGATTCGTTGTTAGTTCGCCAGTTGGTTGTTCAGCTGGTTGCCAACAACAACAGCAACAACAACAGCGTGGAAAATGGGTTAAAAATTGTTCAATGGCAAGAAGTAAATTGGGTAGAAAATGACAAAATAATATTCTGCGACGGCCTTCCGCACACAATAAGCACAACAATACTATAACTGTGCAAATACGCTTTTCAACTGAGCTAAAGCCGGGGATCAGAGCCCAGCAATAAACAACGACAAATACCATTGCCTTAAGTGCTAAGCCGTGAAAAATTGCGCCAACTATTTGCTCAGAAGTTGGCCAACGCGTCTATGCGTTTCTTGTTGTTACAGCCAAGGCGAATCATTTTGTTATCAATAGTAAACAGAGATACGCCAACAGCACAGCTGGATTCGCATCTCGATGCGCCGGGCAAAATAGAATTGAAATTGAAATTTCTTTATAGCAATTGGCCATTGAATTCAAACAATAAATAAAGCGAGCTAGCGAGCGAGCGGGCGAGCAAGCGTGTGTGTTTATTTATTTTCCTCGCCCTAAAGGAGGGCTAATCCGTCGAATAATTCTCTAGGGGGGGTGGAAGGCAGCAAGGGGTCGTCGCACAGTGGGAAACATTTCAAATACTGCTAAACGTCACACACTGATGAATCATAACAAAAGGACAAAGTTAATTAAGGTGTGGGATAGTACTTAAATTCCACAAAAAAATTCGTTTCAGCTAAAAGTGGAAATAATTAGGAACATTCAGGGGTGACACAGAGACCTATTTCTCTAAAATGTTGTCCGAAAAGCATTGTTTTTCCTTTTTTTTGTAAGTTGTCAAATCTCTTAGCTTTTGTCTAGAAATTTGGCTGCAAACGCTAACAAGTACAATTTTTCACATTAAAACAGTCCTAGATATTTAAAACGTATAGCTTTTCTCAACAATCGGCATCAAAAATGGTCGTCTTTCGTCTTTGAATATTTTTAAATCAACTAAATTTCAAATCTCTTGTTTAAACACTATTACTACTCACACACAGCAGCAGAACAATTCAACACTAAATAATTCGAACATTTTATTTTGCTTCGTTGAATCTAATTTTGTGAATAAAATGAATGTGAAAAATATAACGTATTTTTAACGTAATTATTATTCCAAATAATTATCAATAAACGGTGTCTTTAGTTCAGTTTATTTAAACAGTCCTTCAATACTGTGTTAAGCTTTGTAGTTGACTAAAAACAAACAAGAAAATAAAAATAAATATGAAAATTTGGTAACCCTAGCATTAGTTTCGTTAGCTGGAAACCCTGTTGAGCCTGGCCGACAGCTTCTTTGTAGGGGAAGTTGGCAAAAAAATGAAAACTCTCCATGGACACAATCCAGCTTAAAATCTCTAGAATTTTCTGGGGCACCCCTAATTACAATACATTCTGGCTATTTGATTGCTGATGTGCAGCTTTTAAATGCCATTCTTTTAATTACTTCCACTGTGGCTTGTTGGCTTGTTAATGTGTCATTGTTTATATATAGAAAATACTTGAAACTTCTGTAGTGCGAGTGAGTTTGTTTTGTCAAATAGTTGTGTTCCGGTGGTTGCCTATTAACCCCCGAAAACATTTCACCTTTCCAAATATGGGCTTACTTAAGGCAATGTTGGTGCACCACCACCACAATTGTATTGTGTGTCTCGTCCTAATTAAACACATATAAAGTTTTGTTTAGATATTGCAAAGGCGGCTCAAATAACAACTAACCGCTTGTTCACAAATACAAAAGGCCCAAAACGAAATGCTTGCAAGGGTTGTTTGTTTTACAGAGTAGCAGCAATTAACAACTTTTAAGTGTATTGGACACATGCCTGAGTCACAAAACATTTTTGAACAACACCTCTAAGAACGGCAATAACAATACAAAATAGAAATGTCATCCTGTGAGGAAATGGAATACCTTGAACTAAATTGAAATATCAGCAGTTTATTGTTGAAACACATGCGTCGCATCGACGAATGGCAATGAACCTAATTGTTAGCACCATGATGTTGTCGTTTTCGAACTTTTTAGATAGCTAATCAAGAATCTTGTGTACAGAGTACCCGCCGAAACAGTTTTAATGAACTTTCCGTTGGTAGTTATACTCGTATTGTTCTCGATTTGAAGGCATTCAAATGATGTAAATGAGTGTCTTAAATTGTTTTCTGATGACAAGGAATGTGTACGACAATAAGAACTATATTCATAAACTCTATCGCGCTTTGAAATTGAACGCAAATATGTACATTATCAGAACAAAGCACTTGAGATAGAAGAATGTATCCCAGTTCTTAATCCGAAAAGAATAAACTTACAACCTTTTTAACCTAATGTGAAAAGTAAAGCAAGAAATGTAGAGCTGTCTTCGCAATTGTTAGACCTGCACCTTTAAATTCTTATAATAATGTGAATACGCAAAAGATCTTTAGTGGAATTACGCAAATAGCAAACCTTATCTCCCCCACTCTCTTCTCTTTATAAATACTCATACATATGTGCGTATTATTCAAATGTTCTGAAGGTTAAGCTCGCCGCAAATACGATTTTATAATAGTCGCATTAACTAAGCTGGACGGACTTATTTATAACATCTTACCTATATTTGTAGTTTTTATCTTTTGAATAGTCTGAGAAACGAATCATAGGGTTAAGTGGGAAATCTGATATATGAGCCCCGTACATTATTAATTTTTCTTGATTGCACATGTGTTCTCTATTTGGCGGAATCGCACCCGTTCCGGTTTGAATGTCGAACAAATAGTGCTTCAAATACAAATATTGACAATCTGTGCATTGTGTCTGTTTTTTTCCCCTTTTTTTCTTAGCAACAATCGTGTTTTTATGAAAGAGCCCAAAACTACACAATCAGGTGGCAGGGCAGGCAGCACATGACGCAACAAATTGTGATCGTTTTTTATTATACAGATACAGGGACATATGTATGTATATGTATATTATTTGGTATTTCACTTTTGTCTGTGCATCAACAACAGCTACTTGAGCCAATTAGCAATGTTGAAAAATGTCAGTGTGTTTAATTTATGCGTCAAATACAAATACATATACGTTATCTAGCCCAAATAAATATGTTATTATCAAAATGCTGTCGATTTAATATTAACATTTTGATTAGCATCTTATTAGATGCGAAACTTTTTCACAAATATGATCGCCTCGATGTTTACACATATTATTTATATATACAAGTATAGTATATACATTTGCATAGGCTTTATAAACACATTAACGAAATCGTTTCGTTTCGAAAAGTTGCTGTTTGGAATGGGATCACACAATGTCGACAGAAATCGTGATAACCCTTGGGAGCACCACTAACATTTTAATATGTCTGCTTATCTGGCGTCACGACGCTCTTATCATATAAACATAAATAATTTTGTTACCTACAAAGCGTTGCAAGCGTTGAATTGTTTGCCACAGACACTGGATTAAACAAACGCATATAATCTATTATACTTGTATGTATATAAATATATACATATGTAGACATGTACAAGTATATGAAATGTGATACGACTAAGTCTATACGTGAAAATTATAACACAACCTTAAAGCCTAGTGAAGCAAATCAAATTTCACAATGACCCAACATTTAATACGCTTGAACTTTAGCAACAACAACAAAATATAGCGCCGCAGTTAGAACTGCGTACTGAGCGTTTAGACTTGATAGCGGGATCGTTTTAGTGATGTCCATTAGTGTCGAAACTAATCTATTTACGAGGCCACAGAATGGCTCTAAAGTTGCACTTGTAATCAGGTATCTAAGTAGCTTTATTGCTATCATAGAGTTCGGAAACTGAACAAAGTTTCCTATAACATATAAAAGTGTTTCTTCTGATTTTGAATAGTCACTATGTTTTCTAGTTTTTCAATGTTGTGCAATGTTTTTCTAAAATCGAAACGTTACATGAAAATTGATTAGATTTGATTAGAAAAATTGTCATTGTGGTTATAATTAATATATAATTATTTTACTTCACATTTTTGTAAGTCAAAAGTCAGATTTTTGATTACATTTGATTGGAAAATTGTCATAGTGGTTATAATTCCTATATAATAATTTTACTTCACATTTTTGTAAGACAAAAGTCAAGTCTAGACCGACTAGCTTCTCTAGAAAATATTAATATGCGATTCGATGTAACATCGTTAATGAACATCGACTTGTTCACATCTCTAGTTCTTTTTCTTTTAACTAGACTTGATAAGAAGAGAGCAATCGAACAACAGCCAGACTAGACTGTAGCGATTAAATTGATTTGCGTTCGCGCCAGCTATAAAATACCGCTGATATTTAAAGATTTTTATATTTAGGTTAAAAGTTTTGTAGTTAAAGATAAACAATGAACTAAATTCTTAAAAGCGGATTCAAATGCATTTCCTGCTCGATAGCGACAACTGAAAATTGGGTTTTCTTTCATGCAATAGGGGAACTGAAAATTGTGCATCTACTTTCCGCATTTCTATTTCTGTGGGTATTTGCTGAGGCAAGTGTCGCATTAAATCAAATCAAATCATTTCATTTATGTGACAGCCACAACAATTTCAAAGGAATCAATCATTTGTCGGCATATACTTCCGTAAGTACGTATTAATAATGAATAGCCATGGAACACAGACTGATTTGCAGACAAGCGTTACTCTCTTATCTTGCCCTAATAATAATACTATGATATTGTTGGCCTTCACAAAAGCTTTCTTTCTTTTATTGACTGTACTGTGGTGTCTGTGGGAAACATTTTGTATTTGCCATAATTACTACTTTGCAATCGCTTTGTGTTATTTTTTATTAATGGGCAGAAAACTGATGTCTAAAAATTAATGACGTTTCACCAAACATTAGACAATTAGATGTAGGTTTAATATTGTTTGTCTGTTTGTTCATCAGCGCTAAATGCGCCGATTCCTGCTGTTTTCACACTCAAACGAGCCGGCAACAATGGTCGGAGCTGTTCCCTACTGTTCCCGATTTTATTTGAAAATTCCGAGAACCATTATTAATAATGCGCTGAAGTTCAAACAAGGTCCGACAAGCCTATAATTTGTTTGTGTGTTTTGGGAGAATCATTAAACGATCCGCCTCTGTCTCGCACCTCGGCGGTAATTTGGTGAAGAATGCCAAATATTAATGGATACCCGCTGGCTGCCTCTCTTCTTTAAGCCTGAACTAATTTCGTCTCTGTTTTCAGATCGTGAGCACTTAAACCAACTAATAATAAATAATAAAATAATTACAAGTCAAATTGTATAATGGAAAGAAAACAAAAACGAAAAAAAAAAACGCAAAGGCAAAACGCCGACTTAAGGTCAAACAATTTTTCATGCAACACCTTGAGAGGCAGCAACTAGCAACCAGCATGCATGCACACACACACACACATACACTAACACACACTGGCAGTTAACAAATCTGAATCCATCAGCGACCCCATGGCGGCTATGGTGGCAACTTAGCCTCTTGGCAGCGGCTTATGGGAGAAACCAGTTTTCGTGTGAGTTGTCGTCGAGCCGACCAACGCGTCGCGTTGCGGCGGAGCGGAGCGGACCTGCCGACCGATGCCGGACATTATTGGTAATAAGTATGAATAATTGTGAATATACGAGGTTCTCGGCAGGTAGGCAGGCTGCTGCTGACTGCCACAGTGAAAACTTTTAAAGCTGACATTCCAATTAAGGACATCCTCATCCTCATTCTACTCTACCTCTAAGCAAATTTCTTATTGCAAAGAAATTTTATTTTTCCGGCAAAGCAAATCTGACTTTATCCGAGTTCCGCCTTTATTTCAATTACCAGCTTAAATAAACCTGAATGAAGGGGGCTTTGAGCAAAGCTAATCAAGCTAAAGAGAGATAGGTGGTTTATGATTAGGATTTTCAAATGTGACCCTGAAATCGAGTACGACAGCATTCCATTTTCTTTATTGCTTACATATGTGGACTTCCGTTTAGCGAACAACTGAAAGGTTCTGTTTCCCGTGTTTTCAAATGTCCAAATAAATAAAGTACTATTTGGAAAATATTCATAATTCAAATGGGAACAATGTATATTCAATTTTCAATCAGAAAATTGATAATGGGACTATACTTCATGTATTCGATTGGATACTTTAAGAAACGATGTTTTTAAAATAGATTGAAATGGATTGTGCTTTCCAGAAATGGGAATATTGGAGGTACAGAATTGGCAGCTGTTTCTGGTTATAATACAAGAAGGTGCTTGGGGGTTTTGAGAAATCGTGTCTGATTAGTTTAAGATCTGGCTGGAACTTACCTTACTCATATGTAGATGATAGTAGTAGGTAGGTGGTAGGAGGAATTTTTTTTTTTCTTGAAAATAAGATTAGGAATGGATATAGGATTTTATGGATTTAATAATGCCAGGAAAAGTGCTAAATATTCTGAACAATTGGAGGCTATTTATCCAACGCTTTTCGGATTTTTCATTACCTTTTATATTGGCAAGTGCAATAGGGGGTAATACGAATGTTATGTTTCAATTTCTGGACATTAAAAAGTTTGTTTTGCTTAATTTATAGTCAAGATTTCGTTTGGTGAAGACAAAAGCTATTGTTCAGAAGGTGAAAATATTAGCCAATTGTACCTGTAAGTGCCTATCGAAGTGTGTGTTTACTGTAGCTAAAAAGGTGTGTATATTTATGCCCGCAGGTCCAATGACGCGAACAGTCTTTGGCACGCCTGTTGATGTCTGAGGAGAGGTTCCTCTGGCTTGGTTCTTGCCTGCTTCGTATAATTGGCCGGAAAGTAAAACTGACGTTGGCGGGCGGTTGCAAATTAAAGGTGGCTGGTTGGGCTTACTTTTTTAAGGGTGTTTGTTGTTGGCCGGCCGGCCGGCCAACTGGGCAACTGGCAAGCAAACAGAAGCATAAATTGCGCTGCGTGTTTATGGTCAAAACAAATTTAAAGGGAGTTAATGATAAAGGGGAAAGGGAGGCCAGCAGCAGTTTGTATGCCTTCACACACACACACACACACACACACACACACCTGTAAACACACACACACACATGTGCGTATGCGTTTGAGTGTTCATTTCTAGCACGCAATCTTTTGCGCCTGGCAGTTTAGCGAGCGTGAAAAGTTAAGAATAGCAACGACCAACAAAATCAACAACTACAAATACAACAAATACACGCCAAGACAATTTAATTTATTTGCTTACATTAAGACAAATAAAATATGAAAGAAGCAGTACAGACGCAGCAACAACAACGACAAACAAACGACGTATGTTGGCAGCCAACCAAGCAAGAAAAATAACCAACAACAATCAGTCCGTCAGCGTCAGTACGTCAGTCTGTTAGCCAGACAGCCAGCCAGGCAGCGAGCCAGTCAGTCAAAAGTAGCGCAAAGAACGTGAGGTATGTACGGCAACAACAAATAAATCACATTAAAAATTAAACAGACCAAGCGAAGCAGCCACCCGGCAGCAACAACAGCAATTACTGCACGTATTAAAGTAACGGCACAATCCTATATGCCACCTAACGCCTTAAATGCCCAAGAAAATTGTCGATCACTGCACACTGCACTAGGCCAAGGGGACGGCCCATTTAAGGGAGTCTAGTAGTATCACACGATCCCACAACATTTTAGCTTTAAAGTTCTCTACCATAAAGTACAATATAGTTCCAGATTCTGTATCTGAACAATTATGCTAGAAGATGGAAACGTGATCAGGAGGACGAAATGAATCGATAGTGGTGCATGTCTCTCCGTCCGTCCACCTGTTCGACTGTATGAACACCGAGAACTTATGAACCATTACAGCTAGGGCCACCGAACTTGGTATGTACACTTGTCTTATCCATGTGCAGAGCAAGTTTCCTAAAAACCGGACATATATTTATATTAGCATCATAACTTTATTGTTTATGAAGATATACTAAGAATATTTGCTACTTACATACCCTTTATAATCAATCAACTATGTCATATAGCTGCCATGGAAATAATTGGTAGAACAATGTTTATTTTAGTTAAATGGCTTTAACAGGGAAAAGGATAGGCACAGTTTTTCTTGTTAAATTCTTAAATATCATTATTAGTTTTTATTAGGTCTTTGGATGTCTTTAACAACATTTCAACCATGGTGTGGAAAGCTTTATTATATACATATGTATATCTTGTTTGTTTAGACAAGGGTTTCATTCTCACTGCGGACTCTATAATCCGTAAACCATTCTTTTATTGTCACCTCAAAAATGCAGACACTTTGTTTATTTTCAGAGACATTCTGTTTATTGTGTTAAATATTAAAAAATATTCCTGTCTGAATCTATATCTGCTTGGGTGCCGAGCAAATTTTGAACGCAAAAATAAAAATGTAACGAAACTTTGACAAATGGAGATGAATATTTTGCATAGCTTTTTCGATTTTGTTTTGAAGAGAACATTTTTAAAAACGAGTAAATGGCTTAATGCTTTCAATATCTGCGAGCATTTCTTCTTGGCTCCTAAATGATTTTTATTTAATTGCCTTTAATAAAACTAATTTAATTGTCCAGATTGTGGTTTGTTTTAGGTTTTCATAGCTTTTAAAACGAATGAATAAATAACAAGAAAGAATTCCCTATATGACCAGGAGTTTCCAAAATCCAGGCGTTCGTCTGAATATATGTTAATCTCGAAATGCTTCATACTGCCTGTTATATTTTTCGCACAAACCTGATATACCCTTTTCAACCTTCAGATGCAGGGTATAAAAAGAAAACCTTAGAAAACATATCATTTAGTCTAGACAATTCTCCCAAGTACGAATACAGTTTTCATGGGCAGACCTTTTGGTTTGTGATCGTTCCGAATCATCGGCAGAATAAAAATGCAGCTGCATTAATAAGAAATTATTAATTTTCTGTAAAAACAAAATATCTGCATTCAAAGTCGTAAATATTGCAACATATTGAGAATATTTAAAAACCTAAATGTGACACTTTCGATATCTAGTAGGTATGTTATATAAATATCTTGTTTTATGAAAGGCAGACACATACGCGTAGAATAGAGAAAGCAGATTTGAACTAAACTCTAGAAAATCGCTTTGTCCAAGTTTCCTGCAATGCAAACATCTGAGGAATTCCTTAGAGCTGACAGATCTTTTTCCTTTTACTATAAATTTAAATATACAGCCGTGCAAGGCGCAAGTATTTTGGGAATTCAGTGGAGAGCTCAACGCTAAAATCGCCAAATTCTTGAGATTGACGGAAAGGGAAACGCAACTGATAGTGGCAGCTACATATATGTATGTATGTGTAGATATCCCAAATACTTTTTGTACATTATTTTTTGATCACGCGAGCAAGGGTCCCAGAGTTTCTGAGTGACGTGTGCATGTTTATAAACGGAATTCGATTGGAGCGTGTTCGGCCCTCATTACTAAGAGATTAAGTTTAATTTTTAAGATTGCGTCTGCCAAATTGTGGCCTTTAGATCTTTTGATTTTAATTTTATAAAATTGCAATTCGATTTCCACAATTTAAAATGTCAAGTTTCAAGTTATGTCAATTAGATTTGTTGAGAATTTTAACAATTTTAAGAATGACACAATAAAAAGCCATAAGAAACTGAAAGTTGTTATTAATATAAGTTGAAATGAAGAATATATAAAAATACTCCTATTCGCCTTAGCGCTTAAAAAGAAATATTTACCGCTTGGCAACAAGTTAAGTTGTGTTTCCGATTTTCATTGTGCTGTCAAAAATATGAGATTTATGTTCTATTGTTAAAAGACAATTTATGACGACAAATTGAAAAAGATGGTCAGGACAGATTGACTAATACGGTAATTGTCACAGCTTTGGCAGGAAAAACAGACCCTATTGTTAGAAATCGGATGTGCACGAACTCTGATTTAAAATTTCCGACAAACAACAATTATTAGATCTAATTAGCTAGCACTTCTAAATTTTGTAATTAGTTTTTATAATGTAACAACTAATGTAAATAAATAAACATACTTATGTAATTAAACTAACTGTGAATTGCATGCAGTTGTTTTTACATAATGATACAATGATACACTTTAATATATTACTAGTTCACCCAAAAAAACAAAACAAAATGTTAAAGCCTCAATCCCCCAGGCTCCAGAAAAAGTTTACAAAAAAAAAACAAGAATGCAGTTTATTTTGAATTTTTTTGTGAGCAAACAACCAGGTTTGAAGTCGATTGCAAAATTGGTTGGAAAATGTTCAGATTTTTCAAACAAATTTTATATCCCGTTTCCCCCCTTTACCATGCGAATTTTCCGAAATGGCTTTTTAGTGCTCATCTACAAGTATATCATAAAAGACAGCTTGAGTGGAAATTTCAACATCCTAGCGTTTACACTTTTTGACATTCCAGAAAATCGTCATACACCGAAACAAATGAATAGCTGATCGCAGAAATTATTTATTATATACAATACGCTGCTATAACTAATAGTTGACTATAGAAAATCTTTAAATTCTTTTTCTTTTCTTTTTTTGTTTTTGCAAAGTTAGCAACTCCTTAACTGTAAATAAATAAATAATAATCTAGGCGTTGAAAATGTTGGACATATTCAAGTTTTGCGAGCAAAATCAGGCCCTATTGCTAGAAACCAGCAGAGGTACGGACACATAGAGCTGGAAATATATGCATCCCATTGCAATTGCAGTGTGTGAGTGCGAAAGGCACGAATGAAATATATAGAGTGAATGAATTTGTTTACTTACGTCGAGCATCCAAATGAGCATTTCTTCATGGACAATTTCCATGCCGCAACGTGCGCCACTCAACGCATAATCAACGGGATTCTCAGAGTTGCGCTGCTGCTGCTGTTGTTGTTGTTGTTGTGTCGTTGTTATTGCTGCTGTGCGACGACGACGCATTGATGGCGTCAGCAAGGTGTTAATTCGTTCCCCCTCCCACTCCTGCTGCTCGGGCTTTTTAGGCTCGGCAATGTTCTCCTCGAATAATTTCAGCAATTCCATTTCATTTTTACAGCAACAGCGGCACATGCGAGGCAGCTCCGCGACGTCGTCGTCGTCGTCTTCATAATCAACAACGGCTGTTGTTTTCGATACTGGTGGTGGTGGTGTTGTTGTTGTTGTGGCTTCTGCTGCTGCTGTTGTGGTTTCTGTTTTTGCTGGCGGCGAAAGCGGCTGCTCTGGCTCCGGCTCTGGTTTTGACATTGTTGTTGTTGTTGTTGCTGCTGCGCCCGCTGCAGTTGCATTTTCTTGGCTTGTTTCCACATTATCCGTTTGCAATTGTTGTTGCTGCTGTTGTAGTATTCGCTGTAATTGCAAGCGACGGCTACTTTTGCTGCTTGTTGTGTTGTTGTTATTGTTGCTGTTGCTGCTATTGCGGCGTCGCTTGTTGGCACTCATTTTTATTGTTGCAATTTTTTTTTTTCACTGAATGCACTTTAATTTTATGAATACATGCACTTAAGACACTTATACACACCCAGATGCAGATACAGAAACGCGTGCGTTGTTCACTTTTATAAGTTGTTGATTCTTTCACTTTTCCCTATTCTCTCGCGTTTTTTTTTCCCTCAACTCTTTCACTTTGCACGACGGCCACACAACAACAAACTTGCACATTCGACAATTTGTATTCAGCTTGCGTTGTAGTTGTTGTTATTATTGCTGTTGCTGAGGCGCGATCACCTTTGTTTCTGCTTTTCACGCTGCCGTTGTTTTTATTTGTATTTCGATTTTATTTCATTTGTTGTTGTTGTTGCTGCTGTTGTGGTTGTTGGTTGGTTGGTTGCTGCGATTACGTCGCGCTTTCGTTGCGACGACACCGACGGCCGAGCGAGCGACTAAATTAACCGACGAAATCGCCTGACTGCCTGTGTGTGTGTGTATCAACCTAAAAAGTAGAATGAGGAAGAACGTCAGAGAAGAAAGAAATTGTACTTGTATTGTAACTAAAGCAACAACAAAAAAAGGGAAAACTGTGATTTGCGTGTGTGCGCGTGTTAGCATGACAAATTTTTTTTCAATTTATTTTTATACCAAGTACCCCAAACGTGAAAGGGTATACGAGTTCAGTAGAAACATACAAACACACATACATATGTGTGTGTGTCCTTGATCAACACATGACGAGATGTACCGAGATAAGTCGAAAACGCCAGGATCTTCTAAAATGTATTCTACCAACTCAAAGCAAGGACAATTTTATTTTCTCACTAGTGATGTCAGCTATAAAAAAAATGTTATGGCCATAAATGTCATCTCTGTCAGCAGCTCTTGTTCTTGTTGTAGCTGCTGCTGCACACATTAGCGTAGACACAAACCCGATGCGAATCTTAGCAATTAAAATAGGCGTTACACATTTTTGCTTTTATTTGTTTCACATTTTTATTACGAGTATTATTTTTGTTCAGTTAGTAACAGCAGGATTTCTAAGAGTCGGATGCGCTCGTTTCTAGCACTTCATTCTTGTTTTGTTTGCCTTCTTTGTAGGGCAATCGCGCGATTTGAAGATTTAGGCAGACAGACTGAGTGACAGACAGTGAGACGACGACGACAGACAGACACGAGTGCGCAACTTGTGCTTATTTTAGGCTCATTATTTAAACGAAATTCTGCATGCAATGCAAAACATACGTACGAACACACTTATAAATATGCATGTTTATTATTTATTTTGAGGTCAGGCCACTTGTAGTGACTATTGTGTGCATAATAAATCCCCAACACAAAGGCGCCAAAGCCGCTCTATTTGTTTGAGGTTCTTAATTTTGCACTAAATGGTCCGTCGCCCCTCTTCTTTTACGAATGCATCGCGTGCGTGGAGCCAATAGCGGGAGACCCCGATAGAAAATCGAATGTTATACAAACAATTTGTTAAATATTATTGCTTACGCCAAGTAAAAGCAACCAATGCAGCAACTAATTTATTGAGGTTAGTTTTTTTTTCTGTTTGCAAACCATCACTTAAAATTACTTTGGCCTTTAGTTGCAATTGCAGCAACAAGAAATGTCGCGTCAAGCGTCTACTTCTTGAAAGAGTAGCGGGAAAGAAAACAGAAACCAGAGCAAATCGCTTAGCGGCCGACCGTCGGCGACCGCTAATTTTTTAAATCAAACATACACATGCACACACACTCATACGTAATATATACGCTGAGACGCATACAAATTAATGGAAAATAAATTCACTACGCATTTGAGGCAATAACAACAACTTACACACACATACACAAATAACTACAAAAATTTGCTGAGCACTTCAAACGGCAACTAATTTTTTTTCTTGCTCAAATGTTGACTTTTTCTTTTTTACGTTGACCGAGAAAGCGAGCGAACGAGCGAACCGATTCGACCGAACTGCACGCGGCGTGTTGTGCTTTTAAACTGAAAATAAACCGCTGCTTGCTTTGGTCCCGCATGGTCTGCTAGTGTGCGTGTGTGTTTTACTAGTGATGGACGCGTGAGTGCCTGCCGAAAATACTCGAAATTTGACAAGATGTCGTTATACGAGGTTGCTGCCACAAAAACTACACATCTCTAGTGAGCGCCCAATCACCCATACTCCTAGTAAGGGGAGTCCTCATTGTATTTTCCAATAACATTTGGAAAAGATTTCATTAGAATTTTAATATCTGATTTTGTTTGTGAGATTATGTCCCTGTATTTGATAGTTCTGTTGTAGAGTTGAGCTGCCAAATCAAATTTTTAAACACAATCCGGAATGCTCTTGTGTGGTTTTTATTGACGATATGTAACGGTTGTCCAATAAGAATTAGCTCACGTTTATATTTGAGTGTGTGTGAGAATAGAGCGCAAGCGCTGGTTGAATTATAAGCGCATGGAGGGGGAAGTATGAATATTAAAAAAAAACACCATTCAGTGCGATGCAGACAAATATGTTAATTTTAAAGCATGGAGAAACCCGTTACATTGCAAAATAAATGCTTTTCAAGCGTAATATGAAATAAGCAAACAAACAAAAAATGAGTGCGCCGCCGCCGTCAAATTTGCCGGTACAATAGCTCAGCAAAATTTTGTTTGCGCGCTCATATTTCTCGCGCTTACCGTGCTCTGTTTTTGTTGCTTTTCGCTTTGCTCTGCAAATTCGTAATCTGTACGTTGCTAGCTACAACAACAATGCGGGGCGTCGTTTCCAAGTAAAAGGAAATAAGACGGCGTCGGGACGGGCAGACACAACGACAGAAAGAACAAGAACCATGTCTACGCCTAGCTATGTATATTATTTCAATTGTCCCCGATTATACACAAATTTATGGGGTCTTGTTTTTGAATGCCGTTGTTTTTTACTCACTTTCGATTTTTTGGGCCGCCGCCGCCACCAGAGTTCCGATGGAGGAACTGCGCTGGATGGCGGCACAATTTTAAAATTTTGCACTTCTTTCTCACTTTTATATCGTAACAAAAAATAGCAACAATAATAAATATATATATATTGAAATGTTTGTATTTTATTCGCACAAAAAAGAGCAGGATATTCTCTATACAAAAAATGCACAAAAGCAAAAGATGAGTAGATTGACAAGAATATATCGGTACGCCAATTAAAGTGTTACGATGTTATCGATGGCATTGACTCAGCCCAGCTGATATCTGCTAGTGTTGCAGTACTCGTGAAAACATTTCAGTGCATGTGGCAACGCTTTTTGGGAAATGCAAAACGTTTGCGTAAATTGACAATTTTATATTTGTTTTTTAAATCATGTCCATGCAGAATACAAAAATAATTGACCAGAAGAAATATTTGAAAAAATATCTGTCTGGCGATAAGGAGAAGAAGAAGAAAAAGAAGGAAAAAAAGGAAAAGAAAGCGCTAAAGAAGGTAAAAATAATTGACGACGACGCCTACGACGACATCAAGGAGGAAGTTGATGAGGATCTGCTGTTGGGTGGCGAAGATGCACCACAAATCGTTGGCGAATACATTGAGCACGATCTTAACATCAGAAGCAAGTGGCGCAACATAGCCGTAAAAGATGAGCCACAGGAAGATGAGCTGCGCGTTAAGTCGGAGGCGAAAGATGACGCCGATTTGTGGGGTAAGGCTGATCGCACCAAAATTAAAGACGAATTCTCGCCCAGCAGTAATCGACGGTTACGCACATCAAATAATTCACCACCCAGAACAACCAGGAGTGATTCCAGCCTTCCCGTAATAAAAATTAAGGAGGAGAAACGAAGCACTTCTCGCGAGGCAAGTCCTGAGCGTGATCTGTCACCGCCCCGTCGAAGAAGAGGTTCGGACTTAAGTCCACCAAGGCGCAAGCAGGAACCCGATTCCGACCTGTCCCCGCCTCGCAAACGCCGCGATTCAGATTTAAGTCCACCAAGACGACGACGTGAGCGAAATGCAGATCAATCTCCGCCTCGCAGAAGCCCCGCACGTAAACACCGGAAAGAAACGTCCCCCAGACGACACAAATTTCGCAGCCGAAGCCCAAGAGAACGGGATCAGAGTCCACGACGCAAACCACGACGTAGCGACTCCGCCAATCGATCTCCGCCACATCGCAGACGCAGTCGCGATCGCAGACAGGACCACTCTCCCGCACGACGCATAAAAAAAGAGGAACCATCACAAGCACGCAGGAGCCGCTGGGCCAGTAGAAGCCTTTCTCCACCGCCCACCCATAAGCCAAAGATTGAGCGCACGCTGGACGGCAAGAAGGCCGGACTGCAGAATGCCCAATCCCTTAAAGCCGAAACGGATGAGCGTCGCCGTCAGGAGCATCGTTTGTTTGAGCAAATGTCCAGCGAGGTGTCTGGTCGCGATGCCGAGGTGCAAATGCGCAGCACTGGGCGACGCGGCAAGCGCGCACGCGATGCAGCTGCTGAAGATCCTGCCGAGCGTCGTCGCAAGGAGGAGCACGAGCAAAAGAAGAAAGAACTATACGACCGCTGGGGCAAGGGAGTGAAGCAGGTGGAGGATCAGAAAGCACGCAATGCCGAGTTTCTGCACGAAGCGTCGAAGCCGGTAGCCCGCTATGCCAATGACGAGGACTTGGAGCAACATCTGCGCGCACGGGAGCATGCGGATGATCCCATGCTGGAATATATGCGTGAGAAGCGCAAAAAGCAGGAGAAGCAATCAAACAAACCCACAATGCCGGTATATGAAGGCAGTTATCCGGAAAATCGCTTCGGCATACGGCCTGGCTATCGTTGGGATGGTGTGGATCGCTCCAATGGATACGAGCAGCGCTGGTTTGACAAGCAGAATGCCAAACGGGCGGCACAGGATGAGGCCTACAAGTACAGCGTGGAGGATATGTAGGGGATTAGCTACAAATTTTACACTACTGTTTTCTACAAATGTTTTTAAGAAATAATTCTCAGCGCTAATTGTAATTTACTGCCTTATGCTGTAAGTCCTACAAACTAAATGATGTAAAGAAAAATTTTTTGTTTCTTGGTTTCAATAAAATTAAACAATGTATATATATGTTATACATTTTATTGTACACAGAGGTGAAAGCATAATATAATTCTAAATAGCTGTTCGAAATTTGTCCCCAATTGCGATTTTCAGTGGCTGTAATAATCACATTTCGTTGGAGTTGGTTGGTTTTCTGTTCGGCAAATAATTATTTGTCGATTAAACCTTACATTTAATATATTTAGAATTACAAAAACAGTGTCATTCGAATCAAAAATTCTAAATTGCCTTTTAATTTATTAAAATTTGTATTTATTTTGAAGGTACAAATAATGATTCCCTTTTATTTAGTATACGAGTTGTCTTTTAATTAAATGCTTTATTTTTCAGTTGCTTGCCTTATTTTATATATTTTCTTTACTTCATTTGTTGACGCTGTTCTATTTGTCTATTTTTCGTACCTTTTTTAAGGAAGTTTTTTAAAATATAAATAGGTTCTTTAAATGAATACGTTTAGCATGCAGACATTTTAATAGTTTCGTTTTAATTTAAGAATTCAAATAAGCATTGCTATTTGCTAGTAATGTTCCATTTTTTTCGTTCCAATGAGTATATCTGGAATGAGTATTTTATAGCGCAGACAAAATCTCGCTGCTATGTCACTTAACGTATATATTTAAACGTGTATATGTACATACTTGTAAGAAAAAGAGCAAACAAGTTCGCAATTTGTTGCCTTGATACATAATTTGACCTAATTCGATAACGGAAATATACCTGATGTGAAAATGTAGTGAAACAAATTCACAAAACTAATTGCTAATCAATTTCTTACAGATTTTGCTTTCTACGAAAATTAAAATGAATATGCATGTTTCTAATATACCTTTCTGCTATATGTTGACTTCTGAACTCAAAAAAATGCCAAGCACATGTACCTATTCTGTGAAAATAAAAAATTGAACCGAACCAATCAAATTCAAATACCGGAACATGAGCGCCTTATGGCGATATTTCTCAGCAGCGCACATCTAAAATCGATGGCTGTTGTGTTATCGATGGGCAACAACATGCTAGTCTGTGTGTAGAATAGCAGCGCAAAACGAAATGATGAAAACAGTGTTGAGATAACTGTGAATACTGTTCAATACACCTGCGAGTGCTCCGTGGTTACTTTTAAATAGTTTTAAATACTTCTAAAAACGAAATTGTATTTAAATTTCAATAATTTTCAAAGTTTAAAGTGTTCGACTTGTGTTGTGTTTAAACTGAACTAAGGTAAGTGGTTTAATCTTAAAGACTTCTATTATGAACGGACATTTTAGATTTGTGCTGTGTAAGCAATTTCTATACTAAGTATGAATGATGAATGTATGTATGTATGTATGTGTGTGTAAGTATGCGCTGCTTTGTTTGTTTTCACATCAGAATAGAATAAAGCATAACTACTAAGTGTAAAAATCATTCGCGTGTATGTACGTATTAGACAACAACACACCCCCGTTAATTTGCATTTAATTCAACCGCAGCCACACCAACAGTAGTAGTAGTAGTATTAGCCAACAACAACAACAAAGGCATAACAAAGCATAATAAAAACCCAAAAACGTGTTGTTGCTTGCATTCATTTTTTTCTTCTATTTTTATTCCACACACAAACACGCGATTTGCTTGTATGCACATTTATTGTGGTCATGCTGTGGTTGTAGTCGTTGTTGTTGTGCTGCTGCCCTTCGCCTTCACCATGGCAACCAGTCAGTTGTAAACCTGTTTGTTGTTATTCTTGTTGGAGGCGCTGCTGCAGTTTTTATTTTTTTTTTTGTGATTTCGCTTTATGCTACACTTTTAGCATGCATGTTGTTGTTGTTGCAACAAAATTGGCGCGAAAAGTTTTTCAGCTGCAAAATGTGTGCCAACAACACTCCACAAACACACCTTAATATCTACATACATATGTATGTATATGTGGATACATATACACGTATGTACATATGTACGCGAGTTTGTGGCTGTTGCATGCTGCATATTTTGCATAGACTCTCTTTCCTCTCTCCTTTAGCTGCTGTTGTACTCACCCTTCCCCCTACGTATCTACCCATCCCCCAGAACAGCCCACAGCTTGCGGACGCCTTTCATTCATGGCGTCTGTCCAGCCCCTCATTTCTTTGCTCCACTTTTCAAATGTTTGTTTGTTTTGTTTATATTTAATGCTTTGGCTTTTTTAATTGCTCTTTGTTTTTCTTCAACTTCTCAACACTCCTGTTGCTGTAATTGTTGTTGTTGTTTCTGTGCTTGACCATGAAAACGTGCTTTCAACTTTTCTCTTCAACACACACACACAGCCATATTGAAAACATGGGCTGTGGGCTGCCAGTTGGCTTTTGTTCAACTTTGACAGTCTAAGCAATACCCTACAGTGAAGCTACTCCGTTACTGTCCATCTGCGATTACAAGCACAATCGAGTACGCCCTTTAAAAACGATATGGCAAGCGGTCTCTGCTAATAGGATTTTCACACCAATTGTTCCATCCAGACCATTTGATTTTTATGGCTGGCCTGGCACACAGAACCATGTACATACTTGTAGTATGTCCAACTAAAAAATGTAAAAATGTTGCTTCCTCTTTGCAAGCAAACCATTTGTCAGAAAATTGAAATGAGCTATATTCCTTTATCATGGTACCTAGAAAGGATTTATGTCTTATAGTGACTATATATTGAATGTTACAGAAAATTTCAAAATTTTATTTTTGATTAAATTGGTCATGGGTTTTTCCTCTACAATTAAGGTGTTCGTATAAATTTTCTTGAATTGCATCGCACAACACCCGGAATAGGGACTTGTGTTTAAACTAACGTAACTCTATAATTAGACGTCGTTGTCAATAATGACACAAATATTGCTGTGTTGCCCCCGATATCCTATATCTGTCTTTGTAAGAGTACTTCTATTTTACAAAAACTTCTTTGTTTTCAACATATTGAAAGAAAAACAGTTTTAAAAAAAATATAATTGTATGTTTAGTTTGTAAATGAACGATCAATAATCAATATTCTTTGCTGGAAAACCTGTCTTTTTAAAGTTAGTTTGGAAAAACAACCTTATCTAGTTAATAATTTTTAAATTGCTCGTGAGCTGTAAGATTGAAAAACCAAAATAAATATAATGGTTTCACAAAACAAGTTTGAAGTGAATCGGATGAAAAATATAATTTTTCCATGCAAATTCGCAGCCCTTTTCCCCTATTGGAGTTGGAATTTTCCACAAACAGCAGTATTAACAACATTTATTGCCTTTGTTAGTCGTGTTAGAATAGTTTTTTGATCAACTTTGTAAACCTCCCGCAGTAATTGGCCAAATATTTTGTTATATACATTTTATTCAACCTAATCGGCTGTTCACTATAAGTATTTTTACCCCAAGGACCGCCATTTTTCTTGATCGCAGCGATCAGTGCCAGCATTTTCGCACGTGCTTTTAAAAATTGAAAAATTTTTTGGCCTTCGAATACCCCAAAAAATGTGGCGAGCAAGAAATTGAAATGCCAAGCACGCACCTTCATGACTCCCCTTCTCAGAACATTAATAACCAAGTTGTGTGCGTGAGCAACATCCCCCATGGCCTTCGACTGAATTGAATGCCTGTGTGTGTGTGTGTGAGTCATTCATTCATTCGTTCAGTCAGTCTGTCATTCATTCATTCTTTGCTTGCTGCTCGCCCCACACACGCTACAAAGCTCAACCCTTGATGAAGTCCTTCGCGTTTGAAAGTCTTTGCCAGCCTTGAAGATGAT
The DNA here is from genome assembly GCF_003285725.1 of Scaptodrosophila lebanonensis. Taxonomy (NCBI): domain Eukaryota; kingdom Metazoa; phylum Arthropoda; class Insecta; order Diptera; family Drosophilidae; genus Scaptodrosophila; species Scaptodrosophila lebanonensis. The sequence continues at coordinate 11,877,147 of NW_022060548.1, read as the reverse complement.
TTTAGGGTGCGCAGCAATATTTCTGCTTCCAAGGACCCACTGACATTGTAATGGCTTAGAAATTTACACGCATCTCGTGCTGTGTCCTGCTCTGCCTGCACCCCTTACTTGGGCGCTGCCCTTGCCAGGGCTGTCCTGCATCTCTGGCGGGGTTGATTTGCTTAGGTAATGCCGAAAAAATCTCCATTCTGCTTTCTGCTTGGTGACTTCTTTTTTATAAAGCGTTTTTTAATTCCTTTGCCTCAACACACAACACAACAAAACACAACATTGCTTTACATACTCGTACATTGTGGCGGGTTGCCTTTGTAGTCAGTCTTTGAAATGGCATTGTTCTAGTTTTGAATGAGATTTCGTTTTACTTGTATACACGTGGTTATGAGAATCGTCCTCATATGGTGGTTGTAAGGGAATTCGGGTGAGACTGGAATTGTGAGGATTCTAATAAGTTTGTCTTGCATCCCTCGTTTTGGTACTTGCTGGCTTTCCAATTGCAGATATTAATTCATTAATTTTTCTGCTCACCGACTTCATGTAGCGAAAATTCCCCCCCTCAGGTAAAATAAAGCAAAAGACATTTCCTCATTTCTCTGACCATCTGTTTCTCTCTGGGGTTTTCCGCCCAACTCTTGGAACAACAAAGAAAAGAAAAGTGCCTGCGGAAAACTAGTTTCATGTGGACCCCTCTTGAGGGCAATGCCTTGTAAATTGGAACCAGTTTTGCTAATTTGTGCACACGTGCAAATCTCGTAACTCGCCTAGACAATGGGTTCTGAGACAATAGATATAAAGGGAACCGGTAGCGCTGCCCTGCCAAAAAAAAAAAAAAATAAATAAAGAAAAGAAAGTTACAGCGCCTCCGGCTGCCGACACTGGAAATTAATGTTAATTTAAGGACAATTCGTCAAATTTCCAGAGTTCTTCAATTAGCTTTGACATTTGTCCAATGGACGGGAAAAAAATATGCCTGCAAGCGTCTCTTCTTCATTTATCATCCGCGTAATTAGGGGCTTGTTATGACACTCGGAATTCTCGTAAAAAGGTTGAACTCCGCCAGTTCAAAGTATCAAGAGCATATGGCATGACTAGGCACTATATATAAAAAGGCGTCAGAAGGTGAACTGAAGCTAAGAGGCAGTTATTCGGATCACGAAAGGTTAAGTTTCTAAGTATAAGGCTGACTTATAAGTACATGCTATATATAAATATCTAAATACAAAAAGAAAGTGATGAAAACTGTAAAGGCGGTACAAAAAGTGGGAAGCAAAGAAGTGTTAGTTTGTGCCAAGTATAGATGGAAATGAAAATATTGAACGGATAGTTTGAATAGAAAATAGTGTTCGAGAATATTTGTTATGCATTTTGAAAGTGTTATTATAATTTTGTGAGACTTACATTGTTATTATGTTATTATCGAATGTAAGAAAACAAACAATAGTTAAAAACATTAAAATATTAAGTCAGGTTAGGTTGAGATGGCTGGAGCGGTGGCAGGCCTGAGAGGTCCATTGTGATGTCGTATAATCGTCCTATACTATGTCCAGCTTTGGTATTGCTATGAGATCACTTAGGAGAGGTTGCCCCGAATCCAGTGCTGGACAAAAACAAAATAGGTGCTCAACAATTTCCTTTTGCTTTAAAAAATATTTCCAGCTTTATTTCTGTCGTTACTTTCGGTTCGCTATATCGAACAAGAATTAGGAAAGTATTGGATTTTTATAATTTATTATTGGATGAAGAACATTATTCTTCTTATGTCCGCATTTCTATGAATTACGAGATTAAAGAAAAAGGAAGTTGTTTTCAAAATGTCAGCTCCGGTCCATCTTTATTTCAAATATTTTACGACATTCTTTTGTCGATCTCGTAAGCTTAAAGAGTGAGTTTGTTGGTTGGACAGAAGATCAGGCAGAGTATATGACTGTAATTACAATTAAAATTTGTAATCAGTAGGTGTTTCTGAACTGACTCGTAGTAGGCCAATGCATTGGCTATATTTTAGATTATTTTGGATGGCAATTACTGAAAGCTAGAATTATTTGCTGGCTTTCCAATTGCTGATATTTTCTCTTTACAGTTTGTGTTCAACGACTTTTATGATTTTTTCACATTTCCCGGACTATGCGAAAACCAATAAAATAAAGTCCTTCTGATTCTCGGAGTTGAACTTGGAATCATTATTCTAAATGCGAATTTTCTTTTTAATACTTGTAATGACACTGGAAATAATCCCCATTGGAAATCAAACTTTTATAATTTGCATTTTATTCTAAGAAGTACAGTTTTCGTCACAGTTGCGTCAAATGCATTTTCTTTGCTTTTCCGAAACACTCGTTCGGTTCTCCCGCTGTGTCCTTATTTTGTTGTCCTTTGAACCTCTTTAGCAGCAGCGTAAAATCGATTCATAACTCTTACCAACTCGAATACTCGCTGAGGGTATGCCACCAAATGCGCGAGGCGATTAAAAACAGTTTATAAATCATCGATGTCAGTTGCTAACAACCCACTCCCTTCGTCCTGCTGCCCTGCCCCGCCCCGCCCCACCCCGTCTCGCCTCCCTGGCGATATGCAGAACAGAAAGTTACATACATACTTAGCTGTGGGTTGCCGCATGCAACTAACATACAAGTATTCTCAACTGCGCTCGGTTCCTTCCACTTCGACTTGTGCACATCAACCCCATCAAGATGTTGCGTTTCCCTTGCAAATTCATTTCAATTATTATTAAAATTGGTTATTTACATTTCTATTGAAATGAATTGCTTTCACCGTGCCCGTGCCCGTGACCGTGCCCCTGCGAGGAAAAGCCATCCGACGAGTTCTTGCCATAAAATCTCAGTCTGGAAAATCTGGGATAAAACATAAAAGTAGCGTAACAAACTGAGGAGCATGAAAAAAGAGAGGGGGTAGGGGGTCGGGTAGGTAGCTTTGGCATTGTCTACACCTCTGCCTTTGTCTGAGCCTCACTTGGCTGCTTACTCGAACTACTCGTACTCGTTTATAGGCACATCTTCAATTCGGACAAAAGTTAATGTTTTTATGCGCTGCTGAGCGCTTTTGTTCTCAGGAACTGGAAATTGAATTCGACCTAAAATAATAATAATCCAAATCCCGTGCTGCCAGTCAGCAAGCCTGGCCATGAAGATGCTTTCGTATCTAGGGCAGCGGGTCCTCTACGCCTTTCTTTGTTAGTACCACAGAAAATAAGTTTTACGACAAAACGAGGGGAATTTCCGTAAATGTAATGGCTCGTTCTGGTTTATTGCTGTCATCGCAGCGGAACAATAGTCTCGACTTTATTCGCATTGATATCCAATGGTGAGAAAGATATTTACGCTATTCGATTATGTAGTAAAGAAGGAAACTTGTAATGCAAACCTAAGATGTTAGATTTAGTTCGATGGAACGTAATATTTCAATGGAGTGCTGTTCTACATATTTATGGGTTTCTGATTCACCCAACGATTTGTATTATAAGTATCAGAATCAAAGAAAAGACTATTTCCGAGCTTGCTATTCTTTAGAATGCCATATACTTAGACGTCCTCCTAAATATAGTGGACGCAGTTTTAAGAGCCAACGTTTAATGAGACCATGATCAAAATTTAAGCTCCTTTACTTATGATGGAAACTGAAGATCAACTTGAAGATCAATCAGAACGATCGTCGAGCTTTTTCCTTGGGAGTGAAAAAAAAGAAACCATTAAGCCCACTTCTACTAAAAGAACTTGGACACCAAATTTTGTTACTCTAGGTTTTATACATTCGGAGAGTTTTACATTCATACAGACACACACCCAACTGACACCTAAAGCACTATGAAATAAAACGAGAGAACGCTACAGTTGAGCAAGCACGACAATGAAATACCCTGTACCCAGACAAAGACAGAAACAAACAGAAGAAGAGCTAACTTGAGGGTGCAATTTGTGGGCGCAGTACTGGAGTGAAAAAGTGTGAACTTTTCTTAGAATTGACCGATTTGCATGAAATTTAAAAAGTAGATAATTGTATATAGCTTTTGAAATAAGACGAATTTCTGTAGCAGGGAGAGGGGGGAGTAAAATCAAAAAAAAAAAACTCGTATTGCCTAACGATTAGGAGTGTCTTCATACCAAGTTTGATTAACATGTGCTAGCGTTTCTGAAATCCAGGCGTTCATTCAGACGGACAGACCGATTTCTCTCGTCATGCTAAATAAGATGATGGGGTCGGATATGGTTCCTTCTGCCTGTTTCGTTCTTTGGACAAACTTAATATACCCATTTAACTCTACGGGTGCAGGGTATAATAATACAACATGCGGTTTGTAATAAACTTAGTGTGCACTTGTATAAGACACGTCTATATACCAAGTTTGGTGTACCTAGCTGTTGTGGTTGAAAAGTTCTCAATGTTCATACAGACGAACAGTCGCACGGTTGGATTCGTCTCGTCAATATGAGTATATACATAGCTATGTATAAAGTGGGGTCTTCCAATCTCTTTCTAACTAAGAAATTAGACGAAACGAATGGAGTTTAAGAAAAAAAGGAAGCAAAATCCTAAAATTGCGTAAATCTGTCTCAAGTTATTTACCAAACATGTTGCTGAAATGAGTCAAAGGGCAAACATGCCGTTAAGGAGCTATGGCTTTTCCACAGATCCGTTAACCTAAAACTGGCAACAGTTTTCCAATTCCCAATGCTGTTTCGAAAACCGCCCTCATACGTTTAAGTTAAATAAATCGTTTAACCTTTTGCTGAGCACCCTCTGGCGCTTCGATAGAAAAGCTCCAACCCCCAAAAAAAATGGTACACCCATACATTATGAAGCCATAAGCCATAAAACTAAGAAAATTTTACTGTACTTTTGCCTGCACTTGGTTTGTCGATTAAAAGCAGTGGGAAAATGAGTAATAAAAGGAAGTTTTCCACCACGCTTTCCACCCCGCGTCGTTTGCTGGTCCAACAAGGTTGTATCGGCAACAGATTTCGCGATGTTAGCCAAGACAAGGACTAGGAGAGGAAGGATATGCAACAGAGTGTGTGAGGGTTACTTTGCCTTATCAGCGTCTGTTTGTGTTGAGAGTTTCGTTTTCCTTCCTTTTTGTTGTTCTCTGTTGTTGTTTTTAGTTGTTGTTGCTGTTGCTGTTGCTGCTGTCTTTGTTGAGTGTCTTGCGGCGTCGTCCTTTGGCAGGATTGTGCGCTCTCTCCCATCATTGCGTTGGTAGTGGTGGCTTCTTTTTGGTGGTGATTGTGCTTGTGGTGGTGTTGGTGGTGGTGGTGCCACCGCCAGACGCCGCCGCCAACCTGAATTTTTGCGAGAGCATCCTGCGCGCACTCCTTGGGACTGTGGGTCCTTTGCATTGACGGCTTGTGGACTTGCTGGGCATTCCAGCGCTACGCACTGACACAGTTTTCGAGTGCAATTCAGACGAGACGGTTGTGTTTTCTCTCCGGCTCGGCGGTTCTTTTTCGTCTCAGGGGTTCGCGTTTATTCCGGTTACCCTCTTTTGTGTATAAGTAGGTTCGTCTTCTTCTGTTATTTGCTAGGGTTTCGCAGCTACTATAAATAATCCTTAGATAGAGTTACTCGAGTGAAGACGTTTTATAAAAAATCTGGTTCAGTAACTTTTGCCTTTTTATTCAATTTGTTAATTCGGCCGCTCGTTCGTTCGTTCGCGCTTCATTTGTTTTGGTCGCTAATCGCATTTATTGGACAGTCGTAGCTCGCAGAGTGTTTTTAGCTTTCTTTTGCCTCCATTATTGGTATTATTCTTCCTGCTTTTTGGGTAAGTTCCAGTGCTCGCTGGCTGGCTAGCTGGTTGGTCTTTCCGGCAACTTTATTGGCCTTGTCATTAGCCCTCTAGTTGCTCGCCCTCATTAATTACTTGCCAGAGCGCTATCTTTCTGTATCGTATATAAATGAACACATATATTCTATAGACTTATATACCATATAGCGCAATTGTCTGCACTTTGTGTTGCAATGGTCTATATCGCAATATATATCTATATATATATATATATATATATATATATATATATGTATATAGAGGAGGCATTCATGCTACCAGTCTCTTTGTTTCAGTTTGGATTTGTGTTATATTTGTTTTAATTTCATTGCTGCTGTCGTTGTTGTTGTTGCACACACATATGTTAACTTCCGCGTTGTCAAGCGATATATAGTCGCGTCGTCTGCAATCAATGAACCAACAACAACAACAACAACAAAACTAAGCAGACAACATATTTCATTTTCATTTACACTTCACACGCACACAAAACGCGAAAACTAAAATTAAAATATTTTCGTCAAGCACATTGCAGTGTAACATTTTCCAGTGCCTACCTATATGCGATATCTGTATATATATATTTTTATATATTTTTGTATGTCGGTTCATTTGCACTTTGTACCTAATCACGTAAACGTTGCCGCATTTGCAATTGCAATTTATTTGCTTAAAACATTTCCTTTGTTTTTCCTCATTTTGCAGGCCTGAAGCGCTTCCACGAGTACCCAGAAATTCTTGAAATGTTTTCGAGTATACCACTTCTAGTACATAGCAACAGTTACTAAAAAAAAAAGGTGAGTAGTGTTGACTTTTCATTCCAAGTGTGTAGAAAGAGGGATGAAGTAACTCGCCCTGAAATAGAGAATAAAATTTAATTATGAATTTAAATGTGATACTTTTAATTAACTAAAATAATGAGGCTTCAGGTAGGTTTAAAAAGAAACTGACTTTAAGAATATGAAGAGACATTTCAATTTTCCAGACTTTTGTTTCTGTATCAATAGATTCAAAATAAAAGAAAAATATCAATTCTTTAGTTATCTCTAAAAAAAATAAAATTTATTTTCATCTTAAGTTTTGTTTCAAGATCGAGCTAGATGACATTAAGATGAAATTAGTTAGTTACATACAATTCCGAGCCCGTCTATATCAATGCTGATCTAGCCTGTCGGTAATCTCTTGTCCATCTATAGTTTAAATACAGCTTTTCTATTGCTTATTCAATTAAATTGTAGTATATTTATTAGTCTTTATTATTTATTTATTTTAATACAATTAACTGTGTCAATAAAGAATAGTTCTTAAGTTGATTCCGTGGTTTCGGTAAGCTCTTCTCCATCTATACATAGTTTCCGTCAATATTTATCAGACTCTTTACTCTTTATTATAATACTTTATTATTACTCTTTATTATTATACTTTTTTATTAAACTCTAAAAGCGCCAAAAGGCTTTTACAACTTATATTTCTATTAAATCAAAGATGAGGAAACTGTAATAGACTTTGTTATAAATTTATTTCTTATATAGATCTTTAAATGCGACTTTTAATTGTACTTACACTTTTAGTTAAGGAAGATTAGATTAATAAATTATCTCCTCTTTCTTATAAAAAATCTATAATTTTTTTCCAAATCAAAATACTTGTACCTTATTTTAACTTAAAAAATATGCCAACTTGTTTTAATTTATGTTACTTTTTAAGTCATTTTAATCTTGAAACAAAAACCATATAACGAGTTTTGTTAAAATAATTAACTCTTCTGAGTTTTAATTTTTTTATAGTCCAAAACGAACTATCTATAGAGTGCTGCTTAATTTTAGAACTATTTGATTATTAATTGTTTCATGTCCAGTTTTAAAAACAGCGAAATGAAATTTCTTAAGACAGTCACTCATTAAATACGAATTTTCGAATGTAAAGCAGCTTTTTGCAAAAAATAATTTGCGTAGGGTATTTCTTGTTCGCATATAACCTGTCCTAGCTCTTAATGTTGTTTTCTTTGTGCGGCTGCTCATAAACTTTAATGTGCATTAACATACTCGTAATAAGTGGAAAATGCGAAAGCATTGCCGCCACTATGTACATTACATTGCAGATAATATCGGAATATATATGTGCATATATATGTGTGTATACTAACTGTAGAATTGCTGCTAAACGTCACTGGACGGACAACATTTAAAACGCCCCCACATCGTGTGTCGTGTTTCTCTATTATTTTCGTTTTATTGCTCGATTAAGAGTGGATTTTATGAACTAGCGGCAACATTTCGATGTCGAAATTAACGCAAATATGACATATATACATTTTTTACACAAACGCACACACACAGATATACGTTCATAAGTTTATAAGTATACTTGTATATACAAAGGTATATATTTATTTTTGTTGTGACGTGCTCGCGTGTCAAGTTTTTCTTTGATCGATCGAAGCAACTGCCCAAAAGCATGGCCCTGAACTTGACTTGAGCTTTGCTGAAAAACAGAGTCAATGGCAGTCACAAAAGCACATATATATAGCTATATAGATATATGTGTGTGTTTTGTTAAAATGCTTAGTTGCTGGAAAACGATTTTATCGCACCATGAGGCCAATGAACGTGAACAGCACAAATCAGCAGAACAAAAAAGTTGTTTATACCAAATTCTTAACTGGACTATCACATGGGAAATGCATGTGATTTGTTACGTTTTTCTTTGGAACTTGTGGGGCGAATTGAATATAGGAACTACACCCATATTCCTTTTGCTGCTGATATTCAATTACTGGCATCGGGGAGGTCTGATAATGACACACTGGCTGCGGTCGGCGATTTTAATTTGACGAATATTCCCGCATAGTATTCGCGCTCTTTGGAGTCGCCGCTCGTCTTTCAGTCCATTGCTTTGACTGTTTCTTCATCTCAGTTTTGAAGTGCTAGGCCCATGTATCATCAATGGTTCTGAATTGACGCAAAAACTCGTCTTTATTGTTGTGCGAAACAAACACTTGATTGAAACCACATCACGACTCATCTGCCGCACAGCCTTTTTATCTAGAAATTATCTGACAAGTTTTTAAAATTGTGAATTTTCTTTAATTAGTTTTTCAATAAGTTTTAGATATCTTTATCTACTTGTATTCTGCTATCGAATAGAATTTGATGGATTGCTTTCGCTGTCAACTCATTTTGTCGACTACTGCGATAATCTTCTCGGCAACTCGTTCATACTCTCGATATACTATATAGTATGAATATGAATATTAAAACGATAAATTTATTGATTGACAGCTTTACAATCTTAATAGTTCTAGGTTATTGCTTAAAACCATACATAGTTGAAACAATTGTTACTAGTATTTGGTTATTGAATTTGTTGCTAATATTTGCTTTCTGAATTACATTAAAGTAAAACATTTTAGGTATTCACGATCAGGGCAGATAACATTAAATGGAATCTTGAAACCTCCCAAGTTTATACTACATTGAAGGTGTTTCAACAATTATCCCCATTAGTTCGATAACTTTTAAAAGACGATGTGGCTTGCAGAAATTTAAAAACCTTTGTTTATAGGTAACGTATACTTTACTTATATATATATTTTTTAATCATAAACTGGCTAAGTGGTGCTTAGAAAATAATAATCTCGGCTGGTTCGTCTGCTGTTAATCCTAGTAGTATTAAATTGTATAAACATTAAAGCTTTTGAAAGATTAAAAAAAAAACGTTCATTACTCTTCGCAGTCAATGTTTCCAAGAAATTCCCATAATTGATATTTTGCGCACGATATCACAAATGGAAATGCCCCCTAATGAGTAACATAATGCTCTGTAATTTCCGCAAAATGATTAATCGCTAGAAATTCAAGCTTGATCAATTGAATAGACTTTCCTAAAATAACGCAAATTTGAATTGAATTCATTCTAAATGTAGTTAAGCTTCGTTTCCTGCACCTCTCCCGAATTTGAGTTGTCCATGCATACGGAATAAAGTATTACCAGGAATTGTGAAATTCATCGACATCAAAAGCAAATTTCAAGAGATCCATACATATACAAGTATAGTCAAAAATACCAAGAAATTGGAGCAATTAAGACTAGAAAGTGTTGTTGGGGGCGGCGGAGTAAAATAAAATGGCGTGCAACTTCCTAAATACAAACAAACAACACACCCTCGCATTCGCACACACACACACCCACCACACAGATATTGAAACACACACACACAAAAAAAGAGCAACGTAAAAATTTCCATTGTTTCTCCCTTGAAGGCCCCCCTTTTCAACCCCATGCCAGCTCGCCCGCTTGCCAAATTCATGTGATAAACATAAACAAATCGATGCGCGTCACAACAACGCCAATGCGTGCAAATAGAGAGGACTTACACTTCCACTTTCTCTCTCTCTCTCTCTTCCTCTCCAGGGAGTAGAGCTCCACAATGTACATATTTTTGCCGGCAACAGCAACCTTTACAGAAATTGGGCAATAGGTGGGGACTCGCATAATGAAAAATTACGACGCAACATTTGCTCTCCCACGCGTTTGCTCTCACGCGCTCTCTCGCTCTCGTTCTTGTATTTACTGTTGTTGTTGTCCTTGCTGTTGCATTTTTGTTGTGCTTCTGCACATTCATAACAAAAGCAATAAGAAAAAGGACGCACGTATTTTTAACCAACTTACAAACAGGCCCCTCTGGGCGGCGTTGCCACACTTCAAATAAAAACAACTGTCTGAATAGTTGAGCCCACTCCCCTGGATAATTATGAATATGTATTATTTGTGCGTGGGCTAGTCAAGTGTTTAACACATAATCCCCAGAATGTGCGACAGCATTAAATTTGTGCTTAAGCAACGCCCCTGGGCTCCAGACATGGCCAACGCCATCGCCGTCACAACAGCAGCAACGCCCACAAGTAGGCAACAAAAAGATGTACATGGAGAGAAAAAAGAATACAGATGAAGGAACGTAACGAAAATTCAAGGTCCCTAGCATGTCGCACTGCCATGAACCGAATGGAAAGTGAAAGTCAGCGGAGACTGTTCAATGAAAAACGAGCAGCCTGACAGCCCAGTTACCGATGCTGGTGCTGATGCCGAGGCCGATGTGGACACCCACTCTATGCTGGCGTGGGCGTCGACGTCGACGTCGGCGCTGGTGGCATCACAATATTTGTAAATACGGCTACAACTCCCACACACAAGGACCGGCGCCCACGTCCTTGACAATCATTTACTTGCACGTTATGTAGCAAATACATACATATATTATACGTGGGTAGGAGCGCGTGTGTGTGAGTGTGCCAATGCCACTCCTAACCGGGAATGGCAGGTCTATACCTATGCATACACATACACTCAGGAAAACCTCACATTAGTTGTGAAATGCTTTTAAATTTTGCAAGGATAAAAATGTTCAGGCTCGTAGTATATGTATGTATGTATTGGGGATTCAAATATATCGAGAAGACAAGTATTTCTATGGCATTCAACGTTCAGTGAGAGTTGCGAGGTCGTAAACAGCTTTCCCCATGCAAGTCGTTCTTCCACCTATGTTAAGGACGATAACTTCGGAAAAGTAAAGAACAGTTTCAAAGAAAATTGCGTGAATAATAATAATAATAGACCCACTATTGGCAATTACGTGAAACAATTTGTGTAAACGATAAAATTTCAATTCATGAATCATCGTATATTCAACATATTCGCCAGATTTGGCTCCCTGCGACTTATTTCTAAGTCCTATAAGTGTATGGAAATGGGATAGCTATAGTAACTATATAACTTGTAGCAGCCATAACAAAGACTTTTATTAAAATATGTTAAAAGCTGAAGATTTTTTTATGTAGTATGTATTCAGAAAACTTTCCACAGTTACCATATATGGTACCAAGTAGTTTCTGGCCTTGTTTTCAAACACTGGAGATGTTTTTAAAGCTCCTGCAGCATTTTCCAACACATCTCCATTTTGAGAATAATTTAAAAGCAACTTTCTTTTGAAATATAAACTAACAAGTTCTTCCTTTTTTTGAGTGTGCAGACTTTTTATACACAAATATTTGTTCGGCTCTCGTTGCTGGTCTTACCACAACATGTTTTTATTTTCTACTCTGCTGTGTCGCAATTTGCGTTTCAAGGACATGTCTTGATTTTCTGCGGCTTCGGGCCACAACATCCATATACAAATATACTATATGTACATACATTTAAGTGTGTAGTAAATGCTACTCATAGAAATTTTCCATGCGTCAACTTGTTTCATATATGTATATTCTTAAAATATATGCAGCTTAATATTATTCGGCAAATTACTTTCGAGTGCTTTTGGGGACAATTTGAAGCTGTTCAGCGGCAATTCCATAAGTGGTTTCAAGTACTTGGATTCATTTTGTTTCTATGCTATTGGACTCTTTAAACATATTAATAAGTGATTTGGAGCTTAGAGTTTAGCTCGCCATAGAAAAAGAAGATTGAATACTTGTATTTGATTGTTAATAAAAAGTCTGAGGAGCAGCTTATGGCTGAAAGAAATAAAATTACAATTTGTTTCGTAATTTTCATCCGTTAGATAGATTGTTGTTGACTTTCTTCACAAGGTGATTATTCTTTATCGCCGTAAATTCTAATTTAAGAGATAATAATAAGATAAATAATTATCGCTGGCAGCTTTAATCTGCTTACACACAATAGGTTTCGTAAAGATAGTTATCTAGTTCTATGCTGAGAAAGGACAACGGGAGTCCCCGCCCACTAATTCAGCAAAAACTTTTGTTCTATTGGACACAGTAGATGAAGGAAATCGAACCAATTTTGTGGGATCTCGCCAGAAAAAAGAGGTGAATCCATTTTTGTATTATGAGTAAATAGGAATATTATTCTCTACATATGGTCAAAATTTCTTCTTTTGTGGGACTGAATTTGTTGTCAACAAAAACAGGTTCCTTGCGAACAAACTGATATATTTGCTACTGTACAAATATTATCTTATCTTAGTACCTAGCTATACATTAATGAGATTTGTTCACTTGCTAACCACTATTATATAACTCTTTGGTCACTGCGTGGTCTGAATTGAGGCATAATTTAGCAGAGTGGAGAAAGATCTTTGATCTTGATTCATAGCTCCTAGCAAGAGACATGATATTTATATAAATCCAATAATATGGTAGGTACATGAATATCAAGCACTACGAGTAGTTCCACGGTTCTCCATCTCTCTAATTCCTCGCTAAAACTAATAACATATAATAAATATATTTCCTGCACTATCAAAAAACGTAAAAACATACATACTTATTATGAACATCGCATATTGGTGTTATCAACTCGAAATTTTTGTTTAAAAATAAATTTGCATTTTTGATTATTCAATGAAATCTCACAATCAGAATTTGGTTTTGCTTAGAAGTATTGTTCATTCTATTAGGTGTGTCGTTCTTTTTATAATGAGGATCTATTGCGATATTTATTTAAAATATTGCACAACGTGTGCCATTAAGTTTTCCCTTAATTCTGGTAGCATTTGAAAAACCACTTTGAATGAACTGTGCGTTCTTAAAGAAAATCCAAGAGGCTATCCAATTGTTGTTGTTTCAACCAGGTCTTCATAGAAAACTACCACTTATTGAGTTTTAGATCTTGATTACTTTTAAATTTAAGTCGAAATGTAAAAGTATCTGCAGTTGAGTTTTATTTTAAACAACTTTACGATGTTGAAATGTTTTGCACTATTATAGTGATATGTCTAAAATTTGGACTAGAATTCACTACTAACTGCTAGTATTTGTTTACTCAATATTTATGCTAAATTTCATTCTATTTCTTAGTCTACCAGCAAAGCTTTCTAGATTTTAATCTGAAACATCTCAATGAATTCACATTCACGCACTCATTAATGAATTTCTCATTTGCAATTCGTTCGGCATGCACTCGTATTTTAAATCCGAATGCGTTGTGCCCATTGTGAGTGCATTACACAATTTGAATGAGATATTGCATCAGCAAACAGCACTCAATATTTGTGCGGCCACAACTAGAACGAATCATTAAAATATGCCAACGATATTCAATTCGAGCTGATATACAAATCGTAGGATTATCATTTTTGTTGTTGTCATTGCGCTGTTGTTGTTTCTGTGTGAGTGAGCAGTTTTCTGTTGTTGTTGTTCAACATAAACAAACTAATAAAAAAGCAGCGTCAGCAAAGAGAACAACAGTAAACGCATCGTGTGGCGAGTGCGGAGTGCTGGTGGCGTGGGAGGTCTGGGAGAGATGGCGGCTGCTGCATCTTTAATGTGATTTGCATTTCCTAGCCATAAAACATCGATGTTTCAATGCTGTAAACAAGTTTATTTTTGCACTGATGAACGAAATCAAAGCGCCAGACAATTTCATAACAATATATATTCACACACACATACTATAAATATGTAGGTGTTTGTATGAATAAAGAAATTTGCATAAAATACAAAAAATGCGAAATGGGCAACCAAATAAAAACAAGCTGCCGAAGTAAACAACAAAAGTGACGTCAAAAAACGTTAAAATAGAGTGTAAGAGAGTTAATAAGAGAGCAAAGAGAGAGAGGTCGCGCAACTATTGTTTGTATGTATGTAGATGTTTTATTTTTAATAATAATCAGAAAAGCACATCAATAAATGATTGGGGTGGTATAAAAAACAAAGTAAACAAAGCAAAGAGTTTTTATAGAGTAAATACGCAAACACACATACATGCATGTACATCTGTATATGTATGTACATATGTAAAAGTAAAAACAAAAACAACAAGCACAACAACAATAGCAAACGCTGGCAGAGACTGTACTCGCAGCGCCTGTACAAAGTGCCCCCCCCCCCCCTTGATCCCCAATCGCCGGTTTTCAAAAACTGAAATGGAAAAGTGGAAGTGAAAGAAGCAACAGACAAGCGCACAAGCACAACAAAATCATAATAAAAATAAAAACAACGCAACGAATAATATGAAGCGCTTTGTTTGCCCCACTCTTCAAATATTGCTTTTGTGTGGGTGAGCGCCAACGCGCATGCCTATTCTCTCCCTCTATCTCGCTCTCTCGAAGCTTTGCGGCTGCACAGCTGTACAAATTAGAGTTGGGCTGTGGACCGTGTTTTGGTTCGCTGGCTCGCGTGTTCATCGTGTTTTACATACACATATCGACATTCTCATTAAGAACTGTTCCTCCATTTATTACTTTCTTTGAAAGTAAAATTGCTTAAAATTTGTTATAGCCCCTATTTTCATCATAATAAATAATATAAAATGTTTCTGAAAAATTTGAAATTATAGCCATGCAACTAAAATTTGTATATGTTACTCAAATACTTGTATAATTAACTTTTAAAGAGAATTCTATGATATACTCGCATAAAGAATTCAAATAATTTAAATTTTCGGTTGATGATACGAGCTTACAGCATTTTCTTTCCATAAATTCTGAGTTGGAAAAACTGTACGCCTGCATTTCCACCTTCCGGCCGGGTCGTGTCGGGCCGCAATAAGCCGGCCCATCCCATCTCTAATACAAATCAAAACAAATCGCTGAGCGGCCCAAAAACAGAAAGCTCACTGTTTTTGTCGCTAAGCTTTGGAAACTTTTTATCAATCGGTCAAGAACATTTGACGAGCGCAGACGAAACGAACAAAAAAGAGCGGCACGCTAAACTTTTTAGGTGGGCTGTTGTTGTTTTATTAGTGTTAGTGAGAAAGTTGAAATTACAGAAAACAATAACAAAAAAAGAAAGAAAACAAATAAAGTGAGCGCAGGGTGCGATAATCAAAATAAAACAGAGAAATAATTATAATTCATAGTAAAGCGCAGATAGGCGACAACAACAACACCTAAAATGCTGGGTGACGCGTGTGCAAAAAATAGTACTGCATAATTAAATTAACAAAATGTATTTATTTAATTACACAAAACACGAACGATTCTAAATTTTATTTCAAATAAACTTATTCGGGTTCCAAAACGCTAGCAAATCGCGTTAAAATCAAACACAAAACTTTGCTTTAACGCCATATGTTTTTATATCTTGTTGAAATAGAGGGATCCAAACTCATAACTATGACGACTATGATAATTCATTTATATATGTAATTCGGTTTCAGCATTTGTTTAAACAAACCACGAACTAGTTTTTGACAGCAACAACAAATTGAGAACGAACGGCAAACAAAATAACAACAAAATCACTCATAAAACAAACGACGGCGCATGTTATAATAATTGTATGCGTATAAAGCTCAAACAGCAGATTTGCATAAATAAATAAACTAAAACTAACAGACAGACAGAGGAACAGACAAGCAAAGAAGCAGCAAATACAGAAAAAACAAAAACAAAATCAAGCGAGCACACAAGTTGTGTGCATGTGCGTGTGTGTCTGTATGCGTAGGAATTTAACTATAAGAAATTCTTATTAGAAGCAGCAAACGAACGTCAAGCGACGCCGCCGCTGACGTCGACGCCCGCGCACGCCCCTGCCTGCTGTTGTTTCGTTCGTTCGTTCATTCGTTCGCTTGATTTCGACTTCGTTTCGATCAGTTGTTCATAACGCGCTCAGCTGGTTAGTTCGTCGCTCGTTTGGTCGCCGCCTTTGCCGCCGACTGCTCAACGCAAAATTGACAGCAAACAATAATAACAAATACAAAAACACGACGACAAATAAAATTCAAAAAATTGTTGCTGTAAATTTTTGCCATAACTTAAATTTAAAAACAACAACAACATCAGGAATAGAGGAAAAATATTGCAAGTGTTTTTTTTAACAAAAAACAAATGCTATAAATAATTCACAATCACAACTCTTACGTCAGTGCCAAATAATTAAATATACAAATGTATGTACAAACACACACATAAATACATACATACATACGTACATAAATAAAAGCAAGAAAGCTAGCGAGCAAGCAATACACACATTATTAACAAGAATTGTTAAAAGTTTTTTGTGCGCTGATAAGATTTGCTGCTGCTTGTCCGCAAATAAATAAAATTTATGCCACTATTATCAAAAGTTATACAAAGTTTTTGATATACATACACACATACACATGTACATATATTTATATACATATATTAGAGTGTATGTGTATGTATGTTTTTAAAGGCTAGCAAGCGCCGCGCCACATTATAAATAAGTTTTTGTTTTAATCGCCGCATGTGTGACCCAATTTGAAAAACAACCTACAACAACAACAACAGCCACAACATTTCTGTGCACTTCATTAAGCGTGACCAACAACAACAACAACAATGAGACTCGATGTTAAATGTGTTGAATGTGCCTTTGCATAATAATTAAAAATCCAGCATTTTGTTTATAGTACAACAATACAATTACAATTAATTTATAAACACAACCAAACTTGAGGAACATGAAAATGTTTAAGTAAACATTTATACAAAACCGAAACCAAAAGAACAACAAAGTTAAATTAAATAAAGAACAACAACACCAATTATTCATTTCTGCAAGAACCTACGCGGAAGTCCAGAATTTCCTCATATAGAACGACGACAAATTTTACAACGTGAATAATTTAAACAAATTTTTGGCCCCACACCTACTATATACTTATTTGTATGTGTGTATATGTGCGGAGAGTACCAAAATATATAAGGTTCGTATCAAAGTTTATTAAGCATTAAAATTATTATAATGTATGCACGTGTATATATGTATAATATTACGATCATGTCTGTATCAGAACTTGCTGAATCATAGCGCCCCAAATTATGCCGAAAATTGATCGAGGAGCTGAAATCTTTGAGATCTTTCATGAAACTACAGTGAAATCAGCCTATCAAAAAGTAACAGTAAAAGCGAATTTCGACTAAATGTTACTTAGTTCGGCTTTTGGGACATTCAACTCTAAAATGGGGGAAAATGATTTAGTAAAAACTTTCCAAAAGTAAACAAATGTAGCTTAACCTTTAACACCAAGATATGATTATAAAAAAGGAGTACTGCTTAAATGTTTAATAAAATATATAAAAAGTATTGACGACTAACAAACGATTAGCAAGCTAGAGAGCAACTAACATATTTATATGTACTGTAGTCGAATAATATTCTCTCAGATATTGTCTGAATTGGCGAATCATACTAAGTTGTCTCTATTAGTAGAATAGAGAAACTGTCATAAATAGAAACTCAAGGCGCTGGTGATTGATTTGTTGCGATTAAGTTGTGAAGAAACAAAATTGTGCTCTCTTACAAACGAAAAGAAATAAAATCTGTTAGCTAATCAAGGCTATTGTGATAGGAATTGGTCGGTCATTAAAGTTTATAGCCACTCATAAAATGTGCTTTGATTTGAATAAATCAAAAATACTCGAATTGAGGCGATAAAGCACACTTATGTAAAAAGTTAAGACATTTCGAAATGTTTTTTGTTTCAGCGATTTGCACTGAAAAGTTCCATAAAGCATATTTCTATAATTCGAAATACTTTTGAAAATACTCGAATTTTTATTTAAATTTGTTGAATCATGAAAAACACGAAAATGTTTACATGAATCATGTCCCAAATAATGACTCACGCTGCATTCTGTAGCTATACATGATCTACGGTTCTACAATTCTAAAAACCTCTCTAAGAGCTTAAACCAACTGTGAAGAATTTGTAATCCCTTGTAATAGCTGCGGACGAAGAAAAGAGAGCTGTAATCCATATATTTTCATATAAAATTTGTTGCCGTTGCTGTCACAATTTTATAATTTATGCGTCTAGAGCCAATTAAAAGAAGAGAAGAAAATTTTACAGAAGAAATAAACGTATTGCCTGGCGTATAAATCTGAGCTACATTTGAAATCGAGAGTCGAGAGTCAAGAGTCCGCGTCTGAGTCGCTGCTACGAGGCGTGTAATGTGAACCCTAAAAAGCGACACACACAGCCACACACACACAATCAAAGGCAGCTCTTAAACATACTATAAACACAATGACCCTTCAGTACAGCGCTCTAGTTCTAACTTCAAACTTTGCCTCACCTCGCGTGCCAGAGAATTTACTAATCACCGACTAGCGGCTGCACTAAGCCCATGGTAGTTATGGGTTTTAATACATATATTGAACAATTGAATATTAATTCGTAACAATTTCAGTTTATTAATTTGTTTAAATCATGTGTTTGGTTCATTTATATAATTATTATGGCTATTATAAGTATTCTTCATTTAAGGAAATTAAGGAATATAAAGAAATTTTAAAATTGTATAATTTAATGAAAGCATCATAAAAGTTCTTAAGGCTTCAACGTTGAACACCAGCAGTCTTTCTTTCGCCCTTTGTTACAACCTATTTGACAAATAAACAAATCGAACAACCAATAAATTTTACGGGTATTAAAGACCAGGGAAGGTGTTTTTCTAACTAGTCTTCACTAAAGACTACCCTGGCTTCTATCCACTAGGCGTTACCAAAGCGGTCACTCACCATCAGTCGTGCTGAAGGGGAGCTTTGTATGCATGTGTGTGTTTGGAGCACGGACTATTAAACAAAGATCGCATTACAGTGGCTTTAAAATGCGAAGCATTTCCTGTCGCGTCCAAACAGAAAGAAAATTTAAAAATCATCGAAAACGTCAAATCAGCAAATCAGAGCAAACAGAAAAAAGCGAATAAAAAGGCAAATCTCAATGAAAATGCTAAAGAAATCAAAAAACGTTCAATTAAAATATGCCTTTTAGCTTTTGTTTCAAGCGCTCTTTTCCTCTCACATTTTTGTCTTCGATTTTTTGCCATTTGTGCAGATACATAATCAAAAATATATATACTATACATACCGCGGGTATATACAGACAGAATTGATATTTGTATGGAAAAAAAGGCAACAAATCGTATTGGAATTGATTTCAAATTGAATTTGAATTTCAAGGCGCGTGCGGGGCGAGTTCAGTGTCAGTGGCGAAAATTCAAGGTTGTTAAATGTTGACTTGGAACAAGAAACAAAAAGTAACACACACACACACACATACATACTATAAGTGAGAAAATATTTAATGCCATCTGTTGAGCAAATACCAACAAGGCGACAGCTCGTGAGACAGTCAGTTTCTTAGCGCCAAGTCAGGCAAAAAGTTAAGCCAGTTTTTGTTGTTGTTTTAGTTGTTGTTGCTTTTTGTTAACCAACCCATCATCACAGCAGGCCTCGTTTAGTTTTAGGCGCCACATTACGCATACGACATGTGGCGCGCACTTAATTGGTTTAAATGTGACACTCGAAAAGATCCAAACAAAGTGTGTTCTCACCCACCACATACATACATGTACATACATACATACAGATGTATAATCATTCGCTCTATCACACATCTGTGCATGCATATGTATGCGTGAATGACTCAACAGTTAAGTGAACGATAAGAAATGAGACGTCCAAATACACAAGCATAGTCGCCTTACACAGACTGCAATAATCCGCAATAATAATACAATACAAATAGAGCACGAATTTCGTGCGAAAGGGCTGAAGGGGTCGGACAAAGTGCAACAGGCGTGTCGTACGTGCTGACATTTCTCAGTTGTCTACCGACTTTTTATCTTTTTGTTTTTTAAAGGGTGCCTTCTACAATTTATAATTCAATAATCCATCAAATGGAGGGTGCAATATTTGTTTTGAAGGATATAAATTCAATTTGTATCACCTTCCACACCCATTGTTATTTGTATACCCTTTACCCGAAGCCATGTTCGACTGTATGAACCCCGAGAACTTTTGAACCATAACAGCTAGGCACTCCAAACTGATCATATCAGTCATATCATATCAAATCATATTACACCTCATTATTTTATATAGCTGTGCATTTATTTTATTTTATTATATTAATATATGAATGATTATGATTCTGTCTAACCTTTAAGCATTTGCAAACTTTTCATTTAAGCTTTTCATGTAATTGAATGAATCGCCTGTTCTGTGATTATTTCTCTGGCCATTAATCTTCTCTATATATGTAAGTATGTAGTAGTGCTTGACACGCCTATCAGTTGAGCATATCGGATACTTTACAACAACAGTTATAGCAGATAATTAGCCATGCAGCTAAATTCCTAGAGTCAATTCAATTCAATGATTAATTTATATGGAAATGCCTCCCGCGGTTTTTCTAGCATTATGAATTCTATTTAAATGCCTTTTTTTTGTTTTTGCTTGGACAATTAACACACGCTGACAAACTGATGGGCGCCGATTGGCAAATATATAACTGGAAGGGGGAGTCCCATAACAATTATTTTCTTGAATACTCACATTCGCTGTTTATATTACATGAGAGTCGAGATGAGCTGAACACCGATCAGATGATCGGCTCTGAGAAAGAAATTGCATCATTATTATTATTATTGAGAGCAGCAGGCTATAGTTAAGAGTTGACGACTGCTGCCTCTTGTCGTCACCAGAGTCTCGAATACACGTGCATTCCAATTTACATATTTCAATCAACATTTCTGTGTGTGTGTGTTATTTTGTTAAACAAATTTCTATATTGCATAGCAATATAAGCAATTAAAACGGTCGTTGCTTTGTCGGCCTTCAACTTTCTTTGTTTTCTGGTTTGCTCTTCATTTTTTTTATTATTACTTTTTTATATATTTTGTTTTTATTTGAACTGCTGTGCTGTGCTGCTCTGTTGAGTTCTGTCTGTGCTGCCGCAGCCTTTTAAGAATTAAGCAAACTTGTTTACTTTTCCTATGAAATTTCTTTTACAGCTCTGTTTTATTATTAAATACAGAAATGTGCTCAAAGCAAATGGTGCTTGTTTTAAATTGTATTTTCCTCAGTCCACAAAATTGTGGCTATTTCCAAAAGCAAAAGTGTCAAAGCACCCTTCAAATAATATAGACCTTTCTCTTAACGTTTTAGCATATGACATGTGATATCTGCTCCCCTTTTTTTGCTGTCATTGTTGCTTAAAACATTAGTGTTCTTCTTCCCCTGTCTAGTGCTGATAAATATAGAAAAAAGAATAAACAAAACTATGTCATCGAGTGGGCGTTTGGATGATGCTTCCGGCTTTTGTTATTTGTTTTTCCTAAAAACATGCAGAAAAAAATCAACGAATAGTTGGAATTTATTAAGGAACATGATTTGCCAAAAAAAAAGCACAAATATTTATGGATATAAATAGAATATTTTGAGGAGGATAGATCCCAGCATGTTTAGCTGTTTTCTTGTTTTGTTTGCTGCTCTGCTGATAAGATAAGATAGATATAGATTTGTGTGCAGTTCAGGGTCGTCAATTTTCTGTCCTGCTGTTCACAATCATCCGCGCTGCCGAATTGTGTTCGTAAATGGATATACAGTCCAACTTGCCTGTAAAGAATTCTTAAAAGAATATTTTTTGTCACAAGTGAAATCATCTTCCTTGTAAAAAGCCTTAATCATGGAGGGTATTACTTTCAAAAAGGAAACTCAAAATAGCAAAAAGAAAAACAAAACTCTGTTGACAAATAGTGTCAAGTATATCGTTGGAGACCAATACCTAATCTTCTAAGACATACTATGAGGGAAAAAAAAATGCTTTTTGTAAATCAGAGGGCCTGTTACCGGAGCCTAAGCCGCAAACAATTGGATATGTGCTCCTCAAGAAAGGGTATATTGTTTCCTTTAGGGACTCTTGCCACTCCTTACGAAGCCAAATAGGACAGGCGCAATGCGTCAACAAATGACACGTGTCTGAAAGATTTCCCTAGAAATATTTGCAATTTCCTCAATTTGCAATTTCCTCAATTTCCTGTATTATCAATTTTTCGACTGACCCATTCACTAAGAGGCCTTATCAGTTGCCATTGTCGTCTCACATTGGCAGCTGCAGTTCATGATAGATACGAATACATGTTCGTATGTGTGTGTGTAGCATTTAACTAAACGCTGATAAGCACTGCACACTCCGGCTGAATGTCCGTCTATCCGCTCACGTGTTCCGTCGACACGACGCGACGCGACGCTGCTTGTTCAAATCTATTCTCTAGAGTCGACTCGTAGATTATACTGCATTTCTATTTGCCATTTGCCTGTCAATATTTGCATGAGTGGTTGTGTGTATGTGTGTGTGTCTGTCTGTTTGTGTGAACTTCTAAAAATCGCCATACGAGTACATACAAAAAAGTCACGATTTCGCATTCCCTATTCAAGGGGCTTTAAGTGTTTAAGTCAGACAAGCAGATATATAGACAGACAGACAGATAGACAACTGCTCTGTTTGTTTAAAATTTCAGCTGACTTGTGCTAATTTTGGCTCAATACACAATGATTTCAATCGATACAACACACATCCACACACACACACATCACATCCATGTAAACATCAAATAAATTGATTTTAATTATTTATCTATTAGCAAGCATTTTGCAATTTTCGCGTTTTTCTTTCTTCTCTATATCTCCTGCTGTCTCGCTCCCT
The DNA here is from genome assembly GCF_003285725.1 of Scaptodrosophila lebanonensis. Taxonomy (NCBI): domain Eukaryota; kingdom Metazoa; phylum Arthropoda; class Insecta; order Diptera; family Drosophilidae; genus Scaptodrosophila; species Scaptodrosophila lebanonensis. Next base: position 11,853,950 of record NW_022060548.1, on the reverse strand, counting down.
CTTCTTAAATTTTAAATTGATTGAACGATCTGAGAATCGTGCAACTGTAGACAAAGCAGGGTTGAAAATCAGTTTATAGGAAAACCACAAATAATGAATCTTGAGTATTCTTTTAACTCGGCTTTCTATGTCCCTTTCTTTTTAGTTTTCTGATAAAATCATGATCCCAATCAGCATATCGTCATTCATCGTATCTATTTAGTTGACATTAGTGGAAGCATTACCTACTTCTGTAATCATGACATTTTTATATGTACGTGAGCAAAGGATGTAACATTTTAAGATTTGTGGGTATAAACATTCAAATAGTTACCTTTTTAAAAGCAACATTTTTGCAGTTGTTCAGAAATTATCGATAACCAAAATACCATTTATCACTAAGTTACAAAACAATTTTTCGATATTGATATTTTTAAAAATATAGCTAACTTTTTCTTCGCTTCGTAGCTATTTTACATCAGCTTCTTATATAATAGTACCACAACAACAACAACAACAACAATAACGAGCAGCCGCACCAAGCCTGCCCGCCATCTTTGTTATATCACAAGCCACTTGCTATGCTAAATTCCGCATATTAAAATGCAAAAACTATACAATACAAAAAAAAATACTACAAAATACAAAACGTAGCCGATGCAGGCACCAACATACACACACATGCATACATTTGTACATACATAATTTAATTGTTGCTATTTTTGCCAATGGCGCCCTAAAAACGCGCTCTATAAATATAAACCGGCGGCAGCAAACTTTGCGACGAACTTGCACTTGGCGGCTACCTCAACATAATTCGCTGTGACTGTGTGTGTGTGTGTGTGTCACAACGCCCACACACACACGCACGCACACACATATAGACACGGGTGGCAAAAGTTGCGTGTGCCTAAAATTAAAAGGAAAGACAAAGCAGAAGTGACTTGCACAAAAAAAAGCTAAACAAAGAACTGCATCATTTAACGCACATACATACACACTCGTACGGTATAGTAGAGTGTTGATAGTGAAAGAGAGTGGGGAGAGAGGTGAGAGTGTAAGTTCAAGCAAAACAAATTTCATGCCGCATCAGGCATGTGACGGAGGACGTCAACGTGTGTTGACAAAACAAATTGAAATTCGTTGAGAGCTTTTCGACTGTTTGATGCGCTGCGAAAAATATTATGTGAAAGCTTGGTGAGCTTTTAATATGAAATGTTCCCTCTGCATTTGAAGCTTTTGAATGAAAATCCTTTAGATTCTTAGAATCTAGTTTTTCTACATCAACAGAAAACAAAAATTTCAATATATTTTATAGAACCACAAAATAATTTGGCTAAGTTACGGTGTTCGGGGTCTCTATTAACGTATTAACAAATTTGACCAGCCGCACTGACCCCATCACATTGATGATAATGATAATGAGGAGGCACATTATCGACGTCGATGGCGCGTCGTCGTCATTATTGTCACGTTGTTCCAAACGACACCACAGCTGAAAGTTCAGCGAGCGACGCTAAACGGAAGTTGCTGCTATCAGCAAGGTGTGAATGTGTGTGTGACACTGTCTGTGTGTGTATTAGTAGCTGCGACGGCGACTTGCGTTTGTGTGCTTGTTACGGCATTATATGCAAAGTTTTTGTTATGACTGGGCCGCGTCTCAATTCCAATTTTTTTGTTCTTATATATATGTACATACATTGTATATATCTACTATATAACTGCCGTGTCTTGAGTAAGTCCCACTTATGGTTGTTGTTACTGATAATACCGGTGGGGCTTTACACAACAACAAATTAATCATAAGTACAAATGCTTATATATGTATGTACATATGTAGATGTGTAGATTAAGATACATACATATTAGAGTAAATCCAAAACACTATAATAATAGAGACCAAGTGAAAGTGGGTGGAGTAGAATGTATTTGCTGGTTTATTTTTCCCCTCACATTTGCATACATTTTAGGGATATGTATGTATGTATGTATGAATGTATATATATATTATATACAATGTATCTATGCATTATATATTTGATAGCAAAATAAATGATGAAATGCTTCAAATCCAACTATTGATAGTCTACAGCTAATGATCTGTTGTTGGAAATACATAATCGAAAAAGCTGAAGAAGTAGTTAATGGCTTAATTTAGCGATAAATATTGACTTCGGAATTTTATTTAGATTATCTGGAGAATAAGTTTTATAATTTTATAAAAAATACGGTTCTACAACTTATAGCACTGTCATTGTACATAATTATTTATACACAAATCTACATACATACATATATGTATGTATGTATGTAAGTATGTATATCTATCCGTCCAATTATTTATGGTACACATATACCCTAATCCACTCACAACCCGTAGCGCAACAAATAAATTACCTACATATGTATATACTTGTGTGCATATACTCGTACTTATAAATATATACTTAAGTACCTACACACGTATACAAGTATATACATACATGCACGGAACTTACTAGTATAAATTCTGGTGAAATGTAAAAGCTCTCTGGCACTTGGGAACGGCATTTATTATTGTAAATTATATTTTATTTACAAATAAAAAAGCCAAGCAGCGGCAAAAGCTTTGCTATAGCCCCACACATGTGTATAAACAAATACATGCTTACAAATATTTGTACTATAAGATATGTGTATGTATGTAAGGGAGTGTGTGCGCTTAGCGAAAATGGCGACAAAAGCAAACAAGCGAAAACATGTGTTGCTCTGAGAGCAGAACAGCTTATCTACATCACACGCGTGCGCGCGCTCTCTCTCTCTCTCTTTAATTGTCTCTCTTTGTCTTGATTGCAAAAGCTTTACATGGCATGGGAGCTAAATTTTGTTTACAACTCTTGTGGGGGAATGCGTGTGAGTGAGCAAGTGTGTGTGTAAAACAAAAGCAAAGCTGCGATAAATTATAAATTCAAAACAAAATATAAAAAATAAACAGTTTTGACCTTGAGTTTGGTTAATAACTGTGCACATTTAGCGCTCTCTTAGTTTAATCTTTGTTGATAAAGTTGCCAGCATTTGTATTTAATTTTGTGTTGAAGTTCCAATCTCACACAATTTTATAACATTTAAAGCCCATTTGAATGGTTTATTAAAGCGCTTTCTTCACTTATATTACACATACGTCTAGTTGGTCGCAAACATTGTGCGATCACGACACGAGTCTGTGCTAATATACAAATAAATATGTATGCATGTGTGTATAAAGTTGGCTTCAATATTAATTCAGTAATAATAATATAATGAAGTGAGCTGGTTTCTCCTGTATTTTGCTTTTTGTACTTTGGCCCCTAATTCTTTGTTTTCAGACTGCTTTTCACGTGCCCCTTTCTCAACATTTATTTCTGTTCTGCTTTGTTTATATCCACATGTATTTGCTTAGCTTTATTAAGTAGTATCTGCTGTCTGTTCAGTTGTTAGTTTGCCCAAGTCTGTTCGGTTTCTCATTTACTCGCTGACTGCTTCTTTTCTGTTCTTCTTTGTTATCATATGTTTCGAATCAGATGTTCCAGTATTCCAGCCCAGAGCGCTTATTAAATAATTCGTATACATGTATGTATGTATATATTTTTTGTGTATTTTTATTTAAACATTCCCTCTACTACGAGTATTAAGGCGTATTGTTTGATCGTCCCTTTCCAGCGCAAATCAAATTAAAATGTTTGCTTGTCTTTCAGTTCCATCGAATATTCTATTTCGCTATTTGAATTTTTTCGTTTCTCTTTTGAGCAGCGAATTTGTAATAAAAAAAAATTCTATATTCTATGTACATATTTATGTATATACATACATACATATGTATATAAGCACCCGCCCGTTTGGTTCCTATATAGTAGATATGCCAGTCTTCGGGCTTTTTGGAGCTTTGCCTCGCTTCGGTCTCGTCATTTCATCGACACAAAAATTTGTTTGGCCTTCAAAGCGTTCAGCTACCTTTGACGAATATTAAGCAATTTAGTGGCAATCACACTTACACACAGATACACACACACTAGCGCACACATAAACATAACATGTGCGGTCACAGAAAAGGAAATAACAATAATGTAAAGAAACAAACATACAAATCACTTAGCTTAAGTAGAGTTTTTGTTGCTGTTAAAAAAACGTTTGCTGGCTCGTTCTGCTGCCATTTGTTTTATTACGAGTGTATTCGTTGACCTTCAGGAAAGGGTATTTACAGCCATATTGAGCCAATTGTGTTGCTATGTTTTGTAACTATGTATATACATACATATATTTATATGTATGTATAGTGCTATCACTAGGGGCCAAAGAGTAGTTCTCATACAACTGAGATAAGTGTTACTGTAAGATATTGCACACATTTATAAAGCACTATATTTTATGGTTTGTTTTTTTTCTTTATTTAAATTTAAATTTAAATATAAACATTTGTAAGCAGTATTTATAGATTGTTCAGACATGGCAGCAATGATTCAAATGTCCACCACACACTATCAAGTTATTTTTATTTCCGAATGCTGTTCCTCAATTATCAAATTATTTATTTATGTACATACATATGTATGTGCGTATGTTGATGAATGTGTAAGCAAAAGAAGGCGTGGCTCTTCTTAATCAGCATACATACATACATACTTAAGTGGACGGTCAGAATTAGAAACACCCTTTACTCTGCATACTACTTGTATATACTACAAGGTATGTGTTTCAATAGGAACCACTTTTATTTTTTCTTTTAAATGGGCTGTACTATCAAATTTTTCCATTCCATTCTCTTTATTTCTTTATTGATTACATATAGTAAGTATGTGGGCTTGTGAACGTATGTATAAGAGTAACTTTTTCGATTGGTATCCTTGGAGTGATCTTTTCAATTTCAATTCAGAAGTCACGATATGTGTCTGGGTGTTGAAACCAAATGCGATTCGAACTTTACGAGGCACAAAATTTCTTTAAAAATGGTCTGAATGCAATGTTTCTAGTTGTTCATCAAAGATTTTCTAGCACCGATTTATTAATTTGCTTAAAGTGTTGTTCATCAGTTGACGTTTTTGGTCTTCCAGGATGTGGACTGTGAGTGGCTTCCACACCTGCTCCACCCTTTTTGAATATCTTATGTCATCCAAAGCCTGTTTATTGAAATAATATTATAATTATTTACCTATAACCATAAAAGTCATACAAATGTTACCAGGAATTCTATTTTTATGCCAAAAAAAAAAAACAAGAAAAAACAGAGGCTATAGAAATTAACACTCATTATGGATATTTTATTTATCTGAACTCTGTCGTCATTTTTTCACATCTTTCTTCTTATTTCACTTGCGTTCTGATTTCTGGAAATTTGTCAGAAATTCCCAATTCTTCTGGAGCGTATTTATGGGTTTCTTTGTGTTTTGAAAAGCTTGTTTATTAACGTCATTATAATGTATGTGTATACTGTACTGGTACAGCCCTACTATATATGGCGAAATTAATTTACACCTCCGGCCAAACAATACAAGATGTTATAATCGCATGCATGCAATTTTCTCATAATTTATGATCGGCAAATAACCAGAAATTTCTTTTGTAAACAAACTCATTAATATTTATTGGCACTTAAGACACCTTCCGGCCTCCCCTCCCCTCCCCCCGCCCCCAACAACCTGCAGCAGGTAGCCGATTCGACCAATCAGTCGAACAACGTTTACTAATTTTGGCATAGTTTTTTTCTATTTTCTTTCATTTTCCCTCCTATTCTTTGGCTTAGTTTGTTTTGTGTTTTGATCCCACTCTACTATTCTCGGGCACAAAACAAAAATGTGGCGTTGTTTTGGTTTTGTTTTCGTATTCCTGTTCTTATTTTGCTTTCGAATTTTGCGCACAAAGCAGTGAGTTGACAGAAATGGTTTTGTTTTGATGCATGTACATATGTATATTATATCTAGCACTATAGCTATACCTATACCTACATATCTATACACTTATATAGATAGATATGTTTACCATTTCATTGTTGGACGAAAACAAAAACAAGCCTCAATAAATAACTGACAAGCTAGAATAACAAAGTACGTATTTTAAACTATTATTTGAAATGGATGTAATCAATTGAAGAACTCATGTATCTAAACAGTTGTAAAAAATTCATAATACTAATCGTTCATAAACATTGATAAAAAAACAAAATAATAATAATAATTGATAATGGCAGACAATAAACTAAAAACAATAGAACATTTGCTTAAAGACAGGTCAGGAGTTGACAAGATTACTTTCAAGAATACATAAGCAGATCTTTTCTGACTATAATCCACTCCTGCTGCTATCAAACCCATCCAAAAATGAAACTATTAAAATATGCATATTTAATTTATTTTTAATTTATATTTATCGTTATTTCATAGCGTTCCGGAAAATATTTTGACAAGCTTAAAACAGAACTAGGTAGGTGGCGATCGATAGGGATATTTTTAAAAAAGCTCTTCAGATCTTCACTTCGGCCAAAGGCCATCTATTTTCTAGGTTATGTTAATAGTTTTAACTGTTTATATAAATAAATAAAAGATAATAATTAGCTGTTATTTAATTTACAAAATTGATTAGTAGACATAAAGCAGTTCAATTAAAGAAACAGTTAATTCTTTTCAAACATAAAATGTTTAGTACTTGTAGACACAAAAATTCATTAAGAACTCCTTAGAAATAATAGTTAGTTCATTTTATTTATGGGCTTTATTAGAGTTGATCCGCAGTGTGTGTTCCAATTCCCAGCAGTGTTCTTGCTGAGTCGTTAATATAACCATAATATCGATTGGTTCTGCCCTAGAAACAACTTGATCATTTTTCTGCAAGTCTTAAACTTTCCACTTCGTAACACTGTGAAATTATAACGGTAGAACTCGGCTTGTGCAAGAGGTACGAATGCATTTTTGTGAACCTTTGGCCACGTGCCAGGCATACACGTGCTGTCATTAATCAAGACAGACTGGCAATCGGAATGATAGACAACAATTACTTGCTTGGATTCAGTTGGGTTGGGCTGGGCTGGGTTGGGTTGGGTTATGCCATCAGAGTTCCGGCTGCGACTTGGTTCCAGATAACAGTCTCTCAGTTCAGCCGCATTAGAATTAGGTTTGTGTTGTCCGCGAAGGCAGACAACGGCACAGTTTTATGGATTATCAGTGCAGACCAGACTTGGAATGGCAATGCAAGTACGAGCATATATGTACTGGCATGTGCAATAAAAAATATGAGTATAGTGAGCGGCGGAAATGTGGAAATGTGTCTCGACACTGCAGCTGGCGGCCTTGAAGGTCGTCTAGCCGTTTGTCGTAGTCGTTGTTGTTGTTCGCTATAGTTATGGTTATGGACTATTTGTCTTGCCAATTTTATGTTCAACACAAGCTAGAATCTCATAATGGAGATATTTCTACACTCGAGAAAAAAGGGCGAACGTTCCAAGTCGTCGGGAATGTGAGACCAGTCGGTCTTACACAAATTTTCGATGTACTTAGGTTCTACTTAGCCCGATAAATAAATCAGTTATTAGCCAAAAACATAACGATAGTTAAGTTAGAAATGTTATTGAATATTATATACACTTTCATAAATATTATTGAATATTATATATTATATATTTCCCTTTTATTTTGCAGGCACTGGGTTTGTCTTAAAAGCAGCTGCAGGCGCAGTTGCGCATGCGCTTAGGCGCAACAACAACAACAACAACACCAGCTAGTAGTAGCAACAACAATAGGAACACACACACACACACGTACAATGACAGAAAATCAAATGTATCCCATGTCGTCAGAATTCTTTGACACATCATCGAACAGCAGCAGCAATCCTTTGAAATACGATCTATATTCGTTTGGGAGCAGCAGTTTTGGCAGCTCTGTTGTTGTTGGGTCGCTGCCGACGCTTACAATAAACACAAATTATAATACAACAACACTTGCCGGCTCAGCAGTAACGTCGCCAGTAACAGCCACATCAGCAGCAACTATTGGCAGCAATGTTATGCTGAGCACTGCGATCAGCATACCACGCAGCAACAATCCAAACCACAATCATCATCATCCCTACCACCACCAGGACAACACGCGTCATCATCTGCCCAGTCCCAGTCCCTTGCACAGCATGGCGTCGAGCACACAACAGCAGCAGCAACAGCAACAACAACAACAGCAGCAGCAGCAACAACAGCAGCAGCAGCAACAACAACAACAGCATCATTTGCAGCTGGGCGAGCTGTCGGACTTTGGTTTGGATGCTGCCTCGTTGTCGCCCACCTTGTTGCAAGATGTCAGTCTCAGTGCCGCCTCGCCACTCAGCCAGACCCTCTACAATGGCAACATATCGAGCTATTTTGCACCCGACCTCGCCTCACCGCTGGGCGGCAGCAACGAGCTGAGCATTAGTCTGAATGTCGCCGACAATGCTCTGCTCAGCGGTTTGGGCAGCGATGGGAGTGGCTCGCATGTGCACGATGCCAACAATGGGCTGCTCTTCGAGGCGCCCCATTCGAACACCATGTGGAGCGACATTAGCAGTGCCATTGTGAATCCGAAACACGAGCCGTTCAGCGTCGACGACGACTACATTTTTCCCAACGACAAGGCCGAGATACAGGCGCTGGCTGACCTCAATGCTGGCGAATTCTTCGATGTGATTACCAACTTTGAGGACCTCTTGCCCACCAGCGCGGTGGCGCAAGGTGTTAACTTTTTGCTGTCACCCCAGCCGAGCAGCAGTGGCAATAGTTTGCCGCAGCTGAATAGTCCTGGACAGGCCTCACCTGTGGGCCCGCCCATGGAGTTGCTGCAGCAGCAGAGCTTGCCACAGTTGCAAACGTTGCTGACGCAACAGCAGCAGCAACAACAACAGCAACAACAGACACAGAATCTACAGCCAAGTTCCTCAACTAGTCCGTACGAAATTTATCACAGCACGCCAAATAAGCCACAACAGCAGCAGCAGCAGCAGCAACAACAACAACAACTGAGTGCCGCCTTCTCTCCAGGCAGTCAGCCGTCGCACTCGCCACTGCAACAGCAACAACAACAACAACAACAGCAGCAGCAACAGCTGGGTAGCAGCATCACGCCGCCACCTCCGCCACACGCCAATCGCTCGCAATTCCAGCTCGTGAAGTCGCGCAACATGCAGGAGCTGCTGAAGAAGGGCTTGTCGAGCATCTCACCGGATGGCTCGATGCTGGGACAGTCGGTGCCCGGCGCCAGCAATCTTCTGATGAGCGGCAATGCCCTGAGTCCGGGCAGCAGCAGCGGTTTCGGTAGCGCCGCCTCCGGCAACAGCAGCGGCCAGGTGGTCGTCACCGCCAGCAGCGTTCGCAAATCCTTTGCCTATCAGGGTGCCGCCGAAAGCTCCCCATTGTCCCGTCTGTCCTCGTCGGCGCCCACCCATCTGGGCTTGGAGCACATTTGGATGCGCCGCGAACCACGTCAGCATTTACTCTCAACCGGCTCGCTGGCCGAGGCCGAATCTTTCTCTTCGCTGAGCACGGGCAGCGTTTTGTCCCCAGATGGCATTGATTTCTCGCAGGACGACGACGACGATGCCTCCAGCGAGAACAGCGACAACTACGATGACTTCTCCAGTGACAATGGTGTGTAGAATTCATAAAAAAGATAACAGTTTTTTTCACGTCATCTACTTTCCCGCTTGCAGGATCTGGCGATGAGGACGAAACACGCACATCTACGCCCAATCAACTGTCCTCCAGCAAGGGCAAGGAGCGCTACTTCTGGCAGTACAATGTCCAGGCCAAGGGACCCAAAGGCAAGCGTTTGGTCTTTCAGTCCAAGCTAGAGGATCCACATGTGCTCAACGAGGTTACCGATCCAGTGTTCAGTCCCACTTGCTCAGTACGCGGCATAAAGGTGTACAAGGTACGCTTTCTCACGGACTTATCCATTGAATGGCACTCCAATATTTTTCGATTCTCATCATATTTACAGCACAGCGGCAAAGCTCGCAAGGGCGATGGCAACGATCTGACACCCAATGCCCGAAAATTGCACAACATTGGCAAGGAGCTGGACAAGCTGAGTCGCACCATCAACGACATGACACCCGTCTCGGAGCTGCCCTTCAATGTGCGTCCCAAGTCGCGCAAGGAGAAGAACAAGCTGGCCTCGCGTGCCTGTCGCTTGAAGAAGAAGGCACAGCATGAGGCCAATAAGATCAAGCTCTATGGTCTCGAAATTGAGCACAGTAAGTAGTACGGGCATTATATAGTGCAGTTATAGAAGAGCAAAAAAATCTCATGCTATAACTATCAAATTATTCACATTACTTAATGGGTATACATACTAGCAAGTCCTAGCCTTGAATGTATTTAATGTCCGCGAATGTCCGTCTGTATGAACCCCGATAACATTTGAATCGTATTAGCTAGGGACTCTTAATTCGCTATGCTGACTTGTCTTATTCATACGCAGAGCAAGTTTAACACAAACCATGTATAACTTTTAATTTTTTCGAATGTCCGTCTGTATGAACCTCGATAACTTTTGAACCGTATTAGCTAGGGACACTTTATTTGTTTTCTATGTTATATCAGTATTAATTACACATTTGTAATCGTTTTTTCCCCCCTTTTGTTGCAGAGCGTTTGATCAACGGCATTGCTGAGCTGAAACAGGCACTGGCCCTTAAGTATCGCGCCCAAAGCATGGGCGAGTCTACTGAGGAGGTTGATAATCAAATAAAACGCATTTACGCCACGGCTTCATGTAAGTCTAAATTGTAGCACAACAATAATTCTCCTAATAGAATACTAATGTTGTTGTTTCTTTTTTGCAGCTGGCATTCGTGTGGCAGGAGGGTCCACGGACTTCGTCAACAAAGTTCTAGAAAATATGCGCGGTGGCCTGCCGAATGGGGGTCTGGAAGAGCTGCGCAAATCATCATAAGAACGAGGACCAGCAACGACTAAGAATCGCAAGAAAATATGATTTCTAGTGTTTAAGACGAGGAGGTTAGGGTTAGGGAGGGCTAGAGGGTTAGAGGGTGGCAACCAGAAGCATGAACATGAGTCTAGACATAAAAACAGGATATCTTTATGAATGCATGAGTGATATGTAATATGAAATAACAGAGAAAAGAAATGTAGGTACACTGATATAATAACACTGATATACAACTGTGATTAAAGGCCTGGCGTAGCGCAACAAATTGTGTGAAGTGAAAGGATAATTCGGCCACAAACCAGAACTAAAGCGAAATGGAAAACAATTCCTTTGTAAAAAAAAAAACGAAACCTCAAGCAAAATAAACCAACACCCACACACTCACACACACAAACAATTGTAAAGAAAGAGGCAACCAATAACTAAGAAAGAAAAAAATAGAAATACAAATACAAATACTAGCTGTTAAGTTTGAAGAAAACGAGAGAAGAAATTGGGAGTAGATGCGCATGCGCAGCTCTCTGTTATTAAGAATGGAGGAATGAAGGAAGGAGCGCGTCTAGACGGTAGCTACCAGTTTTACCTGCTTATCAAATAGGATTATCTTCAGCTTAAATTTGGAAACCTAAAATGCGCGCACTGCGATTTATTTGCTAGACTTTAAAAGATATAAAAAAAGAAACGATAATATAACTACATACTAGTACACAGCTGTATGTAATTGGTTCAATGTTGTAGCCTTTAACTCTTTTTAATTAATTAATTGCGTCGTTATGATGAGAGCTTTTATAGCATTATTTTTTAAAAATTATGATCGATATATGTTTGTTAGTGCGTTTTATGTAATCTTTAAGTTTTTGTTTCAACTTGCATGTTGGCATTATCCCCATTTTTTGAATTACGTTCTATGCGGCTCCTAAGTTCTGGCAAATAACACATACATATAATACCAATATATACCATATATACATATATATACTTCTATTTACATATTTTACTCTACATACATACATGCGTGGTGATATAATTTTAATTTTGTTTGCAATTGCATTAATTTTGTGTTAAGGCGAAAGAACTTGGCTTGAGAATTGCAGCGAGTTTTGCCTTAAAAGTCAGTTTCAATTTACTTTAAGTTCCAAAATTTGGCACAACAATTAATTCACTTCAATAAAAAATAAACAAACTTTAGTTTTAAATTCAATTGCGGGTTTCTTTGCCAGCACACACACCTTATTTTTATAAACAAAACTATATACATACTTATATATAAAAGAAAGAACCAAACAAAACAAGCCTACACATTTTGAGTTTTATTATTAATTTTAGATTTTGAATGTTTTGCTGCTTCGATGCTAATTTTGTGATATTTGTATTCAGTTCTACACTTATATTCTTAAAAGAGAGGGGGGTTGCCCCCCAAAGCGTAAGCCTTAAATCTGCTCGAGTTGTGTTCAGTTGATATCAAAAATCGATGCGTTTAAAAAAAGAAAGAAAGGAAGGAAGAAGAGAAGAGAAAAAGTACATTCTTTTGTTTTGTTTGCTATTTATATGTATGTCACACGAAATATAAAATACAAACACATACAAAGTGATTAAAGTTTAAAACTTAGGCATTAGCTCACACACACATTCTAGGTTTAAACAAATGAATGTTTAATGAAATTGTTTTGAGCGCAAATATTTGGCCATCAGTTTTCTAGGGTTTTCAAATTCAAAATGTTAGAGCTTAGGGTTTTTTCAAATTGTCTAGGTGATAGGAATTCAAAATTACAATTAAAATTACGATTAGACACAGACACACTCACACACACATACAAAGTACAAGCGCAAGTTTAGCTTAAGCTTATAAAATAAAACGAACGAAAAACGTTTCTTAAACTATCAACTATATAATACATATACTATATATGTATGTAGTACTTGTATTACAATATGGAAAACGAAGCAGCGTTGAAGCAAGCACGACAGTTCCTCAGTGTTTAAAATGAATGATTTAAACCATACATACAGACAAACTATATATGTATATCTATGTATATATATGTATGTAGGTATGTGTATGTCTAATCTTTAAAACGCAAACGAAACAATTTACATATAAATGTTAAATGTGTGCTTTATATAAATGTGCTTCATATATATTTATATAATTATGTTAGAGACTAGTGTTAGGCCATGGGTTAAGGATGCGAAACAGCTGAACCGACAAATTGAAAAAGTAAGCGAACTACCTCAAGTTGAATTACATACAGTTTCACATATATAATATGTATATATATAGATACATATATGCTTGTATACATACATACATACATACATACATACATACATACAAGTATATAGGCTTGGCCAAGGCGCTGCAAATTTCTTCATATACAAACTGGTATATAACAAGCAGCAAGCAAACATACATACATATGTATATATATATATATATATATATATATATATATATATATATATATATATATATATATATATATATATATATATATATATAGATATATATATATATATATATATATATATATATATATATCTATATATATATATATATATATATATATATATATATATATAATATATATATATATATACTTATATATTGAGAGAATACAAATTCAAATGAATAATTTACTTTGGCAATTACTGATATAAATACAAATACAAAACAAATACAAATAAAAACTAAAAGCAAAACCAAGAGCCTGAGTCATGTGTCCATTTATGAAATAAAATTCAAGAAGAAAACATTATATTATTATTATATACATATAAATATTTTTTAAACTGCAAGCTATAATTATTGTGCATAATTATGTATTTTCAAAATATTAGGATAACAAATCAGAGAGGGAGGCAGGGAGAGATAGGGGAGAAAATAAAAGGCGTATAAATGCCACATAGCCGGACACAATCGCTATGAAAAAATCCAATTCAATCTACAAAGATTTATTAAATATTTAAACAATTTCTGTCCGTCTGTCATCTGCTCTGAAAAATAAAAGCTTCCGAGGTATTGTCATTAATTACAAAAAATGAAATTAATTTTTACTGAATTGGATTTTTGCACTTAAACATATGAAATTAAATATTAAATATTGTGTATTATTAAAATTAACACAACAGCAACAACAATAACAATTTAATTAATGTGGTGTCCAAAATACAACAACATTTGTTTTAAACGAGCATTATACATAAATGTATAAAAAAACCCAACAACTGTGTTGAAAAAATTGCAAATTTTGTATGCAAATATGCATTAAGCGAAGAGGAGCATAAGAATTATGTATAAAAACAACAACAACAACAAGCGCAACATTAAAATATTTTATTATACGAAACAAAAAAAAAACAAATTATTAAGTACACTTATAAATTACATGAACTGTGCATGTAAAAAAAAACAACAACAACATTTTCTATATAACCAAATTAATTATTAAAATAAACGGTTAAAACTGAATCGATAAACGTGCATCCATTGGTCTGGGGATCGGGAGGTTGAGGTGACAAAAAAATGTGGAACGCTTCACGATTTTGCGTGTCATCCTTGCGCAGGGGCCATGCTAATCTTCTCTGTATCGTTCCAATTTTAGTATATGTTCTGCCGAAGCAAGAACGAGTGTAACCCAAAATACCTTGTATTTATATGGTGATTTCGATGAACAAGTAGTTGGGAATTATAAGGAAACGAAAAATAAAAGTGTTTGTGGAGCCACCTGGCGTAATTCGGTAAAGAAATAAAAGGAATTGTTGTTATAGCACACTTCCGTAATTTATGAAACTCAAGCATATTCATTCCCACAATTTTTAAAACGTTTTGTTTTTGTTAACTACAGTTATAAGTAGTTAACGTATTTTTTGTACAGAATTGTAATTAAACTTGTTAGGACATTATAAATAATACAGAACTATATGAAAAATATGACATTTAATTAAATATGGAGATACCTTTATTTGTAGAAATTTTATAAACAAATTTAATAAAATAAAGTTGAATTAGGGCTACCTTTTTACTAAAAATAAACGGTTTACGCTGCTGAATCGATAAACGTGCATCCATTAGTCCGGCGATTGGGAGGTTGTGGTGACAAAAAAATGTGGAACGCTTCACGATTTTGCGTGTCATCCTTGCGCAGGGGCCATGCTAATCTTCTCTGTATCGTTCCAATTTTAGTATATGTTCTGCCGAAGCAAGAACGAGTGTACCTCAAAATACCTTGTATTTATATGGTAATTTCGATGAACAAGTAGTTGGGAATTATAAGGAAACGAAAAAATAAAAGTGTTTGTGGCGCCACCTGGTTTTGTTAACTACAGTTATAAGTATTTAACGTCTTTTTATGTACAAAATTGTAATTAAATTTGTTAGGACATTATAAATAATACAAAACTTTATAAAATGACATGACATTTCATTAAAAATGGAGATACCTTTGTTTGTAGAAATTTTAAAAACAAATTTAATAAAATAAAGTTGAATTAGGGCTACATTTGTTTCACAATGTAACAGGCACGATAGGTGGAGCTAATAAAACACCCTAGATAGCATCTGGTGACATTTGGGTTCAGTCTCTAACAGCTGTTGAAGATCAGCTCATTTTTTTGCGTTTTTAAGCACTGTTCAATGATAAGAAACTTTGTAAGCAATACATGTGCCGGCGGATTGTTAAATTAAAAAAAAACATGTTTTAATAAACAGTAGACGCTCGGAGAGATTAATATTCAAGCTGGTATGTTTGATATAATATCCATACGAGAATAATTTAAAAATAACACTTAAAGCCCTTGCTATTTCAGCCATAATTCTCATCTAAGCAGTAAGCTCGTTCAACTGTTGTATCTCTATATGTATGTATGTATATATGTAGATATACATATGTATTTATATATGTACATAGATTCATGCATTTATTCAAATGGCTGTGATTGACTTTAGTGTTGAGATCAACCCTAAGTCGCGCTATTTTTACCGGACTGTTAAGGAAACGTTGAAAGGCCCGCTGACTGGGCCGAAAAAAGGTACAAGTCCCACGGTAGTCTTGACGTTATCAAAAAGGCATAAAGGGCCAATTAAAATTGTGTGTCAATTGGTGCAAGCATACAAGGAACACAATGGAACACGTCTCGTATCGGCCAATACCTTACAATCTACAAGTAAAAAAAAAATTACCAGTTCCGATCTCACTTTTGTGCCAGTCGAGGAAAAAATGGTCGCTACAGATAAAAGCCGGAAGAGGTTTCAATTTGAATTGACCAGCTTTTGCATTATAAAGACGAATAAAAATGTTGTAAAAGAACATTTTCCCAGAATGAAGGAAAAGATTACTCCCGAATTGGTGCAATTACCGGAAGACAGTGTGATAACCCAAGATTTTGGCAAGGATGAGACGGTAAGCATTTTCAATCAAAATCAGCTTCACATCGATAACTTGAGCTTATATTTTTGTAGATGTATCTGGCATTTACGGTCTTCATAGAAAAGAGCAATGGGGAAAGTGAAACTCGTACTATATTTTCGGAGGGCATACGCCATGCCAGCTCAAAAGTCCACATTAACCGCTGTTGCAACTCCTTAATACCCTTTGAAGGCAACGTCGCTATACATCTATTACTAAACGACGTAATATCCGATTATTGTATATCTATTCGCGATAAAATTGGCAATTGGCATTCGGAACGCATTCGGCCCATTGCAAAGGATAAGTCACATAAGTTACTCATCTATAAAGCTCCAAAATATGGACTAAGTGGTGCTACCGATCCTAAAGAATGCCAACTGATACTTTATGATGAGGAGAATAATGAAGCAGATTCAGTGGACATTAAGTACGTGGGATACCAATGGGATAAACCAAGTGGCCAAGTACCGATTCTTGAAGAACGTGCCACTACTTCAGGTGCCAAACACAGCCTAGAAACGAATAGGAATGATACAACAGCAGTAGGAGAAGCCCCTCCGAAACGACCACGGCTACAACAGCTCCAGCTCCAGGATGAAACGAATATTGAAAATCCGGGGACGGAAGATCTGTCGGCAAAAACCCCAGAAGAAGTTGTCAAATTTTTCGAGGCCATAAAGGAAAACGATACGCTTTCAGAGAAATTGGATGAATTCTATCGAGATCAGGCCTGTGATAACGAAGATAAATTGGAAGAAATTCTGAATCATATTTACTCTTTGCTGGAACACGGAAATGTGAATGTTGGGGCGAAATTTGAAAGACTCATTGCCTTACTCATTGGTGGAGGCTATGGCAGAGCGGGAAGTACAATGATGTCTAAATTCATGGAATGTGTCAAAAAGTACCTGTCCTTGCTACTCCAAGTTGAACGTAAATTGCTTTTGAATCAAGTCTGGTCGCTTTGTCTGAGTCGTGAGCCCCAACCACATCCCCACGCTGCAGCAGTCCTTCTTCAGTTCTGCGATGATTTTGTGCAAGAATTGAGAATGGAATGGGCCTGCAGCTCACAACTAGATACGGTTCTACAACTTCTTTGCATGTCAAATGATCCCCGAGAGCACAGCTCGGCTGTTGAGGTGATGAAGAAACTAAGGGTAGCCGTACTCCAAACAAATGAAGAAAGCGAGTTGGTGGATAATATGCGTGCCAGCTGGAATTGGTCTCCTGTGCTATACAATAAAGATTGGCTCAACTTTATCGAGGCGTTGGAGATTTTTGAGCAGCACGATGAGAGGCTACCCATAGATAGCGACGCGCTATATTATATTATAAGCTGGAACGAAAGTGATTACAGAATGGGCTGGTTGCGAGTACTGTACGTGAACATCTTACGCAACAAGGATAAGATCTGGGCGTTGTACTATACGTTGTCGTATATTGGAAGCAATCTTTCAATTGAAAAACTGTGTCGTATTAAAATACTGCGCGAAGTTTTAGAGGCCACCAACAACATACAACTTTACAATGATGAAAAGTGCGATGAGCTAACATTTTTAAATACGTTCTTCAAGCCGTATAGCAGTATCGAGCAGTTCCTGGAAGAATTTGTGAAAATACAATGGAATTCTGTGGCACTGCTATATTGGTTGCAGCTCCTGAAGCAGGACGAATTGAAAAAGTGTCTGATTATTGGAAGCGAAGACTTACTTAAGTTGTGCGCATGCGTACGCTCCGTTCAAAATTCCCGGCTGCGATGGCGAGCGATACGGTTAGTGGGCGAAATCTTTCTGGTAGGTTTCTGGTGACATTGATTCTATTTTCCGAGTGCGTAAGTTCATGCCTTCATGGCTGGCCTTCCCTTCTTTCAATTTGCTTAAATAAAGATACAGAATAAAAGAGCATTTACATTCTTCTTTCAGGAAGATCCAATATCTATAACGCAGTATCTCCTATGCATCGAGACGTTGCTAAAGCCGGGTGACTATTTCAACGGCCTTGGGAAGTTGCAGTCGTTGATAAAATGGTATATCAAGTATAAACGGCCCATTGATAACTTAAGTAAACGTTGCTACGATATAATCGAAGGGAACGTTAACATTAACCATTATTCGAGCATCCTAAATAAGCTCAGAATCCAGCTGAAGAGTCAGCCAAAGGAGCGACACGGGCTGTGGCGATTTCTGCTCGTATTCAAATGGATCGAAATGCACGGCACTGAAAAGGAGGAGTGCTTGGAATTCTTGCGCACAGAATACGACCTGAATGTTGCTTTATTGCACAGATGTTCAGATCTTCAGCTGTTGCAAGCCCATTTGCTGGACAAGTTGGGTTGTGAGACTGATGAGGAAAGAGAGTTGGTGCTGGAGAGCAGTGTCGATTTGTTTGTCCAACAAAATGCGGAGGAATGGAGTCAAGTTATAAATCCATATGATCTTTTGACAACGGGAAAAGTGGAAACGTTTAAGAAACTATCAGAGCTATTGGCAGCCCACACGGGTCGCTTAGAAGACGAAAGGATTCTACCACTGCTAGTTGATTTGCTAAAAAAGTTTTGGGCCCAGGAGCATTTCACATTGCCGTGAGTAGGAAAATAGTCAACCAAACTCCTTACTCTATTCATATGGATTACAGGGTACCGCCAATACTGGAATACGCAAATAAATATCTGAGCGTTGAAGAAAACCACTCGCTGATTTGGAAAATATGGGCCACTGATTTTGACAATTGTTGGTTGGTGGAGAATATTTTAAAGTATGCCAAGTGTATACCAAATACATTTTACATAAAAGGCCTGCTTTTCGGTGGGGCCGTTGAAGGAGAGCAAAGGTAAGGAAATGTTGAGATATATATTCGTTAATACCGTTGTTTATTCTAATTTTTACCAGCATTGAGGAAGCCTATGAATACGATCTAATTCTGAGGGCGCATGACGGACACACTCTTAGGATCAACCACTATGTTCAAATTCGAAATGCTTTTTGCGATAACTCTCCAAAAGTTTTGAATCCGCTTCTCGACGAATTGTTGCGAATAAATAACGATAGAGCACTAAGCGATCCCAGTTATGGACGACACTCCCAAGAGCACAGAATAAAAATGCGAGCCGCCAGAGCTCTGATCAAGTTGACAAAAAATACAGGATATTTATCGGAGGAGTTATGGACAGCATTGTTGGCGTCGAATGAGCATCTGAATATCACCTATATGTATGAGTTGTTAGTGGGTCGTCAGCTGTCCAATTTAAAGCCGTTATTGGAGCGAATCCGAAAACTATCCACCTATCAGCGGCACCAACAGATATCCCTCATAAGTGTCGCCCACATCCATTGCATGCTGAACTTTATGGAATTGGACATGGGGGATCTGCAAGAGCTCATCGCTTTACTCTTGAATACAAATTATACACACCATAAGACTTACACTTTTTCAAAATTAATAGTACACAGACTGGCGCTAAAAAGTACAAAATTCAGGTAAAATATACGAGTATTTAATGGATTCTTAAATAATTTAATAATATATTATTTTTCACAGTATACAATTACCAAATGTTGCCAGTTCTATTGAGGAAATTGAAAATGAAGATTTTAAGATTTATGAGCCAGAAGCTAGACTTCTGCTGCCTGATATTTCCCTGACTCAGGGGTCAGCCGATTTTATTCTATATATGACGCATTCGCCTGTTAATGAATACGATAGAATTGAAGTTGATATTCATTTTTACGCAGAACTTAAAGAAAAACTCGACGATGCCAAAGACATGTTTGAAAACTAACCATCTAAGGTATGAAATTTGTTATATTTGTAGTTACACACGTACCTGCATGTCCATATAGCTATATAATCGAATTGCATTTCGAATGTATCCCAAGCAAAGCTTTATTTTAATATTTATCTAAACAAGTCACAAATGGTTGGGCTTGTACTTAAAGTATTATTGTTTTTTATATTTTTGTAATTAAAAAATAAAAATGTCTTAAATGTGGAAACTTGTTTATTCCCTGTAAATGAAGTGTACAAAGGTATATTGTGCAAATTGAAAAGGAGTTGATTTAGCCATGTCTGTATGTCTGCTCGTACGTCCGTCCGTATGAACACCTTAATCTCAGAGATTATAAAAGCTAGGGACATCAAATTGCATACAGCTGCCCTATATTTGTATTTCAAACTTTTCATGCCTGTTCTTGTTGCTGCTTTGACTCACAGACACACAGATACAGAATTTATTTACGTGAGTTCAAATCCCTAAGGAGGTATAATCGATCGAAATGGTTTTTTTTCTATTTATATTTCAACTTTGTTTATTTTTGTAAAATTCATTTAAATATTCCACGTATAGGTAAAGTGTATTTCAAAGTCGTTAGCTTTTCCACTTGATTTGGTGTTATATTTATGTAATTCAGCAATCAAGTAAAAAGTTTTTAATAATATACATATGTATGTAATTTTTTGGAAAATTTAAAGTCTATCGATTTGAATACATTTATAAGCATATCTCGAAAAAAATGTAACCTTCGGGCACAGAAGGAGCTTGAAGATGCCCCATAAAGTATATAATACTTGTATACATTATGTACATATGTTCTTAATCAAGCATGACGAGACAAGTTGACTCTGAAAAATGCCTAAATTGTCTGATCAGTTCAAATCTTGGATGAAAAGCCAGGGACTTATTTTTGTTTCACTTTTAAAACACACTCAATTCGATTTATTTCGCTACGAATCAATAAGGACAATAAAAGTCAGAGGCACGTCTAATAGTAGAAGG
This sequence comes from Scaptodrosophila lebanonensis, assembly GCF_003285725.1. Taxonomy (NCBI): domain Eukaryota; kingdom Metazoa; phylum Arthropoda; class Insecta; order Diptera; family Drosophilidae; genus Scaptodrosophila; species Scaptodrosophila lebanonensis. Next base: position 11,832,867 of record NW_022060548.1, on the reverse strand, counting down.
TAAAAACAATTTTGAAAGTAAATTATACGCTTTATAATAAATACAAATACAAATACATAGATATTCCTTCCGTGCATTTAATTATGCTGTGCTGTTCAAGGATTTGGTTTCTTCACTCGTGCTTCTGCTCAGGTTGCAAATCGAACCATGTGTTCAGGCCCGTGTTCTTTATTATTTCTCCATTATCCAGAGGTACTTTGAGCTGAAAAAAATAAAGAGAGCGATTAATTTTTGGACGCAAAGGGAAGAGCACAAAAAAATGTGGAACGCTTCACGATTTTGCGTGTCATCCTTGCGCAGGGGCCATGCTAATCTTCTCTGTATCGTTCCAATTTTAGTATATGTTCTGCCGAAGCAAGAACAAATGATTACCGACATATCCGTTATTTATACAACATCTACCCCGAATGTGAGGTTGGGAATTACAAAAAAAAAATATACAAAAAAATAGATCATATAGGGCGATCATTTTTTGGACGCAATGGGAAGGACACAAAAAAATGTGGAACGCTTCACGATTTTGCGTGTCATCCTTGCGCAGGGGCCATGCTAATCTTCTCTGTATCGTTCCAATTTTAGTATATGTTCTGCCGAAGCAAGAACAAATGCTAATCGACATATCCGTTATTTATACAACCACTACCCCGAATGTGAGGTTGGGAATTACAAGCATTTCATGCAGCAGCAACCCTCAGGTAGCTGGCTGTCTAGGGGTGGTTAGGGCTCTAGCTACCTACCATGCCAATGATGGGACTGCCGCCGGACAGAAAACCCTTCTGCGTGCACACCGTGACCTCGAGCTCGGTCTGCATGAGCTCGGCAACGGATATCTGGTACTCGAATGCGGCATCATAGACGGGGTTGCAATTGTCCTTGATCACACTGGTCTTGCGCTTGGAGTCTTTGCTGCGACCCGGCAGTAAATAGAGCTTCACATATGGATCAGGTATATTCGAGGGATCGCGCAGCGGTATGTTCATTATCTTGTGTATAGTGACTCCGAGTGTCTGGCGACTTTCGCTGTAGCGTATAGAGAGCTGTATACGGCCCAGATTGTGCTCGCCACTCGTTGAGGTAGTTTCGGGAAAGCGATGGGTCAGCAACGAGCCGGCCATCTCACCCACGGCCAGGGCGGCTGTGTATGGTTTCTCCAGGGGCGTAGACGCGGATAGTGATGGGGAGATTTTCGCTGCTACGGGTTGCTCCTCTTCGCCAATGGGCGCTTCCGATGATAGACGCTTGTTGAGGGCCAGTGGATCCTTTGTAAAAAGTAGAAAACTTATTTATATTACTAAATGTTCGAAGTATTTCCTATCCAAGGAAATTTTCGCTTTCGATTTAAGAGAAGTCTAACAATTTGACGAAACGGAAGGAATTTAATTTATTGATATACATATATAAAATATAAAATATCTGGCTTTTTAAAAATCTTACTAAATTATTTCAAGAGCAGAGGAGAGGAAATTTGTTCATTTAACAAAATGTATCCTATACAGAAATTTAATTTTCTATTATAAAATATATGGCACTTTTAAAAAGCTTACTAAATTATTTCAAGAGTATAGGAAGAATGTAGCTTTATTTTTTTAGCAACACATATAAAATATTTAAAAAAAAAACTGTTTTCTATTCTTATACCCTTTACCAGAAGGGTTAATGGCATACTAGAAGGCAGATAGATATGTCCGTCTAACACGTCTAAAACTTTTGAGCCACAATAGGGAAGAGAAATTTTAGTGTCGCTCTGATTGAAATGTACAACCTGAAGTGTATCTAGAGTCGATTTAAATCAGTTTGCAATCAAAGAGAAATCAACTTGCTTTTCTGGCTTATAAGGGACGAGCTAGTGAATATTTTGTTTTGACTGTACCTTGTTGCCTAGAGAGCCGTCTGGAGTCTTCACCGAGCTGCTGCGCGTTAGTGACCCCGCCTGTTCTATTGGATCGCCCTCCTTGTCAATCTCGCCAGCCTTCAAGATGCGCAGCGACAGGGACATGTACAGTTTGGACTCTGGTCCCGACTTTTGTAGTTGGAACGGTTGCTGGATGACCTCCATGTTGAATTGCTTCAGAAGTGTGCTTAAAGAATAGGCATACTGTCCAATATCGTTGCCAGTTTTCTGGTCATATATTTTAATGTTCAGAGTCTCATTCTCGGGATTCTGGACGAGAAAAGTGAAGCCCTGCTCCCACACCGGCGAATCATCGCGCATTATCATGGCAGTCTGATTCTTCTGTTTGTTCACACTGCACACCAGATAGGGATCCGGCTTGGAGCTGGAACGCGCTTGCTGTGGAACAAAACGTTAACTTCGATTCACGAAAATGTGATGTTTTCTGGGCACCTTCAGGTGGCGTGCCGAGTCGATGAAGACGGTCAGAACGGCAGCGCTCATGCTCGTGACACGCAACAATTTGGTTTCCTGCAGTATCTGGGGCAAGTCGTTCGGATCAGCCGTGAGCTTATACCACTGAAGGCGTACGTGCAATAGACCGTGTTTAGCATCTTCCAGGGTCAGCCACTGTCAAGAGGGTACAGTATTAAGTATAGGCTTAAGTAGGATTTTGTTGCACTACTCACTGTATCAAGGACGCCTTTCTTAACCACATTCGATATATCGATGGAGCATCTGTGCAGTGTGGGGGAAATGAAGAATTTAGTAAAGTTTTCTTAAAGAGTTGGCGGGAATGTGTAAATCATGAAAGAAGCATTAGATTTGTTAGTTGGACTCCCAGCATATGTTAGCTCCAGCTGGTATTTAGGGTTAACGGTATAATCTATATCAGACTAAGTACCATACATATATTCTGTTGGAGAACTTGAGGGGAATTGGTAGCACAACTCATTCCTGTAAGAGGGACCCAGTAGAGAGTTTGTGTGTGTGTTTGTGTTTGTGTGTTTGTGTGTATCTTTCAAATTATTCAAGTTTCCTAACCTGCCGAGCGACTCATCATCCCCAGTGCGATCCCAGTCGTAAAGCTTAAAGACAAGAAGGGTGTGCTGCGAAACATCGACAACAGCCTTCGTACGATTGAGAGGCATGGGCGGCAACAGAGAAGATACATACACATACATATATCATAATGTTAGTTTCAATCAATACGGATCGCATTTGGATCGCATTTGGTTGCATAGCATGCAGCTGTGTGTCGTGTGAGTCTAGTTGAGGAGATCAGATAGCATGCAGCTTTCTTCAGTGGGTGTGTCAGCGTGTTAGTGTGCCAAGTGGGTGGCATGCAGTATTAGTTGTTAAGAGGTGACGTGATCGATATCGATATCAATATTTGTAGCTATCATTATCATTATCATGATCGGTGTCTGGTGTCAGTTTGGAGCGAACTCAACTCAAGTGAAAACTTTTCAAAATAAAACTCAAACGCGATAATCAAACAATACGAAACAGCAATCGCAAATCGAAATACAACCTGCCCAATAGATCATCGCTCTGTACACCTGGCATTGTTTGATCATAGTCCCATAAAGAAAAACCAACATAGTGTTGTGTGGTTGTAAAAATAGACGCCTAGAAAACAACAACAGTGTGAGCACAGTGTAAGTTGAGAAGAGTTGGAAAATAGAGAGAGAGAGAGAGAGAGAGATAACAGTAATTAAAGGTGTAAGGTAGCTGGAATGGCTTTTATTTTTGGCTAAACATGCAAACACGACCATTTGGTTACTCACATACTTAGGCATACATACATATATGTACATTAGGGGGGCTTACCAAAAATATATATATATTCGATCAACAGAAAGAAATCATGAAAACATGCAACCATGTTGTGTTCGCTTACCTGCCCAATTTTTCATCTTTCTTGGAATCATCCGAGTCCTTGATTTCAATATCAACCCATTGACCCATTTCAATATAAACTGGCGCCTATTTATCGGCGTTATTTTTTGTCCACAAACAAAAGGTAATGAATTGTAAACATAAATGAAGAGAAATCAACACAAAATATAAAAATAAAACGCAACTGGCACTACAAATTACAAAAAGATTGCGTTGTGTAGCATGCAGCAAGTTGTCGCTCAACACACTAACTACACTACACTACAAAAAGCAAAAAGAAACGCATTGTGCCTTGGCATGCAAGAATCGCATAATACGCACCTCGCACCAATAATACCATTTCGGATTCACATTGTTGTCAATGATTTGCGTCTTGAACTCCTGGGCGCCCACATTGATGATGGCATAGGGATCGGACTTGCCCTTGCCCAGGACGCCAATGTCCTTCTTCATCAGATCCTTGGCCTCCACAACGTGTATGCGCAACAGGCCCTGCCAAACAGCCGATTTAGAAGTGAGCGAATAAGCCTCGGAATTATTGACAATACACATACCTCCGGTTCGGGCATTTTGAGAGCCACAGCCGAAACCTCATCGCTTAACGAGATGGGCAGCTTGTTTGGCAACACCATCACATTGCCTATTTGTTCCACAATAATGCGTCGGAGCAGATCACTCAGTCCCGGCATGTCCATGAAATCAATAACGCCCACCAAATTGAAGTCGATATTGGGATTGTTTAGGAAGAATATTTGCAGGCCACCAACCAGGGGCATCGAACGTATGAGTGGCTTCATAACCACGCGCACCCATCCATGTATTTGGAAATCCTTGATGCCGCCTTTCATGCCACCCAAGTAAAAGTTGATGTCGCAATCGCTCGCGTAAAACAGATCCAAGTCCATGATAATCTCATTGCGATCCACATTCTTGTCATAGATCTTGACGCCGCCAATACGTGGCGGTATCGTACCCAGTATGATGCGATCAAAACGGAAGCCATTCATTTTATAATTGGAGAGCGCGAGCGCCACATTTGGCTCGATCGTCTCCTTGACTAGGGTGCGGGCAAAGTGATTGGCATTGGGCCACACTTGCTTGAGTATCTGCAAAAAGAAAAGAAGGCGGTTAAAGTAAAGGATATCGATCTTAGGCAGAACAATTACAGGTCTAAGCTAAGGATCCCAATCTTTGTTTACCTGCCTAGTCTACTAGACCTCGGCTAATTAACCTGCCGTTGTTAGCTCACTGTAGGACAGTTTTGGTGCAGGACTCCTCCTTGCTCTCTTCTTTTAGAACGTATTAATTTTTTACTACCTTGCTAATATGCTTTATTTATAATTATAATTTCATCATACAGCATTTAATCATATCCTATCATCTCTATATTATCATCTCCAATCTCTCTTATGCATTTCATTTTCTGTCATCATTTAATCATCTATCATCATCTCCCATCTCTTTAATGCATTTAATCATCTATCATAATGTTTCTCTCATTTCTCGCTCTCTTCACTGAATTTCCCAGATTTGTAAGAATTCCAAGCATTGTTGAAGTTATAGGAAATCTCTATCATCATCTCTCATGTCTGTAAAGAATTTCACTATCTGTTGTCACCTCTCTATCATCATCTCCCAGAATAAATAAAGCATTTCACTATCTGTTATCATCTCTCTATCATCATCTCCCATCCCTCTTATGCATTTCATTTTCTGTCATCACCTTTCTATCATCACCTCTCATCTCTTTAATGCATTTCCCTATCTGTCATCATCTCTAATCTCTCAAATGCATTTCATCATCTCTCTTATGCATTTCATTTTCTGTCATCATCTCCAATCTCTCAAATGCATTTAATCATCTATCATCATCTCTCGCTCTCTTCCCTGAATTTCCCAGATTAATTGTCACATTTGTAAAAATGCCAAGAATCATGGAAGTTATAGGAGTGTCAGAAAAGTCACATAAACTTGATCTGCTTAGGGCTTAAACATAAATTATATTTGATTCAAATTGTAACCCACTGGGGGTTCACACAATACCTACCTTGTTCAGCCACTCACAACGCTCGACATCTGGAAAATAGACCCAGGCTGGCAGCTCATCAATGCGTGCCAGAATCACATCCTTCTCAGAGGCCAGGGCCGAGGCTTTGGCAATGTCGCGCTTCTTGGCCGATGTCTTTGTCAGTTGATCCCGCGCCACCGAGAGTATCACTGGCGCTATAAGCCAGGCTACCGACCAGCCCATATAACCGACCAGATAGATCGAGCCAACGATGGCAATTTTCTTGCCCACTCTATAGATGATTGAGAAAATTCCATCGTCCGCATCGCCAGCCGGCTTGGCCACAGCTGTGTCATTTGTTGTGGGCGTGGCACTCGCAGCTGTTGTGTTGCTGCTCGGAGCAACACTCGTAGCTGTTGTTGCTGTTGTTGTTGTTGGTGTTGTTGCTGCAGCAGGTTCGCTCATGGTTTTCAAGTCAGCCAAAGGCACAAATTTCTCTTCGTCCGCTGGTGGCGGAATCGTGAAATCGGCCAGGGGAGCGCTCGAATCGCTGTTATCGCTGTGGAAGTGAATAATAATTGTTTTAAGATCTGTATTCTAATCTGTATATAGCTATCCATATAGTATATTGTAGGTATGTTATATTATGTGTCAATATTGTAAAAGCCGCAAGCTGATTCATTAGCATGTTTGTCGGCAACTTGCCGCTGATGATGTCATTCTTTTGGGCTCGTTTCTGATTCCATTTCCATTGCTTGAAATGCCCGCACAGGAATTTGTATATATATGTATTATATTTATAACAATAACAAGTATATAAAAACTGGGCTATGTATTTGGTTTGTGGTTGTGTTTTCACTTCAGTTTATTTGGCCGCAATTGCGTTCTTGAAACTCTAACAAGCGCCCGAGCGCACATCTATAAGCATTACTCATACGCCGCGTGGGCCTCACCAGCTTGCACAGCTTATGTGAATTCCAGTGTAGGAATATACGAGTACAAATGTACATACACGTATACTATGCTCGTATATTTGCCAAGCCAGTCACGGCACCTGTTGAGCTGCCGCTCTTCAGAGCTCTGTGGGAGTTTTTTGGGTGGATTTTCAAGTTGTTCCTTTTTTTCATTTACGCGCTTTCCTCGCCTATGAGACACTGCTCAAAAATGCGGCTATTTTTTTGAAGTGTTTTACATGAAAATGTCAACAAAAATAATGAGAAGAAAATAACATTTAATATTTTCTTGAAATATCAAACTTTTAAAACTATTTTTTAAAATTTATAACTGCGGCTGCGTTTTTCTATTCTTTATTAATTTTTATGTCAAATACTAGTACGTTATTCTTCATGAATTCCAAATGTTTTTCTTTAAAGAGATGATGCAATTTCTACGCATTTGACATTTTTTTGTTCCTAGAATTAAGTAACTCAATAATATCTATACATTGATTAAAAACATAGGCCGAACAAATTGTCTGTAATAATTAAACAAATTTGTTTTTTGTTCAACTTTCTTTCAAAATAGTTTTCTTTTGAATTTAATTTAAAATTGTTTTTATTTTTAATATTTAAAATGTTTTTAAATTTTCTTTGACTTATTTCCAGATTTCTAAAAATATTCATTTGTATAAAGTTTTAAAGTTTATTTTTCTCACATAGTAACAGTTTAATTCAAGATTATTTTGAAGAATTTAGATCTATTTTTTTTGTATTAGCAATCATTAAATTGGTTAAATAAACTTGACAATTTATTTATTTCATTTATGAGATCTAATATGGCACTTCAAAGACAAATTTAAAAACAAAGTGGTTCTCTTCTCGATTAAAAAGTGAAATTTGATAAAACATCATCCTTGATGGTATAATTTTTAATATTTTTTGATTGAGTTCTGGTTAAGTTGATTTCATTTTATTTAAATGGATACATTTATAACTTGTACCAGTATTATTTTTAAATTTTTTATAGAGTCTCATCATAATCTAAAGTACTGTCAAAATCGGTAAAACTTTATCATATAGCCGCTTAAGCAATAATCATGCTGTTGCATGAAGAATGGTGTGTAAATTCAAGAATCCCCATCATTGCTCTACAAATTTGTTTTAATTTTTTGTTTAAACTTTAATCAGACTTTTATTTCAGCAGTGTAGCTTTTAAGCTGTTTGTGGCACTTTATTGCAGGCGCCGAGAAAGTTGTTTGTTTCCTGCCTAGATTGCCAGAAGAGCTCTGTGTTTTTTAGCGTATTTTGTTACATACATTTAGTATACCTAAGTGAATCACTTTTGCCACATCCTGATAATTTTAAATTGTTGCTAAACAGCACTTGAGCTTAACAGGTAATTGAGGAAATGAGCTGTGAGGTCTTCGAGGCAGTGCGATGAGTGAATTCTTTGGCAGCTCTCGTAATGGACCAACTTTGCGGCTTACTTTTGAGTTATATCCATGATGCTTTAGCAACTTTAGCTTTTGAGCCAACTCACAAAGTTGGCATGACCCCCATTTGGTCCTAGCAAAAGCTCCAATTACTGCTGTGTACTGCGCGTTATTTATTTGGGTATTTTCGTTACATTTTCAGAGCAACATTCGGACACAACTTAACTTCAATATTGCCCCAAGTGCTGTCATTTGTCAGCAAAAGTTGTTGAGCTTTTAGTGTTATGTACAGTTATGTATGCGGCCACTGCGCCTATAGCTAGACAACATAAATGTGTCGCTACCTGTTGCCTGTTTTCAATATCATGCGCAAAAATAAGCAATCAAGAAATTGATATTTGAATGCGAGCTGGGAAATAAAAGAGCATCGTTGCCTACACTCAGAGATAATAATGAGAGTTCGTCTTAGTATGAAAGGGCAAAAAAAGATCAAATTAAACCTAAAACAGAAATGCTACTGAAGTGTGAGAATTTATGTTGATTCGCAGCTAATTGGCAACTATTGTTTAATTAATAAATTTAGTTAATAGATAAAGTTTATCGTTTTTCAAAAATTAAAACTGAAAATGTTAATATGAAGCGAATATTTTATTTTGTTTTCGTTATTAAGGATTGTTCTATTAGTTGACTACAGAAAATGAATTATATGTATATCTGCTGTGTAGACTGCTAATAAAAAATATACCCTATCTTCATACGCAACTTTAAGCGATTCTTTTTCCCTCCCTATTTTATAGCCCTTAGAGCTGTCGATATTATTTGTTACTTTTTCATTTTGACGCCTATTCGATGTGTTTTTGAAAATTGAACTGAATTCGTAAAACAACTCATTAACACACGTTAAGGCAAATTTTTTCTAAAGCCATTTTAGAGGTACATACATACAAGTTCTTATATATGATCGACATGACGAGATAAACCATAAGGGCTAAGGACTCCACACTCTTCTTACGCAGAGAAAGAACGCCACTCTTCGTCGGATGATATAAAGATTCATCCAAATTGGGTTAAATACTATATCATAAAGCTGCCTTAGATTGGGACAGAAATCAAAATTTGTAACAGCTTTCTTCTTTTTAAAGATGTCTTAAGAAAATGTGGCATTTACTTAGTATTTTTTATATTATTCAACTTCATGATCTTCATGATGTCTGTTAACACATATTGCTTCTTCTACTTAAACCGGTCCATCTAGTCGTGATAAAATTTTAGCGTTATCTCAATAAGGGGGGGCTTCAATAAAGCTTTTTTAGTCGGTTTCTGCTGAAGAAAATGGAACTCATATTACCCAGAAATGCTTATACTTGTAAATGTTGTTTAACATTCTAACAGTTTAATGAGTATGATTCATATAACTAGTTTGTTGCAATTTCGAAATGTTGTTAATATTCAGATCTGATTCAATAAGCATTTCATCCATCAGTACACTTCTTTTCAACAATTGGAGCTTAAGACTGATTTTTGTTTCAGATCTCTCTACACTAGTCAATTGCTTATAATCTGGTAGACTTTTTCTCTGAGTGTCGCCACGCAGCAGGCCCAACTAATTGGCTACGACGCCAAGAGTCGTTTGAGAACTTTGTGCCAAGAACTTGAGCGCGATTCACGTTTTTTTTTTTTTTGTTTTTTTGATACCATATATAAATTGTGTTTTGTTTTTTCTTTGCACGACGACGACAATGATGACGTAGTCGGCTGATTGATGTTGAATGGCATGTATAGTAGATGTTTATTATATAGAATATTTGATGGGTTAGTTGTTGGTCGTGCTAGTTAATAGTGTAATGGTGGGACATAAGTAAATAAATGGTAAATAGTAAATAAAAATTCAATTATTATCACCTCATGGCTGTGTGTGTGTGCGTGTGCAATTATTTCAATGGTTTCTGTTTGTTGTGCCGAGCTGGCTTTTGTGTTCTTGTGCTAGAAGAAGAAAAAGAAAACATGAAAGTAAACAATCAAATAAATATTCAAGTTTTTCGGTTGGGTGTGTGCCTTTACAGATTATTTTCATATCAATGTGTATTGAACACACAAGTATGTAGCACGAGTATGTAAGTACGTTTGCATTTTGGTGTGTCAATAAACAAGACTCTGACCTAGCTGTTAAAGATTTATATTCAGATTCATGTTGAGTGCGTCATGGGAAGCTGTGAGGCATCAACATGTCGGTTTCATTTGAAATCCGATTGCCATTAAAATTATAAATTATTATTAAAAATGTGCTTGCAGTTATGCGGGCAGCTAAGTATAGTGGCTAGGCTCATAATAGCAATGGAAAATTCAAAGTTTCAGGCATGAAATGAGTAGAGAATAGGCAAGATATTATGGAACATTTTATAATTGTGAATATAAGGTGGATTCTTCCACAATTCAACGAAGCCAAAGCAAGAGTTAAAACTGTAGATTTCTTCTGAAAATCGAAACCATCATTTCTATATGTTTTCAAATAGAGAAAGAAAGTACAAGTACAAGTTATTAACCTTTTTCAAAGCTCAAAAGAGAAAAATGAATGGATTCGTAATAGTATCTTCTTCACTCGAAAGTACAAATTTCATTTCATTATCTATTTCTCTTTGGTGGACATTTAAACGAAGAGCTCAACAAATGTGGAGCGATTGAATTAAGCTGTTGATGCAGAGAAATAAACAACTCTGCCTTCGTATTTCAGGAATCGTTGTAGCATGAATGAAGCATTCACATACGAGTATGTTCTGGCAATGCGAGGCCATCAAAACATTCCCAAAGGGGTAATGAAACTGCAGGCAATATGTTTGCCCTTCAACAGGTTGTTTTCAATAATCAAGAGTATGCATTCTTCATATACATAGCCACTTATACTCGTATATAAACATATATGTAGAAGCGTGTAGATATTTTTCACATTAGCTGAACAATTTAGCGTGTGTTTTCAAATTTCACAAATTTTATCTGCTGTAGCAAGAGCTTTACGTGTTCCATTTTTCGTATATTTTTATACACACACATATTGAACCGATTCTTGAATTTCCAGAATTATCATGCACTACTTATTCTTATATGATTTCCGTTTCAATTAAGTTACAGTCTTGAAGACACAGGTTTTTTTTTTCAATAATATGAAATCAAAATGATCAAATCAACACATTATTCGTGCATATATATGCATAGTAATGGAAGTATGTAGAGTATACATATATAGAGAGCGAGAAATGTGGGAGAAAATTTATTATTAAATTTTATTTATACATTTTTTTTGTTTTGCTTGCCAAACAAGTAAACATTTGCGTTCTATGAAACATTTGCTCATCTGGTATGCCAAATGCGTGTTTGAAAACCGGATTCTGATTGTGAATAACAAAAATAAAACAAGCTTGATTATAAAGCCGCAATAAATAGATATACGCACCACAAAAGCGCGGAGTTCTAAGTAAACGCTGCTTTGCTAGATTTAGTTTTAAGTATAGCGCCTTGAATTTTTCAGTTCTTTTTTTTTGTTTTTTTTTTCTTGATAAATTTGAAAAATTGGAACGCGTGCGTTTCACGCGCGACTCTCGGCGTGTTTTCGAGGCAACGGCAACCGAAACTCTGAGCAGCAACGGCACAAAAGCGAAGTACTCGTAGCAAGTGGCAACAGATGCGAGCTCAGAGTGCTTTGAGCGAAAGCTCAAGTTTTGAGTGAAACAGGAGGGCTGAGAGCTTTTGATGCGGCTGCTGTGAGCACAACAGAAACAAAAACGGCCACTGGGTGGGTGTGGGTCGAAGGCAGGCAGGAAAAGTGACAGCGGTTTTGTTTTGTATTTAATCAGCATTTAATTATAAGACCCAGGCAGGCGGGCAGGCAGGCGGGCACTAAGGACTAGGTCAAGTGACAATTGTTTATGAGCTAGGACGTTTCTCTTCTTCTTCTTCTCCTTCCATTCGTCGTTTTCCGTTGGCTTTTAATGCCTGACAGAGATAACTTAATTATGCGTTGGACAGTTTTGGAGGCACTGTAGTGCATGCAGATGGTAATCCCACAGCTTACACGCTCTGCTCTGCTTTTTCATAAATAACAAATGATGGCGGGAATCAAGCCAAGCATATTAACTCGGTCGGCACATGTGAGTGTGTAATAATCATGGTATTATGTATTATAAATGCGCATACGCCGTGTTGTGCAGTGTTATATAAACGCGACGATGGCTGTTCAATTGAAAGGCAAACATCAGAAAAAAGCGCAAATCAAACATATCGTTAAGCCCAACACCGGCACAAACTTTAATTCGTCCTTCAACAAGGCTGTCCTTCAAGGTGACCGTTTTCAGGCACTAACGAAAGGCTTTATTCCTCAATTATTGGTTAATAAATAACTTGGCAAATGGGCCGATAAATGTTATTTTCTTTTACTTTTGAATTGTGTACCATTTTGAAGTTATGGTTTATTTTAAATGCGGTTTTTGAAAAAGTTTCCAATCTGTTGAAATGGACGATTTATACTAAGAATGGTTAGGAAATGAAGCATGATGTCCAGAGCATTAGTAATGTTAAGGACAGTGAAGAAAATTTATGTTTCAGTATACATTTATCTATTGGGGTTGGTGGAAAAGACTATTATAAGTATTTATTTATTTTTTTATTTCATTAACAAGCGTAGCTGTCGATGTAAAAAAAAGAAAAAGCAATACAATAGAGATCTCAAACTAAAATAAACTATAGAAAAGAAAGCGTATACACAATCATACACATCTAATACTGAATCCGATGGGTTTTTTTTCCAAAACTCCGATTCACAGCACATAGTTATCAGAGACGTTATTAGACCTAACAAAAAAGAAATAGAGTTGAAGAAGTAACAATTAACAATCAAAATGAAATTAAATGAAATTAAAATAATAATAAATTGCAATAAAAATACTTACATAGTAGAAGATAATAGAATTATAGAATTATAAAAGTAATAAAATATAATAATATAAGCTAAAAATTGGAGATTCGAACTTATAAAGCAATCCATAAGCTCATAATTATAACTATAATGTGATTAGTCTACATTAAATATTTTTGGGTTAAATTTGAATTTCATTTACTTTGGAATTATACAAATATTTGTGTCAATAGTTAGTTTTTAAGATAATCGAACAAATACTGTCGCATTTAAGTGATACAAATGAAGTATAGAAAGCCTATCTTTGCAAATTGCTCTTTATCTTCGATCTAAATTTGCTTCGGCTTTCCTCTCTCTAAGTATTTAGTTGGCACTACATTTAAGTTAACTTGGCTTTCTCCTAGTGTGTTTGGATGTGCTTTGCTCCGAAATGGTTGCTAAAGGGGTTGGAAAAGGCTGGTCACCCTGCCGCAAACTTGCAACAGTATCCAACCGCCCTTTTTCCACCTGCCTGCTTGTTGGGACATGCGCTTGCACGTTGCGCTAACGGCGGAAATGCCAGCGTCCTGCTGCACAAATGCCTGCTCCTGTGTGAAGCGATGCGTCCTCTGCTCGGCTCATGTAAATTTCATATTTATAAAGTATAGTATTTGTTCAATCAGAAGACAGGAAGTGGCAGGCACTTCAAGAGTAAGCGAAGACATAAAATACATGTGTGCGCGACTTAATTGCTTTATAAATATTTAATTTAAATTGTCTTTAGCGTGCTTGCGTGTTTATACTTTGATTCATGTAATGGCACTTGTACACGCGGCGTATGCGTAATGTTTATACCGCTTATACGAGCATGGGGCTTCGATGCGTGTCAGCTCCAAAGTAAGACAGGTAGGTCTCATAGAGAAAAGTGAAGTACAAGTGAAGAATGAAATATATATCATCAAACACTAGCAAACGTCACAAATCATGAAATCAAACGAGTCGTGAGTAAGCAGCTCGTAGCTACAGGTCTTCAAATTCAATTGAGGCCACGGCATCGGCAATGCCTTGACTTTATTGAACCGACAACAATGTCAATAAGCAGTCAGTATAGTCCATGCCCATGAGCATCTTTGTCTGCTCTTGCTGCTGTTGTTGTTTTTGTTGTTGTTCATGCGCCACTGGAAAACAAATTACATCACATTGCCTCTGATTTATGGGCGTTGTGGGCCAAGTCGGCAGGTAAATGTTGAAAGGAAAACTTACAGGCTTTGTCTAACTAACAAAGAAATTTAAAGCAACAATAGAAAACGTGTTGAAAGCGTGCTGAATGGGGAAATCGACTAAAGAACGACCAACTTGGTTTGTTGAAAAGCACGAGTAAGCTCAGATTTATTTGATGATAACTAAGTTGGCAAACGGATGCACAAGTCCCTGAGCATTATTATGAACATTTTTATAGCCCCTCTACTTAGAACTCTCACTTTCTTGTGATATTTGATAGAATGGATTGCTTAAAGATTTGTAAAAACACTTTTTTTTTGAAGAGAATGGCATTAGCTTTCATCTTCCACTTACTCCTTTGAGTTCAGACTTGTGCGGAATAACATAAATCAGATATGGATAGAAAGAAAGAGAAAGAAAGCTGGAAGCTGGTTTTTGGCATTTGCTATGGTGCTAGAGCAAGCTGTGTTTCAGGAGGGTCTATCGCGAAATTGGTTTGCTGCATCAATCAAGAAGTTTTTTCTTCAATCATACAAACTACTTGCTTACTAATTGATTGAATTGAGTAGAAAATCTTTTTATTATTGCCAAATATAAATCACATTTCAAAACCTCATATAGTCCTCAAAAGCGGAATTTTCATAACAAAAAACAGAACAGAAAAGTGGGAGAGTTTTGCAAATCGATTAATATTAACGCAATGATATCGATAAGAGTAGGGTTGCACTGGCCCGGATTTATTAACAGCGTGGAAACACTTGTGTGTTTCCTAATGGAGAAAAAAATGTTAAGATGAACGTCTTACCTAATTTTGCCGAGCAGCTTGCTTGATTTAACAAAGAATGCTTGACTTCAGCAAAATACTGATTTGGTTCGATTGGCTTTACCAGAAAACATCTTCAGTGTTGTAAAGATCGAAATACCAATTTATACTAATGTTATCGATTAAGTCATATGAAATATTTTGTTATTGTATTGTAATCGAATTATGGTCACACAGTGTCATGAAGAAGCTGGTCGTCGACAAAACACGAAATTGAAACTCGCGGAAACTCTCCGAAACCTACTGAAATTTATCTGAATTTAATTTAAAACGTCAAGTGTCTTTTCATTAAATTTTAGGGCCCAGCGTTCATACTGGTCCTTACATCTTTCAATTTCGTTTGTTGTTGAGCGTGTTTTCAATTTAAAGTCGACGATCAGTGGAATATATAGTGTGGAATCGAAGTGTTATGCAGATGTCAACTGGTATACACGAGCCAAGATTCACACGAAAATTTACGTACATATCGCCAAATGTACAGTGACCCTGAAATCTAGTCGAGACGCCGAGTTAAGTGACGCCGGTAACGGTAAAATCGTACGGTATCTGCCACATACCTAAAATATGTGCATGTATGCATGTATGTAGAAAAATACCGAGTGATATGTGTGAGTGACAAATACATAAAGACAAAGTTGTTAGACTTAAATTCTGAGGTACCGAACTAAATCACTAATAGTGAATAAGGCAAATAAAATTCTCCAGGGTTGCCGGTGTGTAATATTAGTGAACTGTGACTTTGTAGTACTGATGAACCGATATAATTTGCGAAATAAGCCAAACAAAATGAGTTCAAGTGAAGACGATATTTTAGACGCTACAATGCGTGACAACTCTAATGTGAAAGAAGACAATGAAAAGCCTTCAACAAGTAAGGCAGTGGTCCAAAAGAGAGACGAAATAAGTGACGATCTTGCAGCTGTTATAGTTAGCCTGAAGGAGCTAACTACGATGGTAAAACAAGGTCAACAAGACATTGTGAACATGAACCACCGATTCACAGAGAACCGTTTAGAAGATAAACAAAAGAACTTGACACCGCTAAGTATCAACCAATTTAATCCAGAATGTGTAAATGTTGGGAGTAATAGTGCTAATCCTAATCTTTCAGTCTCCCATACAGTGACAAACACAACAGCGATGCCTGCAGTATCTACAGTCAAAATATATGATTTACCGATGTTTTCTGGTTCCGCTGAACAATGGCCGTTGTTCATAGCCAACTTTAACGACACAACAGAGGAATTCAATTACACCAATCGACAAAATTTGATCCGACTTCAGAAATGCCTTATCGGCGAAGCAAAAGAAACAGTAGCAGCCATGCTAATATATCCCGACGATGTGCCAACTGTCATTGAAGAGCTTAAATTTCGATTTGGACGCCCGGAAATACTTGTTAGATCCCAGATCGCCATGATAAGGGAGTTCCCAAAAATCTCCATTAATAAATTGGATCAAGTAATAGTCTTGTCTACAAAGGTACGTGGGGTCGTTGCCTTTTTGTCATCTGCCAATTGTACTAAGCACTTGGAAAATCCAATACTACTGGACGAGCTGATCAGCAAGCTCCCAATGGATGCTCAAATAGATTGGATACGACATGCGGATTCGTTGTCTGTAAATCCTTCAGTTGCGGAGTTTTCAACATGGTTAAGCAGCTTTGCTAGAATTATAAGCCGATTGCCCATAGCAGAGAATGCCATTAAACAGAAAAACGTGAAGACTATCCTTCACACCAATTACATCGAAAAGAAGTGTTTGTTATGCAACGAAAATCACACATTAAGTGATTGTAAATCATGGTGTGATGACACCGATATCACCGCCCGATGGGACATAGCCAAAGCAAACCATTTGTGTTTCTCATGTCTGTCAAAAGGACACAGTATGAGAGACTGTGATTCAAAGATGAAATGCGATATTGGAGGATGTACACGCGTACATCACAAGACACTACATAGTGCTTTGTTAAAAAGCCAGCCAACTTTTAACAAGACGTCAAGTCCAGTCACAGAGAAAACAGCACCAATGTTCACTTGCAGTACTACATCAGGATTGCTTAGCCAATATTTCAAAATTATTCCTGTAGTACTTTATGGCCCAAATGGCAGGTACGAAACATTTGCAATGTTTGATGAAGGTAGCGCTGTTACATTATTGGAAGAAAATATGGCAAAAACCTTAGGTTTGACTGGTCAACGTCAAGCTTTAAATCTGCAGTGGTACGATCAAAATATAATCACAGAAATGTCCGTAAAAACTAGTTTTGAGATTGCTGATAGTAAGGACAAAGTAAGATACACAATAAAGGGAGCACAGACAGTGCATAAGTTGAACCTGCCGCGACAATCGTTCCAAAGACATCAATATAAACACTTGAGAAATTTGCCAATAGTTGATTACAAAGATGCTAAGCCAAGCCTGCTTATTGGGCTAGATAACGCACATTTGGGATTGTCACGAACATGTATTGTTAATGGTGCGACACAGCCAATAGGACTTTACACAAAACTTGGGTGGTTGGCTTATGGGCCGACCAATCATAAGACAGACACGTCATTTGTTATGCACATTAAAACAGACAGCCTTCACGAATTGGTTAAACAGTACTTTTCAACCGAACATTTTGGAACTAACGATTTGCAATTGCTGGAATCTAAAGATAATATTCGCGCTCGAGAAATTTTATGCGACACCACTATTCAAGTTGACAACCGATTTCAGATAGGATTACTCTGGAAAGAGAACGTACAGTTGCCAAACAGCTATAAGATGGCAGAGAGACGACTTTTGGGAATTGAGAAGAAAATGCAACGTGATGAAATTTATGCTGAAAAATACAGAAATGAAATGAACAAATATTTGGAGAAAGGATATGCTCGAAAATTAATGCCAGAAGAAATAGAGAACGAGTCAAAAAGAGTATGGTACTTGCCGCACTTTTCAGTACAAACCGTGCACAAACCAGAAAAGTTGCGGATAGTTTTCGACGCCGCTGCAACAGTGGATGGAGTATCGTTAAATACTTCATTGCTAAAAGGTCCAGAAGTAACTAATCCACTCATTGCTATTCTGTTACAGTTCAGGAATGGTGCCATTGGAGTGGCAGCCGACATTAAAGAGATGTTCTCACAAATTCGAATCCAACCTGATGATCAACAAGCACAACGGTTCCTTTGGCGCGACGGACTTACATCGCAGCCAATACAACATTACGCCATGACGTCATTAATTTTTGGAGCAGTCTGCTCCCCCTACTGTGCTGAATACATAAAAAACAAGAACGCCGCAATCTACCAAGAACAGAAGCCAGAAGCTGTAGCAGCTATATTGGAACGACACTACGTGGATGATTTAGTCATTAGTTTTGACCAAGAGGAAGCAGCCATAAGAATTTGCCATGACATTGTCGAAGTCCATCGCCGTGGCGGGTTTGAACTGCGTAATTTTATTTCCAATTCAACACTGCTACAAGAGGTTCTGAATAAAACACCGATTGAGACAAGTGTGGTTAACGTTGAAGGGAAAGGTGCTGACGACAAAATACTTGGAATGTACTGGAACACGACAACTGACAGTTTTGAGTTTAAAACTAAATTTCATCGAATCGCAGCTGAAGTAATGCAAGGGAGACGCATTCCTACCAAAAGAGAGCTGCTGGGTATTGTAATGGCAGTCTATGATCCGTTTGGCCTAATAGCGGATTTCTGCATATTCGCCAAAATCCTCACACAAAAAACTTGGAGTCGTCGCATTCAATGGGATGAGGTATTACCGGGTGAATTGCAGGACGAATGGGGTCATTGGTGGACAGCACTGCAGAACATGCAAGAGTTTCGAAAACCACGTTGTTATTCACCGAATTTGAGCCGTAGTAACTACATAGAGTTACACATATTTGTAGACGCCAGTCAAAGCGCCTTTGCCGCCGCCGCGTACCTACGCATTGTCTATGGAAGCCAAACTGATGTTGCCTTTGTCATTGGGAAAACTCGCCTTGCACCAACAAAACTTCTGTCAATTCCTCGTTTGGAATTGCAAGCCGCAGTCTTGGGAGTACGCCTAAATAAGCTGGTGGTCAAGCATCAGCAATTCAAATTGCATAAGACAGTTTTTTGGAGTGACTCAAAAACGGTTTTGCAATGGCTGCATTCAAAGGATCGAAAGTTTAAGCCATATGTGGCTCACAGAGTAACCGAAATTTTATCCATCTCCCACGCTGATCAATGGAGATGGGTGCCGTCTGCCGAAAATCCAGCGGACACTGCCACGCGTCAAGTTGCAGTGCCGAAAATTAATCACAATAGTATGTGGCTAACTGGACCTGAATTTTTAAAGAAGTCTTCAAACCAATGGCCAAAAACAATTAGTGAACCGCAGAGTGGAATACTTGAGGAAGAAATCGAGACCAAAACCGTTTTAAGCTGTCAAGTAAGCGAGCCCATTGTAAAATTTATTAAATTTTCTTCTCTATCAAGGTTAATAAGAGTCTTTGCCTGGGTTTTGCGTGCAAAACACAACCTGGTCTACCGCACCTCCATGAAGAAGAGTGAGAGGATCCCGCCATTATCATCAACAGAGTTGGTAGATGCTGAAAATATGTTATGCAAAATTGTACAACAGGAAGTCTACTCTGATGAAGTTTCCACTTTACGCCAGAAACAACTGCTGCCAAAGACAAGCAGTATATACAGATTGTCACCATACTTGGAAGAGGATGGCCTGTTACGCCTGTCTGGACGAATTGATGAAGCTTACTATCTACCATTTGGTGCACGACGACCCATCATACTGCCAAGAAATCATTTGTTTTCATCTTTAATCATGCAACACTTTCATAACAAGTACCATCATCAGAACATTGCTGTCATAATTAACGAATGCCGCCAAAAATATTGGATACCGGATGCTCGAGGTCTACTTAAACGAGTTCAGAAGACATGCAATAGATGCATTATTGATCGAAGTCAACCACGTCAACCACTTATGGGTCAACACCCAATTGACCGATTAACACCTTATGTACGCCCATTTTCATACTGTGGTGTAGACCTGTTTGGGCCCATAAATGTCACAATTGGACGTCGATGCGAAAAACGCTGGGTAACCATATTTACATGTCTCACTATACGTGCCACCCATTTGGAAATGGTTGAAAACCTTTCGACGGACGCCTTTATTATTAGTTTACGGAACTTTATTAATCGTCGTGGAGTACCAGTAGTCTTCAGAAGTGATAATGGTACCAATTTTGTTGGCGCGCAAAAGGAATTGACTACAACTGATCGATTGCTGAATATTGAGACACTAATAGATGAGACCTCTGCTAAAAGAATTAAATGGATATTCAATTCGCCTGCAAACCCGAGTGCTGGTGGCTGCTGGGAACGACTAATACGTATAGTGAAACGACTGCTTGGAAAAACATTGAAGGACGTCGCCCCACGTGTGGAAACGCTACGTTCAGCGCTGATCGAAGTTGAGAACATATTGAACTCCCGCCCATTGACAGACTTACCGGTCGATCACGAGGATGATGAGCCACTTACGCCAAATCATTTCCTATTGGGATGCGTAAATTCGACACAGACGCCATACCCACCAGAAAATATAACTTGTTTGCGAAAACAGTGGCATATTGCGCAATCGATCAAGGACCGCTTATGGAAACGGTGGATAAATGAATATCTACCACAACTTGTATGTCGCAGCAAATGGCATGACAACCCAGAAGCAATCAAAGTAGATGATCTGGTCATTATAATGGATGAATCCACCCCACGAGAAAAATGGAAGCGAGGACGAATTACAAAGTTATATCCTGCCAAAGATGGACAAATTCGTAATGTGGACATAAGAACAGCAACCAGCAGCTTACGTCGTCCGGTGTCAAAACTTATTATACTGAAACTTAATTGTGAATCGCGGAGCGATTCACCAGGAGGGGGGGTGTAAAGATCGAAATACCAATTTATACTAATGTTATCGATTAAGTCATATGAAATATTTTGTTATTGTATTGTAATCGAATTATGGTCACACAGTGTCATGAAGAAGCTGGTCGTCGACAAAACACGAAATTGAAACTCGCGGAAACTCTCCGAAACCTACTGAAATTTATCTGAATTTAATTTAAAACGTCAAGTGTCTTTTCATTAAATTTTAGGGCCCAGCGTTCATACTGGTCCTTACAAGTGTATCTTTCCTTATGATTTCTGATAGATCATTTCTAGAAACGTGTTTAATTCTAACGATTCATTTATCGTTAAGTTCGGTAATCAACTATTTGCTAATTCTAATTTTATTTGATTTTCCGTGTTTTGTTTTCTCTGTAAAGCATATTAAAGCCTAAAAGTATTAAGTGAACCAAAACATTTTAGTTAGTCGTCTCTAATCTGAATTAAGAAAGATGATGCGAATGCAGAGTCTTTTGCCAGATTTGTTGCCAGACTTGAAAGCAAACCATATTAAGCAGCTTTCTTAAAGTGCAGCAACATTTTGTAGTTCATTTAAACTGACAACAAAGAGAAAAACTGTTGTTGGCTTAAAAATTTGGAAACTTCTTGTTGGCCCGGACGACGGAAAAATGCGCTTGAAATGTTGCCATGCCTTTGTTGCCTGAAATTGTTTGCACAGTTTAACAAAAAACAAAACAAAACATAATGAGAAAGTTTTGGAGAAAGTTATAAAAGCCGTGACAAAAAGTTAGTTGAAAATTTGAAACCTTTTAGAGTTTTCATAAACTCATTAAATCAATGACACAGCAGCGTTTGTTAAATGAATCACAACTTTACGAGCTCTTTGCAATCTCAATTTGCATTTTGAAAATAATGCCATAAGCAAGCCATATAATATTCAGACAACACACACATATACAAACATACATACATACAGACATATGTATGGAGATAAGCAAAAATGCTGGCTCTCGCTTTAAAGTGTGCGCTTTGAGGCCCATTAAATAATTTTGTTTTGGCAACTTTGCTCACATTTTGTTAAAGCAGCACGTAGCCTAAAGTGTACTATATTGTGCATTAGTTATGCATTTGAATTATACATATGTATATTCATATGCACATACATAGTTTATGCCGGAGGGACACATGTACAGTGAAAACTCTCTTAGTCAGCCAATTTTTGTCCGCCCAAAGGCTGTGTCCGCTTAAGGGGCTGCTTAAATACTTTATACACCGATCGAATGTTTTAGAAAAAGTGTCCCGATAAAAGAGGTGTCCATTAAGGGAGTTTTCACTGTATACGTACTTACTTATAGACTTAAGCATTGCTCGGAAAAAGCGTCAAACGTGAAACCACTTTGGTTTCTGTAAATTATTTTTTGTATAGATGGGATTATAAGTAGAGAGATTTCTTAATTTTTCTTAGGATTTTCCAGCTATATCTCATTCACATTTGTTGATTTATTTTATAAAATAAAATTAAATTTAAAAAAACCTAACATAAGCTATTATTTGAGGCATTCTTATTTATTCTATTATGAAAGAATCCTTGTCATATATTTGCTGAGCGCTTTTTATTCTTTGCGGATTACGCTGGATTAAGCTGATCTCAATTAGTATATACCTGGAGTCGTTTTTCCTTCAATGTTATTATTGGTTATATAGATATCTTTGCAATCTCTTAGATTGTCTTTTTCTTCCACCTTTTCTGTTCCACCTAGGAATTATTTTCCATTCTGACTACGTTTTGTGTTCAGAGCATAATGATCTTTCTCACGGGCACTCAAAACCATTCTCTTCCTCTCTCTTACTATCTTACACTCTCGCTCTTTCTCACTCTCCCTTTCTTTCTCTCACTTTATCAGCTGTTTAAAAATGTCTTTCTTCAACCAGCTCCGGGGACATCTTTGTCCGCAATGTGCTTTAAGTCGAGACAGACATAGCTTGCCGGACTGACAATAACCTACACACATACATTTTTCTCTTCTATTTACTTTTTTGTAAGGCAATTGCTAGTTATTGATCCTGATTTTTAGGACTGGTACGTACAAGTATATCTATACTAGCTTGTACTATTATCCCTTTTTCAATTCAATTCTTTAAAGCTTACAATCGTGAGCTGTGCACCTTTAAATGCGAGTTCAACACGCATTAGTTTTCATTAAATTACCAGAAAAATGTGTGAGTGGAATACTAATAGCCCGGAAAATGATAGTCAGCTCGTAGTACTAGTCTTAGCTTTGGCTTTGGCTTTATGTTCATGTCAATCTTCAATGCAATTCGCAGCAGGCGGGTGTTCAGGCGCACGGCCGCTTAATAACCACAAGTGGCATGTTTGGCTATGAATTATACAAAAGTTTGGCAGCAATCTTCAATTGAATTACCGCAAAAACAACAACAAACAACATTACACCCATCAAAGACATGGTCGGCTAAGGAAATATATACAAGCATACATAAAAAAAGCAATTGCGTGAAATCCCTAACAATAAAAGCAAGAAGGCACACACAATTCTGTACGAAGGGCGCAGAAGAAATGGGGGACTTACTTGTATATAGTTCTGTCAAATCTTTCTGAACTAGTTCGTAAAATTGTGGGATGATAGATGTTGTGATGGTGATAGATTTATCCGAAAACAGTGCTCTTCCGTGCGGAGTTTGTTGCAGTCGGAAAGAACATAGTTCTACAATAGTCTTGACTTGGCTTTTGTGCTATTGTCTCTGCCACCTTTGATCCAAACATAATTCTGCTTATCCGACTAAGAAGGAAGTCCTCAAGGAAGTCTACAGCGCATCACTTGATTTCATTTAACAATAAAAGTGTATGGTAGCCCGAACATTTAGAACTTTCTTTCGCCGTTCTATTTATTTATTCACTTTTTGAAATGGTGGTTCCTTTAATTGATTTATTGTTTCAACAATTTAATCTATTTCATTCTATAAATCTATTTTTATTTCAACTTTCAAATACCAAGTTTATTGTTCATCAACTTCTTAAATTTGTATACAATTGAGAGAATGAATTTGGTAACTTAATGGAATGAGTTGGATTTAAAAACTTTGCTTATTTTGTATAGAAAGTATTCAAAGGAGGGAATGAGTATCAGTTCATTTTATATTTTTTTTAAAAGAACGCATTTAATTGACCTTTCAAACTGGAAATTCTAACCTTTTACAATTGATTTAATTGTAATTTTCCATCAGACATGCCCTTCAAACCATCAACTTCCTATATACATAGGTATGCATAATTAAATTTGACTTTTCCTGCAATTGAAATGAAAGTAAAAGTTTCCCTATGCTCGTATTGTGGCAGCGAAGACTCCAAGTTGCTTCCGCACTTGGCCCATTGACTGACGGTTGACCTCAGCACCTACTTCTGACCAGGCAGGACAAGTGCTGTTCTTGTTGTTGTTGTTTTTTTGTTGTTGCTATACTATAGTGTTCCCACAGACGAACACACACGAAGAAAGCCCAGTTGCCCAAACTGTCTGTGTAAACAGCAGTTTCAAGAGCAACGACGGCAACATAAAAACTAACAAACTGCTCGCAGCTTAAATAGCAGATGACGTCAGGACGGGTGGGAAAGGGGAGTGGAAAAGCGAACAAAAATCCTGTGCAGCCCTCAAAGGCGCGTGTGTTGTCATAAATATTTGAGTTGTATGCCAACTGTCTGCCAACGGATTCGTATAGTATGTGCAGAAGCCACTGAGGCCGGCCTCTGAGTCACGGAACAAACGAACAAACAAACACATGTCACCGACAATAAGCTGACTGCTATGGGCAATGTACTATGGTTAAAATGGAATATCAAGCGATATAAAAATGTCACTAATGGTTTTAAGTCCTGATTGGATAAAGCTATTTGATTGCTTAGCTATTGCCCCACACATTTGTCAATTAAATTCTGTCTGTCTGTATGAACCCGCATATATTGAAGGGAAGTAAAGCTAGTGACAAGGAAAAATGAATCTAGACACTTTGCATCTATATGCATATTAAGTTTGGCAGAAAACATATTTTGGTTCATTTTATTAAAAAACTGACTAAGGAATGAACGAAGCAAGCAACAGTCAACAAGAAACATTTTTTTGGCTTATGGACAGGTTTTTTATTTCGAGTCCCCTTCATATGAATAGGTTTGTAATGAGTTTAGAAAGTGCTCAAATACGATTATATATTGGAAAACGGTAGCCCAAAAAATATTCTAATTTAAAATTAATAATTAAATAATTGAATTCAATTGATTTTCTTACTTCAGAAATATAATATTAAGCATAAATTATTCATAAAATCTGAAGTTTTGATTACAAAATTGTGCTAAAAGCAGCAGCTTCCAATATTTTGCAATGAAACAGAAGTATGAAATGTATTAAAGATATTAAAAATATGCGTAAACAAATTTAATAGACAATTACGCTTAATCGCTAAATTAAATTTAATATTTTTAAAATAATTGTGCATGTTAAGTTTTTGTTAAGAATGCGACATAAATCTGCTTTATCTGTTGAATCATGAACTTGCATAAAATTATACCACATTCAGCAGTTAATTGTCCCACTGTGCAACGATGCGTATGTGTAATGGGCAGCCAGCGACTGAAATAACATATTCATTCATTTGCATGAGCGGGCAGCGCGCACGTCCTTGCATTATCCTTGTCTGATTATGCGATAACTAAGGCAACGACAACAACTCAGACACACGCACACACACATCCCCCACACACCCACACCCACACCCACCCACACCTACAGGCAGAGACAGAGACATTAAAACAAACAGAGACCCGCCCGCCGGCCATTAGGCGACGAGCACCAAAAAGAATGAAAACAAACAAAGAAAGGCTAACAGCAACAACAAATGAAATGGGAAAGGTTTGTGCCCAGGGATTTGTTGCTATTACTATGCTGTTGTTGTTGTTGTTATTGTTGTAGACGCCTTCCCTTCGGCTGCAACTCCAAATGGACTACTTAGCGCTGTTCAATTTTTAATGCCCGACTTGCAATTCTATTGTTGGCAGCATTTACAGTTTGACAAGCGCCGCCCCCACTTTCACCCTCACTTGCCTTTTGTCTTTCTTCTTTTTCAGAAAAAAAAGTTCTCTATTTATTTTCTTTTGTTTTGTGGCCGCACATTTACAAGTGAAATGAACGCGTCAAGGAGTTGCCAAAAATAAACACAATTGTACACTCGAAGCGGTGGCTCTGCTTTTTCGTAAATAAAATGAAAAGTCGCAATATTGATTCACGTGCACGTCGCCGTGTTTGAAGCCGCAAGAAACGAATTTTCCGACTGCCGTTGACAGCAGTTGCTTGTGGCACGTGGCTCGCACAACTGACGGAAACTCAGAAGTGTAGCAAACGGTAGCAGCTGAGCCAAGACGTGAGCATCCAAAGAATATCACTCATACGCACTGTTTGACCTACATCCTGTTGCAGGCCCATGTTGCCCATGCCCCAAAAAATTGTTGTTGCTGTCAGTGCCAGCAGCTCGGCAGCGTTGGGAGCGGGAGAGAGCTTTGAGTTCTGAGCACTTGCTTGGAGCGCTTTTCCTATCCCGCCTCAATGCTGCTTTTGTTTACATTTCGGCGTCACTCTTTCTCTTTCTCTACCTCTCTTTTGTATGTATGTGTGTGTGTGTGCTGCTTTTTTGGCGCCAAAATAGCCCAACTGTTGCAAGTGGCTGAACAAACTCGAATTATAATAAAAAAAATCAGCATATGGCTGGAGCTTTATACACTCAGGCACCATTTAATCGACTATCCGCAGCTGCTCTTGAATTTAGGTAATAAGCTACGATATCAGCTTTTGTTGTATCATCGAGGTTGTCTAGGAAAGTTAGTCCGAAGGCAGTAAGCCTGAATCTGCTGAGAGCTGGACAATAATAAGGGAAGTGCTTCACGCTTTCCTCCTCTCTCTCATCCCTGCAGCTTCGGCAAAAGTATTTATTTACCTATAATTTTATAGATATAAATGTTACACTTTATAAAGTACAGAAAACTCGCTTTCGAGATACTGTTTCTATTTGTTATACAAGTATGCAAGAATCCTCGGTGTCTCTTAGTTCTCACAACTTTTATCAAACTTTTGTAAATCTATTCCGCATCAGGATCAGTACAGTTAAAGGATTTTTATTTAACAGTAGTTGTATTTTCCATCAATTTATATTATTCGTCATTTACATTATTTGCTGTTTATCAATTGAGATTCTTTCTTCAGAGGATTAAATGCAAATTTATTAAAAAGTTTTGTTACCATGTGTATGAGTTTCGGATCCGGATCAAGGCTTTGTTTAATTATTGACAGTTGTAGTTTATTTAAATGACCACATTATTGATTATTAATTTGAACATGCAAATATTAGAATCGCATCATGGCGTCTTCATGTTGCATTTTTAGAATTTGGCCTTTTTGGTACTACCTTGTACCCCTGAACCCTGGACCCATCTTTCCGTAAACACTAACTTAACTTTTAACGTAAAATCTGCTAATGCTTTTAGTCTCCACTTCTTAAAAGCTGCTTAAAAGAATATTTCTTTTAGTGAATCATAAAATCATAAAATTTTTTAATTATCCCATCAGACCAAAACTTAAAAATACCACGAAGAGAAAAAGAAATTAAGAACTGGCGCTCAAACCTTTAAAATAAATTTCCATTTCCATTTCGAGCACATATTTAGTTTGGGAGTCATTGTGCACAGCTTAGCTGCTGTAGCAACCCACTCCCGGTTTGAGAAGCACTCCACGCAACAATGCCAAGTGCTCTAAAACTGTAATGAAATAAAATAATCATAAAATCTGAATAGACTAGTTTCTTAGGAATGGCTTCTTAACGAATGGTCACACAATTTATGGTTTAGTTTTCAAATAAAGTGCCTTTTAATTAAATTTATGAACGTAAAGTGAAAATTTAAAATAATTGAAATGCACATAAACCGTTAATTGATTGATTAACTACACTCTTAAGCTGAATGACCATAAACTTCACAAAATAGCCTGATTGAGTACTAATTAAGTATATTGGTGTCATTTTCATATTAATGGGAAAGCTCATTTTTTTATGTATGTACTTGTACTCGTATGTAATTTTTTTAAGCTACCACAACAAATATTTTCACTTGATGAGTAACAAATTTTAATATCTGGTCGATTCAAAATAGTTTATTTTCTCATTTATTATTTTAAAAGCGTGAGAGAAAAAGTTTATTAGCTTCATATATTGCATGACACTTCAGTTGGCACTAAATATAAATCAAAAGCCCCAAAAATCAGAAAACCTGATAATCCAAAAAAATAATAATAAAAACTGAATTTTAGGTATATACTTGTATTATACATGTGCGTGAAGAGTCACCAAAGAGCGGGTGGCAAATTCATGGAAGGCTGTGTGTGGGGAGAATTTATGACCAGGGTAATAGATTTGTTTACCCTGCACATGAAAGTGTATAAGGGTATGCTAGTTTTGTGCTAATGTTTGTAACGCACAGGAGGTGGTATGGCACAGCCCACAAAATATATGTATTTTTGAATCCGTATGATCAGACGAGTCGATATAGCTATGTCCGTCTGGTATCCATATTCCTCTGACCCATAGGCAGGTAAGGCTTTTGTTATTGTATTGCGATTAAAATATATGCTATTAAAACTGCACAAAAACATATGTCTCTACATATTTAAATAAAATAAAATAAAATATTTTTTAACCCTCAACACAAGTAAGAGGGTAAGGGTATCCTATTTTATTTTATTAAATTAACCTAATTTTAAAAATATCATCATTTTTTATTTTTTTAGAAATGGGTAAAGGGTATTAGGAGTTGGACCTGCTCGACTCTAGCATTTCATTCTAGTTATTAATAGCTTTTAATAGTGCAGGCATATTAAATACATATTGAATATCTTTGCATATACAAGTTAACAGAGCGCTGTTAACTAACAGAGCGGAATGTTAAACTTAACATAGAAGGCTGTTGGAGTTTGAAATTGAATTGGGGCACAAGTTGTTCAGTTATTTGGCAGACGGCTATATAGTAGTAGAGCACATATGCATCCATATAGTATATAAAATATATTATAAGCTGCACGCAGCGAGCAACCCTTAAACATTGGCAAAATGACAGAAATCAAATCACTGAAATATTTATGGCATATTAAACTGAGCCACAAGCAACAATGCGCCGGGCATAAAGGATTGAAAGTCGTGCGCTTTCTTAGAGCACCCGACATGAATAATAATAATAATAAAAATATTGTACAGCAAATCATGTAAGTGGGAATGTATGCATATATGAATGTATACACATACACATACATATATATTTTATAACAAAAAAAGAATGGCAACTGAGTAAAAAAAAAGAAAATAAAAACAGAAGTCAGCAATCCGTACCATTTCCACCCACACACACACACACAGAGATTACTGAAAATTGTATAGTAGCTAATGCAATAATAACAACAAAACAAAAGCGATGAGAGCATTTTGTGTGGAGTATAGAGAAAGGGAAAGCTACGGAAATAAATAGAAAAAATGCAAAAACAGCATGTCGCCATTTTAAAAGAGACGCCTTCCGTTTTTATTACACTTCCCTACACTGCAACTGTTAGTTATATAAAGAGTGGGGAATTCTGATAGTAAATGGATTCAGAAAACCCTCATAAAGGCATCTGCAATATTTCCAAATGAAGAAGGAATGTAATTACTAGCGTAATAATTTAACAGTAATTTAATACTTGAATGCTTGGATGGGTTTTACAAATAATAATAATGAATAAAATAAATAAAGGGAGGAAGAAGCACTAAAGCATAACTCTAGAAGTTACAAGCTAGTTCGATTTGCTCTAACTACAATTTCTGGATTCAATAAATATCAGGAAAGGTTAAAAAAAAATTTTAAGACGTTGAATTCGAAAAGATAAAATAATCTGTATGGCTTAAACTTGGCAATGTATGGGTATTATTATGAATCGTATTTTTAGCTTCCAGTTTATTTGTCTCGATATGGATGCAGTTTTAATTTAAAACATTATGTTAGGTACTCAATTCTTTCGTCGCCTGCATATTAAGACCCCTCATCTCTGATCCCTAATCCCTGATCTGTAGACAACATTTCTGCCTAATCGCATCGGCATTTATGTCACCTTCGTAGTAAGGCAAGTTATTCGGGTAGCCTTCCATAAAATGGTGGCTGGACTTTTTCTTATTTTTATTCCGTCGCTCTCTGGCAGCGGAAGCGGAAGTGCTTAACGCTTTTCATATCCTCAGGCTGCTAAGTGGTGATATCTTTTGCCTTTTATATCGGTTTATGTCACAAACAAACACACACTCACACTCACACACACATATACATATACACCTAAGCCCCCATAGAGGTAGGCGTGTGTGTATGCTGAGTGTGTATCTCTCCGACTGCCGTTGAATGCTGACCGTGACAGTTTTGCTGTCAAGGGTTACCAGACACCGAACACCCCCAGCCGCCCATAACTGTCCGAAACATAAATGACATTTATATTGGCCGGGCATTAGAAGCCAAACATTGCAGCGCCATTTTGGCGATAAAAATAAAAGCAGAGCCAGAGATTTGAAACAAAACAAAACAAAAACAAAAGACAAAAAAATAACAAAATGGGGGCTGAAATATAAATCGAATTTTTACGACTAAGCAGTCGAATGGTGCGGCCACGCCCCTTAAAAGGATCCAAGTTATGAAATAACTTTTTAGCATTTTTTCTGCTGCGGTTTGCAAGCGTTTTGCAATATCGGCAAACAACAAACAGTGCAGAATAGAGAAGGGACTGGCAAGTTCAGCCACCAACACAGCAACAACAACAAAAACAACAGCAACTACAATCAATATATGAAACCTTTGACACGTCACGTGGTCAGCAAAGCGAATGCCAAAAGGCTTTAAGAGTCAAATAGTGCCTGCCTGCCTGTCATGCCAGCGAAAAGGCAAACTCTCAATGACGAAAGATTGGGTGTGTGTTAGGCGGCCTAAAAGGTGTGCGTGTGTGTCACACACACACACATACACACACACACAACCAAACACACACAGGCTGAACAAGAAGCGCTCGTTTAAAGCGCAAGTTCAACGGTCTCGCCTCATAAATTCAACTCCGACGTCAATACACACACACACTTGCACATTCACATACATGCTACACACGCGTATGTGTGTGTAAACAAAGCACACACGTGTTGCAGCACTGAGAGAAATGAGCTGCTAGATTATGGTCACTACTAATCAATTAATTGTGCCACAACTTCTATCTATAATTCACAACATTCTTCCATTCTGCTGAATGTCCTCAATTGGATCAAAACAGTGTCCCAAATTGGTGAATTAATTAAATAGTCAAAAGGTTCATAGCTATAACATAATGGCAATTAAAAACCGCTAGAAAATGGCTTACAAATCCCTATAAATAGCTAGAAAATCCGCTTGAAAATGGCTAGAAAAACAAGTATAGAAAGTCCCCTAAAAATAGAAAGAAAAATGGCTAAAACACTATAAATAGCTAATAAACCCGCTAAAAAAAATAAATAGGAAACCTCGCCAATGATTCCCAATACAGTTTTCTAGAGTCCCGGATAACACAGTTCTATTTCGTATTAAAAATATATTGCTGGAAAACCCTAAAACCACCAAAAGGGGCGATGCATAAAAATCACGACCTACCAGGTAGACATAAATAAACCAAAGGGCAAGTCAACTGCTAACGATTACGAGTTTATTTTATCCAAAGGGTCGTACTTATGGCCAATAGCAGAACATCAAGTTTGTTTACATTTCAGATTTTATCATTACAAAAAAAAAATTTTATTACATATGAAATTAAAAGTTTGTGAACATTTCAGATTGTAGCGTTACAACAAATTTTTTATTACAGTTTGTTTACATTTTTGAATGGCCTGTTAGCATCGGAATAAGTGCTGCTGTTTGTTTACATACACATTTTAATTCTCTAACAGTTTGTTTACTTGCTGTTCGCTTATGCCTGTTATCGTGTATTGGTTTCGTCACCAAAAAGGTTCGTCCCTATCATAGCTCCCACTCGACTTAAATTCAACTGCAATTTTTGTTCGATAATATTGCCTAAAACTAGTGCAAACGATTAAATTAAATTGTTGCAGCCCAATCCATTATTCTCAGTGTCTTGCGGCAATATTTGGACAGACAGATAACGACCGATACACACACACACACATACACACAGATACACACACCTACACCCACAGCCGCCGTTCTGGTCGCTTTGCGTGCATGACGCACGCTGATTAAATCCTTTGGGCGCCTCTAGCCGATGTTTGGTCGCTTGTTTGTCCGAGACACGCTGCAGGTGACAAAGTTGCCAAACAATATTCTTTTTTCGCCTCTGTTTTGTTTCAAAATACATACATATAGTATAGTACATATATTTTTTGTTTGTTTCTTTGTTTCGTGCTCTCTAACATTTGAGTTGTGTAGCGTGAATGTGTATTTGTGTGTGCATTAAACACTTCGGGCTTCTGGAAAAGGGTTTCAAATAAAAATCACTCATGCATGGGCTGAAACGACCCAACATAAATAGCTTTTTGGGCGCCCAGCGCCTGAGTTTCTCTTCCTGATCGCTGTTGTTGTTCTTATTGCTGCTATGTGGGGCCTAAATCATATTAATGATTTTTCTTTTGGGTCATGTTTTTTGCTTGTATTTGTTTATATGTATGTACACTATATAGTACTATATGTATGTAGGTTTGTATGGCGAGTTACATTAATTACGCAAAATTAAATTTTATATCGTCGCATTAGCAAAAAGCTGCCCGGTCAAGGGTCGCACAAAAACTTTTTTGTTGCCGTATATTTTTTTCAGCATTTCATTTTTTATATATTCGAGACCCGCCGAACGCCTCTTGGGTCGCCTGTCTGTAGGTAGGAACGCTTTGTCCAGCTCGGTTGCAGCTTTATTTTAATTTATGATTGAAAAAAAATTGAAAAAATTAAATGCCGCTGTGCCAAAATCCGCTTTTGGTCATTAAGGCTGCAACAGCGCACAGTGTGCCGTACTTAGGAGTCCTTGCAAGGATGGACAGAAGTGTGTGATTTCTTACATACACTGATCAAGAATATGTATACATTGTGGGATCTGCCACGACTTCTTCTGTAACTTATTCCTGATGGATCTATTTTGCGGGTGGGCTCAGTCTACAATATTTCCAATTCTGTAGGAATTTAAGAAATGTTAAAAAGACCTTAATGCGTCGAGAGTGCAGGTTATTGTTTACGTTTGTTTCGCAGATAGTTCCACGGATCCTTTTACCATTAATTTCTCGAGAGACCTTTCAGTTTCGACAAAATGAGCTTCAGAAGTAAGTTGTGTCTTCAATTAACAAGTCAATTCAAGTGAAGTAAACGCATTTCAACTAAAAATAATAATGAATTTTAATGTTTCAAATCGCGCAAACATCGAAGTTTGCCAATAATAGAAGTTTCAGGTGGTCATAAAATTTAATAATTGTCCAACTAAGGACAGATCTTAAATAGAGAAATAAAGAGAGAGAAAAAATGTTTCAAACGAGCTTGTCATTTGTTGCAAAATAATGCTAAAGTTTATAAGGGGGGCCTCAATTGTGCGTGTCCTGGAAATCCATGAAGGTTATGTTAATTGCAAAACTTAGATATGCCATGTAAAACCCTATATTTAAAAAATTTCATCTGAATTTATTTACATTTTCACTAAACTAGTAAAGCCGTTTATCCTTTGGGGACTTGCTATATACATTGGCCAGCAAAATGTCTTGCGAAATGATACTCCATTCAAATTTCAATTTCAATTTATTCACATTTCTTAAAAACATTTTGAATTAACAAGTGAGGTGGGGATATCTTAATGCTAAGAGTACAGGCAGCTTAGCATTTTCAACTTAATTAAACAAAATGGATAAATTAAACAAAAAAGACCCATAAATCGTAATAACTTTAACCTAACTAAATACTAAACTAACTTATAGAAGTTTTTTAATATTTATAAATGTTATATTTTATGTATAAGCTAACTTATATAAGTTGTTTAATATTTAAATTTTATATTATTTATATGCAAGAATGTAGAATACATACATCTGTTATTGAATCTGACGTTTAGGCGAGCAATCCTTTCAGCAACAAATGCAACGTTTGCTATTTGGTGTACATCTGCAGTGGAAATGATTTAAAATGTCTGTTAATAAAAGATCATTCAAAAAGACACTACGAAATAACCCGCGTGGCAATTTCCACGTTACCAATAAGTGGGCGGCCAAATAATTCCCCAATACCCAAGGGTATCGTGTAACATAAACCAAAAAAAAACAAGAGAGAACGCTACAGTCGAGCAAGCCCGACAGTGTAATACCCTGTACCCAGGTAAACTTCCGTCACTGAGTTATATGCGCCCATAGCAGCAGCAAAAAGAGGAAGAAGAAGAGCGAACTTGTTGCTGCAGTTTGGAGGGGTTGTACTGGCGAGAATTTGTTTCGCTAATAACTTTTCTTAGAATTGAATAAAATTTTATACAACAGTAGACAATTATATATAAATTATGTGTGCAAAGTTTGGTTTAGGTAGCATTTGAAATGTAGACGCTATTGACGAAATTCTGTAGCGGTGGAAGGGGGGGAAAATTCCAAAAAATAAAATAAACTCGTCCTTACTCGGACCTAGGAGAATCTGGATGCCAACTTTGGTTCTTCTAGCTTTTATAGTTTCTGAGATCCTCGCGTTCATCCAGACGGACGGACGGACAGACTAGATCGTCTGTCTAGATCGATTTCTCTCGTCATGCTGATCAATAATATATATACTTTATAGGGTCGGAGATGCTTCCTTCTGTATGTTACATACTTTGCACAAACCTAATATACCCTTTTTACCCTACGGGTACAGGGTATAAAAAAAAAGAAGAAGATCATTCATTATAGTTCCAGCTGAAGAAAAATGACGACATCCGCTTAACTTTATTTCGCTCAATTCGTATAGCTCTCTTGGCTATTTAGGCCATTGTGTTACTGAACAGTGATTACAATATATGGTGGATATACATATATGTATGTATGTTTATTTATCATTGATCAAAATGTAAATAAAAGGTAGTATGTGCATAACAACAACGTTCATAACACTGTGCACAGGAATGTGTTGTCATCCTATTCGTTTTTTTCCCTTTTTGAAAAATTTTGGTTGGTTTTGGTTTTTTTTTTCGTCCTTAGACCAGTCGTGCACACGCACATGTGACTTTGGTTAAAGCGGTTTTTGCAGCACCCGCTGATAGATTTATGCCTCGGCAATGCGGCGCACTCATTAGCGCACTGTTGTATGTACACGTGAGTGTGTGTGAGTGTGTGAGTGTGTGTGGCATATTATTGTAAATTTACAATAGTTTAGTTGCGTCAACAGAGTGCGGGTTTTGTGCTTATGCATCGCCGATATATGTGCATATTTAGTATTTGTATGTATGTTGGCAGATCTGTACAGTTTGGTTGGGAGTTTTATCGCTTTGTGCCATAAATTACGTGGGGCGGCAAAAATCATGACGCGACCGGCGCCATCACCAGAGCTCGTGCAACATTTTATCAGCGTCAATGGTCGCGAATAAGCCTTGTTAGCAGGGGCGACTAATTAGACCACAAATAGCTCTGCCACTATAGCGAACAATGCCAATAACAACAACAACAACAATAGCAACAATGGCGCGGCAAGTTAATAAATTATTTAAATAGCAAAAGCAAATTATTTGAGTGCAGCTAACGAACTAATTCGATGGCCAGGCCAACATGGCGTATGATGCATGTGATTAAAACTACATATATTTGTACAGGGTGCGCCATCTTTTATGTCGGTATGCAAACATTGAATATCCTTGAAAATAAACAACCGTATGAGATATTTTTATTTAATTTGGTTCTGTACAATTTCTTGAACTGCGGTTTTCAACACTGGTCTACTCAAGTCAATCGGCTCACTAATGACAAAGTTATTCAATATCTACATACCGACATAAAAGATGGCGCACCCTGTATGTATGTGTGTACTTACTGGTAGTAATTTTTAAAGGTTTAAAATGCTTAGGGTGCTGGCTCAGTTGGGATCTAAAGAAACCATTAATTTAATTGACAATTTTTTACAAGATTTCTTTCCTTCATTTCAAAAACAATACTTTGTACGCCTGGCTTATAAATCTTTCCCTACCAGCCCAGAGACTATCTATATTCTTATTATTTATTTTATTTAGTTGACTCACAATTACTGATGTATATTTTAATTTTTTATAAATCATTTTTGTTTTTTTGTTTTCTTTTTTTATTCTTTTTTTATTCTTTTAAAAACTTGGCTTATTTTATTTATTTGGGTGTGAATCTGAGCATAGCTGTTTGGAGGGGAATTACAATTTTATTTTATTATTTTTTAATTTGCAAATATATTTTCTCCACTCGCCACCATATAAATGAATTGCAGAACTGATTCGTCCCTGGAATTAAAGATAAATACCTTCCTAATTATCAAATGAATAATTGTCCTACAAATATGGTAAATGGAGAGCTTACTTCATTTGTCAGCATTCCTTAAAGCATTTAAAGGAGCCAACATTTTGTCAACTTTTTATATAATTTCCTGCTTTTGGTACCAACTTTCCTTGTACGAGTATTTGGCATTTAAGTTTTGTGCAGTCATTGCCATTGTCTGTGGCAATCAAGCTGCATGACTGCGTTTGTTGCACACACGTGAGGCGTGCATCCATGTGTGTGTGTGCGTGTGTATGTTTGTGAGAGAGAGAGAGTTGTGTATGTGTAAAACCGCCACAGTGTGTGGCATCGTCATCATCATTAACGGTGTTGCGGAGCGCTCGAAAAAGTACCAGCAAGCGCACTCCGCTTGCGAGCAATCCTGGCCAATTCTTGTGGCTGTTGTCTTTGTGCTGATTGCGCTCAATTGAAGCCTTGAGGCATCCACTGCCTGATGCACGCATGCAGGCACACGGCCACCCGGGCAGGTGGCAGGGTGGCAACCAGGCAGGCGGGTCAAAGGTACAAATCAAACGGCTGATACCAGTACGACTAAGCTGTCATAGGCAACGCGTTTTTCACAATTTGCCACCGAATGCCAGCGTTTCCCACTGGCTTTCAACCTTCTGTTGCATCAATCAGACCCGCATGTCGATGCACACACTTAGACACACCCGCACACACTTAGTTGCACTGTCTCTGACAGCCCCTCTGTGAGCTCTCCACTTGATGGGCTCATAAATGTTTCAGCTTTAATTACATATTTCAACAAATGCCGACATACAATTACAATATTCTACACTCAGAGGAAACCGGCTATATAGGTTTCTATTCTATTGAATCGATAGAAACTTTAAAAATGATTAATTAAAATACATTTGAAATAATATTCAATTTAAATATCCCTGTAAGCAGTTTTATGTTTAGGAAATCCCCTGAGGAATACTGTTGGTAAACTTTCAAATTTTTGATTCGAAACAGGTAGAAAAAATTGACCAAATTATTAAAAATAAAAACATATATTTGTTATTATTGTATTGCTAGTTTTCGTTAATATGTCCAGCAGAATTTAAAAAATTTCATCATTTAGTTTCAAAAGATTTTTTCTCATATATTTTTTTCAAAGTCCATCAACTGCCAGGCATTCCCTAACGACACATAAATTAGTAAGCACATAAGACTCAGTTATTTAAACTATTTCTGGTATGTGATGATGTCTTTCTCGCAGGGGAGACCTGTCAGTTGTAGAGTTTTCTCGGGTGGTTAGGGCGCAAATTTTAAATAATTGAAACATTTATAAAATAAATAAGTAGTAGCAGTAGGTCAGGAGGAAGTGGTATTTATAAACTATTAGAGCTATTAGAACTGATAGTAGGGAAGTTAGTAGGAAAGGCGGAAGAGAAGGTAGTAGGAAAGGTAGTAGGGAAGGTAGTAGTTAAGGTAGTAGAGGAAGTAAACATATATAGCAGCAGCGGAACTGTAATGGGTGTAGTAGTAGTAGTAAGTAGTTGTTGGAGTAACAGCACCTGTATGGGAATTGTTTATTTTATTTAATTATTCATACATATGTATATATATTCGATTTCGCACTATGAAGAGCCACTATACATAGATACGAAATTTATTCTCAGAAATCTTTAGAACTCAAAAAAGTTTTTACTACAAGCTTGACTACTGTACTGCTTATTGCTTTGGCAGCTATATGATATAGTAAGCCGATTTTGATGTAAGTTTTAGATTATAGTAAGAAACTGGCTTTGGTACATTGATTAACTGTTATGCCAACTGGTTCAATGACAGATATAAAATATAGAATTCTAGAATTTTGATCTGTGCATGGATAACACTAGTCTACATTCCAAGTTTGTTATCGTTACAAACTTCTTGGGGCTTGTACGTACAAAAAAATTGCAAGTAAAGGGAATATGCATAATGAAGTTTCATTTCCACAACAAACCAATCAGACTTTCCCTTAGCAGCTGTTCGGGCCATTGCCTCACACACTAAAAAACAAAAATGGTGTACCTATGATAAAAATGTGTACCACTTGTGAGACCCGATTTGGCAACGCTATTAAAGATGTCTTCTCCATAAAATCTACAGATGGCTAGTGCCAGAATAATCACGGACTAATCATAAAAAAAAACTGAAAACACTTTTGATTGTCGGGCATTTCAGGGACTCTGTGCTGGAGCAATAAATATTGCAAATATTTTTCAAGTGTATTGTGGCACACGCTGCGTATGCGTAATGTTGCATAATTGCATATTGGCTCTTTGCAAATTATGGCAAATTTCATGCACAAATCACTTTATCGTTAGCCTAAATGCAAAACATTCTCTCTATAAACATACAGACACGCAAATCTACGAGACGAGTTGGTGTGCATGTGTGTGTGTGTGTGTGTGAGAGCGAGAAGCAAAGCTCGCATAATTCAAATGAAAATTAATTTGTTATTAGTTTGCACAAACAAATGTTGGCGCAACAGGCAGACATACTATAGCGACCAAATCTGACTGGTCAGGCATAGAAACAAATAAACAAACACACGTACATACATATGTACTTATATACACACTTAGTATGTATGTATGTTTGTGTGAATATTGAAGAGTGTATAAACAGATTTTCAATAAGTCTACTTTAAAGCGCTTATTATGCACAAGCACACAACATGCTCATTAGCATATGGTAGGGGAATCAAGGGGGAGGGGAGGGGACTCATAGGTCCAAGATGAAAGCGCTTGAAATATGCTTAAGAGCAATTTACATAAAAAAATTGTCAACGCTGCGTCTCCCACTAAAAATAACGTTGAAAATCGAGAAAAAGGCCAAACACCGACAAAAATTTACGTATGTATGGCGACAACAATAACAACAACAACAAGAACAACAATACCATAGGCAGCGACAGCGACAGAAACAGAAACGACAACGTTGGCACCAATAGCAGCAGCAGCAAAAAAAAAATATAAAATTGACGAAAAACTAAAAATGAGATTCAAATAAACCTTAAAATTGACTCAACGCGCTGAGCAGCTATAGCAACAACAACAACTACAACAACAGCGTGACAGCCGGCAGCACAAGAAATTAACACAAAATCAAAAAGAAAATAAACGAGCTAAGAAGTTCCCTGCAGATGCACCCAAGCTAAATACCCTTTACTGTGCCTTACAACAGAAACTTTTTGCTTCTTGGCCCTACTGTCGTCCGTATTATGTAAATTTGTTTTAAAGATTATTTTTAACTGATTTCAAATATAATCAAATTGCTTAATATGCAGTTCCAATATATATACCCATTAAAAAAAAATCTGCTTAATACAGAAACTGTTTTTAAAATCCTTCTTGCTCCTAGCTCTAAAGATTGAAATCGATAGAAGGGCGTTTAAGTATGTACATATGTGCCAAAAAATCATTTGTACCACTTTTCTTTTGGGTGTCACAAACCTACACATCAAAAACAACAAGCCCTTATACTGCACGATTCAGTGCAGGGTATAAAGAAAAGAAAATGTTAAGCAGAAAAAAACGAAATCGTCAGCATGACAAAGTCAAAGCCAACAACAACAATTTCAGCACAAGTTGCAGTTGCAGCACGTTTCCAAAGCCACTAACGGTGCATGTGCAAATAACATATCGTCGAACATGTTTGAAGCAAAGTGGTTGTGCGAGGACTGACTGAATAGTTCCTAAGATCACAGTGGTAACGGTTTGATTTATGCGATGTACAAACATTGTTATGTTAATTTATATTAAGAATAACCCCAACACTTGCATACCCCATACCCATCAGCTTTAAATTTAAAAGCTCTTATTCCAGATAATACTTTAAAATGGTAAAATACACTTTTACTATTTAGGGAAGGGTCATATTCGGAGTTCAAACATAGTATGCGATATCAAAAATGGGTTATTCGTTGAATTCCGAAAAATTATAGAGTAAGTTCGCTCGCTCCTTTTGAACAAATACGCAACATTTACTAATTTTGATACCGTACAATTTAATCGAATTCTAAAACGAAAACATGCGTCTCTTCACTTAACATCTTTATTTAAATCTTGAAGCTCGCTTAAACTTGTAGTTTTGTAATTGTTATTTTATTTATCACCTTTTATCACATTAAAGTATAATATCCTCACGTACCGGTTCTTGCATAGCCAGCCCCACTGTGCGCTGGTTGCGCGCTTACTCATAACCAGCCCACACACCACCCACTCACACATGCAAGCGAACTCAAAACGAGCTTCCATACACAACAATGTTCGTTCGTGTTGTTTGCCGGCAAAGGCAGCAGCAGCAGCAGCAGCAGCAAAAGAAGAAACAGTAGAAGCAGCAGAAGCAGCGACAGAGACGGCGCGACACGTTCGCTCAGTTTGTTTACTAACTTCGTGGCGTGTGGACGTGTTGTGAGTGACGCTCTTGTGCATTTTGGACGTGTTTTACCGTCGCTGGCGGCCAACGACGAACAACACCAAAGTGTGAAATGCTAAAGAAATGAAGTAGTGATGCGCACAGGTTATTTGTCATTGTAATCAGCATTGTACTGCTTTTGACTGCACAGTTCCGTTTGTTTACAAGTATTTGTGTGTAAGTGCGTGTGCGTGTGTGTTTTATTTGCATTATGAGTACATATTGTGTGCTTTTGTTGTTTGCCGCTAATTAAATGCCTTTTGTATAGTATGAGCTAAAAGTAAATGAAGAGTGCACAGAACAGCAGCAGCAGCAGCAGCAGCAACAACAACAACAAGTATTTCGCAACAAAAGCCATAACAACAACCATACAAATATTGAAAATATACAACAATACATGTACATGCATTTGTATGAGCTTGTGATTGTGTGTGTGCGTGAGCGTGTACTTATGCTAGCAAGAAGGCAATAAGCTAAAAAAGCAAAAAACCAGTTTTGAAAACTCAGCGCGCGCGTTGTCTAAAAGAAGAAGAGAGGGAGAAGCCAACAACAACAAAACCAACGGCAAGGCGACGCAAGCAGCGCATCAAGTAAGCAAATCGTACATATGTATGTATGCACATGTGTGTGTCTGTGTTTGTGTTGTCTCTCTGTGCACTCCTCTCATGTCTTGTTATTCTGGCTTTGACTCGTTTCATCGCCCATTCGTCTGTGGCTCTTTGTAATTTGGCGTGTTTGTGCCACCTTCAGTCGCCGCCGTCGCCCACACATTGCCGCAGTTGCCGTTGACGCCGCTGCCAGCGTCGCGGCTTAAACAGGCTTTGGCGCACAAAAAAGTACGTGAAATGTTACTTTAATTTGATTAAAGAGCAGCTTTGCCTCGCTCGCTCGCGCGCACACACACACAACATATACATATGTGCATGTGTGTGTGAAAGAGTATGTGTGTGTGTGTATTTTGCGACAACTTGTTGAAAGAATTTTAATTTGCAAACTAGTCAAAAACACATGCCAGCCGTAAAATATGTGTACGCCAACTTTTCGCCAAACTGTGAACTGAGCAAAAAAGAAGAATAAACGAGTAGAGCGATAAAGCCCGGCCCTAGCCTGTATTCGTTCCGCTCTCCGCTGCGGTCCGGTACAACTAATATATACTCTGTGGCTGGGAACGGTGCCATGGGGCAGATGAATATAGTACCTATTTGACTTATAAATACTGAATTGGATTATCGTAATTAAGAAGCAAGAGTTTGGTAGTAAGGATGATTGTAGCACCGATTGATTCTATTGCAGTATGATATCTATTTGACTTATAAATACTTAATTGGATTATCGCAATTAAGAAGCAAGAGTTTGGTAGTAACCATGATTGTAGCACCGATTGATCCTATTGCAGTTCTATGATACTACTATAGGTAGCCGACTTTAATGAAACTCCTTATTTTATAGTGAGGCACTATAAGAATAGATATCTAAGTACTTCTACTTATGTGACCTTTATATACACTTATAGGTATATATCTTATATGGTTTGTAATAAGCTTGCTTTGCGTATGGATAAAACAGATCTATAGTACAATGTTTGGTGTCCCAAGCTTTTACGATTCAAAAGCTTTCGGTCTTCATACAGACGGGTCTGGCACACTTTCCTCTGACTTATGGTGCTTATAGGTACACCCTTTTTCAATTTGGAGGAGAATAATTTTAAATCACACTAAATTAAAAACTAAACTAATTTGCGCAGTTGCTTTTGGGACATGTTACAAACTTTTTTTACGCTTGTCTGTCTGCGCGCTCCACTTTGTTGACGAAAAACTCATTTAAACAGCAGAAACAACAGGCAACAAGCAGCTACAACAACAAAAGCGTCAACAACATAAAGCAAAAAATCAACAGCAACAACAACAATGCGTCAAACTTTTTAATTGTCAACTTTAAGCCGAGTTCGAGTTCGAGAGGCTTCTTTCTGCCTCTGCCTCTTTCCATTCGTTTCTGTCGCAGACAGAAGGCCACTAATTGAAATTTCGTTTCTTTTATCGTGCATTCCATTCTATAAAATTTTTTTAATAAAAACCAAACAAAATACCAAAAAGCTGTGATAGCGTAAACTTTTTCTGTAGGCAATGCCAAACTTTGGCATTTGTTTACTGTCATTGCAGCAATGTTGTGGTTTATTTGCAAACTTCACAAATGCCCATCCATGTTGGCACTGAGCGCTCATAAACAAGTTACAATACATCTACATGCACATACCTTCTTACAAATACATACATACATACATACATACATACATACATACATACATATGTATAGTATGTTCTAAACAAGGCAACTGGTCTGGGCAGATGAAAGATGCGGTTTTGCAAAACTGGCATCAACTACCAACTATGCTTCTTAAGTGACCAG
This sequence comes from Scaptodrosophila lebanonensis, assembly GCF_003285725.1. NCBI lineage: Eukaryota > Metazoa > Arthropoda > Insecta > Diptera > Drosophilidae > Scaptodrosophila > Scaptodrosophila lebanonensis. The sequence continues at coordinate 11,789,459 of NW_022060548.1, read as the reverse complement.
CAGAGTTTCCTTTGATATGCTTATCAATTAACCAGACATGCTATATACATTACATACTTAAATGCAGCAAATACAGTTAATATAGTTATGGCCATTCAATTCCATTTAACAAAATTTAAACACTTTTGCTTCAACATAAACCACTTTTATGTTTTCGTATTTAACTGGATCATAATATCTTACTAGATCTCAATATTTATTTATTTATTATACAGAATAAAGTGGGTGAAGACTATGCATAGTTGGCAATGTAATTAAATTTTTTGGAACCTATTTGTGCGATTAATCCATCATCATCCATTGAATCATCTAATCCAATTGTGTTTCTTTGAAGATTATAAAATCGTTGGTAAAGATAATGAAGTTGTAGATTCGTTGCCTCCATTTTAGATAACACTCAAAAAAGAAGTTTTTTGTGCGATTAGCGTATTAATCTGACCCAATTGTGTTTCGTTGAAGATTATGAAATCGTTGATAAAGATGATGAAGTTTAGATTCGTTGGCTACATTTTCGAAAACAGTCATAGACCCAATAGTGTGTCTTTGAAGATTATAAAATTGTTGATAAGGATGAAGTTGTAGATTCGTTGGCTGTTAACATCAGAGGTAAAGCATTACATTTAAGATGACAGTCAAATGACGGAATATGGATAGTGAAAGGCATTGAAGATGATGATGTTTTTGATAAGACCAAGGTATTACAATATGAAGACAGGTTTTAAATAGTAAATCCCTTAATTTCTAACCATTCAGTATATATATCTATATTTGGATACTTAACTTCTTAATGCAAGCAACAAAATGAGGAAAAACCAGTCTTTTGAAACTATTTGCCTTTACACCTTTGTGGAATCTTTAGACTTTGGCATAATTAACACCGCGAACTTTGCGTAAGGGCATGAAAGGCATGTTAATACGGTACCAAGTTGTCTCGCAACTCCTTAAGACTCATCCTGCAGCTACTTGATGCGTTCTTGCCACCTCTGTTGCACCCAAAGCAAAAACAAAAGCAACAGCAACGATGGCGACGCATCCGCATCGGCATCGGCATCTGCATTTGCTTTGTGAGTTAACTTTGTTAACGCCATTTTTCATTTACTTTCTACGCACAAATTAAAAGTTTTTGCTTTGCCCAGCAACTGTTAACTACAAACTATACTTAATGTGTGCAACAAACTGCCAACAGCCATATCAGCAGCAGCAGTAGCGGCAGCAGCAGCAGCAGCAAGAACAACAATAACAGGAAGAAGAACAAAAACTGTTTTCCACCATTTACTGGCGTTAGATAACAGCAGATAGAACAACAGCAACAGCAGCAGCAACATAATAATAATAACAACAACAACAACATCTGAAGCATAGGCAAAAGTTTTCCTAAAAGGCGGACCACAAACATTCAACACTTTCACCAGAGACAGCAAATATTTGGAATTTTACATAATTTATGTGCACGAAATTCTAATAACATGGCTCTACATATCCCATAGCAAGTGTGTGTACACTTGGAGAAAAAACACGATCAACAATATTAGGGTAGACTGCGTTGTTTGAAAACTCGTTTGTTGTAGGAACTATACTATACGTTTACTAAACATACGAATCTTGCTAGCCCTTCTTTAAATTTGTATACCACTTATAAAGCCACTACAGAAAATAATATTTATTATTATGGATCTGCAATTTGTTACATTTATTGTATCTAAATATTTCAATTCGTTTCGATAGATACTTTTTTAAAATTACCAGAACAAATTATCAGACATTGTTAAAAAAATATAAGGACTAAGTTTCTTAAAATGGATGAAACACAAATATTTTTTTCCTACTAAGAGACTTGTCCATTTAACGTTCATACAATAATGTGTCTATATATGGTTTGGAATAAACTTAGCCTGCAAAAGAATAAGATAGGTCTACACAATATGTTTAGTATTATTATCTATACATACAGGCAGTTGATCATGTTTTTCTCAATCTGATCATATATTTTTTAATTTTGTCAAAACTGGAATACCTTATGAGTGGCAACATTTTTTAATTTCGAGCCCAATTTTTGTTGAGTGTACGAATATCAAAATTCTTAGCAAATTGAAGCGTGCATCTGACAGCTTATAATTCCCAATCACTGTCAAACTTTTGGCACATGCAAATTTTATTGCCGTCTGTTGGTATTTTTTAATTGAACGAAATTAAATTTGCAGCAAAATGTAAGCACAAATACAAACGCACACACACACACAAACACGCTGACTACAAAGGTTGGGAAAATAAAATCCTATCTAAGTCTATGTGCATTTTGCTCGACTCCTGCATCGCATACCTCGCCATCAATATCAAAGTTGAAAGGAGATCCAAAGGCTGGCTGGATGACTTGGCAGGGGTGTGTGTTTGTGTGTGGATGGGTGGATGGGTTGGCCATTGGGGCAGAAGCAATTTGTGGTTGCCTTGCTTACAGGTCACTTAATGTTGTGCAGAGTTTTTGCAGGCAAAACGACATTTTCTCAGTTGCAAAGTTAAATCTCAAAAGGGACAGCAATAAGAAGAAAAGTACAACGCAGTAGAGCGACAACAATCCCAGAGTTATCACAATATTTTCATCAATTATTTTCCAATGTATTGCAAACCATCGAGGAAATGTACAAAAATATTTTGATAAACAACCGAACATCTCGGGTTTATTAAATAATGCAAGAAAGAGAAAATATGGGTATTCCATATTTGTAATATGAATTATGACTTCGAAGAGGACAACAAAGAATTTAATTTTAGGCATATCGACTGCTCTCAATAGGAGCAACTGAATTGGAATTGCAATAAATTTGCAATTTTATAACAGTTTTTCTTTGGCAATAAAGGTAGTCAGCTCTAGATTTACTATAAATTGCAAACAACTTGCCCAAGAACAATGAGTTTCATCTGTTACTGCAGTTTATTAACACTAAGTCTCACTTAAAAGGACTAGTTGTGGGTTTATGGGTCTGTGCTTTTTCCACCATTAAGCATAATTTCCAGATCTAAACATCTGGCAGACACAACATTCATGTCTAAAGGTGCATCAGAAAAATAGACACAAATTCGATCTGCCTGTGGCTAAGGGGAATATGAGTACCATGTACGGTTATTCTAGCTGTAATACTTTCTAGAATTCTTGCGTTCTTTCAGATGGTCCGACGAACCGATCGATAAAGAACAGATATGCTTCTCAGTGATACATACATTCGCCCTAAGCTAGGACAACATTTAATTCTTTGGGTACAGGGTATACAAGAACTGACATTACTTGCAATTTATTGTAAAGGTATTTTTTATTTTATTTTTATTTTTTTAATATTCTTGTGCTCGAAAGCAGACTTTTTGAATCTATTAGGAATAAAATGTTGAATAGCTTCCCAACTAGCTAACTGATTATTGGGTAATCTTTATAAAAAAGTTGCTGTCTGAATAGTTTTTGTCATTCAATATAGAAAAGTAAGAAGATCTTTATCTTTCAAAGTGGCATTTTAATTTGTTTGAGCATTGAACAAAGTCAATATGGAAAGGGTGCGTACAAATATAGGAACATACGAGTGCTTGATAGACTTGATAGAAAAGAGCCAAAGAATAGCATTGAATATGCGTCAAGTGCAAAAAATTTTAAAATTTATTGTAATATTATTCCTTAAACTCATTCCATCTTTGCCTGTTTAGCGGCAAAAGGAAACAAAAAAGCTTCTTCAGCGAACAAAAATATAGCGTGAAATTGGAAACCTTCTCTCTTCTCGAGCTTATAACTAAGAACCTGCTCACAGAAAACAACAGACCGACCAGTATTTGATTCAAATATTTGCTGTAGTTACAAAAAGCTTAGAGAATACCATTTAGATGTTGATTTTCAACTTCAATATATTGTGTAAATTGCCAAAAATGCTAACTTAAAATGGATTTAAGATTTACTTTCCGTTGCGAAGAAACATTCGAAAAGTGAATTTAATCCGTAAAACTTTGCAAAGTGCACATGCAATCGAGACAACCTTCACCGCAAATTTTCAGAGACAAACCTATAGGCGAATGATAGTGTTTTTGTTCTCACCACACGACCTGCAGTCAAGTAAATGGCAAAAGGTGCTCGTAGATGGGGAAAAAGGGACATTGCAATGACAAAACTGCATAGTTGCAACATGCAACTGCAACAGTAAGTGGAACTGGAGCAGACCGACAATCAAGCAACCACATGCTGCAAAAATATCAAGAATAGCTAAGCCCGAGAAATTGCATTCGCCTCCATGCCGAGTTGACTTCACCAACCAAATATTTTTGTAACTCAGAGCTGCAATGTATCTCTAAGGTAAACATTGCCTTGACTCGATGAATCATGACATTAGGTGAGGCATGTTCGTGTGTTGCTCTGAGTTTGTAAATATTTAATAAAGATTTTTGCATACATCTAGCAAAAATAATAATAATAAAAATAAATGAAGGCATAAATATTGCTAGCAGCTTGCATTCAACGGAAATTAAATTTGAATAAATAAATTGAGAAAGGAGCCAGCAAGAATTTGCATAAAATAACAGTTTTGTTGCTGGACGTGTTGGTGATAAAGATTCGTGATGGCACACCTTTAATTGTTTTGTCTTTTGCAGATAAATTGAATTTAAATTTAAAAAAAAAATGCTTTTCTCATGTGCAGCACTCAGTTGTCGCTCTTTCTTGCCTTAAATGAGACAACGAGCCGCATTAATAATGGCTTAACTAACACTGGCTGTGTTTATCTTAGGGCTGAGCAACCCACGCTTTTTGCTTACTGACTTGCAAGTTGCAACACAGACCAAAAACAACAACAACAGCAACAACCGACAACTACTTAATTGGCGTACGTGTTAAAGAGGTGAGTTATAGATGCATACTCTTCAAATGAAATGCCAGCTCACTGGAAGCAGACATTTGCAATTTGCGCTGTCTCGTCCTCATCTTTGCTGGCTGGCTTTGAGGCATGCCACAAGTTGCCGGGGCCGTGGCAGAGGCAGAGGCAAAGGCAATACACTCACCACATACACTCAGAAAACACGATTCCCTAAAACGCCTTCCCTGCTTCTCTCTTCTTCTCGGTCCATTGCATATATTGATTACTTCACTAATCAGCAGCAAATATCTGTAGAAACATAATCGAATCTAGCAAACTATGAACAATTTAGTAGAATATCAGATGCAGATACAAATGATATCTTAGCGAGAAAGGACATGCATAAAATGCTTGTTAAATATTAACCCAAGAATACTTGAAATACAGAATAATTGTATTCAGTATTTGAAAAATTGATTCTTGAATTAGAAATGTTGTAATTTTAAGATTAATAATTTTTCGTAAATATTTAGCTTAAATTGCGATTCAGCTTTGAGCAGAATTTTCTGCGCATTTATTTTCATTTAAGTTATTAACTTTGAATCCGATTTGAAGGGCGCATTTTTTAGCTAAAAACTTGAAAGTGCTCGATAATGAAATGAGTAGTTGGCTTTGAATATTAATGAACACCAATTGTTTAATTTATTCAGGTATTCACCTTTTTTCCTGCTACAGTCTTTCAATTTTTCCTATGATATAAAGAACCGATAGCTGGATAAAGGTATCTTCATAAAAAGAAAAATGGAATGTTAGCATTAAACATAAAGCTGTGCTTTCTGTTTAAAGTACTCTTGTAATTGCTAGGCTCAATGGAAACTTTCTATGCTGTTCTCCGGGTGCAGACACAAACATTAGGCATAGTCAGGTGTCTGTGTCTGTGTCTGTACGTTTATCCAGTCGGCACCAGGTGTGGGCAGTACGTGCAAAAAAACCAAATAACTAGCTGACTTAAAAGCGGAGCGGGGGGAGGAGCACGTATACGGAGCAGTGCCGGTTAAAAAAGACAAAGGAAAACAAAACGAGAGCCGGCCAACAAGCTATGTTTGCATTGCCAGTTTCCTTTGCTGCTGCTGCTGCTTCTTTTTGGTTGCTATTGTTGCTGTCTGTCTGCGGCTTATTGTGTAAATTACTGTGGGGCATAAGCTCACAGATTACAACTGTCGGCTGAGGGGGAGCGACGAGGGGGGGGGGGGGGGGCGAGGTCGCGAGGGGTGCAAATCAGCTTTGTAAAGCGATCCGGCTTTGAAGGCACGTTAGCAGCTCTGGCTTAAAGTCTGCCGCTGGACTCGACTTGCTGGCCAAAGTTCAATGGCATACCTAATACCACATTTAATTAGGCATTCGCTTAAGCAGCTTGCAAGGCAATTCGTCAGAGGGTGCGGAAACTGCAAAGTTTTCAATTTTGGAATTTATGCAAGCCCTTGGCAATGCAAATGGCATGCAGTGCAAAATATTTGAAGTAAACGTCTATTTGCGTTGCTAAAACTTTAAGCAAGTCATTGTTTACATTCGCCCGCTTGTTATTACTATCGTTTTTGTTGTTGTTCCTCAACCCTCTAGCAGTCACGAAGAGCGCTCTCCGCACCTGAGCAAAGTTTGGCCAAGATGGGGGAATGGACAGCTAAGGCATTGAAAGTTGCAACTCGTTATGGGGGAATTCCTTATAATTCAATTCAAGCTGGTATTAAGCTTGCTTCGCTACGTATCAAGTGAAATAATAAAAAATGTAATTCATTTATTCAAACAAAAAAATATTTCATTAATTGCTAGCTATTTTAAAACTTAATCCAAAACACTTGGATAAACAATTTTTTTTGTGTTTCCATTTTGGGCTGGGGGGACCGACTCTGGAACAGGCAACATAAAGTTAGCCATGTGAAAAGCATGATTCCTCCAAATTCACACCACAATCCCCATCTGAAAAAAGTTTCAATTTGACAGCAAAATCCCCATGATCCGCGCTTTATTGAATTCATTTTTTACAAAAAATGTGATAAATGAAGAACCGCTCGACCGATTTTGTGCAAACTTAACATAAGCCATCTACTAAATAGTCCGAACAAAGCCTAAACATTTGGTTTGGATAGGTGAGCCCGTTCTTGAGTTATAAAATTACAACGAAAAGTGCATTGATTTATATATATATAGATATAGATAGATATAGATAAATATATAAGGTACCACGTTATAAATCAATAGAATTCAGAGAAGAGTTTGCTTTTTACATTTTAGAAATGCTAGCAAGATACTTTTCAAGTGGATTTACATTGAATTAAAACGATTTTAAGCTCTGTTCCTCCTATTCTTGTCAGCCATTAAACAATTTTAAATGAAATTTGGCTTTCAATTAATTTTTAATCACCTCCTAGCAATGTGTTTTAGAGAACTCTGGCTGTTGCATTGAAACAAGCCCACTCATGCCTGCCACACGACCATTTCGAGCCGTGCTTCTACTTCTAACAAGAACAACAACAATTTATTTATACGCCTACTTCTATGTATATATTGATACAAAATGGTTCGGTTCAGCCTCCACCGGTGCTATGTGGGCCACAAATTAAACTAACCCGCTTAGACTCAAGAAATATTGGGGTTGGGAAGGTGGGGGAGGTGCCTAATGAATGTCTCGAACAGAGTTTTATCCACAATTCACACACACACTCACACATACACAAACATTTTAGTTGCCCAGCAAATGTGTCTGTGTGTGTTTGTGTGTGTTTGTATGCATTTCATTGCATTTTCCCTGGGCAATCGATGCCACATCGCTGCCATTTGCAGCAGGTAAGGCTAACAAATATTGATGATGCCTCCGCATGCTTGCCTCAGCTTCACTTCAATCGATGTTGCCATGCCAAAAAAAGAGCTAAAAAAAACAATGCCCGCCGCAATTTCAAGGATAACTGGCGGAGTTTTCCACGCCATACATTTCCATGCACATACTTGTACACACATGGCACTTAGTAAATGCAATGAAAAAATCGAATTGTTAATGCTTTTTTTGCTTTCGGTATACAATGTTAAAAATGCCTTAATGGTTAAACAAACTAGCTATAATACAGCCAGGAAATATGAATAAATTAATTAACTAAATAAATCTAATTAAAAAAATTTTTTTTAAAGCGCATTACTCTTGATTTTTAAAAAATAATATAATAGTATCTGTTGTGTATTCTCTTTTGGAATTTACAATAAGTTTTCCAATCTTTTATTGAATACTTTTGAAGAAACCCCAGGTTGTAGGAATACAGAATGTTGTTTCACGGCCCTTACTTAACACTGGGTTGATAGCTTATTTCTTTTAAGTCTTAAGAATTATTGGGCGAGTAGGTTCAGTTAAGCGTTCAGTTGCTCGACATATTTGCTAATAATTTTGACTGTTTTAGGATTATTTTAAAATATACTATAGTCTTTATGGATACATTCATTTCGAGTGTACCAAGGAGCTCCACTAATGAAGTATTTTAGTTTGGGCTCCTAATTGGCTTTTTAGTGGGACTTTATATTTGAACTTTAGAGGAGAGCATGAGCTTATAAGCCCTGTTTGTTTTATATTTCAAATGCCAAGTGGTCAGCAAGGCCTGCTTACGATTTCAGTCTCATCTGCGGGAATATCTCCTGTGTACAATATGTGCAAGGAGAGACCGAGAATGTTTCATTGTGAATCTCTTCTCCTATTCCATGCTGTTCTGGTAAAATGTTTATACACAGAAAATTCCCTCAGCGCATATAGAAAGTAAAATAAATTTCGGTCTTAGTTTAGAATCTAGGAATAAATGCTAGAAATACGCTTTGTCTACAATTTGTAAAAACATTCGGCAGAAAAGTAAAAGTTAAGCCTACAGTTAATGCTGCAGCCGTCCTTGCATATGCATACTAAATACCCGTGTGTATATAAAAATTTCACCTATATGTTTATAATTGAAGTAAACAAAAAGTATTCAATTGTTATATCGATTCGTTTTTTTTCTGCATTCGCAAATTTATTTAAAACTCAAATCGAATTGCAATTAAATGCCGCCAATGTCAGTATTGCGTTTGTTTTCATTGGCCACATCATTGCTGTTGCTATTGTTATTGTTGTTATTATTGTTATTGTAGTTGCTGTTGTTGTTGATGACGCTGTTGGTAATGTTGCTGATGTGTTTGCTCGCTGTCGTTGTTGTTGTTGGAATGTGCCTGCTTAAAGGCTTGTTGTGGCATGTCCAAAGTTGGCTTAAAAATAGTTTGCTAGGAAATTACTTTGCAGAGGTTTCGTTGAATGTTTGGCATTCCCCTACGCACGTTCGTTTATTGATGATTGTGCAAGGGAAAGGGAGGGGGAATAGGGGTCGATTCGGTGTTGCACTAATGATGTTGCATGCACAGCAACTATGTGCGGGACAAGTGGAAAATAAATGATGGTATATGGCGTTACATTCGATGCTGAAATTTGGCATTGCATAGCATTTTATTCGGAAATGAACATGTTTCTATAAAGTGCATTGAAATCTATGCGATAACGGAGAACACATTTCTTTTCTGCAACTTGTTTGCTTATTAAATGAACTCCCAATCTATTTGTGGAGTTTTTTTTTTTCTTCTTGGCATTTTCTAAAGTTCAAAGTAAAAGCTAAGCGATAACGAATGAAACTTTTTGTTTGTTTAATGAATGAAGTTCCTACGAGTACCTTTCTCAATACTTCCTCTTCCGTACACTCAAAAAAAATCAACTATTTTTGATTTCAAATAAAAGACGAATGGTTTTTTAACAAATGCAAATTAAAAGCAAAGCGATAACGAATGGAAATTGCTTTTTCCTTCAACTTTTTGTTTGCTTAATAAATGCAGTTCCTACTCGTACCTTTCTCAATACATACTTCCTCTTCCGTACACTGAAAGTAAAAAACTATTTTTAATTTTAAATAAAAGACGGATGGGTTTTGAAACATATACAATACAAAGTCGGTTTAAAATTTCCTCTACATATATAAACATACTTTTTAAAGCGCATCGCTAAAACAATTCAGATGCCATTGGTCTTGAGTTGTACACTTTTTTCTCTGAGTGTATATTCCATTTTGCACTTCCAAATGAATTTTCACCTGACATCTTGTGTGCAGCCTTTCAGCTAATGGCAAACATATTTGCGCTGCGTGCTCAATCAAAGTTTTGCAACCGAACTTCAACGATTTATTTGCTTTAACATGACTTTCTGCCACCATCCCCCCTTCCCCGCTTCCGGTTATCCTTGCAGTTGCTGTTGCATTGCCTGCATGGCCAACCACTACGCCAGCCATAAAACAAACCCAAAGTCAATAGGAAATAGGAAAACAAACAAAACAAAATAGAATGAGAGGAATACCATCGAAGGAAAACTCGTAAGAAATCATTTCATTATTTATTTGCGCGCAGTGTGCGAAATGAAAAATTGCGTAAGCACGAAATTACATTTTGGCCATCATTAGTTCCAGCCAGCCAGCCAGTAACAGCAAATAGGATTGCAGCCGATGGAGTGTTTGGGTGTGTGTGTGTGTGGGAGGGGGGTGGGGGGAGGGGGGATTCAATGCAATGACAGCATAGTAAAGAAAATAGCGAAAGCATTTCAACCAAATCTAATGAGCGATGCGATAAATGTAGCTTACTTTACACATTTCTGCTCCTTCTCTCCTCCTCCTCCTCCACCACCTTCTTTAAGTACGAATTTTCCATTACCCCTCTCCATCTCTCCCTTGCCTTTGCGTTTTCCTTCACTCTTGCTCTGCCATTGCAAAAATTTTCAATTTCATTTGTGACTGCGCTTTAAGACAACTCTCGGAAATGAGCAGCCCCCTCCACTCCATTTGGTCCTTTTTGTATTCCTGATTTTTTCACGCATATACTCGTACATATACAAGCAAACGAGCAAAAACAAACCTAACAAATATCTTTTTACACATTTGTGGTGTGCAACGCTGCCATTGCCGTTACCAGCGCCTTCTTCCCTTCCCCAATCCCCCTCCCCATCCCCCACCCAGTCAGTCAACGATAAGAAACACAAGTGCCAGGCCCTTTCGCACCACCCCCTTTGGCCTTTGGCAACTCGACGCGTTGCCAATTTTGCCATTGAAGCCCACATGTGTACGCCAGCCTGCCTCCTACTCCAAGTTTCTACACTGAGAAAAACATGCAAACATTAAAAAAAACCGTTTTAATCCTCTGTACTTAAAAGGAAAATTCCCCCACAATTAGCATGATTTGACCAATTACTACAAACAAGTCTCCCTATTCGATTTAGGGAACTCAAACGTGTCATATAAACTTATATACGATTGCAAACGAAGTTTATTGCGAGCCAAACTAACAGAATATCCTCAAGAAAATAAAAAAAAACCGCTATTGATTCCAAATACAATTGTATGTTGTTGATTTATTCAATTTATTTAGATCTCTGAGTCGCACAAGGTTAAAAGAGACGAAAAAAATTAGTAATCTGTAACCTGTCTTCTCAATAGCAACCTTTTTGATCTTCACTTGATGACATCTTCATTTCTATCCTCTTTGATCGCATCATCAGGCAGCTAGGTGCCGTTACTTACTCCATAATTGTTATTTCTTCGAAAAGAATTCAAATCAATTAAAACTAGAAAACAACATCTTTTGAATTAATAATTCACGATCGACGATCCATTGTTTAAATTTGTAAAAATTTCTGAAATTTTAGATGATTTCAATCTTCATAATATAATAAAACCATTTGTTTATTACGATATCGTAAAAGTTCGATTTATTTAAGTGACAAAAAATGGGCTCTGATTGGCTATAAAAAAGAAAATAATTTTGAAACATTCTGATCTTGCAACTATTTACTTTGGAAACCTATCTGCAAGGTGGGTAATGCTGCGTTCTAGGACGCAGGCAGCTTCACAACAAAACAAAGGCCATGTATTTGTATCTACAAATTATTCATTCAAAATAATTTTTAAATATTTAATTTTATGTAGATCAGCAATTTGTTTTACCTTTTCGCATGCACCATTCAAATATTCTAACTTCCTTTTATTTTTCCCCAAAAAAAAACTTAATAAATAAATAAGAAATAAATATTGAAATGTTCATATTTTGTTGTTTTAGAAACACAAAAAACTTTATTATTTATTTAGTTTTACTTATAAGGTCAACCAGCCTTAATAAATGATATTATTAATAAATAAAATTGTTGTCGCATTTATTTTGCAAACTGGTAGTGTTTATAAATGCAGTTGCTTTGGAATAAAAAAAAGCTGTCTTCTATAAACATCAAATGCGGCTTCTTCTAAATCTTATTGCAAACTTATTCACAAATCCTTTATTCATTTAATGTAGTTAAGGTGCATTTTTGTAGTGTAGTGAACCTGCTTTTCGATATGACAGTGAACCTTGAGTGGGTGCTCTCAACACCCATACAGTTGACTGTTTTCCTTTTGGCTTTGCACACTGCTTACCCCTCATATGGACAACAATGTTACATAGCCACGCCCCCATCCCCACCCCTCTGCCTCCCATGCCACCCATGCCACACACATACTCGTATGTACATGTACATAAGCCACATAAATTCGCTTATGAGGTTTTTCTTTAGCTCATGTTTGTCCTTATCCTTGCCCTGGTGCTCATCGACGTCTTGGTCGCCTGTGTTCGCCGTTTGTTTTGTTAACAATTTCTTGTCTTGGCCAAAAGGCATTATTGCAACCCGAGTATCACGTCCTTTTCCTTTCTGCCTGCAGCCCTATAGTTCTAGTAGTAGTTGTTGTTTACTGGGTTGTTGTAGCCGTTCTTGTTTGGTGTGTGCGCTGGCATTTTTATTTATACAATTTATTTTTTATCGCATTCCGCTTCATCATCTGCTGCATTATTTGCGCCTGATTAATTTTCGAGCTCGGACCGTGGCATTTTCTCACGCGTATCGGTCGCGGCCACATTCCCTCCATCCCTGTCCCTATCCCTGTCCCCTTCCCTGTCGCTGTCCGTGTTCCTGTCCCACTTTCTGATCGCCTTAATTGCACAATTTTGGCTTTAAACGTCATGGTTATTGTGTGTGGCATTTATTGTTGTTGCTGCTGTTTCTGAACTGTTGCCCGAACTTATTAATTGTGTAATTTGGCTTTCGGCCCCAGAGAATTCTCAAAAAGGCGAAGCGAGCCATAACAACGGTAATTCATGCTCCAATGAATTTATGGGCTTTTTCCTGAACGGGCTCCTAAGATGAACTGTGGCCAGTAGTGGGTTAAGTGAGTGTCGGTTGCCCGGTTCTTTTCAATGTGTTTGCCATAAATTCAAAATTGGCCGGTTCCCCGAATTTTGTGCATTATATTGGATTAACGTTATTGTTGTGCTTGTTTTGCTTTTGAACGAAATATTAGGGTTAATTGTAAACAAATTTGGCTTCATCTGACTTAATAATGCATGACATGCCCATAGGTGCCATTTATATCTTAAGAGGTCAGACCAATTTGAATGAATTTGTTAATTACTAATTTTATTGATATGTATATCTATTTTGAAGACAGTTCACAATAAAGGGCAGCCTTGTGGGTTGCTTTTCTTAGAAAAGAAGCTTGTTGTACCCGAGGGGCGAAAGGGCCAAATGAATGTCATAGGCAAAAGAAGGAGTGGCAGATCCCACACAAATAATATGTATGTTGCCTGTGCGTCTATTAGAGCACCGAGAACTTTTCAACCATACCAGCTAGGGACACCAGATTAGTTGGGTTGAAAATCCGCAATAGTAGGCGCAAAAATAGGTTTTATTAATAAACTATTGTTTGCATATATTTTAAGTTGTTCATAATACCTTACCGCTATCCAAACTTTTATTAAAATCAGTTTACTATATCTTATAGTTGCTACGGGAAAGACATGTACAAAAACCAATCTCAGTACGAAAACGACAAAAAGCCATTTTGTAAATGCTTCCATATTTTATTTAAGTCTTTTCCAGAACATCAATTTAATTTAAAAACACTACAGCTATTATACATCTTTTTTTCTTTCATTCCATTTCAGTTTTCCGCGCAAACACAGACATTTTCTGATTTTTTTTTTCAACAAGGACCTTGGGTTGGCTAAGCCTACCAATTACGAAGGTATGTAATTAACAAAAAATTCTATATTAATTTCTGATTTAGCAGACTTCGTGTCTCAACATGAGAGCTCTTATTGATTCGCAAGCCATAAATTATTTAATTGAGATTGTTGATTATTGCGTAGCTGACCAAATGATGATATTGCGAATGCTCTGATATATCTTTTCCCTACTTTGCCGGGGGTTTTGTTGCTTCAACTTTAAAAAAGACGATTAGGTATGCGATTTCAGTTACTTTAGTTGCTTCAGACCTTGCGTATTTTAACATTCGATAGAAAAACAGTTTATGTGCTTAATATTAAAGCTAACAAAACGAAAAATTTGTAAAAACATTGGAGCTCCGTAATAAATAAGTTCATGTTAAAAATGCATTGTTTATGTAAGGTAAAGGAATCAGAAGACAGCTCTGCCATAAAACTGTGGATAAAAGTTTTGCCTAAATTCTAATAAAAATAACGTGTGCCTTGTTAGAAATAACATCCTAGAATAAGCACACTACAAAGTTTCAAATTTGTTGCAACCAATTCGAGCGCAACGCCACCTTTGTAGGCCTTCAGTTCCCTCCACACATACTCATATTTATGTTTATCAAGTTATTATGCCGCACCCTGTGGCTGTTTATCAAATTATTGAATTTTCTGCCTAATTTAGTGCATTTTTGTACATATTCGGGCATACTTGAGTGGGTTTGTGCTTGTGTGCTTACTCATATTACGTATACGCAATGTAAATTATAACAGGCAAGGGCTGGCAAGGTAAACAAACGAGCTCCCCTCATCGCCCCTGCCCCACAAACAGCTCGACTGGTAAATTTGTCCAACATGCTACAAAGGCGGCCGCAGCCTTGATTTTTGTTTGACTTTGCTCGGCGCATATTTGTCTTTGTTTTTTGGCTTCAAATTCAATTTGCGATCTTTTTAGCTTTTTAACACACACATAAGTACATAAGGGGTGTGTGCACAAAGAAAACTGTTCCCACAGGAAATAAAATGGTAAAGTTTTATGGTTTGTGTACCCTTTTGCTGAAAGCTTCACTTCAACGCCGAACAGACGTTACCAGAAAATGCAGTCATAAGGAGCGTTTCTTAGAGGTATTCTTTTAGCAACAATATTTTGGATTATATACGACTTTAATTGCTGTATACCCAGCGGTCAGGCCGGGTAATTGGAACTATTTAGAGCGCATTGTATCATGCTGATCAGAAAGAGAAGAGGCGTAAAAATGTTTCACTAATAACATATCTAAGTCAATTTGAAAGATGAAAAATATTAAAGAGAAGTTAGATAATTATATACGTGTGTACGTTTAATGGAGAAGCCTTTTTTACTCTTTTTTTTGCAGGGTATAGAGCCACTCTTGTAATAAAGCTATTTCGATTTAGGAGTGCACATCTTAGTATTTCTAAGGCACGTACACACAGCATGGAGCAAACAAGTTGAAAAGTATAACTATATACATACATATATGCCTATATACATGCACACAAAGGTATATACTACCAGTATATATTTGCTTATGTATATACGAGGATGAGCGTAACTTTTGTTGCTGCTTTCGTTGTTATTGGTAGCAAGCAAACACTTTTATTAAGTGCCTGTGAACATGGCCAGGCAAAAGAAAAAAAAACGAAAGGATGGCAAAGGAGGAGAAAGGAGGGGCAAAGGTAGCGGGAGAAGATGTGGTCTTTGGGGCAGCAGGCATCAGGCATCAGGCATCGGGTATCCCGTCTAGCATAAGCCACAATGCATGGCAACGGCAGCGGCTTAAAAACGAAATTAAACTTGTTTAACAGCATTTTTGTGTGTCTGCAGTTTGCCACTTGAACAAAGTAAAAAAAATAAATAATAATAAAGGAGCAGCAGCAGTAGCAGGCATACGAAAAAATACAAAGCAAAGCAAAACCAAAAAAATAGAAACGCACAGAAATACAAAACCAAAACATGGCATAACAAGCAACAGCATCGCATATATGAGTTATAAAGCGCAGCTTATATCCCACAGTCGTAGTTGCCGATGTTCACTTCTTGGTGTTGTTGCTGCTGCTGTTGTTGTTGTTGTGGTTGTTTTAGTTCTGCTACGCCCTCATATAAATGCATATTGGCGGACCGTGTATGCCGAAAACAAAAAAAGAACTCACAAATAACAAAACGCAGCGACACCAACAAGCTGAACGACGACAACAACAACAACAACAACAACTGCAGTACAACAATAACGATGACAGCAACAGCAATAGCAACAACAACAACAACAACCTCGGCAAGAACGTTGACGCTGAACAAGCCCAAGCCTTCAGGCTTATGCGTTTTTCATATGTCCCGCCTGCGAATACTTCGGCGCTGTGTGGGAAAAAATGTTAAAACCAAAAAACAAGTCACATGTCAGTGCCAATCGAGTAAGTGAATCGTGAATGCTCTCTGCTCACTGCTTCGAGTTAAATAATGCTCGTATATCTTATATAGATGTGCCCATAAATTACACTGCTTCTTATTCTTTCTTAGACACTTGTGGAAATATTAATTAAAGTGTTGCCTTAAATGACAAAATACACTTCTCGAAAATACAATAGTTCTACAGACAATTGACAGTTCTTTACTGATAAGCAAATACAGTTTTATCCAAATTGTGTTTATAAACAAATTGAAAGCCTGCATTAATAACGAAGCACAACTGCACCTTCTTATGTATTCTAATACAATTGTTTAAAACATTTCGTGCCTTTAAATATTTGCTCTAATGCTGAATTTACAGCTTGCTTAGAAAATTCAACAAAAAGTATACAAATAGGCTTACAGATTTTTGCAAACTCATCTTTAGCCAAGCCTTTGTTTTTTATTTTAAGTTCGATTTAGAAATAATTTTTTATTGATTAGTGTAGCCTTAAATATGAAACTGCAAATGTTTCCAACAATTCTAAATCTGATATTCTTTTACAACAATCTAGTTTTCAAATATTATAGAGCGAATCAAATAAAAGAAACAAACAAATGTGAAAGGATTTGTCACAAAAGTCAAGCATGAACTTAATGTAATTATTTATTTATTTTATTTTCTGTTACTTATATAAGTATAATGTATTTCTAATATTGCATTCAAAGTAAAGTGTGCGAAATAGGAATCTGGGGCAAAAATTTTTTAGTTGTAAAAACTATATTAGATTATTTTTAAACTTTTTTCTATTAATATTTATGACCATATTCTCTCTTGCTTTTAGCAAGAGTTCTCCCAAAAGTACTGTTAATTTTTACTGCGTTTCGAATTAATTATTAGGTTATACTTTTAAAACAGCCCTAAAATCTATTTATACTCTGTAGATGAAATGTACAAGAGTATATTATTTTTAATTGAATATTTACATTTAAAGGTAAATGGGCTAATAAAATATATATAATAAATATATAATATTACACTAAACGCTGAACTAGAAATTAGGCTCAATGGTGGGGGAATAAATGTTAGGAAGCGGGAAAAATAAAATAAATAAATCAATAACTAGTCGTGATATTGGCAGTAGATATTCTTGCCCAAAAATTGTAGTTTCTGCTGAATTGTTTTTTTGTGATAGTCTGTTTTTTGCTGGAATCGAAATACTAGTTCTATGTAATAATCAATAATAATCAAAATATAGTGAATGCACGATTTTGGAAGGCTCTCTTTGCCCCCATTAAGTCATTACAAAAAAAAATGAATCCACTCTGTGAAGAGAGAGTAAATGTTTCTTTTTGTGTTTCGAATATCTCTCAATTTCTGGTCATTTTTTGTAGGAATTTTAAGTAACATAAAACCATCCATACACATTCATAGCATACTTTGTAGCGTAAAAACACATGTGCATACAAAATTTCCCATATTGTGGCAAGCTGATGATATGGTTGCAATTTTTGCATATTCATGCCTCTGTTGAAATATTGTTTATTGTAAAGCAGAAAATAAAAATTTGTGAACAGCAACATTTTTTCTTGGACTCTGTCACAACAGTTCGTATTTATTTCGCTTCTGTCAACACTGACTTAACATTGTTGTTGCTGTTGATGTTTGTCGCATGGCATAGTACTTGTATTTTATTAATGAAAATTATAACTTAATGCAAGAACACAACAGTAATTTTTAATTGCACACAGTGGCCTCATTAAACTTAATGACAATCGAGCTCGCAAACCTTTTCGACTAGACCCCGTTACGTGCTGTCAGCAGTGAGTGTAAAGCAATTATTACGCATACGCCGCGTTGCGCATACGCCACGATGTGGCTGTTCACACGCCATTTTGTTTGAATATTTAAAATGTTAATAACGTTATTTGTAGAAATACATTCGCACACACACACGTACTCGGGGGTTTTCATAGACTTGCAAAAGTGCGAGGCTTTCACAGCAATTAGACACACATGCTGACATTTGTATTTCTACATTACATGTTTGTGGTCTGCCTGACACTGCCAGGACGACTCGGGCTCGGGCTCGTGCCCGTGCTCGGGTTCGGGTTCAACGGAGGCTGCTTTGCTCATTAGACAACTGCAAATCACGAGTGAGCGCTTTGTATATAATTTAAATTATATGTGAGTAGAAAACCGCAGCTACAAACACAAAGACGAAAACATCATTCTCATTCTCCCTCCCCCTTCCTGTTTGTGTGAGTGTGTGTGTGGGTGTGGGTGTGTGTGTGAAAAGTGTGGAAAACTTTTCAGAGATTGTGCAAAGATTTACCCACAAAATTTAATTACTTTCCCTTTTTCATGGATGCCGCCTTTTGGTCTCTTTCAAATGGTTTCCTTTTGGCTCGTCTGTTTGTCTGCGCTTTTATGTTCTGGCTGTTGGCAATAAAAAATTAAACTTTCGTAATTAATTTAATTTATATGATGTGTAATTTCTGCCAACAAGTCTACAATTCCTGCTATTGCTGTTCTCGTGTTGGTGTTGTTGTTGTTGTTGTTGTTGCCTGGAGCGTGATAAATCTTTTTGGCACACATTTCCCACATGAGCAGTTTAATTTTGTTCTGCCAAGGAGGACACACACATACACACACACAGACACGCACACGTCTTAATGGCTAATTTGGTTTTATGCGTAGCCTGCTCGATGGCAGTGGGGGTGGGAGGGGGAGGTGCTAAAAGATATGCTGTCAACTGAAATGAGTTTGTTTTGGTTTCGCATTGTTTGCCAATGTAGCAAGTATTAAGAAGTTGTTAACTTATGCAAAAAGTTAAACCAATTATAACAGCTTCGTCTCAAAAACTAATAAAATATTCAGTTTGCTTTTCGCAGAAAGCATGTTAGCATGTTAGTGGAATTTTAGTCACATTTTGTATATTACTTTCGAAGTTGGACCGAACATATTGCCTGAAGTCGCATTCAAAAATGGAAAACTTTATAAATGTGTGCCAAGTCCTCGGTATTGTCTTTATCCACAAACACATTCGATATTGAAGATGGTCTTTTTGTCTTTTCAATGTAACGACAAATATTTTTGTTAGCTGTATAGGATACACAACTTTCAGAAAAATTACAGAAATAGTTTTAATTATAAAGAATTGTAAGCAAAAAATGTAATCTTGAAACCAAATTTTTTGCAATTGGAAAATATAAAATCAATAAAAAAAATATAACAAAAAAAAAATTAATAAAATGTTAAATTGTTGAATAATTTTTCTATTATGTGTAGTAATAGAAGGTCTGTTATTTATACAGATATATTAATTAACATTTACCCTCTTCGTTATAAAAATAATAAATAAATAAAAACAAAACAAAAATAAAATATATTAAATAAAAATAAATAAAATATTGATGCTGAATTGTTGAGAAAATGAACTATTATGTTTATTAATAGGTCTATTAATTATACAGATATATTAATTATATATAAAAATAATAAATAAATAAAAACAATATAGATAAAATGAATTAAATAAAAATTAATAAAATACTGATGCTGAATTGTTGAAAAAATGATCTATTAATTATAAAGATATATTAATGAACAACTATCCTATTTAGGTAAAATAAATTAAATGCAAATAAATAAAATATGCATGCTGAATTGTTGAAAAAATGAACTATTATGTTTATTAATAGAAGGTCTATTAATTATACAGATATATTAATGAACAATTATCCTATTTTATAAAGAAATAATCATGCAATATCCAGAAAATGTTAATATCAAGCAGCTGCTTTAAAATCTTAAATATGCCGAGAGGTTAAAAATGAAACCCATATTGAGCTCGCAATAAAGCTTATTAAGACAATGTGTGAGTGTGAGTAGAAAGTATATTTTTCTCTTTGTACGTTAATCTAGACAGGTCGTTAAACAACTATGGAAGCTGTCATAATTTTTAGCCTTGAATGTGAACCTTTTCTATAAGACACTCACACACACACACACATCCCTTCGCCCAGTTCGAGTTACATTTTTCTTCTTGTCATACAATATCCGTTACGCTTTTGGCTTCTAGTTTTTCTGTGTTTTCATTTGCCATGCCAGCAGCAACAGCAGCAGTTACTTATGAACTTTTTAAACTTGCCAGCGCACACGCTTCCGTTTTCATTATCCAAATACGCGCACACGTACACCCTTACAACATACTACTATACAAGTATATGTATATACAAGTATATCGTATGTAGTATAATGCTTGGCATAATATTGCCAAAGCGAACTGACATTAATCATCGCTTTTAGCCCGGCACAAAACTTTATAACAATTCGGCTGCTTTGTATGTAAATTCATTCATATATGAATTTGTGTATACCTCGTTCATATATGTAAGTATAGTAGTATGCAGCAACTACTCGCGATTTTTCATATAAAATGATGTCATTAAAGCGAGACGAACAAAACGATGACAACAATAATGAGCTGGTGCAACAGCAACAGCAACAACAACAGCAGCAACAGCGGAGGAAGCTCAAGAATGGTGCTAACGAAATCCCAAAACAATTTATATGAAACAAGTGAAACGACGAAAAACAACAACAACAACAACAATGGCCATAATGGTAACATCGTCAACAGAAAGGCAAACTCGGGCCAAGTGACACACTCGTAAACCTGGTAGTAAGTTATACTTGGGCACATAATAATGAAGAGCGTGCGCGCCCTAGTGGAGTTGCGAAAATAGGTTGTTCGGCCCCATAATGCCTACAGTTGAGACTCTTCGTAACGAACATAAAATATTATTAGATTTCATCGAAAAGGCGTTATTTTTCTTTTAACTTTTTCCGACGCTAAACGTTTATGTTGCAGAACTTAAACTCAAAATAAAAACTAGAACCAAATGGCTTCTGCTTTCTTTTTCCAGTTTTAAATTTTAACTTTCATATCGATTTGTTCCTTAATTTATCTGTAAGTTCTGGAAATATCGCTTTTAACTTGGCATATACAGTCTGGCAGTATGCTACTTTGCATTTTAATTAATTTTCATTTCATTGCTTTTTCACTCAAGGGGCAAAAAGTGATGGAAAGTGCTTTTAACAAGTGCACTAATTTTCACTCGAATATGATAGCTGCAGAATGAAATGTGTATAACTTTTAGGTAATAGAAAGACTGTTCTTAAACCCACTTGTCAATAATATTGCACTAGCATTTATCCTTCATAATAGTTCCATTTTATTTCTGCAAATTGGCATACAATGCTCTCTATTTTTCATTTAGTTTAAGAATTCATACAAAACACATTTTAAACATTGATCCGTGATTTTTCTCTAAAAAGAACATTTCTTGCGATCTCCTGTCCTTTCTCTTTCCTCAAAAGAGGGCTTACTGTAGAGCGTTGTACAAAATGTCGCTTCTATGCGAACAGTTAGCAACCAGCAACGAGAGTTGAGCCAAAAGTTGGCCAAAACGGATGCGTCAAGTTGAATGGCTATAAAAGCGTTGAATGATGTTGTGAGCAGTGGCGTCGACGGCGATGGCTGGGCACGCTGACGACGCATTATGTATGCAAGTCGGCTACGCAAAACAAATATACTATATACACACACACACTCACCCACATATATACTCATATATACCTAGTTATACACGATTTACCCGTTGCTTGGGCGCAATATTTAGTCAGTCAGAACCGTAGCCCCAACGCTGCTCCCTATTTCCCGTATGTACAGTGGAAAAAATAAATTAAGAATCCATTGCTTTTGATAGAAATGTGGACTTTGCTGCGTTATTATAAAAAATAGATGAAATTACTTTATTCTCCTCCAGAACTTCTAGGTTAATGTTATTTGCGATAAAAGTGGAAAAATACTTCAATAAGGTAATGAAATATCCTTCAAACCATTTTCTGGTACTCGCCATAAGCCGCCTCATAATATAGTGTATTTTTAAAGAACCTGCAAATTGAAATCAATAAAACACATATAAATAAATCAAAAGAGCGAACTTAATCTTTTTTTGAGAAGTAATTATTCAGTTGATCTACTATATTTTATTTCACAAATTTAATCGACTAATAATTAATAGTCAATCAATTCATATTAATAAGAATATTTCACAATTTGTCTTCACGAAAACTTTGATATTTCCCACTGTGCATCATCAACGCCGGTCGTCCCAACGCCGACGCCGACGCTGACGTTGAATAACGACGAATTTTGAATACGAATTTCATTATACGCAGCACTCAATTATTCAGTAATCAAGCTGGGGCTGTGGCTCTCGCTGCTACTGGGGCCTGGGCTTGGGTCTGGATCTGGGCTGGAGCTTTGAGTTTGGGTTTTGTTCTGTGGTTAGCTTGCTGTTGTGGTGAGGGTGGGGGTGGGGTGGGGTGGTGTGGGGTTTCTCGCCGCTAGCCGATTGCTTACCTTTTTGTTGGGGCGGACGTTTTGTGTTGCGTTGCGTTGCGTTGAGATGAGTTGATTGTGTTGCTGAGCGCATTTTGAAATGTTAACAAAATGTTGCAGTTCCGTCCCCTGCCCCCCTCAACACCCCTACATTCCGATCTCCCTCAACTAATTAACGTATTTCGTTGCTGCCATTCTGCGCATTCCATATCTGTCTATATAAAAGGGCCTTCCTGCCGCTTCCATCATTATTAAAATGGTTGCCAACTCCATGGGTAAAGCACGCTCAAATTGCCAATTCGTTTTGAATTTTGATGAACTTTTTCACTGCGTTGCTAATATGTGTACTCTTAATTGCAGCTGTTGTTGTTGTTGTTACTCTTCATTGTTGGTGTCCTCAAATAAGCTATGCACTTGGCTTTGGGTTGAATTTAAATACCAGCTGGCTTTGTTGTTATTGTTGTTGCCGATTTGGTTTTTGTTTACTTGCCCGTAGCAAATTAGTGGCTAGTATGTTGAATAGCAGGAGTGATTAATATTATGCATTGTGTATACTAATTAGTTATGCATATGATGCAACAATTGAGCTGTGAATGAGCAGCAGCAGCAGCTGTTAGAGTTTCAGCATAATTTTATTGCTTTTTTCGCCCCCTTTCTCCCTAAAAATACGTAGATACAAAGAGGGGAGGGTTAATAAAATGAACAAATTAAGCTATTCTTGCGGTTAGAGTAGCATGATTGAATTATGAAAGCAATTAGTTGAGCAATTATTTATAGTTCACAAGGTTGAGAGTATTTTCAGTCTGTCATGTGCAGACTAAGCGAACGTGGTTACAAATTGAGTAATTACTCCAATTTATTAAAAATATCTATTTACATATGTGTATATTAAATTTACTAAAGTGTAATGAATTTGCAGAAAAGTTTTCAGGTATGCTAAAGCTTGAGCAGACGACCAGAAATAAATACAATGATATACAAAAAATTCCAGTTTAGCACTTTGGAGAAATATCAAAAATTATCAAATTTTCCCAATTGAATTTTGTTTATTTTTACGTTCAAAATACTGAAAATTTGAAGCTTTGGTTTTCATTTTTTTTTATTTATTTAAAATTTAACGGAGTGCAGCATTGAGGGTCTTATAACTATTTAACATTTAACACCAAATATTTAATTATGTATCCTTTAATAAAGATTAATCATTTAAGTCGAATTCTTATTAGGATTTATGTTTTGGTACCAATTCGGAAATTCGAGGAAGTAATATGTTGGAGCTTATAATATAACTTTGAACGTCTATTGTGTTGAGGATTGCTGTTAATATGCGTGGTTGATTTAAATAAGCAAATAAATAATAATAAAATATGTTTAACACAATAGAATAGAATATTAGAATATTATTTTTTAGATATGCTGCTTAGTTTTCTCTAACAAATAATTAAATATTTGAAGCACATACTAATATAATTACAAAAACAAATAGAAAGCATAGCATAGAAACTCAATGCGAAGTGTTTTGTAAAAGAAAAACAGAAGCAATCCTTCCAAAAAGGCTTCAAACTTCCTCCTAAAGATTATCGACACATGTGTTTTTTTCGAATTATTAACGAATTTGTGTGACAGGAGAAATTGCTCTCCTTTTTATTAAAATACGGCTGCAGCAGGCAAAAGTGGGGGTTATTTAAAACTCTGTCTGATACTTCTTTATTAATAAGCCTGTCAAAATATTATCCACTATCAGCTCTTCTGATAAATGATCATCTCTTAATGTGCAGCACTTCAAGTTATTGTACTTCCACACTCAGCATCATACTTGCACTATGAATGCAATTTTTTGGCCTGCTTGTGTACAATAACAGACTTAATAGTACCATTTAAGACCCGCCGCAATCTTTATTTCTGTGCCACCAGCTTATATCCTTAAAGGATGACAAGGAAGCTTTTGGTGTGCAATGCAAGCAACTGTCTCGAATTGTTCGTCCTTTGCACGGCAGTTTGCGTGCCGTTCGCTTCGTATCATGTGAAATATGCAAATGTATGTAAATTATGGTAAATAATATGCTCACTGCAGTTGTAATAAAGATAAACAACGGCCCTGGTAATATGCGTACGAGTATAAATAAAATTCAACATAAAGATGCACATTTGCAGATTGCCAACAAAACATTAAACATTTATTCGTAACTTACCTGACAACAATACCTATTAAATGTTTATGCATGGCATGTTATGATAGCAATGTGTGCGATATGTGTGCACATATTTATTTATATGTTTTGCTGTCGGCCTTTTGTTTGCTCAAAGTTTTTGAACTACTTACCAATTGGAAAGGCCACAAAGGCCAAAAAGCTTCTGTAAATACTGCAGTATCGGAAGCAGAGTAACTTGAAGGCATTACAAAACCTTAATTACATTATGACAGGGAATAATACGAAGAAACAGAGAAGTAGAGAAGAATACCAAGAACTCTTTGCCATGACTCATTCATTTTTAAACATGCAACACCGACTTGCTCAGCGTGTCACGTGTCAGTCGACGCTGCCAGGCAAGCCAATGCAATGCAACAACTGGCCCACAGAAGGCTGCAAAATTGCAGCGAAATAATATATAAGCAGAATGTTTAAATAAGAAAACGAGAGTGGAAAAGAAAATCCAATCTGCTAGTTGCATGTACAGTGGGCAGCAACTCATCAAAAAGTAATCTTGAAAACCATGTATTTCTGAATGCACGAAATCATCCAACACGCAACGAAATAAAACGTCAGAGGAAGAATACTTCAAAAATACTTATAAGTATGAAGTAATTTGTAAATTCTTCAATATGATTGATTCGAGTAGCCTCGAATTTATCTAAAATCGCCTTTCTCTTCAAACGAATACATTGTGTCCTCTGTGGAGAGTAGTACGACTTTTAATCATGGGCTGTAATTATTAAAAGTTATAAATTTTTTGTTGATTCAAACGATAATCTTTATATTCTGAGGAAATCAATAAAAATTAGAACTTCTTAAATCTAGTCAGATTGTCCTTAAAAAATAAGTTTGGTATATATTTCTCGCGCTCTTAAAGACATTACAAGTAATTATTTTTCCTTCAAAAAAAAAAAAAACAAAACCAAAATGATAAATTTTTGTAGTTTCTAGTTGTACTTTTAAGGTGTTGCATGTAATTTGAGGACCACTGTGAGTGGTGGCCATAGTTCTCAAAAAAAGTAGCACTTGATGACTTGGGAGAAGAACAACTGATGCGTTGCTGGTAATTGCAACTGAAAAAGAAAATTGTCAAGTTGTGTGGCAACACGCAATGCAGTTTATAGAGTTAAGTTCATTGCGCATACGCCGCGTTGCCGCGTTTGGAATGTCAAGTAACCAATTAAATGGCACAAACTGTCAAAAGTACTAACAATTTTAAGCTCCAGTGGCAGCTGTTGGCGACATTATATTTTAATTTTTTAACGCTGGTCAGTGATTAGCACGTCGTTTTATTTGCATTTCATTTATTTTAAATACATTTTCAGCCATCCCGCATTAAAATTTAATGACGTGAACAATGCAACTGGCAAAAAAGTGTTATAATGGAATTAAATATACGAGTATGTATGTAAATTCAACGGCAATAATAAATACAGTGAAACAGGGGAGCTATGGAGAGGTTTTAAATTACAATTTCCGCAGTTGAAAGCCACAGAACTGGCCAGCACATGCATATTTTTGCCTCTCATACACTTTTTGGTTCTCTTCTGTTTCGCGTCGTGCCTTATATTTTTTAGTTAGGTGTTTGTTGATTTTCATGGCTTTTAACTTTAAATGCTTTTGGAACGACCACCCTTTTGGCCAACACTGTGGTCAGCTAAATTGACGCAAAAAGAATCCCACAAAAAAATAAAAATGAAATTACACAAAAACCAAAAACAACTAGCATTTTCTACAGAAAACACACAAAAAAAGTATTCATTTGTATGTATTTGTTGTAAAAATTGAGCTTCAATTGAAATGTGGAATAATATAGTAAATGAAAGCAGACATATAAATAAATATATTTATATTATAAATACATACTCGTACAGACATAGTTAAGTGCAATAAATTGGCAGCATTCTGACAGCAAAAATAATTAAATGAACTATGAATGTAAAGTCTGTAGATAATTAGTT
The DNA here is from genome assembly GCF_003285725.1 of Scaptodrosophila lebanonensis. NCBI lineage: Eukaryota > Metazoa > Arthropoda > Insecta > Diptera > Drosophilidae > Scaptodrosophila > Scaptodrosophila lebanonensis. Next base: position 11,762,561 of record NW_022060548.1, on the reverse strand, counting down.
TTGCAAATAAAACATAATTATGGAAACAACTCCAACAAATGTATAGCATCGCTTCACCCAAGAATTTATCTTCAATATAATTAATGCATTACATTTTTTATTACAATTTTCGTTTCAGGTAAGTTGGGAGTGTGATGGGGGCCCATTTCTACATACATATAAGACACTTTGTTAAACTCTAAAATACACATGTACTGCGGTAAGTTCGCTGTAGTCTTTTGTGCTATAGATCATCAAACGTAATTTTGTTTAAATATGCTTAAAATTTAGCATCATAGATTTCAGGTAAAGGATCATGCAACTAAAAAGGCTCTCGAAAACAACTGCGGAAAAGAACTATATATTTCTTGTTCTTGTGTAAAGTTTCTGTATTCTTCCAAAATATTGCATCCAAATTGCAATACTAGATAGATAGATAGATAGATGTGGTGGGATTTAAGTATGTGAGGACCATGGAAAACAATAAGCAAAATCGAATTTAAAGGTAAACTGCATTTGCAGTCCGATCATTGAGCTTAGTTTTTCATATATTCCAGAATCTTATAATTATAAAAATACACATTATTTCGTTACAATTATACAATTTTAAGGCTCTTATATGTGACTCAGCAATTCTTCAAGGCAATCCACTGTATGATAAGCTCAAACAAAAGATTGTACAGAATCGTCATTGCGTTGGCTATGTAAATAGTCAGAAATTCAATTGTTAGTTAATTACTTCTAAACTGCAAATTTTGTTCTAATATTTGATTTTAGTCTAATATAATAATTATATATGTAAGATAATATAAGTAACCCATTATAAAAAGTCATTGGGTGAAGCTCTACTACTTTTAAACATTTTCTTTTCCTCTAAAGAAAAAAAGAAATCATGCCAGCGTGACTTTCGAACAAGGTCAGAAGCATAAGTTTGTAGTTTACTAATTTGAATGATTTCCCCAGATAAATCGCCTTCTCTACATTTGTGCCTACAATCTACAATTCAGTTTTTCCCATACTTCTTCTATTCTCCCATATACATGCATACATTTGTACTCCCTACATATCATCGTAAATCAAGCTGCATTTAGACTTTCGCTGCCAATAAGCCGTGTACCTACATGCAATCACACTCCCCTTCTCCTTTTCCGTCTCCCTCTCTACTTTCTTAGCGCCGTCACCTCCACCTCAATCAAATCAGCAACAACGACATCAGCAACATAATGACCCCAAAAGCGCGTTGCTATTAATATCGTAGCAGTAAATCGTGTGTGTGTGTGGTTGCGGTATATTGCTCCATATACATACATACATACATATATACATACATACATGTTACGCCCACTTTTGTGCGATATAAAAACCAAAACCGAAAAACCAAAACCCGTTGTGCTTGGTTCGCTGTCTTGTTGTTGTCGTCGCCGTCGCTTTGTCGCCTGTTTTGAAGCAATTTTCTTCTTGTATCGCAGTCGCTTTTCTTGCATGTCTTGCACGGGCTATCCCCCTCCCCCCCCCCTCTCACACTCTCTCACTCTCTTTCTGAAATGCCTTCACAGTCTCTATTGCTATCTCTATCTGGCTCACGGTTGTTGCGCTCTCGGAACGGCGTGTGTCACCAAATGTCATTGACACGATTTGCTTTATGCTGCATTTTTTTTTTTCTTCTGGTTTCTGATTTTTTTCCTTACGTCGCACAACAAGGCACAACTACGGACGACATGTGAAGCGTACGCGTTGCGGTGGCAGCAGCAACAACACCAACAACAACATGCACAACCATTATATATCTTTCTATATCTGTGCCTCAACCGGCGTTTTAGTTTACTTAGTGTGTGGTGTGTTCGTGTTATTGCTGTTGTTGTTGTTGCTGTTGCTGGCCACCTCAGCGTTTTTCAGTGTTTAACTTTCGTGTTGTTGTTAACTGCAGCTCACTGGCCTCTCCCTTTATTTCTTTTTCCCTGACAGTCCCTTATGGAAATAGGTGTGGGCCATGATCGTGAGACCAAAATAAAATCGTCTAAGTGAGCAAATTGGGGAATTTCCATAATTTAAATATTGAACAAATGCACAATTTATTCAACTTAATACTTTAGCACAAATGGGCCTTCAGATAAAGCTGCGTTCTTTAATTTCTAACCAGTTTCAATAATACAATATTGCTTCTTACGTATGATTTTAAGCTAAAAAAAAAATAAAAATAATTGTGCTTATTATGTTTAGTACTTATAGTATGCCCAAATCCTCGAATAGATTCTCTGCTTTGGGGCTGTTTTCAAATAATTCTTATCTCAGCACAGTTTTAGAACCACTGCAGTAGAAAAACTGTTTGAAATTTTAAAAGTGTAAATGTTTTAAAAAATGTAAGAGTAAAATCTGTCAAGAAGCATACATTTCTGTGCAAAATTGTTCCATATATCTGAACGTATACTTTTATTTGGTCGTAGGACTCATGTATATAATTATAACTATACAAAGTCTGAAGACAACAAATGTGAGGAGCATCATGGTTTTGTCACGCTTCCATCTCTATGCTCTATGCATCGCTTTGGGTTGCTGTACTTCATTGACACAGAACAGCAACAGCAACAACAACAACAACCACAACCAATGCAATGTCGCTGACAGAGTGTACGAGTAGATTGTTATCAGCGTTAAAAAACGAGCCGTTTACAATTTTGATGTCAACATGAGTGCGCTTGACTATGGTCAAAAGTCAGAGTCACGTCAATCTACGACTAAAGTGAAATGAAAAGCAAATGGGAGGGGAAACTAAAAACTAACAATGGCGGCATAATAAATTCTGTAGCTTTCCGTTTTGGCCAATGCATAAAACAAATTATTGACCCAGATTTCGTGAGAATATGTGTTTTTGGGTGGTGGTGTAGTGTTTGTTTGGCAGTCTGGCCGCCACACATGCGTTATTAATGACCCTGCTAAGGCCTGCAAATGAGCATTAAATGCAGTGCAACAACAATAATAGCCGTCGATGGATGCCTCATCAATATGCGAAATGTCGCTTGCATGCCACAATCCATCAATCAATCAATCCGTCACACAAGCTGTGTGCCTGCCTGCCTGTCCGTGTACGTGTGTTTGTTTGTTTGTTTGTGTGTGTGTGTGTGCACATTAAAAATAAATTAAAACTAAATATTTAATTTACATTTCTGTTTGCTAAAAAGACAAACAACTCAGCGAGACCACAACGGCGACGACCATTAAAACAAACGACCACCTTCTGGCACTTTGTGGTTCGCTTCCTTCCTCCCGGCCCTACACTCCCAGATGCCAAATGGGAATGCGTAGTCTGCAGCAATATAGACAAGCAGAACACACAGACACTAACCAACACACATAAAAAAGTGAAAACGAGCAATAAAGCGTGCTGCAATATCAACAACAACAACAACAACAAGTACAACAAGAGCTACACAACCATTACACACATTACAATTATATTAATGAGTCGCTGGCAGGAACAGCAGCAGCAACAAAAACCACTGAGCATGCGTGTGATATATCTCTTGGGCCTACAAATTAATATAATTAAAAAAATACGCTGCAGCTTTATGGGCTATATCTACACATACAGCCAGACAGTCACTCACACAAGCAGACCAACCAAGACCACAATGTTGCTAGCAACAAGCTGCCAGCAACATGTTGCTCAAATCAACAACAGCGGACTATTTTTACTTAATGGCTTATTTGACTATTGACTGCCAAATGTGCTTACACACTTAGCGTAATTAATAACCAAATGTGCATATTGTTTGAGTAACGCAAATTGTTAGCCACCAAGCCATCTAAAATGGAATTTTAAATACATTATGTACACACACATCTGTATGTATTTGAAATGTTTGCAAAGCATTAGACGAGTTGATAAAAGCAATAAAGATATATTGACATGAACACTTAAAGATTTGTATAATAAATAGTTCTAGTGTAAAGTTGAAAAAATTACTCTTAAATTACTAGCACAGGGGATCGTTTACTCTCATTATCGGACTGAAAAGTGAATAACCTATTCATGCACACGTTTTTACTCCGAAAACATAAATCCTGATATCCACACCTCTTAACTGTCAAAATGTTTCAACCATACAAACCACAACTCTGACTTTTTTGTGTTTATTTAAATTTTTTTTGACAAGCTTGTGGTTCATCCAATTCTTTTATGAACACAGAAACCGCCCGCAGACACTCAGACACACAGAGAAATGCATATGCATGTGGATATTTGAATGCATATAGTAACTACGCGAGTATGTGTGGGTGTGTGTGTGTTTAGATAGAGAGTGCAGCATTGTCGGTGCCATGTTTTGCATGTTTACGTATTATTTGCATTTCGTGTGACATAAATCACGCCACACGCCGTCACCGTAACGAAGCACGGAGTACTGCACGACGCCACAGGCGTGAACAAAAAGAAGGAAGTAAGAAAGAGAAACGCCAGCTTCGATCTGTTGCTGCCACTGCCAGTGCCACTGCAACATGCCACACACCCACACCAGCAAACAGCCCCACGGAAATGTCACGCCGCATATTTTAAATGAGCTCGTTGATTATTATGTCGACTGTCCGTCGGTCGAAAAGTTCCAGCTGCGAGCTGTACACCCAGAAAAAAAATGATAAAAAGTTTCAACTTTTTTGATGCCTGTAGGTGCCAAGTAGCTCCCATTTTAAAAATTATTTTCATGGGCTGGGAATATAATGTCTAAAGAATTCAGTTTAAGCGATCAGCTGAGAGATTAGTCAATTAATCCGTTAGCTTGTGACTGTTCTTTTAAATCGTCAGCACTCCTGCATTTGTTGAATAGCTGAATAGCTGTGCATTCCTTTCTGTGGAATTGCAAAAGGAATTGCGTAATATATATAAAATATTTACATAAAACATGAAATATTTGTCATTTGGCGTCGTCAATGTCCAATTAAACTCATATGTGCCCTAAGTGGGGTTTTCCAATTCCTTCTAGAATTTTTAAATCTACTGATGTAAGCATTTTTGTTGCTTTGTTGGATGCATAAATTTAACAATAATCGAAATGCTGATTTGTGAAATGCATTTCGGTCACTGAATACCAACAAGTCAATTTTTCTGGTGAATTTTTAGGTTTCAATGCAAATCAACTAACGTCGACATATTCGAAAAATGTATGTATACATATTTATTATTATATCAGTTCAGACAAAGTTGATTATTATTAACTTAACACAGCCTCAACTGATGGATTCGTTTAATGGTCATCTTATCTGCTTCTGTGAAGCTCAAAGTATATTATTTTTTCCCGGTACCAACCATATATTTCTAGATGATTTAATATGGCATTATACACCCATCTATCCGCTGTCCGGATTACAAATTTAGCATGAAGACTTTCTTAAACCTAATAGAGGTCATAAGCACAACTGAACCATCAAACATACTATACCTACAAACATATAGAGCAAAATAAAAGTAAAGGTGGAGCATGTTATAGAGGGTCCAATTATTCCGTAGTCGGGCAAGTTGTTTATTTAATTGGATCGATTTTCTTAAGGTCCGGAAAAGAAATACTATATTTCAAGTGTGGCAACCACCAGGAGTCGCCGTGAAAGAAGCCGATTTTAAGGTCCGGAAAATTAATAATACATTTCAAGTGTACCAACCACCAGGAGTCGCCCATTGCCACTTATTGCTTTAAGGACACACAGACAGTCAAACAGGCAGGTAGGTGCCCAGATAGCCAGCGGGCTACTGCATTTTTCATCGGCCGCACAACAACAAGAAGAGTTCTATCAAAGCATAAGAAATTAATTAAGCTGCGAAAATATTCTTCGCTTTTTATATTTGCTTGACTGCTGGCTTTCACAATTTGCAATCAATATTAATTTTGCATTTGTGTTTCTATTGAATACTTTTATTTTCCATTATCGTTTGCTGTTGATTGATGTGCACGTAATGAGGAAAACAGACGGTGGCAGACGTTGCGCCAATTAGTAGTTCGCAGACAATTTTATAGTGTCCGTCCACCCACTTATTTTGAATAATTAGGCATCGTCGCTTAGCAACCCCTCCTTCCATACACTGTCTTTTGCACTTGCTTCGACGGATTTAATTAATTGAAAATTTATCAAAGAAAACGGCTCAACCAAAAAGCGGGTCTATCTAGCCAGCTACTATTGCCATAACATTTTGAGAAATAAAACAGATGCCATTCGACCAACTGGTGTACTCGTTTCTATGTAAAAAGCAATTCAATTAATTTTATTTATTTTAGAATATTTTGGAATTTTTTTATAACAAGAACTCTTAAGATGTAAGCCTTGAATAAATTAAATTAATTAAGTAATAATATAATAATAAGTAAAAACTATTCCCTGTTGATGGTTGAAAAGTAAAAAAGGGCAATTCAATTTTATTTCTCAGAAAAGTTAAACACTTTGCTCTTGCTGTTAAAGAAAGTTAAAGAACGTTTGGCAGTGGAAATTAAGCAATTGAATGCATAGAAAGAAATTGAAATTATTTTAGTTGCAATTATTTTTGTTAAGATTTTCCAAATCACACACAAGAATTTTCACCTGTCTGAGCTCTGTTCAAATGTTTCATTCAAATTATCTATCGATATCCATAAACTCAATGTCGAAGCTAATTTTGACTGAACTTCATTGCAATTGTAGGAACTTCACTTCACTTGATTTGAATTATTTTGAGCAACTGTTGCCTGTTCCCGGCTTTGACTTGAATAATTGATTGGAGCTTAGTAGGTGCAATTGGTTGACAGCAATTGAGCAGTAAATCCTTCAATCTGTCATATATCCTGCAATTAAGTTGGCAACCGGCTTCGGTAGAGCCTATCAGTAGCAGTGACTGCTAAGCATTTGGTAACTAATTTCATGCAGCTTTGGCTCCATTACCCACATGTCCTTACTCGTGTCCTTACTCAGTAATATGTATGTCAGCAATTTCAGAGACTGCACATGCCAAGCTCATTCCCTTCGAATTTAATTACGCCAAAGCTGAATGGAAAGCACCTGCACATCAGCTAAGCAATGTAGCTCTTAGGGGGAGGGAAGGGATCGGATCGGATGGCATTAGATATGCCTACCTGCACTCCAAGTGTCGCACATCGCACAACGACGCACGACGCACAAACCGCACAAATCCCAACGCCATATCAGCATATCAGCACACACTCTACTCAGTCATCTCAACTCGAAGCTATAGCATGAGTACGGGAATGTACTACGAGTTTAAGTACTCCTAGTCGGCTTCTTTCACGGATCACTCATTAACTGGCACACTCAGTCCCATTGGTTCGGGGGCGCACTTGAACTTTGTTGCCAACTTTTGGGTGCGGTAATCAAGTGAGGAAATCAAATCATCAAATCGCAACCATAACCCCGAGAGAGTGCTGCGGTGGAGTGGCAGGAGGTACACATTTGCTTTGCACAGCCAGCTAATTCAATTAGCAGACAACGACAAAAATTGTCGCACTCCAGGCACAGTGTGCCATTTGCATAAAAATAGAAAACAAATTCAAGTCTTAGAATGGACAACCTTTATAAATATCATTCACAATTATTCAAGGGAGATGAAAACGAAAAGAAAGTGAAAAAAACATACAGTAAATATTTTATTTAATAGATAGATAATGGATCGAGGCTCTTAAGATTTTTGCTTTATTTTACAAAATCTAGCTTAAAATAAAGAAATCTGAGATATAATTGTGTACATAATTGCAAGTGTATATTGTAGATCTATTATTAAATATTAAAGAAAAATGGCAAAGAAGCCCTTAATTAAATATTAAATAAAATTAAATTAAAAGGCATTTGAGAAATCTGAAAAATTACTCTTTTAAATAATTTCCTATTTAATTATTAACTATTATAATTATTTTGTATGTGATTACTTTTTGTTCTATTTCCTGTAAACAACACACTGTACTTGTGCGGTGGAACGTAGAAGAGTGTGTATGTGTATGTGTTTGTGTGTGTGAGTGTAGGTTGTAGGTTCATGTAATTGATTATAATGTGTGCATAAACCAAAAGGATCGGAGCATAGAAGAGCGCTGGTTTTGGCTTTGGCTTTGGCTGGGAGTCGTGGCAGGGACGGCTGTGGCTGTGGCTGCTGGAAATTAACGCACAAATGCACCACGAGCTATAGAGCTATAGGACTGCTGACTGACAGTTGGCGGCAGTTTCGTTGCCTGCTGATAATGAGCTGCTGCAGTGCTAATAACGAGGGCAGTGATGGTGATGGTGATGATGTTTATGATGCTGATGCTGATGCTGTTCGTGAAGCTGACAAATTATAGCGCAAATGCAGACACTAAAGGGGGATGGCAAGGATGGATAAAGGGGGGTGAAGAGAGAGGTGGGGGGCGATAGGCGGGAGACTGTGTGGGGTAAACTCAATAACTATTACAGCCGCTTGACAGTTTTCAGCTGCCGTTTAGTTCACTTACAATCTCCGGAGACTGACGGCGCAGTCAAGCAGCCAACCAACCAGACAGCCAGACAGGCAGTCAGAACTCATATTCAGAGACGGTCGCATGCATTTTACATGGCACAACATTTTGAGCGCGACATTTGACATTTTGACATTTGGCAGCTTGGAAATTAACGCGACACCAGGCGATACTCACAGTTAGCGGAGGTGCTGGGTGCAGGCACTCTGTTGAGGTTGCGAGCGAGGTTGTGGGTGCAATAACATGGCAACTTAACTAAGAATGGCCCACATTGTGCAACTCACTATATAGCGCCGCACTAATTCATCATGTTCGACAGCGTCAGCTGCTGTTGACATCATGGGGGCGTGCTGCCTGGGCGTCGGCAGCGCACCCATCCAAGTGTAAAATTTGCACTAAAACAGAGAAGCAGACTGAGAATGAGAATGAGTCAGGTAGTCGGCCAGACCCACACTGCCGCTCACTTGGCTAGCGCGCAAACGTCTTTAAAACAATGCCAAACTTTTTAAACAACTTTTGACAAATATTGACTTTTTTATTGAGAAAACGTATAATCTATGATAATAAATAGTACAAGTTCTTGAGCTGAACAGTTATATATAACTTGTCATCTATTTATTTATGAAGTTTTCTCTTTCCTAAATGAGCGCATATGGCAATAGTATTAGGCAGTCCTTAAAATTAAGTAGTAGGGTTAACAAACATATTCTCAATTCGAAGTACACCAAACTCTGTTTTTACACGGTAGATTATAATCATATGCAAAATGAATCGTGGAATCGAAATGGAATAAAGTCGTATAACCATATACTATAACATTTTTAATTTTCAAACCGTGTTAAATCAAAACCGTGTAAAAAGGGACCGTCTAAAAACACAATTAGACTCTTAACTTACGACTTAGTGCGGCCATCATGTATAGTAACTACTTATATACCTAAACAGATATGTTTAAATTAATTTTGCAGGCCGATTTGCAACTATTTAATACAAAAAGAACTAACATTATTATTTGTCTCTTCTTTTTTTTTATCGATTTAATCTAAATTTGTTCATATACATATTTGAAATATTATTTTAATATTTCTAAGGCACTCTAGTCAATCTTGAATAAGTTCATGTATTTATTTTGTTGCTGGATATTGAAGAACTTTCATATTTAAGCAGCTGCGCATGCTTTGAAAAGCCACTATTTAGCTTTAATTGCATAAATCTATGCTATCCCTATCCTAATGCGCAGCACTGTGCGATCAGTGGGGCAGGAACAGGCAGAACATCGTCGTCTACATGATGACTTAATTGAAAGACTGTCTCTAACGCGCACGTACTGCAAACCACATTGTATTTAGTTGCTGCTGAGCTTGCAATTTAAATGAATAAAATATCTTCACATACTCGTACAGATATACCTACTATATATAGTATGCATGTGTTTGTGGACGACTTCTAGGCGCTGTCAGAGCTAAACGAGTGACATGTGCTGGCGTTGTCTGTTTTTGTGGCTTGTAAAATTTAATAGCAAAAACTTTTGAGTGCGTTTTGGAAAACGAATGGGCGTTGCAAGGCAACAAAAAAACTCATGTTGCCCGCACACAAACAACAAACGGCACACATACTTCGATAGACGTAGTCTACATGTACGTATGTGTGCATACAAATAGATAATGCATATGACATATGTACGTACAACAAAGACGAGCAGCATGCTTCATGGCCAGTAACAACAACAATGGACTTGCCACAAGACATGAACAAGCAGACGCCCGAAGACAAGAGGGAGCAGCTGCCGCAACAACAATAACAACAACAGCAACAACAACAACAACTACTACTACAACTGCTCAGTGGAAACTCAGTGGAAACTCAGGAAGATGAAGACAATTTATAGTTAGCAGCAAGTGCTGCCATTTATCGAATGCAGTCAAGTTGAGGAGAGGAATTGTGTTTGGCGCACTTTAGTGTTGTCTGCGAAATTGCATTTGGGGTCTGCTCGCAGCTATTATAAGATCATATCAGCGAGCACAAAACAATAGAATGATATAACAATGGTTATAGCAACCTTGTAGGTGCCATATAGCTCAAGGTACATATTGTATTTGTAATTTTAAGACACTAATAACTGCAAGTACGTGATTAGTAAGCTTGCTATAATTAATAATTATTCAGAGGAAACTCTTTCTCTGATATTAATTTTTCAAAATAAAAATAATTTCGCACCTCAACATTAGGTAAATAAAGACGGAATGGATTGATAGTGTCCTCTTCTAAAGCTTCTTCACAATTGTCCAGCTACACTCGTTTATAAAAAACTGCCACTCTACACTTTAAAAGGCGCCCCACACTGACTAATTCGGGTATTCAAGATATTTTTTAGAATTGAAATATAATTTAGTCTTTTAATTAGAACTTTCCTTCCCAGAAGACACGTCAACCGGTCGAAAATAATTTGAATCGATAGTATGTCACGGAATCAGAAATCAATTTATCTTTATTTTACGCAATTTTTGAAGTACGCCATAAAAAGTAAATATCGAACAAATGGACTGTCCTATAAAGGGATTCAGTTTTTAAAGAAAAACAATATAAATAGTCGTTGACTTACATGCAAAATTTATCTACAATTTTAAACAAAATGTACTTAAATTTTGATAAGATAAATAAAATAAAATCGTATCGTTAATGGAGCTTTTTACAGAAGTAAATGGATGAATTAATGAAGACATTGTGGCATTGGAAATTGTAATAGAACTGTAGCTTATGAATTAGATTTGATGCTTTAAGAAACTTAACGAGCATTTTAAACTTGTCTTTAGACGGACAAAAAAGAGAAGTGGATGGGTCGAGGGAGGAGTTCTTTAATAAATGTTTGTGACACAAAGGAAAAGAATGAATAAATATAGTAGTTTCATGCAATTGTTGTATTAAATTGGAGTTTCAAGCGAACTCTTCGCCCCACACTGATTCTTGTATTCAAAAAACACAAAAGGCAGTCTCCGAATGGCTGCCAAATGGCTGCAATGGTCATTAATCTACAAACATAATGCCGTCTGATAGGAGTAGTAGCATGCTCTAAAAGGATCAGTTAAAGCTTAAACAATTGAAACCGCATTCTTAAGTGTTGGCTTCAATTTGCCATTTACTCATCTATTACCGTCCTTTGCACTTCTTATATTTTTTAAGTGCAGCTCTCTATTTATTCACGCCATTTGCCACACACTTTGACCATAAAACGAAGCAATTCATTCAACTACGCTTAAGTCGTAAACCAAAAAAAAAAAAAGAAAACAGAAAACAAAGAAGACCTTTCACAACAACTTCTACAACTTCAAATGCACATAAAATAAAATAACAACAAAAGGAGGAGAAGCTGAGCATATGCCGGCGCCGGAGCCAGAGTCGGCGCCACATGACGTATGCGTAATGCTTCTGCACATTCAACTAAGCACATAATTTAAGCGGCTTTCATAAGCAGATTTAAAACGAACTGACAAACACTGACATAACTGCTCAATCTTTCATATGGCCGTCAAGCGTGCAAGGAAACTTTGCCGAAAATGGGTCGACACCCGGCACCAGACAGCCGACAGCCGACACCCAACATGCAGCACTCAGGCAAACATATTTCAAATGCTCCAGTAGTCCAGTACCCTCTAGCCACTACATCGAGCTCGCCTTAACCCTCCCATCATCGCTCGTCCTGCATCGTCCTCCATCGCTGACTAACTGAAAATGTATTTTGGCCTAATGAAAAGGACCGCCTGCTAGCCAAGTGGACTTGTTGGCGCCTTGGCTCATCCATCCAGCGATTCGTGCCTGCATGGCTGCCTGCATTTAATTAAGCTGGCCTCCGAAAAAAACAAAAAAAGTGGAAGAGAGCTGACGCTAAAGAGTGCATTGGGCGCAGACAAGCAGACAATTAGTTACCATCAGCATGAAGCTTTAAATGAGTCCTGCCATTCAAATACTGCTGCTGGCTGAACTCGAACAAACAACAAACACACTCGTATGAGTAGAGCAGCCATTTTTGAGGCCATAAATTATGTGCGCACTTTTCAAGTAAATCATGGTCAGCACTGGCCTTGCCCACATTTCCTCCCTCAACCCGAACCTCCTCCTTCTTGACCACATGCAAATGCATGACCGAAAGTGGCGGCCAAGTGCACCATAAGTGGGGCTTGGAGATGGCCAAGCTTTGTATGCTGTGTGGTGGGCATAAAATAATTTAAAATAATAGCAGTTAGCAGCAGCAGCAGCGGCAGCAGCCAATGGCAAGCACATATGTAGTTAAGCATTATGGCTTCCAAAAACTTGTGCTTCGAAACTTTTGTGTTTCATTTCCATTTCCCCAACACACAAAGTCAGATAAAAAGTAGGAGAGGTAGCAAATGGTGCACTTGACGAAAAACAAAACGACATTCTTGAGTTTCGAGACTTCTAAAACCTTCTTTATGCGACTCAACTTGCGTTAAAACCAACTCTAGAATTGCCTTTTTCCATTCTAGAATATGTACATAACTCTTGCCTAGTCTACCATTTATGTTTTTCATTAATAGCCAATGAACAATAAAAATGCAGACATTCAAATCTATTTGCTTGAAAGAGGTGTATAATTGATATTATAATTTCTATTGTCATTTTGCAAAATTTACGGCACTGAAAACAGAGCTGAATATTTGTATATTTGGTTGTGTTGAAAAATATTTTTCAGTTGCCAATTACGACGAAATTCGACTCAACAAAAGAAAGAATGTACGATTGAATATAAATTTCATGGCCTAACTTCATATTTGTACTCCATCATATTTTATTCATTTTCTATATTATTTTTGCTGTTATTACTAAAATAATTTTCATTAATGTGTTCACAAAACAAAAAAAATGCAATCAACTTAAAAAAAATGAACAAAAACAATATAAAGATTCATAAAATAAATTAGTGTAGTGTATATTTGCTTATAATTCGGGCCCAATCAAAGAAATATATACAGTGGAAAATATCTTAATAAACTCCTATTTTATTTTAACAATTATTCTGAAACATTTGTTCGGGGACACTCCGCTTGGGCGGACAACAGTTCACCGATGATGATGATGAGTGTCAACATAGTATTCACTTTATATGCTTCCATAATCTCTGATAAATGAATGACAAATTGGTAAAGGAATTTATACATAATATCATTCCTTATCATAACGAATAGTATACTTTCTTGTGAGCTGACGGCGTCAATGGGAGTGAGTGGAGTTTCTTGATCACATGTACATACATACTACTTATTTATACTTATTAGAAAAGTCGTTTGGGAACGTAAAAAGGGAAGCCAATTAGTCAGAGATCGATTCTCCACCCATCTAAGATCGTAATGATACTAATAAGTAGTAGAACTAAGTTTAATGACAACCCCCCTTAGCAAACCCCTCAACTATTACGGAAAACATGAGTGGCTTTTTAACTAACTAGTTAGCACTATTTTAATTATAAACTATACCCACAATTCTCAATGTTGATTAATTAAAGCGAAATTATTTAAAAGAAGGTAGGGAGTGAAGAAAACTGCTCAATAGAGTTGATTTTTTATTGTCAAAGATGGCCGCTTAATTAAACTGACTTATCTGTTGGTCCCTTTTCTTTTCGTACGCCTTGCCTAATAGTCTCGGCTTTTCATTGTTAAGGACTGTTCCTTAAAAGCTAACGTAATCGCATGACCTGATGTAATTATTCTGATGCCTACACGAAGCTGTACTCTTCTCTTCACTTTCGTCATCAATTTCGCCAATCAAATACAATCGGCCTACTCGTCTTTCTTAGAGTGTAGCAAAGCTGACTGCGTATGGAAGCATATGCATAATGGCAAAGCGTGCCGAAAGCCAAAAGTTTATGCCAAAAGACATTGCGATGTGGGTGGCTTGAACTCGTTTGTTTTGACTTTCAAATTGCAGCAAAAGCAGCAAGAGAACTGAACTGCAGCTCCTGCTCCTGCTCCTGCTGCTTCTGTTGCATCTACTGTTGCTTCTGGCCCCGAATGAACTTTTGCCATTTGTGCCTTCTGTGCCTCTCCATACCCTTTTGTGTGGGTCGGTGTGTTTCTTTAAATATAATAACGACTGGGCACATAATGCATTTTGCTTGTTTACAAAATTCTTTGGTCCAGTCAAGTCAAGTCTGAATGTCAGAAAGCTCTCTTGTATTCTGTCATGCAATGCAAATATATCTATATACATAGTATAGTTCTTGATGTACATATTCTCTCATATTGTATTGCATACAGATGCTTGACTGAGCAGTGGCCCAAACGAATTGCCATTTAACACACTTCGGTTCAGAGCCCCTGCCCTTGTACTGTGTCCGTTTGTATATCCTTCCGTTTACTGTTGCTTTCGCCCACTCCTGCCCCCCACCCCATGTGTTGGGGCAACTCTTTCTCCTGCCCCTACAGCAATTGTTTGCCTTGCCGCTTATCATTGTTGCCGTTGTTTGTCTCGTCCTTCATATTCATGGCTATATATGTGGGTGTGTTTGTTTTCTGGCACATTTCTTCTTTTTTTTTGCCAGCATCTTCAACTGTACACTGCATTGTTGATGTTGCTGTTGTTGTTGCTGCTGTTGCTGTCTCGGCAAGATAATGGCATAATATTTGTTTGTCACAAACAGCTCACAACATAGAAAATTGTGCCACACAGTACTCATAGTCGTCGTCGTCGTCGTCGTCGTCATCGTCGGGTCAGCGAGATGTTTATCACAATCTTTCCATTGCTTTTTATAACATTTTCTGACAGCAACTATGAAATGGGAAAAGTTTTTCATTTGTGATGATTAGCTCAAAGCTTTAAATGGACAGTTGCTAAATAGCCCAAAGCAAACGTCCAAACAAAAAATAAAAAAATATATCTTTCTTGTAGAAATGGGTACACATATGAGTTTTCAGTTTAATTATTGTCGAAAGCAAAGGATAACGACATAAGAAAAAATGAAGTAATTAAATGGAAAATGCTAGCTGAGTGTTTCAAAAACTTAACTTATAATTTTATGATGAAGGCTTTGGAATGTTTCTCGCTAAGTAATCTTGAGTGATCTACAATACCAGTTTTTTTTTAATTTATTAAAATTAAATATAGTATACATTTTTATAATGAATATTCGACAATTAATTGAAAATGTCTTCGTTTTGTAAAGAAGATGTATTTCTAAATCAATTAGAAACATTTTACCAACTAGGTTTTGCTTAAAATCTGAATTACTGCTCACTATTAAATATGTCATTTTTTTAAATGTTGCTTGTCATAATATTGTTTTATTTATTAAGAGTTTTAGTTCGTTTTTTTGGAGAAGCAATCAAAGCCCCTTTGAGCTCTGCGCCTCGCTGGTATGCAACACTTTTTTCCACACTTTCCTTTTTTTCACTTTTCGCTCATTTTTAACCTTGAATAAATATAATAATACATATTCAATGAAAGTAATTGGTGTATATATCTGTGCTAATTATCTCTTATTCTTTATTTGCAGCATTTTAAAACGCCAGCTGTCACAGCAGTGCATGAAAATCGAATTAACCTATTTATAAGGTAAGCCTTAAATTGACTTTTACGAATACAATTAGCAACTTACATTTCAAGCTACACTTATATATAGACTTAATTATCTGGAAAGAACAATACCCTATAAAAATTCTTTATAGGTTATGCAACGCTGCATTCCGCACAATAGTTAGTATAATTTGTTGCTACCCTTGAAGGGTACGGGGCATAAAACAGTAATTTGTACTGTTTGGTTTCCACATCCGCGATTTCAACTACAACTGCCGCGCACGGTAATACTCATTTAATTACTTAGTGAGTCTCTATATATGTGTGCTTGTAGGTACATGTGCGTGTATTTGTCCGCGTCTTGTGCTAACTTCAGTGCACAACAAGCGTTGCAAATTAATGCTCATTAATGGCGGCGGAGGCAGAGTCAGAGTCAAAGCAAAAACCTTCACCTACATGCTACAGCAAAAACAACAAATAAAGCAAAAGTATGCCACTCTTACGCCTAATGATTTAATTACACAGAAAACGCACAAACAACTAGAAAGGCGCTGTGCAAACAAATGCTGAAAAATGTCATAATAAATGTGGAACTTAGGCCAAGTTATTCATACGCCGCATTGGTCGCAACAGCTGTGAATCTTTTGAGTCGCTTTGTCTCCATCTCTTACAGTAGTCAGCTACTGAGTGCCTATGCAGCCTCTAGTCACTGCCATGAAAATGCAATTTCAACAATTTTCAATTTTCGTTTTATGCCGCGGCGCAAATAAGTTGCTAGCAGCTAGACACCACCCCGCACCCTACACACCACCCCTTGGCACCCACCCACACTTCTCACTACTGCTTGTTTAGTTGCATGCCCCTTCAGCCCGGTCTGCTTCTTTTCAATGCTTTCAAATTGAAAAAGCAAACTTGTCGCGTAAAAATTTTTATTATTTTGCAGGTCTACTGCCAATTTTTTTCTTCTTTTTTTTTGCCTTTTACTTACACTTGCAATGCGCACGTCTGGCCCCCTTCCAGCAACAAACATGCCAGCGAGTAGCAGTTCTGCAAATTGTATGTTTCGCTTCACTCCTCAGTCTCCTCGCTCCCGCTCGCCGCTCCCCGCTCCCTGCTTCTCGCTCCTCACGCCTTGGCGACACTTTTACAGCTTAAGCGAAGCTTTGCAATGCATTAAAATCGGGCAAAACTTTGCCAAAGATTTTTGTTGCACTCAAAGTTCTTACGCGTTTTGGTTTTTCTAGTTCTCTTTTGCCCCCATTTTCTTTTTCCTTTTTATATATTCGCTACTGCACAAGAACTTTTGCTGGTAAGCGTAAAATTAAGCCATTAATGTTAGTTTTATGGATTCTTTGAATTGGTTTCTCTCTTTGGCTCACGCTCTTACCATTGAGTTTTAAAACATTACTAAGCTTTGCGTTTCTTGCCAAGGCAGAAGTATTTAAAGGCGAACTCAACTCTTTACAATGAAGTACTACATGAAGGGGATGTCCTCATTCGCCAGGAACCTGCTATAAAACATGTCTCACTAGCAGCAGTTGGTGTTCAATTCACAACACTTAATAGTCTACAACTATTATATAGCGCGTATATGTGCTCTTTTCAGTCAGTTTTCAATTTGTAACTTAAGTGGCGTTTTTATAAGTTATTTCACATATCTGTAGCACTAGAAATCAATTGTAATTAAATGCTAATAATGGTATAAACTTACTCGGTCTCATCAGTTTATATTTATACTTGAACGAATCATTGCCCTACGAGCGCCTATTCTTTGTCGAACTTCTTCAAACTGACATTATAACTGACAGCAATAATATTTTAGATATTTTCTGCACTTAACAGCTTAAGCAAAAACATTACATTTTTATTGATATTTTGCCTTTACTTGGTTAATATTTTTATGCAAATAAATAACTAATGTCGTGTGAATAAACCATCCAAAGTCCTCAATTATAATAGACACTTGAATATTTTAAAAGCCTTTGAATATTTATTCTAGGGCTGTTCAAATCTGATCAATTAATGATTTAATATTAAGCACAATTTGATCGACCATGCAAATAATTCATCTCCATTTTATTCCACTCTTTGGCTTCTTGAAATTATAAAAGAAATGGATCCGCACAGCTTTTTACTCGAAACCCATTTATAATAAAAGGTTTTTGCGAAAAGTATTTCTTTCTATAGCTTTGGCACACATACGCGTTCTGACCCTCAAACGAAAAAAGCCTCTTCAGAGACAGCTTCCACCGAAATAGAAAAAACGCACCGACGGACGAAACACCTTTTCCAAATGCTTACCGACATCTTTTCAGACTGAGGCTTCAAGTTAAAGCGCACTTCTGAAAGCAAACAAAAGCTGCAATTCAAAGCATGTTTGCAATGCCAACAGATGATAAAAACAACAACAACAACAACAGCGACAGGAATAGGAATATCAGGAGGGAAGAAGACAAGAGCAAAAGTAATACAAATGACTAAGCAACAAAAGCAACAACAAAGCCGAATATACAAAGCCATAAAGAAATGAAAGAAATTTTCAAAAGTCATTGCAAGGCGTTTATTGCAAAACAAAGCGATGCAGCGTGGCATAAGTTTTCAAGTTGAAATAACAACAACAGCAATGGCAATGGCAAAAAAAAAAAAAAAACTCGCACACAGACACACACACAAAAAGCAACGCCAACAACAATAACAATAAGAACAACTGTATTGTAATACGAAGCAGCAGAGAAAATGACGTTGAAATATTTCAAACGAGCAGACGTTATAAAACATGCAATAAAGGAGGCGAGAGAGAGAGGTGGAAAGGGGGAGAGGGGAAGAGAGAGAGCGAAAATCACTAGAGAAAATCAGTGGATGGGAAATGCATGCATACACACACACACACATACACTCTCACACACACATAGATTTATGCATGTATGCTAACAACGGCCAAGAAATAACACAAACTCGAGATCCAGGGTCGGTCGTGGCAAGCAGTTTAACGCCTAAGCGCTAAGCTGCTTTATCCCCATTGTAGTCATTGTTATTGTTGTTTTTGTTGTAGTTGTTATTGTTATTGTTAGTGCAAGTTTTGTTTTATTTGCCAAGTGTTGCTGAGCGCTAAAGCTTCTTGGTTTGTTTGCTCGCCTTGACTCTTAACTTGGCCTCTCACTCCCCCACTCCCTCTGCTGCGATAGTTTTCAAAACGCTCGGACTGAGGCAACTTTGCAAAGTTTTTTGACAACTACCCAACTAATTTGAAAGAGGACTTTGCAGAAATGGGAAGGGGCGGAGGGTTGAAGAGGGTGGAGGCTGGAGGATGGAAAATGGTGTGGCATTTGTGAGTGTGGCACACAATTGCTCTCGCAGTCTTGTGCGCATTCAAGCGGCTGCACTCAGTGGCCAATCAATCTCTGACCAAACTCTCACACAGTTAGGCCCCACACCTCCACACCTCTAGACCCCAGTCAACCCAGACAGTGCGCCAGCAAGCCACAGGCAGCCACCATTTAGCCACCATTCTACTGACCACTTCATCTTCATTCATTTCGACAATTGCTTTGCGCCTTGTTTTATGCCCTTTAAGAGCGCGAGTACATTTGTTACACAGGCGGCAAGTGATTGCTTTGAAGGTAACTCAATTGAGTTTCTACAATTTCCAGCTTTATAACTCCCGAAAATCTGTAAGATTCTTGATATTTCAATTTCTATTTCTTTATATATATGTGTGGAGGGCAAAAAGTCCAACGTAAATCATTCTCAAGCATTCTCTTCTTTTTTCTTGACTTAACTCAATTAAACCTCTACAACTTCCAGCTTTATAACTGCATAAGATCTATAAAATTCTTGGAAATTGTGTTGGAAGTTCTTTTCACTATTGAAATCTTCTTCAATTTGTATACATTCCTATTTCTTTATATATATGTTTGGAATGCAAAAAGGCCAACGTAAATCATTCTCAAACATTCCCTTCTTTTTTCCTGAAAGGTAACTCAATTATGTCTTTACAACTTTCAGCTCTATAACTCCCTAAATTCTATAAAATTCTTGGGAATTACGTTGGGAATTCTTCTCTCCTTTGAAAATCTATAGTGTATACATTTCCATTCCTTTTCTTCCCCACCGCAAATCTTTCTTCAACACTTCCTTCTTTTCTCTTGGTTTTCCACCCACTAATCATTGCTTTTCCGACTCTTCCCTTTATAGTCAAAGCATTGGTCCGATTCCATTGAATGCCATTGTAAGCATTAGAAATGTTCAGTGTTTTCAACTTTCCGATAAGCATTTTAACTGAATAAAATAAAAGCTGATTTTCGCAACCATTTTGGAGCATTTGCATTCACAGCACACGTTTGACTGAAAGCCTTAACTGGGTAGAAGTGTATCTAAAGAGTGTATCTCGAAAGTTTTTGCAGCAGCCCCTTTTTTAGCTTGAATGCGGACTCTAGTGGCTCGCTTGTTAGTCCGGGCGACAATTGCAAATATGTTGCAATTTCCCAGCCATTCCGAGGCAGTTTGCCTATTTGGCGCGCACTTTTGTCTGCCGCCGTTTTCTTTGCATTTCATTTTGTTGAATTGTTGCTCAAACTGTTTGTTTCGCCATGACAAGGACTAGTGCTCTTGCTGCTGCTGCTGCTGTTACTGCTACTGCTGCTTAGGATGTGGATCGAAAAAGGGGAACCAGGGTCGGCAGCTTGACAGGCAGCATGCTTGAGTTGCTGGTTGCCGTTTGCCTCGAGCGCAAATATGTTTCAACTGCCTGCACATCCGTGCCTCGACATCTCCTTGCATCGCATTGTGCCCCCAACAACCTCGTTTTGGTTTCGTTTTGTGCGCCTTGCAACAATGAAGATTGATCACAGTTTGTGCAACTTGAGCGCATTTTGTTGCCTTTCCGTTGGCACTGTGCAATTTTTATTTTTTGCGCCGCTTCCAAACGACCTTCTGTGCATTTTTTCTCTCATTTTTTTCCCTCCATGCGCCTTGTCGTTTAATATGAAAAATTATGGCAAATATTTGTAGACCACCAATGGCTGGGACGCGGCCCGCATAACTTGCGGGTACGCCACTCGCTCTAATTGCACAAATTTGTTATTATTGTTGAAAGGATAGAAATTAATAGTTGTTGGTTGAGTGCCAAATGCAAATCTCCCTTTTGCACAACAGCTGCTATTATTGCGATAGTTAGGCCATAATACCCATACGCCGCGTGTTGCAAAATCGCGTCAGGCGAAGGCAAAGTCGCGATTGGATTGAGGAATTCGTGGAATTTCGGCCGTCATTAAAACTGGGTCAGGTCAAGTAAATGTGCGTAAATATTCCACAGAAATGCGATTACTTGGTGTGGGAATGAAAATTGCTTAATCAGCAGAAAAATTAGCTATGCAAATTGTTTTACTTTTTTTATACTCTGTACATGAAAGGTACATGAGTATATTAGGTAACAGAGAGGAGGAGGCGTGGCAGGCACCACAAAGTATATACTATATATAGTCTTAAACAGCATGACAAAACGAATCGATCTATGTCGGTGTGTCTGTCTGTCTGTCCGTATGAAAATCTGAATCCCTGAGACTAATGCTTTTTTTTTATTATTTTTAATGCAACACCCCACTCCTTCTTATATAAGTAGGATGTCTCAGATATCGAATATCTCCAATAATAAAAAATTGAGTGAAAAGTATTTAGATCTTTTAGGAATGATATTAAAATATAATAAATATAAATGCTAAGTTATTGAAGGTTTAACAAATTTATAGAACCAAAATAAAACATAATTGGAAAAGTCTTAGAATATGTGAAGTTGAAAACTCTACATTTCATAGTTCAGTCGTGTAATACATATTTGTATACATATTTGCATTAACCTATCCTTTTCAACAAACCAATAATATAAAAGCATTTAAAACTTAACCTAAAACTGCAACAAATTTTAAAGCAAAATTTATGGAAATTATTTTGAAAGAATTGCAAAACCTACTTTTTCTTAAAATTTAAAATTTGCCATCGTTCAAAATGCTGCCTATTCATCATTTCTAGCATATATCGTGTTCGCCATCCATCTTCATGCTATCTAATTGGACAATACGCATACGCACTGTATGACAAATGATCATGCAACTTTTAGCATGCAACTATGTGGGCAGCAACTGCAAAACATTTAAGCGCCAACAAGTCTATTGCTTACATTTTTGCGCACTATTCCAACTGCCAAAGCCTTGCCATTGTATATATGTATGTATGTATCGTATTTATGTGCTTGTTGTGTGTGTGTGTGCCATTCAGTGGCCAACGGCAACAGTCAGGAGTTGCCTGAAGAAGCTTCCAACGACCCACAATCGACCAACTGTTGCACATTGAAGAGCCAAGTAGCAGCTAAGCAGGCAGTCCCAACCATTTTCTTGCCTGTCTGCTTCACTGACTGACTGACTGACCCGCTGTTGTCATGTCAACTACAGCTCAACTGTCAGCTAACCCTCTCTGCTGCAGCTTTTCTGGTGTTCGACCGTGCCGCCATGCTGTTTTAACTTTAAGTGCCGTTGGCATAGTTTTAGAGCCTGAGTGGCAGACAAAACGAGCGTCGTCGCTTCTTAAGGCGTTAGCTTCAGTGTCTGGGCTTAGCTGCACTCCAGTAAGCTGCTCCACTCAGTTTTGCACTGAAAAAATAATACCACTTCTATCTTCATTACGTAGTTCTTTTGAAAAACTGTAAATACTTGATACTTTAGTGTTGATTTTTGAAAACTCTCTATAACAACTAAAGTGTTTTAGTTGGTAACTGAAAAGAAAAAGTGTAATGCTTTGTTTTTTTCGTTTGCTTGTGCTGCGGGATGGGCCTGCAGGTTTGGCCATAATACGACAGTTTGAAGGGAGAATTGTTAATAAGATTTAATTAATTGTCAAATATTCCTATTATCCATAAGCTTCAATTTCATAAATGCCCATGTTTTCGGTTATATTTGAACGTACGGAAGAACTTTGTAAGAGTTTTGATTGCTTCTGCAGCGTCAGTTGGTATTAATTAATAGTTTAAAGTGTTCCTTAATATACATGTTGTTACTTGCTGTTTTTGCGAGTGTGATTTAGTTGAGCTTTTCTGCTATTTATAGCAGGCACTTCCAGCGCTCAAAAGCATGCTACACTTTTTCCTTGCCACTTGTGAACTGTTGACGTTGACGTTCCTTTTGTTGCTGTTTCTGTTACAGTTCTTGTTACTTGTTCTGGTGCTGTTGCTGTTGATTTTTCATTTTACAATGCTCAGCCTGTTAGCACTTGAGTGTGAACAAACGGCGGTCCCCATCTTTTTTGTACAGTCTGTCCATTTATCTGTTAAATAAAAAACAAACAGCCTTGCCTGGGCCCAAGTCATCTCGTCTCGGCCTTTGCCATGCCATGCTATGCCATATGCATAGCAATCCAATTATCATACGCCCCTTGGTACCGCAACTGATGGCGTCGGTCGCTCTGCGGCAATGGACGACGTGGCAGCCGCCATCGCCGCCAACGCCGCCGCCGCCTGGACTCTAATTGGAAACAAACAGCTTGCGCCAAAGCACAAAAAATAGATAGGAAACCGTACAAAACAGAAAAAAAAAAACAGAAGACAGCGAGCGAACTGTAGATTTACATTTTTCAAACAAGCGGTGCGTTGTTTTTTATCAAACATCGCTATCTGTCTGACTTAAAATTTCGGTCTTTTGCGTTCACGCCAACGTCGGCTCTAAAATTTCAAATGCAAAATATTCAACAGCGAATGCGGAGCGGACCGAAAAGCAGAACCAGAAGACAAGCGACAAGCGCCTGGCTTCAATTTGCTTGCTGTTTCCGTTTTTCTGGGCGCATTTATTTTACATTCATTCTTGCGCGCACACACACACACACACGCATACACAGGCACACAGATACACACAATCATAGACATTTGCTGTCAACGATAAAAATCGAAAATGCAAACAAGGCCAAACGAGCAAAACAGTTTTTAACAGTTTCTAGCGGTTTTTCAACAACCAAAAAAGTTGAGCGCCACTTTTGCCAGCACAGCTAAATTCAGAGTAACATATAACAACAAAAACAAAAAACAACAACAATAACAAAGCGTATGAATGTATGCGAACAACATTGAAAAAACAAATGAATTCATGGCCCGCAATTTTAATTCATCTGTCGGCTTTAATGCAATTTGTAAGTGTTGCCCAGCTGCCTGCTACGAAACTTTTTGTGCCAGACATGCTGCCACGCCCACAACAACGCCCCAAATCATTCACAATGCATTTTGTAAAGTAAACAAATAGTGGGTATGGCAGAAGGAGGGCAGTTGGAAAAGCTGTCAGACGTCGATTGGTGAAAATACTTGTATGTTGCAGCTGCTTTTTGGCCAAGTGCTTAGCTGCTGGTCTCCTAACGTATAGTGCTAGATAGCGCAGAGTTTGACAGAAGTCCTTGAATAGCACAAAGAATGAAAGGGATATTTCAGATTCTGCCACTACTTGCTAATTTGAATAGTGATTGGTGGCAGCAAAACTGTCGTGAATATATCGAAATAATTTAAAACTTGGTGTCCAAACACAGATATTGTGCACAGGACAGCGTATTAATATTTAGATTTAGAGACCGTTAACAGTAGCAAGTTCGCAAGTTCTGTTTAGTGTCAGTTATGCAAAAAAAAAAAAAAAAAAAAAAAAAAAAAAAAAAAAAACTGGTCAGCAGAGAAATATGTATAAAATAAGTGCTGATAAGCTGATTCCAAAAGTTTCATTTTCATCCGAATAAGCTCAGCCTTATTTGAGCGTCTCCCATTAAATGGGATATGAAATCCGCTTTACACTTCATATTCAAATTCATTGCTGTTTTTAGGTGTAATCGATCAAATAATTAATTCCATTTAATGGGATATGAAATACGTTCTACACTTCATCTTCTAGTTCATAGCTGTTTCTAAGTGTAATCGATTAAATAATGAATTCTTAAGTGGGCCACCAATTGCTTAGTTATTATTGGAATTGTCATTTAAAATACTTTTTTTTTTTTGGGATTACAAACTCTATTTTGATTTAAATATTATTCGTCCAACTGTCAACTGAAAACAAAAATTAATTTTTACTTTCATAAAAGAGAACAAATTCAAAGAAAGTGCTAAAAGACAAAGGAAAGAGTAGACGAATTGTGTTCTGAAAAGTCTGTCTGGAAAGTCTCTTTTATGCTTGCATAAGAGCTGGAAATAAGTATAAGCTATTGGCCAGATATGGCTTATATCAAACATGTTGTTGTGAGCTGATCTGTTTTGTCTCTGTTTGACGACCATTTTATAAATTTATATAATAAGCTTGATTAGTTCAAATAAACAAACGTCTAAAATGGAGCATAAGAAACGTTTCTAAGTATTCCTCCATATTGTAAATGGTTTTTTATTTATGATAATACTGAAAAGCATTAAAAGATTTTAGATAATATTTTGAGAAACAACTAAATTTTCTTTCTTAAAGTATTTACAATCTAATCTTAAATAATAATATTTGCTTTTATTTTATTTACACTGAATTATTCATTGAGCAGCACTTTCTTTTTAAGCAGCCAATAGGCCTCTGTGTTTAACAGCGTAATTATTCAGATTGTTGCACATCCCTATTTTGAAAAGAACTTGCGCACTATCGCACTAACACATGCAACAAATGTGTGCAATTTCATGTGTGCGCGCGTGTGTGTGTGTGTGTGTATGTGTTGCGATCTGGCAACGCTGTTTGCCAAAGCAAGCGATTTGAAATTGTCGCACGACTCTGTGTGTAAGCGTCCACTCCCACTCCCCGCAACAGCCTCTGCCTGAACGTCCAGCTGCCTGCCACAAACTCTCTCACACACATACACATACCATGCGCATTTTTTTGACAAGAACAACATGTGCGAAACGTGAAACAACAGCAACAACAACAATAGCTTCGGCAACATCATGACGAGTATGGGACACGGCGTGGCAAGCGGCCATAAAATGGATTGCACTGCCTTTCGGATATTTTCGGGCGCAACGTGCAATTCCACTTGGCACACAATGCACTTACATGAATACTCACACACACACACACACACACACACACACAGAGAGAGAGACGGCTGCACACATCAACACACATGCAATTACGTGCTTGCGTGCTGTGTGTTTTGTGTGAATGAGTGTGAGGTGCTCGCTTTTGCCTTTTTATTCGAATTACCAATTTGAATTCGATTTACGCTTTAAAGTGAGGCAGCGGCGTTTTATTGCATTGTTGCAATGAGTTGTGTGGCCCTCGGGCTATGTGGCACTCACTACCCGGTACCTGGTGGTCTATGGTCGATGCTCAATGGCATGTCTCATCTGCTGGCCGACTGGCCATGGAAATGCAGTTTTAAATGCAAGCGAACCACTTAAAGCGGCATCATGCAAAGTTTTGACTACATTGACTATTTGCTGGCAATTATAAGAGAGTCGATCCCAAGTGCGCATGGAAACTCCTTCAATGTTGTGTGAATTGATGGTAAATATGGTTTGGGTTGAGGACTTAAGCTGCGGGTCGTTGCCGAGCACTGCAAGCTTTCCATTGATTTTAGCCAAATGAAGAACAGAGTCCGGGTTTTAAGCAGCGAACCGTTTCGTTTCATTCAATAACACGAGTTGAAGCACAATTAATGCACTGCACATTTGTTTATTTAAATAAACTCTCCTAAATATTATTTATTATTATTTCAAAATTGAAACAAATATGTGGTATGAGAGCCCCGCATGCTTCTCTACACCTCGCCCTGCCAACAAAAACACAAACAAAATTTTCACAATAACTAGGAAAAAATCTCAACGTGTTATTTAAACTACGCTTGCAAAAATGGGAGCTTAATTTTCAATGCAATGTTTTCCCATTATGGTCAGAATAGTTTAATAATTGAATGTAAGAGGTTAGATTTATTTTCAAAAAAACTACAGTTTGGCCAAATTAAATATCAAAATTAGAAAATAAAGTAAAATCTGAATAAGTTATTGTTTGTCCATTTTTATATTAAAGTTGAAGACAAAATACTTTGTTGCCCTTTCGAGCAAACCATTTGCAAATATAGCCCAACTATGCAATAAACGGATGTTTAAATTATTATAATAGAAACAATTCAATTTTTACTTTAATTATATAATTAAATTCTAAAAATTACGATTAATTTTCTGGAATAGAAAGTAAATACTTTATTATAAAAATGCAATTAAGAATTTATCTCTCTTAATGCGAACTTATTATTCTTAAAAATTACACATTTTTATTCACGATGAACATTTTTGTTTAATACAAATTTAATGAATTCATTAATTAAATTCTTGTTTTGTTATTTGTCTTCTTACAATTTTTGATGGAAATCACGCTCCAGCTGAAAAAGAAATTAAAGTTTTTGAAAGCAGAGCTCCAGCAGAACGAAGAGAACATAAATAAATGCTTTGACTTCAAAGTGGATAAATAAACTGAGCTGCCATTTGTGCCAAACTGCAGCACAATTCCATATTTTAATTTTATTTAAATTATAGTTTCCTTAGACATTTTCGCTGTTCTGGGATCCTTAGCTCCTCATTATAGCCATCCATTCTCATTGCACCCACTGGCCCAATAACACAATTTTAAGCTTCCACTTTACAAAGCTTAGATGAAGTTGCAAGTCAGCACGTGCTTTTGGGCTCCTTCTTCATCTCACATATTCATGCACGGGGCCACATAATTTCCCACAACTTCCGTGGCTGACTTGTTTTAAAAGTTTGCAGACATAAAACACACACCCATAACCAACACACACACACACAGACAGACCCATGGAGAACGGTGAGCGTTTGAAGTCAGCTTTTTACTTCATTTAAGTGCAATTAGCTGTCTGGCTAATTAGTCTAACCGGTAGCATGACCACGCCTGCAAAACCAGAACCAGAAACAACCAGACGTCGTATACCCCGCCACAGAACTTTTCCTTGCAACGTGGGGCGCTACTCTTGCAACTACATACGACTAGACTATAGTAGGTACGTAGACTGAGAAAAATGAAGGACCTGTTTATTTTCAATAGATGGTGGACTGATGTTGAAATCAAAGGACTTCAGCTAAGATTTATTTTATTTTTGTTTAATTTTTAAACCAATTTGGCGATTGTTAACTTATAAAATAATAATAACAAATTCAAATTTGTTACTTTTTACAATGCCTTGCGCAAAGATAAACATATTTCCGTAGCATCTTTTATGCGCTATCCAAAGGTGAAATAAATACCCTATATTAGGATAGTACGAAAGTACGTAACACATAAAAGAAGGTGTAAAAGTAAACAGTAGTTTTTAAAAATACTACTTTTTAATGGCGTCACATCTTAAAAGTTAACTTCATTATTTGACAGAAGAGTTTCTAGCAATCCTTATTAAATTATATATCGCTTTTCTTCTCAGTCTTAAATCCTGTTTGACTGTCTACGGTAATTTTTACTTCAGTCGCGCTCGACACTCATAATGAAATTATAGAGCGAACGTGCGGGCCAATTTTATATTGTGGCTTGATAGTCGGGCAGGTCAGCAAGGCCCTCGGCAGGTACTCAGACGTAGTCGTAGTCGTAGCCGTAGACGTAGACGTTGGCAAGTGAAGAGCGGAAGGTGGCAAGTTGTGGGCATGGCGTGTGCTATTGTGAGCGCGACTAATTGAGTTTTATGCAGCGGCAGAAGCGGCGTTTAATTGCATTTCAAAGGATGTGTCCTTATTGGATTTTCTGCTGTTGCTGTCTCCCAGCTGTTTGCCCCGCGGGCCAAACAAATGACAATGGAACATGCAACAAGGTGCAGAGATAGGGAAAGAAAATTGCTTCCCAATTAGCGGTCAAGTCAACGACAAGCACATGAACAATGGCCAAAGACAAAGGGCACCATTTACACTCACACAATTACAGAGAACCCAGCACATATAAGCACATACTTGTACATACATATATACTCTTTCATAATTCACACGAGCTTTTGTGGTCTTATTTATGACAGCTGCTTGAAAAAAAAAAAGAGCGAAAAAGGAACAACTAACGCACTACAATTATTTTCCATTCGCTGTTGCCTTCTTTGTTGGCCAAAAGCTTTTAAACGCAATGTTCGCTCTTGTTTGTGTATTTGTTTTGGTTTCTGTTGTGTTGCGTTATTTAATGACTGCAGCGCAAGACATTAAACGCTTGTTGGCCGCATTAGTATTTCCGTAATGTATTTGGCAGCGGGCTGCCTCGCTTGGCAACACTCTAATGTGCCACATCGTGTGCTGGCAATGTTCTCGCATTAAATTAAATGCAACAACGCGCCCGCTGCTGCTGCCGCATTCTAAACCGGGCCACGGCATAACGAAACGTGTTGCCCAAAAGTATGCAACGAAATGTGTCAGCGACACACTTGGGCACTTCTCTGGGATTCCCAGTTTATCATTTTAGCACACGGCATAGTTATCTTGGGGAAAAAGGGATCGAAGAATTTCTTTTTCGAATAAGTCTTCAGATAAGAATATGGAAATTTTTCAAGCTTAAGGAATCACTGGGATTTTATCAATTGCCAATTGTTTAACAATTTAGATAAGTGTGCTTAAGTAACATAAATACATATACATACATATTTGATAACCTGACTTTTCTACTTAAAAAGGAAATACATGCAATGCATCTGTAATTCATAATATCAGACCTTTTTTATGTTGAGAAATGGCAAAAGATTCTCTTCAAATAGATGCACAGACTAAAGAATTAAGCGACCGAAGACACTTCGAGAATACATCTAGATTTTAATTATTTGATAGTAGAAAGTAGATAACAGTTATGGATGAAAATAGGAGGAGGATAAGAGGTATATGCCAGAAGTATTCGTAAAAGAGATATTGAAATAGGTTGCAGAACAATTCAGCAGCTGCAAAATCGACACAAGTCAAATGCTTTAAAAAACAAACGACTTATTAAAGTTCGCTTTCAAGTGATTCCTTATTTTGTGATGGCTGATTTAAGACCTCTTTAAACAGAAGCGAATTAAAAAAAAACAAATTTAAAAACGATCCACCAATACAATGAGGGGAATTATACATATGTTCTGCCTTTAGTGTCCTGCATTCAATGCCATTTCTGACTGCCCGTCAAAGAACTATCTTGTCATTCTCATTTCACTGCCACCCGTTCACAATTTGCTGCGCTCC
Source organism: Scaptodrosophila lebanonensis (assembly GCF_003285725.1). Classification (NCBI taxonomy): domain Eukaryota; kingdom Metazoa; phylum Arthropoda; class Insecta; order Diptera; family Drosophilidae; genus Scaptodrosophila; species Scaptodrosophila lebanonensis. Next base: position 11,732,429 of record NW_022060548.1, on the reverse strand, counting down.
CAATTAGGACAGCCATTCACAAAGCTCTCTTCACGTTACAATTGTATAATATATTTACATACGTATAGTATTAATGAATGTACACTTAAAGAACAAACCGAAGAAATCGATATAAAAACTGAGCAGCCAGCTTGAATAAAAAGTACAATTTAATAATCATTTATCCCATACCTTGAACAGTTCTAGTACGTTTTGCAACTCTCTTCCATAAGCTCTGGTGCTCTCTTCAGCTTCATCTGAGAAATGGATAAATGACGATTCAGTATCAGATCAAATCATTTAGACCGAATACACTTAGGATTTGTCCCAAAAGGAAGTTTTTAATCAATTTTCAGCCTTGAGTATTGGCATTTTACAAAATAAATACAATAATTAATGGGGGTTCGAAGATTAAAAGTTAAACTTATTTGAAAAGTTCTAGATGACCCGGAATGGAAGGTCGAGCGGGTGGAGTCTTTTGGGACATCTGTGTTATCGAGAAGATTTGTGGTAGTATACGAGTATTAGTTAAAATGGATTTCTGTCATTGCTACAATTTGTTATCCAATCTCTATTGAGTTCGCTTTAATCCAAATCAAATACGACTCAATACTAAACTAAGTATTCGAATTATTGAACTATTGAATTCCTCCATTTTTGTCTCAGTGTAAGGATATATGTAATAAAACTTTACTCTTAGCCGTCAACTGAATTTCGCATTTAAGCTCGCTGCCACCCGTCATTTTTTCATACCACATTGTTTGTTTGAAATTCACCTGGAAAATGCAACTGTAAAGTTGTAAAGTGTGCACTTCATAAAACACAAAGAAGAACGGAGAGGGATAGGGGGAGACTGAAATAAAATAAGAGAAGCCAAAACAGCATTCTTTATTACGTTATGCTTGTTATTATTATTTTAAGCGCTTGCATAAATTTATGCACAGCTAACTCCCTCTTAACCTCACTACAAAAACAAGAAAACAGAGGGGAAGTACAAAAACGTTTATTTGTAGCGTCGCCGCCACCTTATTATTACAAAAGCCAGATGCTTTTTGACTGCAGAAATGAGCGGTGGAAAAAAAATACTATACATGCATACATACATATAAATGTAAAATATGAATGAAAGTAAGCTCAAGCAATACTAAAGGCAAATAATAACCCACATGCCTACCAAGTTGAAATTAAAGTACAGTGAACTATTCCAAGTATGTGTATACTATTTAATAAATATACACACTGAAAGTTATTCCAGAAGACAGTTTCAATCCCAACAAAACTTGTGAAAAGAAAATGAAGAAATTTCTATACATAAGTATAGAGAGAGCAATGCTTTGCTTTTCCAAAAGTAACACTAATACTGCAAATTATGAATGATGTGATGAGAAATAATAGCAATACAAAATATTACAACTGAAATATTTTACAAGTTCCACAATTCAAATTAATGAAAATAAAACCAATTGAATAATATTGGTTGTTGCACTTTAAAGTCTTTCCTTTTTTGAAGGAATGATTGTAATACTGTTAATTTTTTTTATTTTTTAATATTTGAATAAATATTTGGTGTGTTTTATGTTATGTTAATAAATAAAAAAAATTCCTTACAAAAATTTGTAAAACAAATTAATATCAATTTGCTTTTTTACACAAAAGTTGTTATTAATTATTTAACACTATCCCAGGCTTATACTGAGTTCTATATGGTTTGGTTAAACATTTTATTACAAACGAATTTTTAAACCATTCTCATAAAAAATAGGTAAAAATTATTTATACCCATATATTTTTTAAGTAGAGCTAAATAAATATAAAACGCTACATAAAATTCAATTTTTGTAGATGCTTTATGTTGCTTTTCTCCGGTTATTGTTTAAGCTACTTAGTAATTAAATATTTTTAATTCCAATTTAGGTTACTTTTCATGCTTCTTTTGAAAGAAATCTTTTAGTAAAGATAAAAAAAAATAATACTGGAGCATTCTAAGAACCCCTTAATATGCACATTCGAATTGTCCAATTTGCAAAATATTCTATATAATAATATCAAATCCAAATACCCAACAGCCCACTTCTTCTCTGATTTGTCTAGTAGTTCACATTTGTCGCATTTAAGCAACATCTACTGTATAACTTAAATGCGCGCAAGTGCGTTTGTTTGTTAGTACGCCATTCCGGAAATGCCACACATAACACACACACGCAAACACCCGCACTACACACACACACACACACACATACTGCGAGTTCAAGTGCAGGCAGCCGAGCGCCGCAAGGCATACAAATGTTTTGCGCTTTCTTTTGTTCTTAACTGGGCGGCGTAAAAAACGTTTATGCTTCGGTTATTTCCCAACAATACTGCATACGCAGGTGTGTGAAAGTGTAGCCACAAACACACACACCCACACACACAAAGCACAAACACACAACCACATGCATACACCTGTTCATTTATGTAAGCAAAAGACTTAACGTTTGCCTCATTTGTTGTGCGGCCTGAGGTACAAATTTTATGCATTTCTTTCATTTGCTTACGGTTTTATGTCAATTTTAGCAGCTGGCCCGGTGCCCCAATAAGTATGCTACATAATTGCTATCCGAGGGACACACTAATGCGTACGCTGACCGTAAAAGCGCCATTAGAATTCAATTTTGCAAAACACGCTGGTGCTTCGCACTTCCACACTGGCATATATGCGAAATATTACAATTACACACACACACGCACGCACACTCACACACATACACTAATTGAGTGGCCTGACCGTGCGTGACAATCAAAATAAATAAGGCCATAAATATGTGCGATAATCGATGCACAGAACTTAAATTGCTTGATATTGAGCGACGGATTTATTAAGTGGAAATGGCAGACACATTTATGCAGACACATTTATACACACACACACACACTCAGAAGACATGTTCAGAGCGCAGCAAACTAAAATAAAAACAAGAAAGGAATGCTAAAGTCGAGCAGGCTCAACTCTTAAATACCCTGTACCACCCCACAAAAAAGTAATTTAATTAATTAATTAATTTAATTTAATTAATTAACTAAATTAATTTAATTAATTAACTAAATATTAACTAATTAATTATAAAATATTCCATGCATGCATACATACATTTACATTTACATCAGAATCGTGCCTTATGCGTGTTTGTGTACTTGTATGTATGTGTGCATTGGGCCTGGTTATATGGCTATAACTTTCTTTTTGATCATTCTATCATAATGAAACTTGGTATACGGATATATAATTACTAACCTAATGTGACTACCAAATTTAAGTTTAAAATTCCAAGAATTATGGGAGTTATAGAAAATTGGTAATAGGGGGGGAGTGGGGGGTTGGATCAGAAAAAATGAACAAACTTGTCCTTTCTCGGTCTCAGGAGAATCTGTATACCAAGTTTGGTTATTCTAGCTCTTATACTTTCGGAGATCCTTGCGTTCATACAGACAGACAGACGGACAGACAGACGGACAGACAGACGGACAGACGGTCAGACGGACAGACGGACAGACGGACATGGCTATATCGACTCGGCTTGTCATGCTGATCAAGAATATATATACTTTGTGGGGTCTACCAAGCCTCCTTCTGTGTGTTCCATGTGCACTCGCACAAAACTAATATACCCTTGTACCCTTTGGGTACAGGGTATAATAAATACAGTACGAACGAGTTTAAGCGCCAACAAGACAACAGGAATTCACAATGCTTGTTTGGCTGTGATCTTCCAGCGAGTTGTCTTGAATATTTGTTTGACCAACGTGTTCTACTTAAATGAAAACTGAAATAATAAAAAAAAGGAAATTATTCTGATAAACAGTGCATACAAGTATAATATTAAATTCCCAAACGTATGAATGCTTTTGACAATCTATTCAGATAAGTGTTGAGAAAAGAAATCTTGAAGAAGCTAAGCCTTCAGTTCATCTGACTGATGAATGCTTTTGTATTGGAAATATGGCAGGAAACGTTTGTCATCGTAATCCCACGTCATCAATATAACAAAAATATATTATATGCTGTGATGCATTAAATAAAGTTTGTGGAATTGCAACATCGAAGCAACATCACTATTTTAGATAGAGTTATTCAAATGATGCTTACAATAGAATCCTTTCTTCTGCATTCATCCAATTACGGATTGCTTTAAATAGTTTATAAGTACCATTACCTGAAATTGGTGCTCCCATTCCGAAATTAAAATCATTCTTTTCTTCTCAATGTTCTCGTTAAAAAATAAAACTAATTTAAAACGATTATTTGACAAACACAACAGCAGATTTGAAAACACTTTTCGTGACCAAAAAAAAAACAGCTAAATGTTTTTTCTAACATCTAGCATGAACAGAAACAAGTCCAATTTATTTACTAGCGCACCAAATGTGTTATATTTTAAATTAAATTAAATCATAAAATTAAGCTAACATAAATTATAATGAGATTGTATATGGAACATATTTTATTTGCTACTCAAAATTATTATAAAATTCTGTACTTAAAGTACATTTTTATTTATATTCCCGAATGGAAATAAAAATATTTTTCAACTGCAAAAATCGCTTTTTTTGAAATGATTACATTTTCACATTTCTTGATTTCCGCACATAAAGTATCAGTATTTGCAGCATATTAAGCTTCATATAATACAGTGAATTGGTTATATAATCAAATCATAAACTTTCTTCGCTGAAATTTTATTTGCTTTTTTTTACAATAAAATTGGAAGTGGCGCCTACACGATTAGTACTGTACTTATATTTTAACCACTTGGCCATGGACGCTAAACAAATAGCAATAAAAGTCGAAAAATAATAAGGTTACAGCCGGCACTCTTGTGCATGTGTGTGCGCGAGGACTTATGTGTGTGTGTGTGTGTGTGTGTGCTTTATATGCCACACCCACACTTAAGTGCCCTTTAGCGTTTATTGCGGCATGTGGGAGGCAGGCAGGCAGGCAGGCAGGCAGGCAGGGAGCCCGAAACTTGAGCGCTAGCGGAAATTACCCATACACATGTGCGCTGGCAAAGTGATGCTTGTTGATTTGCCGGTCCTGGGTTTCGAGTTTCTCGTCTCTGGTAGCTGCTTGATGCCAGAATATCAGACCAAACAGCCACAATCAGCGGACTAAGCGGCCGTTCGACCACCCACAACTTTGACTGCCTAATCTCCATCGCAATCCCCAACCCCATCGGCGTCTCCATCGCCATCTGCTGTTTAACGCACGGAAGTTTTGAACTTAAAATCCATCCGTGTGTACATAGTTTAAGGGGAAGGTGCGCTTATAAACTCATAAATCTACAAGTTGTGCCACATAAATAGTTAGGAAACATACACACACACTATAACCCAGGTGCGCATAAATTTTGACTGCATTTTAGGGCAGACTTTTTAAAAAACTACTTCACGCCTCTACAGAGCTGCATTCCCTTGAAGCACACTAAGGTAGGCTTTTAATTTGCATTAAAAAATGCATTTAAGATAAATATAAGTAGTGATAGATTCTAAGAAAAGTATGATGCAAGATTTTATTAATTTCTTTTTTCATATTTCTTACTATACTTGATAGAAATAAATAAAGCATAATTGTATTGGTTTGGGCTTCATTTTCAAATCATTTCAGTTTCCTATATATAAGTCTTGCTAAAGATGATTGCTAATTTTTCCTGCAACATTTTTGGAATGTTTAAATATTATTCTGGTTTTAAGCCTTATTGCTTAGGCAGTTTATTCTTAAGTTGAATAAAGAAAAGCTCTGCCTTTCCTAGGCATTAAAGCAGTTGGCCAGTTGCCTAAATTGATGCAAAAATTTTGGGGAAAACCTTGTAGAAGCAGTTGGCTTTTAAATTGTCATACGCAGCTAATAAAACATGCCACTTTGCTATTCATTGCAGTGCTCAACATGCCCACCGACGCAGGCGTTGCTGCCACAGCCAGCCTGACCGCCACAGTCACCGTCAGGATGACCGCAACACTGCCACAGCTGCGGCAAATGCTTGCGATGGCTTTGCTCGCCATTAGTGTCACTGCTGCCGCCTCCGCCTCCTTTGCCGTAAGCTCGACCACGTGCGGTCCCAATTTCCCCAGCGCCTGCAGTTGCGGTCGCGAGCTCTACGAAAGCGAGGTCCAGTATATTGTCAACTGCACGAATGCGAGGCTGCGGAACACCAGTGTGCTGGAGTTTATGCCGGAGGATGTGGAGATACTCATTTTCACGGGCAATATAATACCGGAGTTGCCATGGAATGTGTTTGGGACCATTAACAATTACAAGAAGCTGCGCATCGTCGACATGAGCAACAACCATATACGGGAGATTCGGGGCAAGAGCTATCATCATGTGCCGCTGGTGGAGAGACTGATCCTGAATCACAACAACCTGAGCATTTCCCGCTACGACGATGAGGTGAATCATCATCATCCGCGTGTGTTCAGCAACTTTGTGAACTTGCAGAGCCTCCATCTGACCGACGCCTTCGAGGACAACAGTTCGCCACAATTGAGCGAGGACCTGCATGACATTTTCGTGAACAGTCAGCTCCTGAAGCTGCAGAAATTGCATCTGGAGCAGAACGAGATCACACACTTCAAGGACCGCAACGTGTTCTGTGACTTGCCAGCCTTGCGCGATTTGCATTTGGGCGACAATCTGCTTAAGGACATTAACTTCGAGGTGCGCTGTCTGAAGCAGTTGCGCTTCTTGGATCTGGAGCGCAACAAATTCCAGTTTGTGAAGCCCGGAGATATGCGTGTGTTGAATGATTTGGAGGAGCGCGTGAATCGCACCGTCAATCTGATTGTGGACTTCAACTTGAATCCGTTTGTCTGCGACTGCAAGATATCGCCGTTTCGCACGTGGATACAGTCCACCCGGGTAACGGTCAGGAACAAGGACAGCCTCATGTGCTTCCATGAGGACAGTCTGGCACGTGGCACCGTCGATCCGGCGCCCGCACACATCCTCCAGCTGGACATGCAACCGTGCGCGGCCGCCATTGCTGCAGCGGCATCCTTTTTCAATGCAGCCGAGGAAGAGGAACGCTATGGGGAATTGCAGCCGCACATGAGTGGACACACGGCCACCCTGATCTTCTTGCTCATCGTACTCAGCATGATACTACTGGGCTTGCTGGTCGCCCTAGTCTACGTGAGTCGCGACAAATTGAAGTACATGATCACGCCGGTGTTCGATAATGTGGCCAAGAAGGTGCAGTACACGTCCATAAAGGACGAGGACTGCCCTGAGGTGCATGTCTAGGGTGTAGCCCATAGAATTTCCTCATATCACAACAACACCAACAACAACAAGAATGAGAACAACAGCCAGTACAGTTTAATAAATTCTTTCTTTTTGCCATATATAGTGCACATGTTGCCATCAAAATTATGCAAAATGTGCCATCCATTCAGAAAGGGAACTACGAGTCTAAAAACCAGAACCGAAACAAAAAACAAAACAGCACACATATCATTTGTAAAACCGTTTCAAATACTTATACACACAATATGAGGTAAGCAAAACGAACAGACATGCATATTCGTATTTATAAATAAACAGGGCGAATGTTCCAAAGCAAAGCATACTTACATAATAAACCAAGTTCTTGAAACTAGCCAAGCGATTTCGTTGCTATTTGGTACACTTTTTTGTTTTTGTTTTTGGAAGAATGGGACGCACTTTGCTTTGGAACGGCACAAAAAAAAAATCGCACACACACACACACACAGACAGACATATTGTTTCGTAGTAATTAAGTGAATTGTTGCATTTAGCGTGTCAACAATACAAACTGTAAGCGCCGTAAGGGGCGTTTGATTAATTACAAAATTAAATTAATTTTAGCTGTTTTTCTAAGTAACCCTTAAGTCAGTCTTGTTATGCGTTCTTTGATTTCATATACCTTTAAATCGAGTTATATATCAATCAATTTAGCAGCAAGACCATATACTATATAATTACAAGTATACTTATATGATGCGTATTTAAATATATACATATATCGTAACAAACACTTTAGTGTTATCTGTGATTTAAGTTTAGTAGCTTTACTTTGTTAAAACTCTAAATAAACCACAAACAGAACGAGCAACACATAACAAATGAAAACATGCACATGAACAATTTGTGTGACATAATTCCATACATATACAAATACATATATGCATATGTATATGTATGTATGTATGTATGTATGCATATTCATAGATTGTGTTTATCTGCCACAATGTAAATGTGTTTATCTACCACAATGTACTTTAAAATGTTATTAATAATTTTCACATTACTTTTACTGCTTATCGTTTTGATATTCTGCAATTAACACACCGTTTTTATAAATAAACTTTGACAACAAAAACTGATTAACTCGAAGTGTTATTTATCTATGAAGAAAATGAATATATAGTAAGTCCCTTGTATATCTCGTAAGCATGGCCGTAGCGTGGGGGGTGCAAAGCGGTCAGGCTTAACTACATATCAAGGGAACAATCTTTATATACTATACTTTAAAAAAATATAAATAAATGTAATAAACAAAAATATATTTACATGCGAATATTAGTAAAATTAAATACGGTTTAACTACTTTTAATTCTGAACCGTCGAAACAAAATGATTTTAGATTTCTTTATCTGCCATAACTTCCTTTTGATAACTGCTCCGACCTAAGATACGGCTACCTTTCCGTGTGAGCTGGCAAAAATATCCTATACAACTGAGAAACATCCGAATTCTTTTTAGAAAATTAAGTAGGCTTAATAATATAAATTAACTTTCAAACTGAGAGCCCATTAGAACAATTACATATTTTTGAACAACATCAACTTTTTGTCTATACCTATTCATCTAGATTTCAATAATTTTTAAGAATACGTATATATATAAATTGATCATTTATGTAAGGAAACAAAATTTCAAATTGTTAAATTTCGCACTCTCGATCACACCTTTTTTTTAGCAAGTTGTTTTTATTTTATTGCATTCCAAATCTTTGGATGAATACATTTTCATTATTTTGGATTTAATTTTTCTCTGCTTTTCCATATTTGCATTGTGTTTTTTGTGTAGTGGAAATAATTTGAAAATCGGCCAAAAAATTCTGCCCCCCTGGACTAAATCCTGGCTCCGTAAATACTCGTAAGCCATATTTAAAATTTTTATGTGTCCAAATTGCTAAGTAGAAAGAAATCAATCATCAGTTGACAAAACGTTATTTATAAATACTTCCAAAAAATGGTAAGCAAAGCCAATGTTAAACGTTTTTGAAAAAACATTGCTTATTCAATGAAAAGAATAAAATAAAGTGGCCAAATTTGTTCTTGCAAGCAAAATGGCCGTCCTAATAATAAAGCTTAAGCCAGACAACGGGATTTTAAAAATACTGTTATCGTATTCTGCGAAGTTTGTTTGTTCACAAACATAGAGAATGCAAATCCTGTTCGGCTATTTTAAATCAAGAAATTCTTGTTATAAGTTTTCCCCAATCGTTAGGTACCTGCGCATGCAGAAAAGAAACGTTTAATTTTAAAGTAGCGTCAGGCTGGAGAGCAGAAACAGCTGACCATTTGTCACTTGTTGAATGTAGCGCTGCCAGACCGCTATAAAAAGTTATAGCACGGACAGCAACGCATGTTACCATTTCTAATCAGAAGCGCTTTGTTATTGCGGTCCGCATTTAACATTTGTAAGTTAAAATACGACTGCCAAAACAACAAAAACCGCAACATAATTAGATATAGGGCGTGCAGTATAAACATAAATGTTTAAAACCACGACATAAAAGCGCAGTGAGTGTTTGTTCGCGACAGCATACCAGTTTGTGGTTGTAGTTAAGCGTGTAATTAATATTGTTGTTCTTTCAAATAACATTTTAGTTCAACCCTTAGGGGTACATTAAGAGCAATTGCACTAATAAAAACGCAGTGCTCTGCTTTGTTTGTGAGTTCTAGCTTTTACAGCGCCATATGTTTTTTAGTATTTGTGTGTGTGGGTGTGTGAGTGTGCACTTTAAACAAATAAGTTTTTGCCAGCCTAATCCAAAATCAGTTTCATTATGCAACGTCACCGTCGCTGGATCTAACAGACTAACTAAACTACATAGTTTGAAACCAATTGCATTTAATTTCAGTGATATATTTTTTAAAGTTTCCACACTCGCAAAGTTTACATAGACAAGGTGTGTGTTGTAGAGTCTGCTGCTTATCAGCAACAATTAATTGCAAATAACACGCTCCTCTGATAAGCCAATTTCGCTAAATCACTCCCCATTCCTTTCACAGATGCTCCGAACGTGTCAGCGTGCTTTGCAACGCAACAGCCAAAGCTTTTTAGCCAATCAGAGGCAAGAACTTCAAGAAAAATTACAGAGCCGGTCTTTTAGTGTAAAGGGTGCCAGCACAATGGACAAGTTTGATTTGCCCAAACGGCTGCAGGGCAGCGTCTCCAGCGTTTGGAACGAATACATAACACTTGCCATGAAGTACAATCCGTTGAACTTGGGGCAAGGATTTCCCGACGACGCACCGCCCAGCTATGTCACTCAATCCCTTGCTGACATTGCCAAGGATGCGAATCCTTTGCTGCACCAGTACACACGTGGATATGTACGGAAGCCTGCAAGAAGATAAAAGTAGTTTCCTAATTGAAGACATTTCCCTACAGGGTCACGTTCGCCTTGTACAGGCACTGGGAAAGCTCTATAGTGGACTGATAGGACGCGAACTGAATCCACTAAACGATATACTGATCACATCAGGTGCCTACGAGGCTCTTTACTCCACCATTATGGGTCATGTGGATACGGGCGATGAGGTCATTATAATTGAACCCTTCTTTGACTGCTACGAGCCAATGGTTAAAATGGCAGGTGGTGTGTCTCGATTTATTCCGCTCAAGCTGGTAAGCAGAAGTTTTGATGTGTCTAGGCGGAAGTTTTGATTACTTGCCTTTTCAGCAGTGCAAAACGGAAGGTCCAATTAGTTCAGCCGACTGGGTTCTGGACGATGCTGAGTTAGAGCAGCTGTTCAATGCGAAGACCAAAATGATTATCTTGAACACGCCACACAATCCCACTGGCAAGGTGTTCCATCGCAAGGAGCTTGAGCGCATTGCTGAGCTGTGCCGAAAGTGGAATGTGCTTTGCGTATCGGATGAAGTCTACGAATGGATGGTGTTCGATGGCGTTGAGCACATACGGATATGCACGTTGCCAGGAATGTGGGAGCGCACCATAACCATTGGATCAGCCGGCAAAACATTCTCCGTGACCGGCTGGAAAATTGGCTGGGCCTACGGTCCGGAAAATCTCATAAGAAATTTGCAAATGGTGCATCAGAATTCCGTGTACACATGTCCCACACCCCTGCAAGAAGGCGTGGCGCGCAGCTTTGAATTGGAACTGACGCGTCTCGGGAAACCGGAATGCTACTTCTGTAGTTTACCGCGAGAGTTGCAAACCAAACGCGATTTTATGGCAAAATTCCTAAGCGATGCTGGAATGCGTCCGACAATACCAGAGGGTGGTTATTTCATGTTAGCCGACTGGTCGCCGCTGGCCCAGAAAGTCGATTTGAGCTCAGAGCCGGACAAATATCGTGACTACAAGTTCACCAAGTGGATGACGAAGAATATGGGCTTGCAGGGCATACCACCCAGTGCCTTCTACAGTGTGCCAAATAAGAATTTGGGCGAGGATTTTGTACGCTATTGCTTTATAAAAAAGCAGGAGAATCTGGACAAGGCAGCTCAGCTACTACAGAACTGGAAATAGCTCGTGCACAATTAAAGAGGTGAATTGTATATTTTTGTTACGCCAATAAACGAATTTCCTTTGAATACTAATACGCTGAAACGTCATCTCATGCGTCATGCATGTTTGAACGTGTAGGGGAGCTTCCGCATAACCTGCGCCGCAAATAGAATTACATAACCATGATGCTTCTGTATTGTAGCCTTACTCCAATCTCCTTTTTATTTGCAATCCAATGACATGTTCATCCGCACCATACATGTGTGGATATTTATGTTATTTGCGTGTCTGCTTTGTGTGTGTGTGTGTTTAATTAAACTAAAGGAAAACGATTAAAGCACTCCAATTTAGAGGTCGTATACCGACTTCAAAGCCAATTCGGGCTTGTCATAGCCAAGCTCTTCAATGGTTGGTACGCCCAGCTCCTTAAGGGTGGGGCTGATCTTCTCCAGCAAGAAGGGATATAGCGTAGCCTGGTGGTCTCCGCACTTGTCTTTGCAGCCTTCCAGCCACCTGATGGCCAAAGCAATGTCGTTGACACGGCGCGCGGCACGAAGACCAGCCTCAATGATCTTGGGGCTGGGCACCAAATCCATGCCAAGCAAATCGTTCATGCCTTTGCGGATCTCCCAGCCATCAATGCCTTCACGGCTGAAGTATTTCTCGTAGCGTTTGTCGAACTCTTCGGCCGATTCCTCAGTGCCATGGAGGCAGCGCACGGCGGCGACGCGCGATGTGCCACTCACGGTACCGCGCAAAGCGTTGGCAAGTTTACCAGCTGTGATGCGCAACATGCTGCAAAATTCAAGTTAAACAATCAATAAGTTGCAAAAAATTTTGGTTAAGTAATCGCCTTACTTTCGGGTTCTGCTTTTTTTTCTTCACACACGGATAGAGATGAGCGAATGCTTTCGATATAGCTGTTGGTTTGTCAGTCACCAGTCACGAAATTGCAGCACTGGCTATACTAATCGAAAAGTTTGCGATAATTTCGGTGTTGATCAGAGTCTAGTGTTGTAGAACATACTTTTTCAGCTGTCAAAGTGCCTTCGTGAATCGCCCTGTGGCCCGACTAGTCATTGCCTTTTCTATCGTCGGTGCGAATTTTCTCCTGAAAATTATTTAGCGATACAGTGCGTCGCCAGAGCATTAAGTATATATTTAATAAAGTACGCATTCACAACACACCATGTCAGCTACAGCAGGGTAAGTGCATTAATCGCATCATTATGTCCACACACAGTCGTCGGCCGCGCCGCCGTTCTTGTCTGCGACACTTGCATTCCGTTTTTTGTGGCTTCTCTTTGTGCGAAGCGTGCTTTGTGTGTGACACGATTGTGCGGCGGCCGCGGCGTCCATTTTCTATGCGTCTTTCAATATGCAGGGCAAAGTACTTCAGTTATGCTAATCACACATGACCATGCCTGGTCAGCGCTATGCTAAATGTGGGCGTGTCCCAATGCATTGCGTTATTTTTGGCGATTGGCGAACCGTACGCGGTCAATTAAATGCCTGACATTTGAGGTTATGTTAGAAACTGGCGAAGATTTTGTTTCGCTCGAATCTGCATAATTTCAACATGGACTTTAGATTTGAGCCCTGCTGCCATATAAACAATGCAGCATATTTGCTCGGCGTTGTATTGCGCTTTTGATATAGAAAAGGTGTCTTCGCTTTTGTTGCCGGGCCGGCTTTAAAGCGTTGTCATGGGTCGTTGTTTCCATGCTGCCCCCTTACTTTGAGATGTTTGTTTATTTAAATATGTTATTATTTGACGCTTCAGCTCAACCGCAATCCCCCCACCAGTTTCGTGGGCTCAGCGAAATGACTTGGTGTTTGTCATCATCGATGTTGAGTGCAAGGACATTGAACACAAGTAAGTGCAGTAACTGCTGCTCCTGCAAAGGACAACAAAGTTGATTTGATTTTTATCCTTTTTTCTGTTTTACAGAGTGACAGACAACAGCTTCACCTTCAAGGGTGTAAATGCGCTAGATGCCTCGAAAAAATACGACGTCACATTGAACTTCTTGCACTCGGTTGTTCCAGAGAAGGTGACAAGCAAGAATATTGGTCGCTGCCTCGAATTCACAATCCCCAAGAAGGAGAGTGGACCCTACTGGCCCACTCTGACCACGGACAAGACCAAATTGCATTTCCTTAAGGCAAACTTTGCCAAGTGGCGCGATGAGTCGGACGATGAAGAAGGTGGGTGTGCCCCAAATTGATTCTAATATTCATTTATAACAACTTGCTTCCGCTTGCGCAGATCCCAAGGACAATGGAATGTTTGGAAACTTCTTGAATAGTTCGGGCGGTGATTGGAACAATAAATTTGATGACTTTAATGTCGACGAGGATGATGACTCTGATGATAATATCCCAAGCCTTTCGCAGAACGACGAGGAAGAAGATGAGGGGGCCGAGGGTGATAAAGAGAAGAAACCCGTAGCTTAGAGCAGCGCTCTATGCTGAGTTGGAGTAGTAGCTGTAGCGTTAACTAAAGCGCTTACATATATCGTTAAGTCAACACCCAAACAAAAACACCCTCACCATAAAAAACAATCACACACACATGCGTACACTATTCCAAAACAACAAAAAAATAACTAAAGCTGAAAACGCGAAATGTTAACAAGAAGAAGCAAATACAGCAGCAACGATAAATAGTTGGCGCCGATAAAAACAAAACATAACTTTTATGCTAGAATTTATCAAACAAAAACAAAAAAGCTACAACCAATTTTTTGCAAAATCTGATTTGCAATTTATTATTTTTTTGTTTCCTGTAAATAAAGGAATACAATGTATGTACCAGTCTTCAACATTTTTCTTAGAATTAGTGGAAGCTGCCTTAGTGTGAATTGAATATGGAATGAAGGCGCTAAGAATTTTGTGACATGGCGTTGACAAAGGCACCTACATTACGCCAGTGAACTGTAACTGTATTGTCTCTTTTTATAGTTTAGTTGGAATTGTTTAAATTGCGACGAATTTCAATAAAATATATGAACAAAAATGATGCATGAGAACTCCCATACCACGGAACTTCGCAATTGAAGACAAAACGGGCAACTAGGTGGCAACGCTGTTACTTTGACAACGCGGGCACACACAGAAGTTTTTCGAATGTGATGCAAAATAAATTATGTACGTTTGATGTTTCCTGTCAACCATAAACCCTAAACTCCTGCCCCCTTAATAATTAAAGCAAAAATGAACCCGAAAGATGATATTCGCTTGGCTTTTGTGGCCGAATGGTATCAGGTGGAGGCGGCTATAATACGCACATTCGTCATATCCTTCCATGTGCGGGACAATGCTGTGGAGGTGGTAAGTACCTAGCCTCCTCATATTTGATGTCTATATGTGTGTTTATAACGGTATTATTTCCATAGTTCGATCAGCGCACCAAAAAAATATTTTTGCGTCGTACGAAAGTTCCGGAGCTGTCGCAACGCGACTTCTTCGTGGGATCCAAGATCAATGTATTTGGACGCCAGTTCGATATTATTGACTATGCAGATGATATGACCCGCGTCACCCTGGCCAAATATCGCAAAAAGTGGGAATATATACATTTATATCTTTATAGATAGTCAATAACAGTTATTTCCGTAGGGGCTTTGTCCTGCTGAAGCACAGCATGTGGGCCAAACATCTAGGTGGATTTCTGATGACGCTTAACGAGAATAAGATCAACATTAATAACGGCAATATGGTTCAGTTTACGCCCAAGACGGTGACACAGTTTTTGGCCGGCAAACAACAGGAAGATGTGCATGCTAGCGTTTTAATGAACGAATTGCTCGCCGGACCATCCATCGCCCTGGAACTGATTGGCAACAATGTGGTGGACGTTATGGCTGCGTGCCAGAAGGGCAGCAGTGATAAGGTGAAGCTATCTCCCAGCATGGAGGCTTTCTTCGAGCGCGAAGAAATGCGGCTGGGCTTCTATTGTCCTGCGACCGAGAAGGGTGTGGACAAGGACTTGAGCTATTTCTTCGAAGAGAAGCACAATATCATCAAGGATTGTCTGTTCAAGAACAGCACGCTGGCTATCATAAAGCCGCACAGCATTAAGGACGGTCTCCTGGGCACCATAGTCAACGAAATACTTTCGAATGGCTTTCAACTCAACGCAATGCGCATGATTCTCATGCCGCGTGTCAATTGCGAGGAGTTCTATGAGGTTTATCGGGGCGTGCTGCCCGAGTATATACCCATGGTAACCCAATTGGCCAGTGGCGTGTGCATGTGCCTTGAGATTACGTGCGAGGATGACAGTAAACGAGCCCATGCAGAATTTCGCTCTTTCTGCGGGCCCATGGATCCGGTGAGTGATCCGTAAATTCAAATTTAATTCCATAGTTCAATAACTTTATTTTTCATAGGAAATTGCCAAACTGCTGCGTCCGCACACTCTTCGTGCTAAATTCGGCAAAACAAAGGTTCTGAATGCCGTCCATTGCACTGACTTGCCCGACGATACCAATCTTGAGCTGCAATATATGTTCAAGATAGTCGATTGAATCAGCTTGCGTTAGATTTGCAGTTTCACACTACAATGTTTTATTTATTAGGTTCCAGTTAACGTGCAGTGCGTGTGTGCGTGTGTAAATGTAAATAAATTAAAAGTAATTAGGCGATATACAAATACTGTTATGTAAAACTAAACACCAGTGCTCCGGCTACTGCAGCTGGGCACATCGTCAGCGTCCAAGTCACACTTAAAATTTTGCAGCCGGCGCCTATCCTGTTCCTGGGGTGCCTGCAGCCCGGAGCCTCTGGCGTACTGGAAGGCCAGTATTCCAAATATAATGATGCAGATCAGCATGGCGGCCGCATAAAAGAAAAATCCGCCTTTCTGGAAATTGAGGAACTGCAGCTGAGTGACGATCACAACAATGAGGTTGCCAAAAGCATTATTGAGGAACCAAGCAGCCATTACCACCGATTTCATCGATCTCGGCGCCTGCGTAAAGGCAAACTGCAAGCCTGCAATCGAGAGCAGCAGCTCGGCTAGCATCAGCAGCAGGAATTGGGGCAGTTGCCAAGCAATGTTCACTGACTGACTAGGGGAATACTGAAAAGGAAAGCCATGAAAGGTGGGTAAATCAAATGCATCTCTTACACACATTATCTGCATGTCTGAACGTCCATTATTTAAAAATATGTAGTTAGACGGTTCTCGCAGAACAATAAGCAAAGTATTACTATATATTATAAAGGAAAAAATCCCAAAACTTTTGAAAAATTATGAGGAGAAGTTATATTTTAAGATGGAATCGTCTTTTTATAAATGTTTCTCGGAAATGTTGATTTTTACCCGGCCCTCTAATCTAATCACTTCTCTAAGCTTTCATGAAACCAGATATCCAAATTCTTTTCGAATGCAGCATTTCATATTATAGACATATCGTATGTCATTAGGCAATACTCACAGCTATATGTTCCTGAAGCACTCCCGCACAGATATAGGCACCGGCCGAGCAAATTCCGCCCACTGCCACACTCTGCAGTGGCTGGAGCTCCCAATTGAAGGCGCGTTTCAGCAATGGAGTGGTTACGTATTGGCACAGAGGTATGAGTATGAAGAGGAAGACGGGGCCGACGGCCTTGAACTGATCCGGCTGTATGTTAACGCCCAGAAAGGTCGTGTTCATCATGGTCGCCTGGAAGGTCCAGCTGGAGTCCTGCTGGGCCAACAGTGCGAAGTAAAAGGGCAGTGGAATGAATAGCTTTGTGATCTGAAAGTGTATTCGATGTTAGATCGATAAAAACTTGAAATGCTATAAACGGTGCTTACTCGCAAAACTTTGGAGACATCGTTGACAAACTCTTCGTCATATGGGCCGATGGCGTTGTAGAGCCAATAACTGCACCTCTCCTCCGACTTGCGTCTGCGCCACTTCTCCAGCAGAGCTGTCTTGATGCAGCCGTAGAATTTGAAGAGCACACTGTCATCGTAGACATTCTCGGGCAAGTAGACGACCTTGCCAATGAGAAAGATGACTGAAGAAATGCGTTGTTTTTGGAATTTCATTCCTGCTTCTGTTACTTACCCCAGGCGACCAAAAAAGCAGCACCGAGGGTGCCGAATACGGCCGGATAGCATTCAGGTTTGTCGAAACACTGCGTATTAACGCGCACCAATGGCGGCAATATTTTGCTCAAAAATATTCCGAAATAGTAAACAAAGTAATAGAAGGAGAAGTATTGCGCCAAATGGACCGCCTGTTCCGGCATCTTAAACTGGAGAGCCCCAATGGAGGTGATGCAGGCGCGTATTGAACCGTTTCCCACGCCGATGAACAGCAAAGCGATGAAAACTAGCAAACTATTCCAATGTAAAGAGATATCAGTGGAATATGTAAAGCCGCTATTCTCCACTTACGCCAGGGGTACGCCGACATGTGGCATCGAAGAGATGGTTAGGAAAAAACACCCAAAAGCATAGAGATAACTAAATCCAGAAATAGTTTTCACATTCCCATAACAGCTATCTGCCAATATGGCGCCAAAGATCGAATAAAAATGTCCGAAGAAATTGAATATGTGCAGCATTATGGTGGAAAAGTTTTCCGTAAAGTTTAGACCATCGCATAGATACAAGGCGAGCACGGCTGGAGGAGGCAGAAGATGGCAGATGATGAAATCATTATTTTGTGGAATACATACTCCGACAAATGGATGGATTGCAAGGGGACGATGCAATAAGAAGACACATCTCTCAAAATTGCAGAAATTGACTTAGAATCATTAAAGCATTGATTTAATGAAGGAAGAACAAATAACAAATGAGAAGCGCGGAGAACAGCTTAAAAACAATATACTCGTATTTAAACAAAACAATATGTGGACTAAATTCAGGTTTTACTACTCGTAAATCGTTTGAGAAGCCAGTAAAAGGATTATGCAGGAGCTGAAAAATAAGTTTACATTGGAACTTAATGTGAAAGATGGGATTGTCTTTATTAAACGAAATAACACTGATCCGAGACTAATTCAAATACGCAGCATTTACCTTAAACCCATGTATCTAAAGAAAGTCTGAAGTATATTACACGATAACAGTTTCCGGTTGATTAGTATCTACAGAATTTATCTAAAATATTACCTATACTACAGCATTTGATTAAGATAAGATTCGTTTGAGGCTCAAATTCGATTCGTCATGACAGTGAATGCATTTTAATTGAGGAAATGTGTAATTGATATCAAATACCAGTAAATATTTGCACATCATTTATAATTTGTGAGTTCTATATATGTAGTCCCTGACCATCGTTACGTAATGTTACAGATTTGAGAGAAAGGGACAAACTCACTGCGTATGCCGTTGACCGTAAATGTCTCAAAAAACTTGGTGGCAAGTATGAAGTATACGGCACGAGGGTATCTGTATTCGATTAAATTGGGTGTGGGAACACAGCCATAGTTGGGGGGCCGGGAACCGCGCTGGTGACGACTCCTAAGCTGGGAACGCTCAGTGACAGTCCTCATCTCCATGTCCCTCTCATAGTCGGCCTGCGTGAGCTCCGTAAGTGTAGGCAGAGCTGGGAATACGGAAACCAAGCGTTCTTGTTATTAACAGAGCCACCTTTCTAGATAGAGATTTGTTCTCCACCCCCCACTCACTTTCTTCGCTGCCGATTGATGTGGCGCCAAACATCGCCTAATCGTAGGTCCGTATTAGTGGGAGTGGCCTTGACGATCGCACCTGGCTTCTTGAATTACCAGCTCCAATGTGTGGCTGCGGTTTGTGGGTCGGTCTGCGGTTTCAGCGACTTTTTGGCGATCCAAAGACGTCTGTTGCACAGCACGGCAGAAAACGACTGACCGGCGAGTTGCAGTCGAACGAGATAGCGACGTAGCTCCCCAGAACTCTCTTCTTTCTTAACAAGCAGTCCATTGTTGGATTATCGAAAAGTTCTCTCAACTTACCTATTCCTTTGACGATAATGAAACATACTCAGTGTATGTCCATATAGGCATTGGCAATATCTTAATTGTGCATTTCCATTTCTTAGTGCATACAGCTATGGTCAGACTCGTAAATTGTTTACACACAAACTCTGCAAATTTAACAAGTACGCCATGATATTTACAGTTATTTGTATATTATGTGCACCTGGCTTCACTTTCCATGGCCAGCTTGAAAAACATGTCGGTTTTTTGTGCAAAATATTTGTCTGTCTGACCGCAGCACGGGAAATTTAAACGTTTACTTCATATACATATAGTATATAGTTTATTTTTAGAATTTCAAAAACCCCAAACTACCTCAGCTTTTTGTGTTTATTATTAAGAATTTGTTCTTCAAATATAAACTTTTTGGCTCTCTTAAAAAATTTGTCAAAAGGATAAAACAAAAAAACAAAACAACACTACGTTACACAAATTTCACCAAGAACATATATTTATTTATTTGAAATATTATTCGAAATAGCCAAGACAGTATCAATGGGAACTAAGTATTAGAGGAACTTTGTCAATATGGAACTTATCAACGGTATTTTATTTATTCCTTATTACAAAAACTGCGACTGATTCACATTTTCAAGCAGATAATAATTTAAACACACATTACAACACATCGGACTAATGCCAATGATAATCCCGAACAATTATTGTATTATTGGGTTAAAAAAGTGGTTCTTAAGAAAATTAGATAAACTTTTAAAATCAAATTGAGTAATTTTTGAAACGAAGTGCATTTAGCAATTTCTTAATCGCAGAAGTTGATCGAAACAACTTGGCTGTAGAAATATACACCTTGATGGTTAAAGTAAAATGGGTTTAGTGGTCTTGTTGGGCATTAGTGTTGGTTTTTATGAAAATAGAGCACTCGGTGTCGATCGTAGTGTTAACTCTCATTACGCCGACTTTGTTTGGCATTCGCGAGAATTCCATTGTGTAATACTTAATCCTTTTTATCGGAAATTGCCAAAGACAAACAAAGGTACTAAATGGCACCGACTTGCCCGGCAATATACAAGTATGTTCAAGATA
The DNA here is from genome assembly GCF_003285725.1 of Scaptodrosophila lebanonensis. Lineage (NCBI taxonomy): Eukaryota > Metazoa > Arthropoda > Insecta > Diptera > Drosophilidae > Scaptodrosophila > Scaptodrosophila lebanonensis. The sequence continues at coordinate 11,711,673 of NW_022060548.1, read as the reverse complement.
GTCAGTCGATTGAATCAGTTTGCGTTAGATTAGCAGTTTCACACTTCAAAGTTTTCTTTATTAGCTTCCAGTTAACGTGCAGTGCGTGTGTAAATGTAAATAAATAAAAAGTAATTAGGCGATATACGAGTACAAGTTACGACTGTTATGTAGAAACTAAACACTAGCGCTTCGGCTACTGCCGCTGGGCAAATCGTCGGTGTCCAAATCACGCTGAAAATTCAGCAGTGGACGCCGGTCCTGTTCCTTGGGAGTCTGCAGCCCGCAGCCTCTGGCATAGAAGCTGCCCGTCTTCTCATGCAGCGCGTACTCGAAGGCCAGCATTCCGAATATAATGATGCAGACCATCATGACAACCGCATAAAAGAAATACCCGGCTGTCTGGGAGTTGAGGAACTGCAGCTCAGTGACTATCACAACAATCAGGTTGCCAAAAGCATTATTGAGGAACCAAGCAGCCGTTACCACCGATTTCATCGAGCTCGGCGCCTGCGTAAAGGCGAACTGCAAGCCTGGAATGGAGAGCAGCAGCTCGGCTAGCATCAGCAGCAGGAATTGGGGCAGTTGCCAGGCAATGTTCACTGTTTGACTGGGAGAGTTCTGAAAAGAGAATTCATGCAATCAAATTCATTCCTTACACACAAATTATTATTATGTCTAACCAATCCATTATTTAAAAGGAGGAAATAGTTAAGACTTCTCTCAGCAGGACTAGCAAAATATGCAAAAAATTTAACTACGATCCCTTCTTTCCAAATTCTTTCGAATTATAGACATATGTCATTAGGCAATACTCACAGCTATATGTTCCTGAAGCACTCCCGCACAGATATAGGCACCGATCGAGCAAATTCCGCCCACTGCCACACTCTGCAGTGGCTGGAGCTCCCAATTGAAGGCGCGTTTCAGCAATGGAGTGGTTACGTATTGGCACAGAGGTATGAGTATGAAGAGGAAGATGGGGCCGACGGCCTTGAACTGATCCGGCTGTATGTTAACGCCCAGAAAGGTCGTGTTCATCATGGTCGCCTGGAAGGTCCAGCTGGAGTCCTGCTGGGCCAACAGTGCGAAGTAAAAGGGCAGTGGAATGAATAGCTTTGTGATCTGAAAGTGTATTCGATGTTGGACCGATAATCACTGAAGATTTTTAAACCACGCTTACTCGCAAAACTTTGGAGACATCGTTGACAAACTCCTCGTCATATGGACCGATGGCGTTGTGGAGCCAATAACTGCACCTCTTCTCCGACTTGCGTCTGCGCCACTTCTCCAGCAGAGCCGTCCTGATGCAGCCGTAGAATTTGAAGAGCACATTGTCATCGGAGACCTTCTCGGGCTTGTAGAAGAACTTGCCAATGAGAAAGATGACTGAAGAATGCGTTAAGTATTTGGAATTTCCCTTCTGCTTCTGTTACTTACCCCAGGCGACCAAAAAAGCAGCACCGAGGGTGCCGAATACGGCCGGATAGCATTCAGGTTTGTCGAAACACTGCGTATTAACGCGCACCAATGGCGGCAATATTTTGCTCAAAAATATTCCGAAATAGTAAACAAAGTAATAGAAGGAGAAGTACTCCGCCAAATGGACCGCCTGTTCCGGCATCTTAAACTGGAGAGCCCCAATGGAGGTGATGCAGGCGCGTATCGAACCGTTTCCCACGGCGATGAACAGCAAGGCAATAGAAACCAGTAATCTATTATTCCAATAAAAGAGAGATCAGTGAAAAATGGTGCGAACTGCCTATTCTCCACTTACGCCATGGGTACGCCGACAGATGGCATCGAAGTGAGGGTTAGGAAAACCCAGCCAAAGGCATAGAGAAAACAAAATCCAGAAATAGTTCGCACATTCCCATAACAACTGTCCGCCAATATGGCGCCAAAGATCGGACAAAACTGCCCGAAAAAATTGAATATGTGCAGCATTATGGTGGAAAAGCTTTCCGTAAAGTTGAGATCATCGCGTAGATACAAGGCGAGCACGGCTGGGGGAGGCAGAAGATGAAATCATTATTTTTTGGAACACTCCGTCAAATGGCCTTGATAATGCGACTGATTGCGAAGTGACGGTCCAATAATTAAATATGTAAATTATTATCAGTAGACACATCCCCGAAAAATTCCATTTTTATTATCGGAAATGTTTTTCATGCGTAAATATTTTGGTCATTCCTCCAGCGAACTAAGCACCCTCCACATTGTTACTTAAACAAAGAACTGGCTAGCTAGAACTATATAACCTCGTTTTATCTAAGATTTCTGATAATGAGAGGCTTTTCTAAACATGAAAATGTTTACCGAAATACTAGATCTCTGTAGTTTTTGACGAGTCACAAAATTTTATTGGTATATAGTACTTCTGGTTATAAAAAGGGCGGAATTAATATTCTTTTGAGCAAATAATATTTGAAGTACCGGCAACCGAAACATTTTACTTTTGTTAATACTTTAGGTTCTCATATGAAAATTGTGCGGAAATACATACATATTTCTAATTTAAAAATTGTTTACAATGCTCTGATTAAATAGGGAACTTCGGTTAAATGTTTCCCAATTAAACAAATTCAAAAAACTACATCGATTGACTACTTTGTTTATGAAACGACGCAGCAGGAATATAATTTTTATCAAAAACTTACTAAGAATTATTGGATCATAAACTGATTTAATGGAACAAGCCTGAAGTGTGGTTTGTTTTTTTATTGAATGCCAAAAATTAGCTTTTATAAATTAGATATTGGAAATTAAAACCATAACTCAGTTGTATTTTAAACCATTATAGTAATATTGATTAGCAACTGGTATTAAGCAGCGTGGAGTGGAGAAGAGTTCTCTTCTTAAAACCATCGGTTAAAATGTGTTATTGGCCCTACAAATAACGAAAGTGCCTCAACTGAGATGCGCGGAGGAGAGCTAAAAAAACGTTATTCTCGTATTTGAACAAGCAATATTTGAACTTAACTTCTTAAATAGGTCATGAGCTAAAAACTGCAGCTTACATTATTAAATCAGCTTTGGAAATTAATGTGGAAGAAGGGGTAGTGTTTGTAAATAAAATAGCCCTGATCTGAGAATACTTCAGATACACACACCCCTATATCAAAAGAAAGTCCGAAGCATATCATAGAGTAACGGTTCCTGGTTGATTAGTATCTACAGAGTTTATCCAAAATATTACTCATAGCATTTCGCATTTGCACAAAAGAGCTGCCTTTGAAGCTAAGCTTCGTTTGAGATTCAAATTCGATTCGTCATGACAATGAATGCATTTTTATTGTAAACGATCCGAATAATGATCACTCATTGATATCAAATGCATATATTTGCACATAATTGAAGTTGTGGGTTATACAAGTATTTGTAGTCCCTGACCACCGATTTGAAAGAAAGGTAGAAACTCACTGCGTATGCCGTTGGCTGCAAATGCCTCAAAAAATTTGGTGGCGAGTATGAAGTACACGGCCCGAGGGTATCTGTAGTGGATTATAATGGGTATGGGTGTACCGCCATAGTTGGAGGGCAGGGAACCGCGCTGATGGCGACTCCTCAGCTGGGAACGCTCAGTGCCAGCCCCCATCTCGATGTCCCTCTCATAGTTGGCTTGTGTGAGCTCCGCAAGGGTAGGCAGAGCTGGGAATACGGAAACAAAGCGTTCTTGTTATTTATAAAGCCCCTCAGCATTGTTGTAGAGATGAGTAGAAGGTGGGTGCTTATCTTATCGCCTTCCACCTTTCCAGAGATTTGTTCTCACTTTCTTCGCTGCCGATTGATGTGGCGCGAAACATCGCCTAATCGTAGGGCTGTATTAGTGGGACTGGCCTTGATGATCGCAACTGGCTTCTTGAATTACCAGCTCCAATGTGTGGCTGCGGTTTGTGGGTCGGTCTGCGGTTTCAGCGATTTTTTGGCAGTTATTTGGCCCCGCGATCCAACCACGTCTGTTGCGCAGCACGGCAGAAAAACGACTAACCGGCGAGATGCAGTCGAACGAGATAGCGACGTAGCTTGATGCACTACTTAACCCTCCGAATGGCTTCTGGGTTTACTCAGCCCTCTCTATTTTCCTAACAAACGGCGCATTGTTGGATTAGCGAAGATCGCAACTAACGTGTTTCTTTGATGACAATGCAGCATAAATACTTACTATATTTTCATTTTAGGCAAACGATTAAACAGCATTAGCCAAGGCAGTGTTAATGGGAGCATTTAGAGAAACTTTGTCAATATTGAAGATTTGTGGGTCTTTCATTTATTTCATATTACAAAAACTGCGACTGATTTACATTTTCAAGCAGATAATAATTAAAACACTATTTATTTATTATTAAAAAAAAAAAACGATTAATTGAGCAATTCTTTAAAAATTAGGGCATTAAGCAGCATTCTTTTTCTCAAAAGCTGATTGAATTCGCTAACGGAAACAGTCTGCTTAAACACATAGTTTAATTTAAAAGACAATGTACAATAATATTCATTCCTATAAGTGTTTCAACCAAATCGTAATTTTTAAAAGATTCTACACGGCTGGTTGTAGAAATATACACCTTAATGGTTAAGGTACAATGAGTTTGGGGGTTGGGCAATAGTGTTGGTTTTTATGAAAATAGAGCGCTCGGGGTCGAACGCAGGGTTAACGCTCATTACGCCGACTTTGTTTGGCATGCGCGAGACGTTGGGCGCCTAAACAAACATTGCGATAAAAGCAACAGAGTAGTGGATTATGAGAACTGCAGCCTAGACAGGTTATCTCTGTCTCTGGAGCTTGGCCACCCCCTTGCTCTTATCAGAGTATTTTGAGCCGAGCTGCATCATCATCACAAGGAAACTCAGTCACGGGACTCAACTGCTCAGCTGACTACTGCCGGACTAGCTGATAAGGGGCCAGTGGGTGATAAGGATGCTGCAACAGCACTTAACTGCATCCATCAAGTATGCATAACCCGGCAACAGCAGCTGCTGTTGTTGTTTTGTTTGTTAACTGGAAGGTGGATTCGACGTGTTCAATGAAATTTTTGTTTGTTTTTATTAAATTATGAAGTTATTACGAAAAAGATAATTATCGCGACACAGAATAACTATTAACAACTAATGGTAACCGCAGAAGTTGGTGAGGGAAGCTGAAGTGAGGACAACGGAGAAGTGGAGTATGTCGATGATAGATGAAGTTCGTCGGCAAATTGTGGCGAGCAATTTAGTTAAGTTACGCTTTATAGCAACCGGAAGGCAGAGGAAACAACACTTTCGTTTACAATACATCGAATGAGGCAAAACATAATCGGAGGAGATTTGAACTTGAACTGCCGCCATCTTTTGCTTGGATATTACACCAGTTTCTTGGCCTCGAAGAAGCTCTTCAGATGTCGCATTTGCCAGAAGCCCATGCACAGCAGGACAACAGTCTGGGCCAGTGACCACCACAGGACGCGAGAGTTGGTGCTCTCGCTGGTGTGACGGAAACGCTCCTCGCGATAACGCTGATAGTTCTGCTCCTTGGTTATCTGCTCCACCTGATCCAACAGCTGGCGTATGCGCAACTGCAGCTCCGTCAGCTTCTCTTTTTGCGCCACGTTCGCGTAGTCGATGGCATGCTCGCCCACCTGGATGTCCAGATGGACGCGCAGCTGGGCACCGCTGAACCAGGCGGTGCTGTTGGAGAACATGCAGATCACATGTTCTCCTGGCGTGTGCGATGTGAACGAGATGCGTCCCTGCGAGCTGTAGACTCGCGACAGAATCACCTTATCATCGCTATCGCGCACCTCCACATGCATGCCGATGCCCGGTGAGCTGGGCATGAAGCCATTCGAGCGCGGATCATACAGCTCCACTTTGTAGTTGACTGAAATGGGATCGGGTCATGGATTTAGAGTGGGTTGGTGCCGGCCGTAACGGTAAATGCGAGTCACTCACCAATCACTGTCGTCTCATCTGGCACCTCCTCGATGAAGCACTTGCGCTCCGTTTCTGAGATGTGAAAGTACAAGCCGCAGGCACTATGTAGCGTGCACAGCAGCAGGGACAGCCAGATCAATTGTTTATGCATTTTACTATGACGACCTCCACACGTTCTTTAGAATTATTTTGATTTGTTTAACTCCGCTCGCCGACACGTCATGAGAAAAAGGCAAAGTGCCAGATCGAAATGTTTGGCTATTTGACAGAAAGTGCTGCCAACTTGTTGCAATCACAGCAACCTAGAGGTGTGACGTCGTCGAATTTTAGTTCTCGTGAAAATCTGTGCTTTAAAGAACTGTGAATAAATTGAATGCAATTCTTATTAATAAAAGACGCGTTTGCAGTGTTACAGTGTTAATAATGTGATAATGTGTATAATTTGTTGAAATTTAATTGCCTCCATGTTTTATTACTTGCTTTGTACTGCTTGGCAACGCGACAATTTCATCAAAATTTGGGACTGGCAACGTCATCATATCAGCCAGCTGTTTAGTTGTTGACGTTTTACTTTTTGCTGTGTTGCTCAAATTATTTTCCGAAAAACCACAAAACCATGGATATAATATTGCTCATAGGCGTTGCCGCGGCTTTCCTGGTCGTGCTGCTAACGCTCCTCTTCTTACAGAGTAGAAACGCCAAGAAGGGTGAGTTGTGCATACTGAAAGGAATCATTTTAAATAGCAAATCTGTTCAAACAGACACAAAAGCCGAGCCACAACAACAACGTGGCGTTCCACAACGTGCTCAGGAAGGTGTACCAAGGCGCGCACAAATCGCCAGAAATCAACGCAATCGGCTGAACAGACAGAATGTGGCAGCAGCAGCGCCCGCAGCCGCACCAGCTGCCGATTCTGATAACGATGAAGAAGGCGCCGATGGAGCTCGCGTGCCGCAAGGTGCTGTGCTAGATGAGAAAATGGGCGCCAAGAAACGTGCCAAAATGGAGGCCAAGGAGCAGAAGCGACTGCAACGCGAGCAAGAACTGCACGAGCGTGAGCAGCGCAAAGTGAAGGAGGCAAAAGAGGAGGCCGAGCGCAAGGAACAGGATCAACTGGTGGAGGAGCAGGAGCGGAAAAGGGCGGAAGCTGAGCGTTTGGCCAAGGAGGAGCGCGAGCGCAAAGAACACGAGGAGTACCTGAAAATGAAGGCAGCGTTCAGTGTGGAAGAAGAGGGCTTCGAGGAGGGCGATGTCGAAGAGCAAGAAAACCTACTCGCTAATTTCATACAATATATTAAAGATAACAAGGTCGTGGTGCTGGAAGATTTGGCCATTGAATTCAAACTGAAAACCCAACAAGCGATTGAACGGATACAGGAGCTGCAAGCAAATGAAACGCTCACGGGCGTCATTGACGACCGTGGCAAGTTCATCTACGTGTCCGAAGAGGAACTGGCGGCTGTGGCCAAGTTCATTAAGCAACGCGGCCGTGTCTCTATTACCGAGCTGGCGGAGAGCAGTAATAAGCTAATTAATTTAGCGCCTGTGGGCAGTTCCTGATTTGAGATTTGTTTTAATAGCTTTTTGTTAATAGCGGCTTGTTAATAGAATTAACAATATTATCTGACAAACTACAATTTAATCCATGCCTTCGTCATCTTCATAATCGTCCATTTCGCCATCGGACTCCTCTTCGCTGGTCACATCTGGCTCCGATATTTGAGCGCGGCACTTGGGACACTCGCAGACAAAAATATAATTCTCGCGCAGAATTTTGTGTCTGGAATGGCGACTGCGTTCCAATAGGCATTCATCCAGATAGGAAATACAGATTTCCTCGCCCGCCTGGATGGGTGTGATGGCCTTCAGCACAACAATATCATTTGAGTACGGAAATGTGGACTGTGCATTGGGCACGCAGCTGTGATTAATTTTGCTCTGTAGTATGTAGAGGCCGGAGCCCTCGTTGTTTAGGAATTCGCCAGCAACTGCCGAGAAAGGAGATTTTTCTATAACGATCAATGGAAAGACTTAATATTTGGTTAATTATAAGCTCACATTCTCCCACTTTGGCATACAGTTCGTCGATTGTATTGTCCAGTTGCGCTTTATCTGCGTCCGGAAGCGGCAATTCCGATACTTTGCTCACCCACTGCGACAAAACGCTCGTCGCTATCCCCTGACTATTGGTGCCCATGATGCCCATAAGCGTTTTAAATGCATCCGGTGTGGTGAACTGGCCGGCAATAGAGATACATATCATGACTATACCATTACATTATGAAGTAAGCTCACCACTGAAAATTCCTCGCCTTTAAATGCATTGCAGAAGGCACCATAGAGCTGTTCCATTTGTTGCTCGAAATTCTCCCCAAGCATCTTGTGATAAATTTTCTGCTCGCGATTCACAATCAGCGCTTGAAATGATTGCAGCTGCTCCAGGAACTCTTGCTTCTTGCTCGTCTGTTGATACATGGCCAGCAGCCGGACCAGAAGCATTATAGTGCCCGTCTCCGGCGGATAGTGCATCTTTTTCCATGTTTCGTTCAGAATATTTATGGGATGTGTGTCGTCTGCGCGAAAGGCACCCAAGCATGCCACACGATGATAGCGCTTCTGTGCCTCCATCAGACAATCCTCGGAGCAGTACCGCACCTTGCAGCGCGCACATTGCGTGAATTGCTGGAACCAAGCGGCCGTGGGATCGTGTTGAAGCAATGGCATTGAAACAGTCTGATTGTTGGCCAGTCGACGGACATTGGCCAGCACCGTCTCCAGCGGACGCATACAATGATCACAAGCGGCATAGCCATAGGCAGCATTCCATGAAAACTGATGGGACACAAAAGGCTCTTCCTCGAATATAATCTCGCCGGCTATGAAATCCTTGGTGGCCACCATGGCCCGTCCCTGCGGAAACAACAACTCTTTAATAAATTGTGGTAAGTGTAACTAAGTTTGCTTACCTTCCCCGCTATTTCCCGGATTTCAAAATGATTCATTGTACTGAAACAACCAATTTAAAAACAAAACTGCAGTACATGCAAAGAATCGCGGACATGTGCGTCCCAGCTTTTTGCCATTCACAGTGCATCGCTCACAGCTGTTAAGTTCACAATGTTAATTGTTGAAAAAACAGCTGTTTAGCTGTAGACTAACAGCGCACGCCCACTCCAGCGCATGTGACTTATTAAGAGCTTATTTTAGCGCCATGCCCAAGAGAAAGCCGAGCCCCTGCGCAATGGCATTCAAGTTATATTATATATAAAGCATGTTGAGTGCCAATGAATACATTAATGGCTCTTGTTTGTGCGATAATAATCTCATATTGCTCGATTAACGGGCACCGCAAACAAAACTGAGTCTCAGTTTTATTTCGCCGCTGAAACGAGTCGGTCTTCAAAATGGCTGCTAAAAGTACCATTTCTTTTTTTTTTTTTTTTGTCGATAAAAAAATGTCGCAAGTCATGACCATTTAACAATTTGTATTTTAGATTGCTGCCATGGTCCCGGCTACGCCACACCCTTGGACGCCATGAAAAATGGGCCTAGAGAGACATTACTTTATGTGGTGACCGTTCAACCCAATCTGGAGGAGCCGCATGGCGACTACCTTTCCACAGTGGACGTGAATCCCGAGAGTCCCTCGTACAGTCAGGTGAGCAGGCAAAGCATACTTACATATTTATATATGTATGTACATATGCATTACATATTTAATTCTAACTCTTTTTTTGTAGGTTATACATCGCACGTACACGAATCGCACGCGTCAGGAACTTCATCATTCTGGCTGGAATGCGTGCTCCAGTTGCTATCGAGTGGACAAGCAGGCCAAGCGGATACCCAAACGTGACAAATTGGTATTGCCCGCCCTCAATGCCGATGCGATTTACGTGCTGGATGTGGCCACCGATCCACGCAAGCCTGAGATCCTCAAACGCATCGATGGCGCTGTCCTGAAGCAGCACAATGTAACGGCTCCCCATACGACGCATTGCTTGGCTAACGGACAGGTTATGATATCCGTTATGGGCGACGCGGAGGGCAATGCCAAAGGGGATTTCATATTATTCGATTCGGAGAGTTTTGAATGCCTCGGAACGTGGACACAGGGGAAAAAGTTGGCAGCTTTCGGCTATGATTTCTGGTACCAACCGTACTTTGACATTATGGTGTCCTCCGAATGGGGTGCACCTGCTAAGTTCCGGCAGGGTTGGAGTTCCAAGGATATGAGCTACTATGGCACCCATTTGAATTTCTACAAGTGGTCGACGCGCACCCTTCAGCAGACCATCGATTTGGGGGACGAGGGCATCACACCGCTGGAGGTACGATTCATGCACGATCCAAAGCGAGCCGAGGGCTTCGTGGGCTGTGCTCTGTGGGCCAAAGTCTTCTACTTTAGAAAGCGCGAAGAGTCCGACGAATATGTGAGCTCAAAGGTTATCGACATACCCTCAAAACTGGTCGATTTCGGGGATGGCAAGCCAGAGCCAATGGGGGGTTTGATCTCTGACATTGTTCTCTCGCTGGATGATAAGTATCTGTTTGTTAATTGCTGGTTCCACGGCGATGTGCGTCAATATGACGTAAGTGTGCCCTCGGCCCCAAAATTGGTCGGTCAGGTGTTTCTGGGCGGCAGTATTTGCAGCGATGTGCAGCGTTTGAAGGTGCTGGAGGACAAGGAGCTGCTGGAGAGGCCGCCACCGTGCTATCTGAAGGGACGTCGTATTCAGGGTGGGCCACAAATGATGCAATTGTCCCTGGATAGCAAACGCTTGTATGTCTCTTCATCGCTCTTCTCGCCCTGGGATAAGCAGGTGAGCTTCCTTCTATGACTCTAAGAATGCTGTTGCTTATCTAGTACTTCTCAGTTCTACCCAGACATGGTTAAGCAAGGCGGCCAAATATGCCTCATTAATGTAAATATCGAAGGTGGATTGCAACTAAATGAGAACTTCCTAGTGGACTTTGGTCAAGAGCCCAACGGCCCTGCATTGCCGCATGAGATGCGCTATCCTGGCGGTGATTGCACCTCCGATATTTGGCTGGCTGATCAGTGAATATGCAAAGGTGGGCTAACAATACCCCCTCCTTATTATTATTATTTTTTTAATTTCCAACGAGCTCAATTTGAGTGAGATCTGAGTGATTCCGATTTTGCAAAAATAGGCGAACATAAATCACCAGCAGGTAAATAAATTGACAGCTGGTCGTATTTTAAATATTATTTCCACGGCCTGTAGATGCTTTGTGCATTCGCAATTCCTTCCTCCAATAGAAAAGCCACATTATCAATAAATTAGCGCACTGATCTAACCTTCATAAAATTAATATTGTTAGCCGACTGCTGACAAATAACAACAAGAAATATCGGCTGTTAGAAGAAAACATTTGTGACGTCACAAAATGTTCAGCAACAGCATGATAACAAACAGGTGATTAAACAGCTGTTGCTGTTTGCAGTGTTGCCAGCACTAAAATTTCGTAAATCAAATCCTAACGGTGCACTGCAAAACGTAAACAGAGAAGCGCTCTCTTCTATTTTCTCTCTCTCTCTGTTATTATTAACAGCTGATCTGCCTGCTGCTGATTTATGTTCGCCTGGTATTAAGAAACTTTGCACAGCTCTAGCTAGTGCAGTGTTTTCTCACATACCTAATAATTTTTTCGTGGTGGGAGAAGGGAGTGTGTTGTCTGGCTGCCGTGATGCCGGCTTTATCGATTTCTGTAGAGGTGGCGGATATGTTTGTAGAGTAGAAATTAAAAGTCGGGGTTTTCTCAGTTGTACTCTATATATTATAATCAATTATAATAATCAATTACATAATTTAAAGACATGTGCTAATGCAATTTGTTGTTTTTTATATAATATAAACATATTGTTAACAGTTTTGTTGTTGTTTTTTAGTTGCTCTGTAAAATACATAATATTTCAGAATTTGTAATAATATTTTACGCTTACACACTAACAATATTCAAATATAATTATATATCTCTTGCGTTCCTCCTCTATCCTTTGCTTTCCTCCTCACTTCTTTTTGTTTATTACATAATAATTATTGTTGTTTGCTTTGTTTTATTTTGTTTTATCATGTGTTTGTTGTGTTTTCTTTGTTTTTGCTAATTAATTAAGTTTAAAAAGTATTTGTTGTTGTTATTTTGCTTTTGTTTTACCTTTGCTTTGTTTGTTTATTTGTGTTTCCTATTATAATTAAATATAAATTAAAACTTTATTCACTAACCAGCCCCATTTCGCGAGCCGTGGGCGTAGCCAGTGTCTGGCCAAGAGCCGAAGCTGCCGAAACGGCGCTGCTCAGCCCATCCTCAGCCTCGTCCTCATCAGCGTTCGCTCGCTTCGCTGCTGCCATGGCGGCTGCTGCCGATGCTGCTGCCTTTTTACGCTCAACTTCCGCATTAGCATCTGCATCCGCATCCGCATCGGCATCATCGTCATTATCATTTTCGTGGTCATCACAATTGCTGCGCGCGACTTCGTCAGCGGCGGCTTCATCTTCGTGGGCCTCATCGGCAAAGGACACTTCGGCTGGACTGTTGTCGCCTTCATGCTGATTATTGTTGTTGGCTTTGTCTTCACTGGCGGACTTGCTATTATCACTATCACCATTATCTTCGTTCTCCTTCGCGGCAGGCGTCGCTCCAGCCTCCTCCTCGGGTATGTCCTCGATGAGGCTGCGATTGCCCGAACCAGCCGAAGGACTCCTTGGCATTTCCGCCGTTGTTGCTGCTGCCGCCGCTGCCTCAGCATCGGCCACCTTACGCAACAGCACAGGATCGGAAGCACGCAGGGAGCTTTCAGAGCCGCCGACACCCTCGCCACTGGGTCGCAGCACCAAATAGAGCAGAATGTCGGAGAGCGAAATAATGCCGATCACCTTGCGGTTCTCATCGACCACCACCAGGCGATGCACCTCCGCCCGCACTATCCGCTCCATGATCGTGTAGAGGGACTCGTCCAGATTGCACTTTTGCACGCCCTCGAACCATTCGTTGCGATGCTCATTCGCTTTGCGTAGAGAGACATCGAGATCGTTGTAGGTTTTCTCAGCGGCGAGATTCTGTTTGGAGAAATGTTTATATTTATGGATGACTCTACGATATCAAATAGAACTCTGTAGACTACTCACAATCACATCAAACTTTGCATAAATATCAACGAGTCGGCCCTCGCCATCCACCAGAGGTAGCGCCGAAACGCGTCGTTCCACAAATTTCTTGAGCGCCGTTATAATGCTCGTGCTCTCATCTGCGGTCTCGATGTTGTCATACGTGCCGATCTTCAGATCGCGCAAACTCTTCTGCATATAAGCGGGCTTTGGTAATTCATTAATCTGAAACGGTAAGTAAATAGAATCCAGATTATACAAACATACTACCCCTATATATATCAAATATTTTGATTAACTATTAAGGGGAGAGAACATTTGAATTGCTCACGATATTCTTGGGAATGTTGGGAGTGAAGAACTTAAGAATATTTCAAGTTTGTTTTGAGATTCAGACCTCGACACGTGCCGAAATTCAATTCTAGATTCGATTCTAGAAGAATAATTGGATTAAACAATTGATGAGGGGGAGAAAGCTACTCCAGAGCTTTTGTATTGCTCATAATATTGTTGGGCTTGGTATGGATTCGGAGAAGAGAGAAGATACCAAGAATATTTTGTTTTATTCAATTCTAGACGAATAATTGTATTAACTTAATAGATGAAGGGGAGAGAGAGCAACTAAAGAACATTTGTATTGCTCATAATATTGTTGGGATTCGGGAGAGAAGAACCGAAGAATATTTAAGGGGTTTATTCAATTCTAGAAGAATAATTGTATTAACTAATAGATGAGGGAAGAGAGAGCAAGTAAAGAACATTTTTATTGCTCATAATATTGTTGGGATTCGGGAGAGAATTGCTCATAATATTGTTGGGATTCGGGAGAGAAGAACCGAAGAATATTTAAGGGGTTTATTCAATTCTAGATTCGATTCTAGAAGAATAATTGGATTAACCAATTGATGAAGGGGAGAGAGAGCAACTAAAGAACATTTGTATTGCTCATAATATTGTTGGGATTCGGGAGAGAATTGCTCATAATATTGTTGGGATTCGGGAGAGAAGAACCGAAGAATATTTAAGGGGTTTATTCAATTCTAGATTCGATTCTAGAAGAATAATTGGATTAACCAATTGATGAGGGGGAGAGAAAAGGAGAGCAACTCAGTGCGATTTCGATTCAGATGCGAACTCTTGTCTTAATTCAACCCCAGATTGTGTTTAAAATATTTTCAAATCGGTTAGGCACTTACATATAAAAACAGGAACCTCAGTATGCGTTTATGTGTCAATATGTACAGGACATTGCCGGTGGCGGGATCGATCACGGGCAATCGATGTATGCGACTATGTATGAGAATTTTAATGGCATCGTAGAGTGAAGCATCCGGTCCGATGCTGACCAAAGGCATCACCTGATTGTGCAGCACACCTGAAATAAACCCAATAATTTTGATAGAATTTTTGTTGTTGGATTCCACCAGGGCGGGTGTTAGAACTTACTGCGCCACGTGTCCAGTTTGTGCTCCTCCAACTGTTCCATGGATGCATTTGGGGATTTATAATACATTTGGAGTATCTTTATGAAGTCCGTTATGGTCAGCATTCCCACAAATTGTTGCTTCTCCGAGTCCCAGAGGGGGGCGGCGCGCACTCCGTTGTAGACCAGCGCATAGAAGGCCTTCTTCACCAGCAGCTGGGTGTCGAAGACGACCAATTTGGCGGAGGTGGGTATCAGATCATAGCACTGGTGAAAGCGAAAGAACTTGACAAAGATCTGGGAGTCGTCCTCCTCTGCAAATATACAAAATGAAAACAGAAACGCGATATTAGTTAGGAATGTTGTTAAATTATTGGAGTTCGAGTTGAAGAGAGTTACCCCCTAATGAGCCCTTCTTTAAGAGCTCGGCCAGCAGTCGCTTCCAGCCCTCAGAGACGTGTTCAAACTCTTTGATACTCTCCAGGGGATAGCAGAGGACGTCGGTAGCGCGGGTTCCGCCACCGACCACCAAACGACCCGCATGATTCGAATAGAAGTGCAGCTGTAACATGCGTTTAAACGTTTTGCAACACTGCTTGCCACTTCACCCACGGTTGGGAGCGATTCTAAGCGATTCTCGCAGACGCACACGAGGCGCGTTTCTCCAGTTCCTCTTCGAGTGCTGCTCGCATTACCAACAACCGATCCCTTTCAGCAATATTTATTGGGCTTATCTCATCGGCTGTCTAATCAAGATTCAGCGGTGTTAGTTTTGTGTAAACAAGTGCAGTACAGTCTAAACAAAACAGTCAAGACGCCCCTCTATGCGCTTCTCACTGCAAGCCCAAGCACGCACGATGCAAAGCCAACAACAAATGAACTGGTATTTCAAAAAGAAAAATGACTGAACAAATATTTGTGCGTTCATATTTATTTTATTGCCAGTTCATTTGTTTCTAATTTATTTGAACAACAATAGCAACAACAACAAATAATTGTTCTTGTTGTTGTTGTTGTCTTCAAATTGCTCTCTCAATTTGTCTGCTTCCTCTTCCACCGTGGACGCTTTTCTCGCAACTGTTATATTTTAGCGCGCGCTTCGCCGACGGCATTTCAATAAATTTTATTAAAAGACACTTTTAATTAAAATAAATTTAGCGTACAAAAGCAAACAATAACAACAACAACAACAGCAACTACTATAGCAGCAGCAACACTTACAAAATAGTAGATTACACACGAAATTTCAACAATGAATATAATTTAGTGCCAACCCAAGTGTCCGACTGGGTTGGGTCCGGTTGGGTGAGAAGCGCAGAGAGCGGCACAACGCCGCATAAACAAATAAGTATTGAGGTGGGCCAAAGGTGTTAATCAAACGTCGCAAACACTGTATGACATATAGACAGATATAGCCTCTCCTTGTTGTTGTTGTTGTTCCTGTCAGCTGTTGTCAGCGTCTGATGAATGTGCAGAGGGAATATGCGATATAGAACGAACCCTAAAGCGCACTAGAGGGTCCCCTATATTCTTTCGAACTATTTAAGAGCACCTTTTCGAGTCCAATGATATTTGTAATATAATTTTTTCTGATACAGAAAGCCATTTCATATTTATTTTTAAAGAAGAATATGATATAAGAAATTTATGAAAACCTGAAATATATAGAGATACTTATACTTCTCTACAAATAATGCTATATATCAGAAATACCAAATCTATATCCTAGATTCAATATTCATACTATACTATATACTAGCAATTTGTTAATTAATCGTTGTATATAATTCGAAGCTAGGTTCCTAACTTGACTTTTTCGATGATTTCTTGGAGAGCAGTTTGATTTGGTCAACTATATTGATACCCATTTTGGAAAGCGATTTCCACAATTTACAAACGCTGTTTGGATATATCGGATATATATATTGAAATGGAAATTTCCAAAATAGGACCTCCAACAAGCATTTAACTTGATGATAAATAGCTACAAAGAATTTGTTAAAACCATTGGTATATATCTATCCACTTATACTTCTTATACTAAATCAATTATAGAATATATAGAAAGTTGAAATAAACCGGTTGCTCAAATCCTTCTGAGGAAAGTCTGTACAAAATTTGGCATCTCTCATATATATAATATTCTCATATTCTATAATACGCTTCAGAATTGGGATGATAGACGAAAAATAAAACATTTCTCAAACTCTGACATACCAAAATCCTATCGAAAAAGAAAAACCATTTTTTTTGTAAAAATTGGAGATTTTAGAGATATCGAAAAGGAGGTATTCAGACTTGCAGACAACATTGTTGGGTCCCAAATATTATCATTAGGCGCATGTACCCCCTTTTGGTTTGCAATTAGAGTGCATGACGATCAGAAGCAAATGCATGCAGTCAGGGTGAATAAACGCCTCAGATGGCCGACATAGCGACATATAACAGATATTAGGTAAATATTTGTGCCAAGAAATTAATTAAGCGGCACAGAAAGTCGGCAAGATATATATATATATATTCATTTATCGTACGTCTACGTAGGCAGGAATATTCGCAAAAGTCGAAATGTGTGTGTATTTGTGTGTGTGTGTGTGTGTGTGTGCAAATTATATTCATGAAAAATGCATTTCTAAATGGCTCTGAGTTTCTATTTTGGAAATCTATTTAAGAAATCAGCATTTCATTTCATACATGACTGATTGCCAAATGCAAAATGTTTATAAATAATTAAAGATACATCTATGCGGTTATTTATTAAGCTTTGAGAATGAATTTCAAAGCGAAGCAACGTCGAATGTGTTTAAAGAGAAAAAAATAAAAAGCTGACATTTATGTACGAATTAAAATATTAAGTATAATTTAATTGTTTGAAAATTGTCGACACGCAATGACGTTGTTGTTTAAATCATTCTGAAGAATGCTTACACTTAGTTTGGCGCCTCTAACTATTATAGATGTCGAAATTGAAGCGTTCATACATGCAGACAATAATACTTGCATGTTGGCTTTACAAGAATTTTGAAACTGTTTTACAATTGAGTTAAAGGAAAATTGCTTCAAGCCCACAATCGAGGCTCAAAGAACTGGATTACTGACAAATTCCTGTTGAATTTTGGACGCTGGATTTAAATTGAAATAAATGGCATTTAAAATGTTCAAAAGATTTAATAGACATGCAGATTTTAAATCATATAGACTTTTTCTAACTGATTGATGTTCAATCCACAGCCCAGGCGGTAAGAGCTAGGAAGCTGAAATGTTGTCACAAGCTTCATTTCACAGTGTAGGTGAAGCGCAAGAAAATTAATCCATCAATTGGAGGAAAAGGGCTGCGATTAAACTGAATTTGTGTGGATTGTGTTCAAAAAAATGAAGCAGAAAAAACAGTAGACTAAAATAATTTCAAAGTTTTCACAGATGCCATTTGATCCTTAATTAGAAAAGTCAATTTAAAGCAAGCGTAGAACGTTTAGGTTGTGCTAGCTCGGCTCTTGAATACCCTGAGAGCACCCTTTTCCCAGCTACAGCCATTCAAGTGAAGTGAACGGTTTTTGAACCAATCATACCAATGGCAGTTATATACTCGTAGGATATACTAGTTCACTGATTTGGAAAGTATTCCAGGTCATAAAGTCTTCGGCCTGATACATAGATTTGGTATTTAGAATTTCTCATACTATATATTCTTTCACCTTTCAGGCAGAGGTTCGCAATTATTCTGAAAGTATTTTCGTTTCAAGCAATTTAATGATTATGAAGCATTAAGTAAATAACGACGCATATCACGTTATGTTTGTTGTTTTTTTTTTTTTTTTTTTTTTTTTTGCTTAAATGTGCATAAAACTCTTAGCTCTGTACAATTTATGGAGAACTGATTCTCTGATCTTTAAAAATCATAAAGCGATATCTTCGTCTTCTTGCCCGAAACTTGGGTTGAATTTGAATTTTGCGCTTTGCCGCTCATTTGCATATTTCGCACCACATTAGCTCGAGTGAATGCCTAATTTTGTTTTTGTTTTCATTCTCGGCCCACACACACACAGATCACTCATACATATGAAGGCGTATGTGTGTGGTGGTATTTATTATTTAACAAATTGTCGTTGTCCACATTGCTGACAAAAGATGTGAATGTTTTTTTTTAGTGCTCCATTTTTCAGAAACAATTTTAAGAAATTATAAAAAAGGCAGCGAAGGCCGACGCCTGCCTGGGAAAGAATTTGAGTGGAAAATATTTAAGGAAAATAAATACAAGTATTTGAAAATAATTGAAAGAAGCGCTGAATGCATTGTTTGGGACAATTCTGCCATTAATGCCACTGATCGATAAAAAACAACGTTGAAGAAGCAGATAGAAAAAAGGTGAAGGTTGTTGTTGTTGCTGCTGTTGTTGTTGTTGCTGTTGTTGTTGTTGTGCTCAAAAATATAATATACTCGTGTGTCTGTGTGTGTGTTGTTATTGTTTTAGTTATCTGTTTAATTAAGTGGCTTTATTTATTTTCAATATACGAGCATTTCTGCCGAGCGTAAATAAAATGAAAGCAACAATTGCTAAACGATTGCAAGCAGTGGGTGGTTCGGTGGCTCGGTGGTTGTCGTTGGTATGGCGTCGCGGCGCGGTGCGGCGCTTCGATACAAATTCTTGACAAATGACTAACTACTGAGGAGCACACTTTTCTATTATTGTTCAATTTAAATTTAGAGTCCACAAGTAAATTCAAGCAGATTTGTGTTCAAAAAACATTTCCATTACAAAATACGTATTATATGAGAAGAGGAGAAGAGAAGAAAATGAAAACGTTTTCACTGCTGTTGTTGGAAAATTTGTACGCGCCGCTTTTCGTCACCGTTCTAAACGTCTCGAAATTTTATCATAAACTGATCTGCAAGTCTGTTTTCCCATATAGCATAGTTTATTTTTCGACGCTCGCGCAAAACGAAAAACGAGCAAAAACACATTATTTTTCTTTTTTCTTTAGCTTTCTGAATTTGAATTGAAAAGATTTTCTGCGGCATCAGCAGCGGCATCGGAAAAACGAAATGAAAATCAGCTCAACAACAAACAAAAGAAATATACGCTATGCTGAGAGTCTGGGTAAATGAATTTTGGGTCTTTAGAGCGCGTCTATAGTAGGTCTAGAGAGGGGCGGGGCGGGACGGGACGGACGCGCGATACATATTGAATTGACGTTAATGATGTTAATGAATGTGTGTGAAATGACTCGAAATTGGCAAGCAATTACATTTGTAAATCGAAAACAAAATCAACACAGCTCATCACTGAGCAGCAATGGGGGAAGGACACCAAGAGAAAGAGACAGACAGAGAGAGAGAGAGAGAGAGAGCGCGAAAGCTATGAATTATAATTAGCGCCTCCGTGGCAGCCAAACTGGGGGTGTGTGCCCCTTACGTCAAACCAAAAAGCCAATACAATAAAGAAACTAACACTAAACTACATATCGAAGCGGGCGGTTCTATAGATCAGTCAGTTGTTCGTCGTAATCCTTTTGAGATATTCTTTCTTTCTCCTGGATCGGCCCTCGCCGTCATGTCGTTATAACACTAATGTTTATGTCGCCCGTGACGCCCACACTACACATTCCCGGACGATATAATCCTGCTGAAATATGATTTGATTAAATCAAATGGCTTTCTATATACACACATACATACATATATGTATGTATGTATGTATTTATTTGGTCGATCATGACAATCGCCAGCGCGAAGAGCGAGACGAGTGCGTCGTGTGCCCATGATGCGGCCTCTTGACCAACTGCCAAGTGTGGCCGGTAATTTATTTGAAATGTTTTGGCTGACAAGAGATCGTAAATACATTTTCTACAAATCCCCCTGGACGACTGCTTTTCACTTACCGAAATCAGAGAGATTGACTTTCTCGAGGAACGGATCGGCCACAGGTAACTGAAAATAGAGGAGAATGTAAATCAGTAATGCATATAAATAAACAAATATAAATTATCTACTTTATTTCCAACAATATAGTATATACAAGATAATTTCTTAAGCCCAACCCGATGTATTTATTCAACAGTTTTTTATTTTGTTGTTTTTGTTTTGTGAGCTCAGGGACAGTTGATTTGTATTTTCGTTAAAAATAGGCAATTTGTGATTGTACTATATAAGCACTTCAGATAGTCGCATCAAAAGTGTAAACCGCTTAATCAGAGCGCCATAAACACTACGATGTGCAAACATAGATAGAGGAATGTAAGCTTCAATGAAATTTATTTATAACTAAACACGCACACACAGATCTGCACACACATAGATCTGCATTCAAAAACGTTTTAGAACACAAGCAGCTTAAATTAGCATTGAAATGTTAAATTAAGTATCTTAACATAGAATTATGATCATCAACAGAGTCTGTTACACACGCATTAATTCACACAAACCATGTATGCACGCATGAGTAGATCTGATCACATTGTTGTTATTCATTTGATTTAACACACAAAGCTTCTGTGCGCTCGTTATGTTACAAAAAAAAAACCGCCGTCTGATTCAACAAATTGTTGAGTAAACAAAAAGTATAGAAAAAACAGTAAATAATAAAAATGCCCAAAATCGCGCGCACGACAAGGGGAAATTTTTACAACACACCTACAGACAGAGCGCAGCACAATAAATTTACCAAGAGAGAGACGGAGAGAGAGAGAGTGATTGCGAGAGAGCAACTTACACTAGTCTTCCTAATGGGATGCTGTTGTTGTCGCTTAAATTTCTCAATTTGCTCCACACTGTAATCGCTGCGTCTGCGCATTAACAGACACTGATGCACTGGCGAATGAGTGCGCGGCGAGCCATTTGCGCTGCCAGCCGCCCCATTCCGCCTCTCATAGACTAGGGTCTGCTGCAGTGCAGCAGAAGTTGGAAATACCATCTCAGACTCATGTGAATGACCTGAAATGCTGTTTGGCAAACGATTGTAACGTGTTGTACCCAAACTGTTTGTAATGCTGTTATTGCTGTTGTTGTTGTTAGTGCTGGTCGATTGCAGCTTGCGTCGCAGCAACTGAGTAACTGCGGCGGCCGTTGATTTTTTGCCATCTTTGGTTTTGGCATTTTTTTGCCAACCATCTCCATCGCGGCGGCTTACGTGCTGCGAATGGTGTTGGCCATCGAGAATATCTTTGAGATTTGCATTGTTTAGCAGCTGATAGTTGGCGCTGGCTGTGGCATTGTTGCTAGCCGAATGTGACATCAGAGTCGGCAGGTGATGGTAGCGTTTTTTGCGATTCAGCGGAGAGTTGCTTAGCGAGCGCGCCTTGCGAGCGACTTTCGCATGCAGACTGTTTGAGATTTTCGATGGGCCGTTGTCGTCATTGTCGGGTAAATTTGGGTCAAAGCGCACACTTAATTTGTTTCCATTGTGGTTGTCGTTGCTTCTTGTTATTGTTTCCGGTGGGCGCGCTAATTTGGAGGTTGCTTGCGCCGGCAACATCGAAACTCGCGGCGCACTCGGCTCAAAGGCGGAATAGCGACGACGATACATGCTTTGTAAGAAGGCTGATGGCTAATTACAACAAAAATCACATGCACACTCGAACACACACACGCACGCACACGATATTGCAATGTCTGTGTCCGTGAAGTTGCGAACACGTCTGCGCGCTTGCAAATGTAAACGTAAACTGGTTAACAGTTTTTATACTCTTTTTTCCGTCGCTGCCACTGTTGCCGCTGCTGCTGCTTCTGCTCAGTGAGCGAACCGCCATATGATCGTCGTATGATGTGATTAACTGTATGTACGTGTGTGCGTGTGTGTGTGTATAAGTGTGCGTGTGCTAAAGCTTAAATAAACAAGAACCAGTGTTGCCAATTTGGCTATTTTCCCACAACTAGTTCTAGAAGTTTTCGAATGCCTATTACGGTTGAAATTGTAATATTGCGTCTTTTGTTTCTGATTTCGATCGAATTAGGGCTTAATTTTTCGATTATTTAAATACAATTGGCGTAACAGTGCACGAAGGAGTTTTAAGCTGGTTTTTGCCAAATCAATTTTGTTCTTTTGAAAGAGCAGTTTATCAAAAATTTCCAAGAATTAAAAGTTCTGTATAAATGATCTGAAATCTGACTCAACTGGATCATCTAGCGGGTTTCTTTTAAATACATATATGCCAAAAGAATTTGTAAAACCGAAAAATAAAAACTGCAGAGCTCTAACTGAAAAGTAGTTAGCGCATTAACACCGAACAGTTCAAATTACTAGAATTAGATACATTTTTTTGTTTAACCTTTGTTCGTATGCTTGCCAAAATTGTGATTACAGAATTGTGATTTGCAATCCTTAATGAGTTCCGAATGAATAGGTGAAGTTTATTTACAGAAATGATAATGGCATTTACGTTTAGTTAGCTTTTTCTAGCTTTTTATGAAGCTCATGAATTGGCGGCACTGACAAGAAACTGAAGCATTATTGTTCGTGTTTGCTTGTCCGCCTCGCTGCTTCTTCATTAAACAAATAGGCGCAAATAGAATGTTAATTTGTATGTATGTATGTGTTATGTATGTGTATGTGTATGTGTTGCTGATATGAAGTCCGATTCAGTGAGAGAGTGGGTGACAACGAGTGCGAGCAAGAGAGAGGGAGCGAGTATTTAATGTAGGATACAGTGTGCTGCAGTTTTTGACTACAAGACGACGCAACAGTTTGTTAAATTCGCTGTCACTGTCCGCTGTCCGTGACTCAGCAGCGAACGCAAGCGGAAGAGAGGGAGAGAGAAAAATATACCACGGCGAGCGATGTGTGTGTTTTGCTTGATAAACAAAACAAACTGTAAGAGATTATGACTATTGGTTCTTTTCAACATTTATTCCCTTGACGCGCCCCAAATTATCTCGCTGTGTATAATATACATATGTACATACATACATAAGTACATATTATTGGGCAATAGCATGTGAAATATGTGAAATGCACGCCAATTTATCATTATTGGACACAGAAGTGAAAAAATGTGTCAGTTAAGTACGCGTAATATGCACACATACATACATACATACAAGTAGGAATGAACGGGCCACAGCAATGGGGCTTTCACTGTGAAACGAACTAACGAACCGAGCAGTCAGCTGACGTCAAAAGTAACAGTAATAGAGACTGGCTAAAACAATTATGGTCAATACATGTACATATGCATACCAACAACTATAACAATAATGGCTAGATAATGGACAAACCAGTTCTAATTTAATGACCACGTCGTCGCATACTCGCATGCGTCCGTGGTCCGTGATTGCGAGTGGAAAAACAATGCGTAAGAGCTGGGAGCACAAGGTGTGCGATGGCCTTGCTGCTCTGCCACCATTGGAGAGCCAATTACGTCGCGGGCAGCACTAAACGGAAAAATATTACAACAAGTAGCCAGCCGAGCACTTGAATCGAAAAAACATCTAAATATATGCACATATGTTTATTTATATTTTAATACACAACGACCGCATACAAAGGCAAAGACTGACTCAATTTTATTGATTGCTAATGAAATTATTTACACACCCACGCTTACCTTTTGCCGAATTCGAACTCGCGCTCGCAGCCAAAATACTAATTACTCACATATTTAGCACATTTTAACAACAACAACAACAACAGCTCGAATTGTTATCAGTCTTCACATTCAATTTACGCCTCAAAAAATGTGTGTCGCTCACAATTGCGCCTTTAAACAATTTAAAGCGTTCACTCAATATGAACAATTTATTTCCTTATCGGGATTCTGATAAAAATTAAGTTTATTATGGCCCTAATCTTTGTGTTCGGGCACCATTTTAAAGTACACTGAACAGCGCGCCATTTTGGCAGCTAGAAAATTTAAATTCTGTAGCATGCCTGCAGGCGTGCTCTGTTAACAGCAGGCAATCGAAGGGGTCCCTAAAAGTATGCTACAACATTTCATAAATCAATAAATAAATATATCTGTGGAATTGCAAGCAAACAGTGTAAATACGAAACAGTTTTGCAAACGGCCTTCACAAAAACGAAACAAATTGGAAAACTTTTGTAAATACACTAGAAACCTTGAAATTGAGTGAGGAAAGATATAGAGCGTCATGGAATGGGGGAATAGTATTTGTTTGTACATGAAATGTCAATATTGCAAATGGCAGACAGCGGAAGTGGCCATGAATTCTTATGTATGTACATACTACTTGTATATATCTATTATAATTGTAATGAGATATAAGGAGCTATCCTACCATGAATGCATGCTGCACTGAGAGAAAAATAGCAGCCCAAAATGGATTTGAAATACGACGAAGTCGATGCTAGATTTAATAAAGTCCCAACAACTAAAAGCAATTCGAATAAATTGTATTTGAAGCAAAAAATCTTGACAAAAAGTGTAAGCAATATGTGAAGTCGCCCTTTCTCTCTCTCCCTATGGCCCGCTCTCATGCTCTTAATTCTTTGAATACGGGGGGGTTACGGATGTCTTTATGCCTAACATAATAAACGAAAACGAATTAAAAATTCAAATGAAAATAAGTTTCCCCCATTTTTAGAATAGAAATTTAGATTTTGTTGCTATATATTAAGCATTTTAAATTTTTTTTCTGTGTATACTACAAATGTTGCATTATTTGCACTGCATTGAACGTAAAATTGTTGAGAATTGTGGCATATTAGAATAATTTGGGTTTCAGCTTAAGGCTTCGCTTCAAATATAAACTAAAGAAATATCAAGAAGAGCAAATGAGGATTTCATCAGGTCTGTTTCCGCTTCCAAAGTCGAAGCAATTTTGAGCAATCGAAGTAAGATAAGCTTTTCTTTAGAGTCTTTTCAACAAGTCAATAATTTTGACTAATTTTGGAATTGCAATGCAAAATTTCAAAACTATCGATCTTCGAGTGGAAATCAAGCAGCACTACACTTTTGAAAAGCAAGAAACAATCACTAAATACTCATTTGTGTTTAAAATGTTAAATGGCGTATTTAAACCACCCTAGAACAGGCTCCAATATCCACTAATTTTTGTTTTTCACACTAATCTTATTTGAATTTAATAAACTTCGAACCATTGGCATTTAATTACGTATTTAAGAAGCTGGTTTTTCGACTCACCCCTCTTGAATCTCTGAATAATATAGCGGCACTGTGTGGATCTAGAGTGCCATCGCCGCGTGTTCCACGACCAGCAGCACCAACAGAAGCGCGTCGTTTCTCCAGCTCCGCCGAGGCGCGACGCATATGAGCACCTGTTTTATGGAAAAGCAATTAAAAATAGAGACATTAGAAAGAATTCCCAACTAATTATGGCAAGTATTAAGGACTACGGCAGATCTAAACTACAGCAAGTACCGATTGCAAGGGGGGAGACCTTTAACTATGTTACCTTCTTTGACAATACGATCGAAGATCTTGTAGGTGGCTCCGCAGTCCTCCAAAATGCGATTGCGTCTATTCAGCGAGTCGACATCGAGACTCTTGGAGCGCGTCCGGAAATTCTCTTGCGGATCGTTCAGAGGGGAGGTGCAGACACTGTTTGTCTGGTTATCATGATTTTTGCGTGGCCAGACATGCATCTTCTTGCCGAAATGCTTCAAAATCTCCTGTATGGAGTGATGATGATGATGGCCATGGCCGTGATGCCCATCGTGATGGCTGTGATGGTGCTTGGCCTTGTGCTTTGCCTCCTTGTGCGGCGATTGGCTTGTCTCGTGCTCATCGATGCTAAGACTTTTGGCAAAGGAAGACTTGTCGAATCGATGTCGAACCGAAGCATACACCCCCAAGGAATTGCCGCTATCCGTCCCCACTATTGCATAGTCGTCCAGCGAATTGTGAGCGGCGCTCACACGATGGAATATGGATATGGCCGTGGGTCGGTCGGAGGAACGCTGCGAGCTGGCGCCTGTATGTGTGAAATACTGATGGTCGCCCTGGCTTTCATAAATATCATCGAGATCATGTGGAAAGTAACCGCCCGAGGGCATAGGCGGTGGTGAGCCACAATCTGGGGCGCCACGGCGCATACTCTGTGAAAAAGGGGACAGTTATTTGATTAGTTGGATACGTTGGGTTGATGGACTAATCGAGCTTACGCCATAGGTCGCCGGACTGTGGGCTCGTTCGAAGATGCTGCGCTTCGAGGAAGGGGTACGCTTCAAGCTGCCACTGATGCCACTGCCACTTGTGTAGCAACTGTCATAGGAATTGCGTAGGGCGCTGCTACATCCTGGCTGGTCGACTCCTGCAGTGTTGCCGGCCAGATGTGTGGGAGAGTTGCGATAATGATTGGCCAGCGATTTGTGGGCATCGGGCACGGCTTGGGGCTGCGAATGCCGATCGGTTTGCCAACGGCCATAGGCACTGCCCGTAACTCCGCCTATGCCGCCGCTGCCGGCAGAGGTGTTCGAATTCGAACTGGAGCTGCTCAACGAGTCAACGCTATATAGACCACCACCTTCCCCTCCAGCAGGCGCCGTGCTGGTGGAATCATTGCTAATGCTATGGCTATAGCCATAGATATTGCGGCCGGCATGCTGGGACCAGCCCTCGCCCCCGCTCATCTGCTTCTCCATAGCATGCTGACGATAGAGATGCGTAATGCCATGCATTGTGTCCTCTGATTTGGTTAAATTGTGTTATTGCTACACTTTTTCAACGTAGTGTAAAACAAAAATTGTTGGTATTTGGCTTGTTTTTACTTTAGCGCCCGTCAAATTAGGTTTATTTTTTTAGGCACACTTCACTGCACCGCATTTGGGCTCTCTTTATTATTCACTTTTTGTCACTCCAAGTCTCTTTTTATCGAGCTTTCTTATGATTTGGTTTTGTTAAAGTCACATAATCGTTGCTGTTGTAAACCACTGTAAACAATATGTAAATGCATTTGTCGTTATGGCACTGTTATAGTTGTATGTTAATAACAGCGTCATAATTGTCTCTATTGTATTGTTGTTCAATTACTGTTGCATTCGGCACGTGTTGCATTCACTTGTTTGCATCCTCTCTCTATAAAATGCACTCACGAAGCTTTCGCGCTCTCTCGCCCGTGTGAGGGCCACACAAATTAGAGATGGGCCTGGCCGGCTTTTTTCGACGGGATTGCAGTACAGGTTCTAGCACAAAATTGATAGTTAATAAAATTTTTAACTACGCTCTTTTCGATCAAAATTATACACAGCAATAGGATCAAGTCAATAGTTTTCTAGAAACATTTACTTTAAGTTAAATCAAACATCGATCGAAACTTTCAACATATTTTCGTTGCTTTTTGATTGAACGCGAACAAAAACACGATCCATGCCCATCTCTAATACAAATGTTAAGAAATGATCGTCAGGTTGAACGCACTCGAATTAAGTCAAAGCTGCTGACGCTGTTAGCTGCGCCGTTCACGTCGACGACGTTGTCAACACATGTTTTAGTTTGTTTCAGATTTATACATATTTGTATTTGTTTATTATGTTACACATTTATCAACGTACAAATCTCCTGCTATATTCTTCTCTAGTTGTTGTTGCATTTGCCTGTTGAATATGTGCACAGCCCAGCCCACGAGAACTGCCTACTTACTTAAGCAAACAATAATAACAACAACTGCTTAAAACACGGACTAACGCACTCATCTGCATATGTTAAGTGGCTGCAGCTTAACAGCATTGCCGCCAGCAAGAGCAGCGCTAAAGAGTTCGAGAAAGAGAGGAAGACAGTGAGAGAGAGAGAGGCATCCGCTAGGCCTGCCATTGACGATGTACGATGACTGCGAATGCAGCGACATCGCGACACCAGCGGCATGCACTTGAGTAAGTTCACCCACATGCAAAGTCAATGTGCCTATACTATTTAGCCTTTCAGCGACACACCCTACAAAACAAAGTTGTATTGGCTTTGGTAGTGCTTTTGTAACGCCAGCTGTCGGAGCAACATTTTATAATTACCCAGATGAATGAATAATTTTCAGTTCGTAAATGGAACCGCAACATTTTGTATCTGAATATTAATTCTTCAAATGATGTCTAATACGTAATGCTCATTTAAAAAAAAAACGAGGAAAAATAAGATAGAACTACACTGGTCGGCACAATTATTTTGACGAACTGTACTCACGACTATCGGTGCTGGTTGCTTTTAGTTTCAAGGAATAACGGTACAATTTTCATACGGGATATAGAGTTCATAGCAACAACAATATGTAGGCAAAATATTTTGCCTATTACTCTTCACACCTTCTTTCTACAAATGACAATGTGAGTTGACTGCGGATTCAGGCACGGCATAAGTATTTTGACCAAATCTTTGTCGCCGTTTTCGCGTACGTTTTATCAAGTGATACTAAAATAACTTTGGTGTAACAATTTTTGTTGACCTTTTTACATTATTTTCATTAAAATTTGATTCAAAAGTAATCGATACAATGGTAAAAAAGACAGAATTAAGTTATGTTGTTAGAGCCTCAATAGTGGCGAAGTTTAATGCCGGCGTAGCACCAAAAGACATTGCAAATGAATATAATTTGTCGCGGCAAACAGTCCACTATCAAATTAACAAATATAAGACCCACAATGACGTCAAAAACTTGCCTAGATCAGGTGCTAACCGCAAAACAACACCCATTGAAGATCGAGTCCTATTGCGGGAATTTAAAAAAAATATTCATTTAAAGCCGCAAGCTGCTGCAGATCAATGGAATAAGTCGACCAAGACTCCAATCAGTGAGCGTACTGTTCGGCGACGCCTAAAAGAAGTAGATTTTAAGACATACAAAGCGAAGGACATACCTTACATATCAAAGGTGAACAAGCTCAAAAGATTGGCTTTTGCAAAGGAGCATCTGCATAAGCCAAAAGAGTTTTGGAGAAGCGTTCTATGGACAGATGAAAGCTCCTTTGAATACAATTCATCAAAAACAAAGATTTTTGTAAGGCTCCCACAGTTTCAAAGACAAAAAAATATCCCCGTATGTCAAAAAGTGAGCCATGGCGGAGGCTCAGTCATGTTCTGGGGATGCATTGCGTACAATGGGTTAGGTGATTTCGTTCCCATCACCGGCTCAATGAACCAGCAACAATATTTGAGTACCCTTAACGAAAACGCATTCCCTTCCGGTGACAGGCTGATTGGAGAATCATTTATCCTGCAACAGGATAACGCCCCATGCCACAAAAGCAAAATGATAAGAGCATTTTTAACCGATGTTGGTGTTACTACTCTGGATTGGCCACCACAAAGTCCGGACTTAAACGTTATTGAGAATGTGTGGTCTCTTGTAAAACGTAAAAGAAATGCGTCTTTGCATAAAACCGAAGAAGAAACTATTTCCGAGGTCACTTCTCTTTGGAAAGAGATACCATTAGAGGTCCTTCAAAATTTAGTGGACTCAGTTCCAAGACGTCTTCAAAAAGTTATCGAAGCCAAAGGCGGGTATACATTTTATTAATCTACCATCAATTTCTTATGTTTTGTTTAGTATTAAGCTTTGTTTTTTTTGTTAATATCCATTGTCAAAATACTTATGCCAACCCATGAAAATTACCTTGATTTATAATTTTAAAAGTCCTTATAAAAATATATCCTTTGAATTATTTTTAAGTTTGTAATACCAATATGGAATTGAGAAAAAAAATTTCCTTTGATATCTTAAACCAATAACCAGTTATTGACAAAAATGTATGATTTTCTTCTCGTCAAAATAATTGTGCCGACCAGTGTACTCGTTGCAATGCTCTGCAGTAAATGGAATAGTTGTTAAATGGAATTAAACAAATGGAGATGACCAGCCCCAGAATAACATTGAAATCAGTCTTCACTTACTTTTCTTCAAAAAATATGCTGCGACCGTATTCTGCGAGTATTTATTTGGTCATAATACAGACAATGTTCAACAAAATGTATGCTAATGTAAGTATTTCCTTTTACATTACTATAAAACATATTATTTAAAATGTTAGTGCGAACAAAATATTGACCATCGACGTTTAACTGCGCTCAACAGTTTTATTTATAAAAGTGTTGCCCCATTAAAAAAATATTGGAAGTGTTAAAAAATTTTGCACAAAAAAGTAAACCAAGCTGATTTTCTTTCAATTATTTAAGTACAATCGAAATGCTTGCAGTTTTTCTTTCTAAATATCTAAATTGTGGAAATAGCTTTTCTTTATTTCTCATTTCAAAAACAAATCTCAAAATGCTGTCAACGAATTTATGGAAAACAGCTGCCAACAGCAGTGCTGCCTAACACTAATTTATATACGTTTTTTTCCACTTATGTGTCTGGATGAATCTAGTCTAGTATTAAGAGTGGTTTATGAAGGACTCTCGGGGGAAAAAACAATTCAACTAAAGGGTATTTTAAGATCAATTTTTCTCGTACTTTTGCTGGCCATACTTGTCATTGTTGTTCAAGCATGTAAATTTTATAGGCATACAACACGATACATATGCACACATATACATACATATGTATAGATAGACACTCTTTATATGTATGTACATACTATATGTATATGCTTGTACGTGCTGCTTGTTAAGCCCAGCTACTTAGTTACTTGTAACGAATACTGTTTGCCTTTTACACGTACAATATGCGAACAATTCTTCGCACAACAACAAATTTAAATATATTTACATATCTGTGTATGTGAGTTGTAAAAGAAATGAGTAAACCCATTAAATGCAATTGTATGCATGTAAATATTGTTGATTTGCAGTGCAATTAAATTTATTTAATATTGCTATAAATATACATACATATGTACTCGTACATACATTTGCGTCCGATTACACATGCCAGATAGCTTTATAAAAAAAATTGCAAACATACGCCGCTACAGATGATTTAAATAAACGGCCTTTATCGCCGCTCTCAGTAAAAACCAAACAGAACATCAACAGCAACAACAACAATTAAAGAATCAGCGCAACTTTTATGAAGCAAGCACAGTTCTATTTTTATTATCAACCAAGCGCAAGCAAGCAAACAACCAACTGATTGACACACACACACACATTCACATGCACTCACAACTTGTTATGGGCAAAGAAGAAGAGCATTGATACACACGCTGAAAGGGAGTAATGGAAGCGACAACGGACGGGTATTTGAGATATGTTTTTGTTTGTTTTGTGGTTGTTGTTATTTTTGCTGTTTTTGTGGCTGCTGCAATGCACTTAAAAATATTGTACTCATTGTTTTATTTTTGAGAGAGAATTAATTGCATTTTGGAGCGATATTTCACCATATAAGAATTCCACAAATTGATAACGTTTTGGTAGGTTGCATGCCACGCACACTTACAAGTTAGAAACAAAAACACGCGCGAGTTCAAGTGAGGTTAAGTCGAAATGCGCAGACGAAAATTTAGTAAGAGGCCGACTGCCTGAAAATTTAAACACACCTACTGACGCGCACAAGCACAATAATTCATGACTGTAGTCTATTTATTTCACTAAAATTGTTTGCCGCATTTAAATGCAATCTATAAATGTGTGTGGGAAAGTAATGCAAAACGAATTATGTAGCAGGAAAATGGCGAGAGTTGGCCCACAACACACAACCGTTTTCCTCAAGATACCAACACAGACTGAGCGGAGAGAACATAAGATAGAAGGAATATACGCACGTGCTGCGTGCACGTAAACAAGTGCCTGATGGCGAGAGACTGAGAGCAAACTGTAGCAGGCCAAGAGAACGAGAGTTTGAATCAGTGAGTGAGTGAGGGTGGGCGTGCATGCAACGAAAGTGAAATTCTTATTACAATCGGTATGTTGTGAAATACTATTGACTGTTAAATAACAGTGCACTGCTTATGCTAACAGTCTGGATGCCGAATCACGCCATTTGTTGCTTAAAAGAATGGTTGTAATGGCCTAAATGCTTCAAAAAGGAAACGAAATTTGATGGATTTTGGAATGCAAGCAATGGGTGCTAGACATTAATGTAAATACAATGTCAACAACAGCTTGGGTCTGTCCACAGGACTGTATAGGCCTTTTTGGCAAAAAAAAGAGATTATGAAAAGAAAACGACCCAAGTGCGTCGTAAATAAAAACCAATGTGGCAGGGCCATAAGCTCGTAAATCTATCAAGAATTCATGAGGCGTAACTGAAACCAAAAGGCTGCATGCAGCGAAAGACACACACACACACACAAACACACATTAGTACATTTAACAGACTTAGGGACAGTCAACGACAAAGCACAATTTTTTGCCATTGAGGCGTGAGTCGCGCCACAAAGTATGCAATAAGAGTGTGGGTTGCTCACATGATGCCAATGTCGAGGGCAATAAAATGAATGGTGTGTGTGTATACGAGTGTGTGTATGTATGTAGATATATACATAGATATGTGTATGTATTCGTTGGCTTACGATGTTTAAGCACACAAAGGGCGCTGCTGGCTAAAAAGTGAAAGTAAAACCGTTTTTAGGGCTCGAGTCGCACGACTGAACGACGCATGCGCGCTGCGAAAGTGAAAGTATATAAGCCCCTAACACACACACACACACACACACACACACACACATGGGTACAGGGGCATGCCACATTTTGTCTGCAACGCAATAGAAGATACAAAGCATGTACATACATGCCTATACGAAACATACACATAGCATTGCTTAAGGCAGGTCGGTTATAGACGCACGTGGAAACATGAAACTATACTTAAATAAATGCATTTGACTTAAATTCAAATTATTTGAAATTTGTAAAAATTATTATAAATATTTTTCTTTTTTTTCTTTAATCAATATTGCTACTTAAAATTAGATGAACGTGTTGGAGGGAACTATCATGTTTTAGGAGTTAGGTGCTTTATTGTGGTGGAATATATTGCGGTTGATTGGTGTGGGAAACTGTTTCCTGGAGGAAAAGATATTTGGGAATTTCTCTTGATATTAGATATTAATTGTAATATCTTGATTATAGACAAAATTAGATTCAAAACTATGAAATGTGTAGAGAGTTAGATTTTTGTAATAAATATGCTGCTTTCTCCACTTAATTATTATTATTTTTACTCTCACATGAGGACTGTTTAAATTATGAGTCAGCCCCCTTGAAACTCCCATAGAGCTATGAAAATGAATGTGAAAAATGGCTGTAAAATTGTCGCAGCCGCAGCAGACAAAGCTACAAAGAGAGAAAAGGGAAAACAGCCTTGATTTCAAAAGGTTCACTGCTCTGAGCGAGCACTGTATTTTAAAGAACTTGTCCCCCCATTGTTAGTAACTTGAAATTGCGCATTTAGTAAAGGTTTGGCAGCAACAATTCCATAAGGTACATGTGATTAAACGGGTATTGTGAATTGTTTTGGTTTGAAAAGGTTATTTTTGTTATCAGAGATGACTGTCAAAAGCAACGGCAGACCCCCACTAGACAAACAAGCTGATAAAAAAAAGAAACACTTATCAGGTAGTAGGTATACTATATAGTATGTAGGTAGACTTAACATATATATTCTGATACGACCCTTATCACTTATCAGTCGTGCTGGTGGTACGCATTCGAAATTGATTTCGTGCCTCAAAAAATTCGCAGTGGGGCCTTACTTGGCGTAGTTTGTTTTTGGCTCGGCCAAATATTTACATCGGCTTCTTGCTTAGCCAGGCAACATTCAATGTTTATCAACTATTTCTGTGTGTGTGTGCGATTGTGTCTAAAATATGATACGTTTTTTTCATATTTCTGCTTATTTCTTGCTCAATTTACATAACATTCACCTTGAACGTGACTGGATCGCCCCGCCCCCCAAGACTTCTCATGCGTCATGCAGCGAACATGCAACGAGCATTGCGCCAATCATCGCACTTTAAAGTTTCGACTGCATTGGCAGCGAAATGCGCCGAGGTTGGCATAATTACTTATGTGTACACTAAGAGAAAAACTTCGCACTATGCCCGTTAGTATATTTAAGGAATCAATTAGAAAGGCAGCCGTTTATTTAGGGCATCTATAGTTAGCAGTGCTGAGGAGTTTTACAGGAATTTTGTGGTCTCTAGTTTGTTTTTCCTAACTTTCTATCTCGATGTATTCCCAATCCAAGCACTCTCTTCCATACTCGCTAATTTTATATATTATGCGTAGAACAATTTGCTATTCGACTTCCTTTTCTCTCAGTGTGTATTTATGTGCAAAGCAAAAATGTGCCAGCAGGCTAATAAACAGCTCGAATTTCACGTGCTGTTCCAATATATTCTGCTGACTGTTGTTTATGAACAATTTTTGGATAAAAGTGAAAAATAGTACAACTGTGGCTCGATGAATCAGTATTTAGTGGAAAATTGGTAAAAATGTTTATAGCTGAATAGTAACAAAAATGCACTGAGAAGTTGATATTAAATGAATATTAAATATCAAGTAAATACGAATTGAAAAGATGCTTCAAAATAATTTAGATATAAGAAAACCAATAAATATTAAAAAATAAATAAATTAAAAGTATATAAAAGCTATAAATAAAAGTTTATTTAAAATTTATTTAAAAAAAATAAAACAAAAATTAAATTTAAAAAAAAAGTAAACAATAAAAAAAACTAAAAAAAAAATAAAATAAATAAATTAAAACTCAAGCTACATTTAAAAATAGGAAACTGGCAATAACAGCTGTTTTTAAATTTGTTCTTACAAAAAAAAAAAAAAAATTAAACAATAAAAAATACTAAACTAAAAAATAAATAGATTAAACCTCCAGCTATATATAAAGGAAAGGAAGCTGGCAATAACAGATATGTTTTTAAATTTTTTATTAAAAAAAAAAAACAAATAAAAATTAAACAATAAAAAATACTAAATTAAAAAATAAATAAATTAAACCTCCAGCTGTATATAAAAGAAAGGAAGCTGGCAATAACAGCTATGTTTTTAAATTTTTTATTAAAAAATTAAACAATATTAAGCCAAATTGAAACCACTCTAGAGAGACTGCGGTTCAGCTTCAATTAGAATTTGAAAAAACTTCCTTTACCTTTGACACTTTGAAAAATGCAAATAGGTCGATAGGTATGTACATATACATGTATATTCGTAATTAATAAAGCCGTAAGTTCTTAGGTGTGACCAGGTCGCTTCAGTTGAGGGTCAATTGCCAGTTGAGAGCATTTCACATTTCGTTTGAAAAAAAAAAACTTAATAATTACTTCACCTCTTAAGTTAATAGGCGGACGACGACGGACGACAGACGACGGACAAGTGACTATCTCAAGGCAGCTCGTAATTTCAGTTAAGTACCAAAGTGTACTTTGGCAACAATGTGTGGCCGAAAGCAGAAACAGAAACTGGCAAACGCGATAGCAACAATTTAAACAAATAAACAACAGAGAAGCCGAATCGACGATACGACGACAGAAAATCTCAAGGACTTGTCCGTTTTCGCTGCTTGTGCAAACATTTCGACAAGTCGGTGCAAGGTTCCTCTTTCGTTCGTTAATTAGCGGAATTAGCGGAAAATAAGAACAAAAGAAGGCGGAGGTGGTTGCAGTATATAGTATATATACTCGTAAGTAGTATGTAGAATGTTTAATGCCTCTTCCGGTTGAATCGAATGCAAGCACACGCGCACAAGTTGTTGTTTGTCTGATTTTCTTTCTTTCTTTAATTGCACAATTTTAATGACAATACGGAAATGCAGTTAACGCCCACACACACACATAAATACATATGTATGTATATTGTTAATGTGTGCTCATGAGAATATAAAAATGTTTACTTATACTTAGGGAGGGATTTATTCGTAAACAGCGCCATTAGATGTTGCTTTTCCCAATTTACATTTTCTAATGACAGTTTTATGGCTTAGTGGTTGAGCCCATTATGCAATTAGGAAAAGAACTTGAGCCAAGTGAAGTGCCAGCGATAACATTTTTGACAGCATATGTTTATGGCTAGTCGTTAAATGCAAGGCCGTCAAAAATTGCTTGGCATAGGCGCCAATAAGTCGGCTATGCCAAAACAAATACAACTGCAGGCCATATAAAGGACAAAGACAGACAACCCCGGTCCGCCCTCGCCCCCACCCCCACACACACGCACAAAGTTCAAAGTTTGTGTTCAGGGCTACCTCCCCATTTGTAGATTTTTCCCATGCAAATGACGCACAACTGTCTGCGCACATTCTCTGGAATTTGGGTCAGTTCAAAGGTCAGCGACATAGCTGCAGGGATTGCCTTGAGAGTGCACTTCATTGTCGGCGAACCTGCAATGTTCGAGACTGGCACCGACTAGTGGGTGGGTGGTCTGAGAACTTTTTCAAATTGCCTGTCTGTTGTGGTAAAGAAAACTATCTTTATTACGTATACGCACTGCTGGGCTTAGTGTTGCTACTAGCAGCAGAATTGTTTAGATAAGAAATTTTGTTACACGAAAACTGTTATACGGTTCCTCAGAACAATGTAGTACTTGGTTGTTGATAAGTCAAACTAATTGTAGAACAGTTGGAATATTCATTTTTAAAAGATCAGCACCTTAAATTGGATTAGTTGTTTATTTATAAAAATGTGGGCTTTGAAATTGTTATTCTCGTTCAATTGTTACACAAGTATACTTGTTTATTGATAAGTTCAGCTAATTGTAGAATAGTTGGAATATTCAACATCATTAAAATATGTGTTTGGAAATTATTACTGTGTTATACGTTGAACTGTTATACAGGAACTACAGGAAAACAGATAAGTAATGTATACAAGTCCTAAGATTATTTTCTTAATTCTTATAGCAACTGTTTAACGAACTGTTATACAATTAGCTAAACAAAATGGCATTGAATGAGAACCCAGTAATGAATATGTAGTACTTGGTTGCTTATAAGTCAAACTAATTGTAGAACAGTTGAAATATTCAATTTGAAAAGATCATTATCTTAAATTGGATTAGTTTATTTATACAACTTAGTGTATCTAAATTATTATTCTCAAGAGTGTTATACGTTGAACTGTTATACAAGAACTACTTCTCGATACTCTAACAAAAAAAAAAAACAATAGATAAGTAATGTATACAAGTCCCAAGATAATTTTCTTAATTGTTATAGGAACTGTTTAACGAACTGTTATACAATTAGCTATACAACTTGATATTGAATAAGAACCCAATAAATCGATGTCTATATACAAAAAAAAAAACATGAAGCAAGTTGTATACATACTTGTACATATATCCCAAGACTATTTTCTTAATTGTTAAGGGATCTGTTATACAATTCGCTATTATATTCGCAATTATATATAAAATAAACTAAACTATATTGTATATTGTAAAAAAGTACATAGATCTCATGACTATTCCCTTGCGGCTTATACCAACTGTTATACAACAATTTGTTGTGGAATGCAAACCTGATACATCAATATATCAATATCTTGATATCAAACCATTTGATACACATTGTATTTCTCTTGATTGTTATACGAACTGTTGTATAATATTCTTATTATGCAAAATGTTATTGCATGCGAATCCAATTCGCAGAACTGGTTCACCCACTAGCGGTACTATATGGCGCTATTAATACTGCAGATTAGTCATTCTATTTATTTAGTACGCTGTACTATATGCCTCTTTCTTTAGAACTGCACGCGCCCTTTCAGATTTGTGGACACAATCACTTGTCCGCTCATTAGAGAAGCTACCGCAATAGACCTTTGACGCCTTCTATCGATGACTGGACTGGCGCGATCGCTTATGTAATAGCCACGTACGGCAACAAAAACAAATAGTACACACATACATACTTGTATACTATATATGTATGTATCATTTCATTTGTTTATATTCTGCAGTCAAATAGCAACAACATTTGAATGCGAAATGAGCCGGCCCAGCCCGGCGATTCCCCGCGGCAACAGAAAGTCGGCCCACAACCACCGTCCGATGTTAGCTCAAATCAATTATTGGATTTAATGTAATGGTTGCACTGCTGCCCCCTTGGACTTGACTCGACTCGACTCGACTCGACTTGACTCGACTTGCTTGGGCCTCTTGTAGAGTTGTTGTTTGTTGTTTACACTTCTAATGGCCGTTGCTGCTGCCACTTGACTTCTCGCTCATAAGTATTTGCTGTTATTTCATTTTTTTCTCTACTATTTTGTTTTTTCTTCTTGCTGTCATTTACATAACCAGACAGTGAGCGAACAGATGAAAAGAAGTGTAAACAAAATATGTTTATGACTAAAAATAGCAGTGGTTGGACGGACGCCCCAACTGGTTGTTATTGCTCGATATTTTTATTAGTCTGAACTTTGGCTATTGCTGCTGTTGTTATTATTGTTGTTGTTGTTGTACATAGCACCGACACGTCATTGGGTTGAGTAAAATTTCGCCATTTCACTTAATTTCATTATTTCTTCATGCAATCGCCATTTGTTGTTGCTTTTAATTAACGCAACGCATGACATGACATGACAAAGGGGCTTGGTTTTCGAGCCACCTGCCCACTACTTATATACTTGGTGTAGGTATACCTCCCGAGTTACTTTGCATATCCAGTTGTAGTTATACTATATAGTACGAGTATGTATGTATGTCTGTATGTTTGTTGCGACAAATTGCCATTCGTTCACGCGCAAACTCGAATACAATTTTCCTTTGACGTCGGAGGAAAAACGATTTATCAAATATTGCTAATGAGATTTTAACGTTTTTTTTTATTGCAGTCAAGGCGTTCTAGCTCACTGCCTAGCAATACACTCACCTACACCTGACCTTGCCAAAAACGTTAGAGGCCTTCAACTTGGCCATCACCTCGCATGCAACATTAATGAACACAAGTGAAGGCGACAGGAAGAAATCAATTGCAAATATCAGGTAATTTTTTGCTCAAAACAGACAAAATCTAATCAATTTTAAGTAAACTAGTTCCGTTCTCTACTCTGATTACTAATCTATAATAAGGAAAAAGAGATGACGAATTAAAATTGTATATTGAAAAGCTTTAAATAGGATTTCAAACCGAGAGAATAACAAACAGACTTTAAATTCCGATAGAGATAAAGAATTTTTAGAAAAATTTATTACAGCAAATGTAAATAAATAATGAAGCACTACATATTTCAAAATTGATTAAATTAGTGATATATCAGGTGATTTTCAAATGAAAAAACGAAATGCATCAACCAAAGAATATACTTGTAGAGTACATAGAAGGAAAATCAATAAACATGGTTATTTAGACTCTTAAATTTTTAAGTATAAATATTCTTTATTTAAAAATTGAGCTCTGAAGTTAAGGAACTGTTT
Source organism: Scaptodrosophila lebanonensis (assembly GCF_003285725.1). Lineage (NCBI taxonomy): Eukaryota > Metazoa > Arthropoda > Insecta > Diptera > Drosophilidae > Scaptodrosophila > Scaptodrosophila lebanonensis. The sequence continues at coordinate 11,672,016 of NW_022060548.1, read as the reverse complement.
TGAAAAACAAGCCTTCTTCAAAATCTGTTTAAGTGTAATTAATCTTTATTTAAAAATTTTACTCTGAAGTTATGACACTGTTTTGAAAACGTCTGCTTCAAAAATTGTTTGAGTATAATTATTATTTATTAACAAATTTTACTCTGATGCTAAGAAACTGTTTTGAAAACAACTGCATTCAAGACTAAGATAACTCTACCAATATTGTATATATATCCCACTTCATCACATAAACGCTTAAATGCTTGCTTGTAAATCGCCATATTTACATTTTAAGGCGCCTAAACCAAAAATAATATAATATCAGTCTAAATGGAAACGTAAAACATTCTTAACTTAATTTTCAAATCGCTAAGTTAAATTCTGTTTGGAAAAAGCAACATACTCCTCACGATAGATGACGAATTGAAGTGTAAACAAAATCTTTAAATTCCCAAGAGTTCCTATGACATTTAATGTGGGTGGCAACCCTATTGCAGCTCTTGACCTACTCAAGAATTCTCAACTTTTGACTTTGCAGACAGAATTGAAAAATGATGGCTATTTTTCAAAAAGAAACTCACCCAAGTAAATGGAAAGAAGGGGAAAAATATTGCCAAACTGCTTCTCTTACCCTCTATGGGTATACGTGTCTATCAGTATTTAAATGGGACAGTTTTGGGCTGCAGAAAGCCAATTTAGTTGTCTCTAAAAGTAATTTGTAGCCGATATTTGAGCTTTATGTTGTCTGCGCCAAATAGGCAGCCATTATTATTAATATGTGGTCGCTGTTCTTGTGGTTCTCGTAAGCTAGTACGATAATTTATTAGAGTGCTGTACGCCACATGTACTATATACTTAGTATGTATCTACGTACTATGTTTGTAAGTAGGTGTGTGATGTGTGTAATATTTTCTGCTTGCTCGCAGCAAAGCTTCTTACGCTTCTGACGTCAATGAAAATGTATGTAAATGGTTCGGTTCTGCTCTGAGTTGAGGAGCAAACGCTTCCAGACTTGGGGCAGCTGTGGCCAATGAGCTGTTTAAAGACGTGCTAATTAGATTTCATGGTTCGTCGTCTTTGAACGTCTTGTGTCGTGTGTAAACGGCATTAATCTTGGTTATCTGGCTGGGGGCTGTCGATGAAAGTCAATAAGAAACTTGGCAACCCACGGCCCATTTAGCGCATTAGCAGAAGAATGGCGACAATTTAACAAGTCAACAAAAAAATGAGAGAAATACGTAGGAATATATTCCAGCAACAACTGATGCCAACAATGCAATTTATTTTCACATTTTCCATTCCTCAATGCAGGGACCAACATTTCTGCCATCTCTTAATCAGCAATCCAAACAAAGGATTAATAATGAGAGGCAGGCTGAAGGGAATCTGTAGAGCCTGGCAGAGTGAAAAACAAACGAAAAAACAAAGCGCGTAATCAAGAACATGTCAAATGAAAATGCTGGCAAGCCCGCCTCCTCATAAAGAAATTGTGGGGGCGTCATGAAAGCTTGACGGTTCTGTCACGAAGGATATACAAAGGATGTCATTTGACTCTGTCAACAGTTTTCTACATAAAGCCGCAAACCACACTATTTCCCTTTTCAGAAATCATATTAGGTATCTCCATTAGCATATCGACATCGAATTATTTCTTTAATTTTTGTAATAGTGACGTTACTGTGAATGGGCAGGACATTCTAATTCAGGTTGAAGCAGCTACTACTTCCTTTTTAAGAAACAGAAGCTGTAGAAAAAGGTTTATCGGACCTAATTCAAGCCGTTCAGACAAGCAAATAATTTGCCCACAAACTCGTCAAACTTTAGAAACGCGAAAAGAAGAGCTTGTTTGATAATCTTTGTAGAAATATTTCATTTTTATGTAAAGTTTTTAGTATTTGTAAAAATTTTTTAGCGACAATCTCTTAAATTGTCTATCGGCCAGATTTGAGGTTTTTTTTTCACATAGTTCTAGAAATTGAACAAGATCGGAACGGATAACAGCCCTAGACACACGTCACAATTTAGTTGAAGAGCATAGTCTGTGAATAAAATAAATGAAATGGCTATAAAGATACACTTTCTCTCACTTATCGATCTATATATCTATCTATATTTTATGGATCAATACAAATATATATCCAGCTATCTATCTAGCATCTATCTAATGGAATTTATCTATATATCTCGCATATATTCATCCATCGAGCATCTATCTATATATGTATCTCTCGCATCTACCTAGTTTCTATCTAATAAACTATCTTCCCATCTTTTTTAGCATTTATCTATCTAGCAACTATCTATCTATTCAGCATTTATCTATTTAGCATTTATCTACCTATTCAGCATCTATCTTTATATCTAGCATCTATCTATCTACTTATCTAGCATCTATCTATGTATTATTTATCTCTTTATCTAATCTATATATCTTTTTGTCTTATAATTAATATGTTCCTGTATTACAAGTATAATACATTTTTCTGTGTTCGCTTACTTTTTTTTTTTTAAAAAATCCTCCAACAAATAGTGCATGACCAAGTTTGCAAAATAATTTCGTTACCAAATAATTTGCAATCCACTATTCAACTATCCAATGAAAGATTTACCAGATCTACTATAAACAGCATTAGATTAGCTTTCGATCTTGCTTTGTATTTCCAGAAAAATTGAAATGTTCATTCACTTTTGACTGAGCTTTCTTAAATATTCAGGCTGAGTTTCAAAATCTGATAATTCCCAACTTTGTAGCATTGTTGTGTTTTCCTCGCACGTGTTCAGGCATGTATCTTAGCGTCAGTGTCGTTGAAATCAGCATTATAGACTTAAGTCGCACGTAACTTGTGTAAAATTCCAATTAAGTAAACTTGTAAACAATTTTCAAATCAGATATGTACACTAAACAAATATTAGTTGCTGCAAAAAAAAAATGGCCTGTCTGCTTGGGCCAGCAGCCTCCAAATGTTGCTCGGTTGGCAATTTTTCATTTTTCTCCGCCGCGTAGAAAAACTCAGTTAATTAATTTGTTTGTTTGCTTGCTCGCCTGAATGCCTAACTTATTGTTGTTCTTATGGCACATTTTTACATTTCTCCAACCATAAACAAACCCGTGCAAAGTAAACAAACTACGAGCATTTTAATACTTTTTTTTATCAGCAACAAGAACGACAAGAACGACATGATAAGCAAGGGGGGACCTTAAAAACGACGAGATACTGTAAATTGCGAATGCAGAAATGCGTTTGTTCGTCTCTTTTTTACGGCCTTGCAAAAATGATAATTCCAACCTGCACTTGCACGTGTAAAGCCAATAAGTCAAGGGGGCTTTGAGTTTGTGACATAACTGAGGGCTCTTAATACTTATACTATTCAGTTAGTGCGCAATCTGAAAAGTATTTGTAGAAAATCGAGTGCTTATCGAATGCACTTGGAAGGGCTTTCTAAAATGAAAGTACACGTAAACGGATCGGCGAATTTGGCGAATCAGGCTACCCATTTGGAAAAAAGAAAGAAATTAAGAGGCATTAGGAAATAACTAAACAGAGTAATCCAACTCGGAGTGCCCCGGTATGGCCAGTGTCTCCATAGATGGACGCATCCGGATTACAAATTGAATGAAAAACCGTGCAGGGCGAATACCTTTTACCTTTAATTAAAGAAGTTTTTGATTAAAAGCCAAGTATTCTTATACCCTGTACCCAAAGGGTAAAAGGGTATATTAGTTTTGTGCGAGTGTACATGTAACACACAGAAGGATGCGTGGCAGACCCCACAGAGATGTAGCCATGTCCGGCTGTCTGTCCGTCTGTCTGTATGAACGCAAGGATCTCAGAAAGTATGAGAGCTAGAATAACCAAAGTTGGTATCCAGATTCTCCTACGCCCGAGAAAGGGCAAGTTTGTTCATTTTCCCCGATGCACTCCCCACTTCCCCGCTATTCGCGATTTTCTATAACTCCCGTTATTCTTGGAATTTAGAAAATGTTTAAATTTGGATGTCACATCCAGTTAGTGATTATACATATCCGTATTCCAAGTTTTATTATGATAGGTTGATTAGAAAGAAAGCTATAGCTCGACTTTAGCATTCCTTTCTTGCCTATGTCAGACTCAAAGGACTTAGTTGAAAAGCAATTAAAAACATTAGAAACTATGTAAAGATTTACATATTTTTAAGTACTTTTGAATACACAGCCCATTGAAAGCCTAAATTGATTTTTTACCCTTCAAGGCAATGGTTGTTATATTGTATATTGTTAAACTAAATAAGAATTGGAACTACACAGTGGAACTACACAGTGCCTACCTAGAATTTAACAATTTATCTATATTTTCAAAAGTCCACTCAGAACCGGGACTAAGTACAATGCTTCAAGTAAAGGGGAGCTATATCAAGTAATAGATTATAGGGATTTTACTTCTACCAGAGTTTTTTGAAATTTTTGACAAACAAACAAGTACGTCGCGGAGATCGTGAGTACATCGTGAGTACAAACTGTCACGATGCACTGCTCCAAAACCAAGGTTAGATGTGAAAGCTCAGCAGTTCAATAATCGTGGCAGGCACAGTGTGAACAGCGCGACAATATTTATTTGCCAGCTTATCAACCGCCTATAAGTTTATATAGTATACTCAGATATAAAGCAGATATATATATATATATATGGCTTATAAATAGCTTGCTATCGTTGCCTTGTGCATGCAAATGTTCAACAATAGAAGTGGGTGTGTTGTTTGATTTAAACAGGCACACACATTCTGATAAACATATATACAAGTATACTTGTATATCTATAGTATATGGTATATGGAAAACGTTATACATTAGACACGATACTTGACTGCGTGTTAAAACTGACAAACAATTGATTTCAGATAATTTCTTTTTAATGCACAAAAGAGCACGTTTCGTTGTTTCTGCAATTCGGAGGCGGGAAATAAAAACGGAGCTTGACATGAAGGCGCGTCTCCAAGAGGATATACGACAAGTCAATTGCCAATAATGCCGGACTTATCGATGTTTATAAACCCTTAATGTGGACATGACTTACTAAGCGGCACAATTTGTGAATTGTTTTGGTTAAAACAAATTGCAGAGGCTTTCGCAAACACGCCCCAACAGGCCTTCAAAACAAAAAGCTGTTGTAAGCCTTAATTAAGCTGATGTGTTTGTTGTTATTGTTGTTGTTGTCGTTGTGCGTATAATTGTTGGCTAAAAGTTTCAGTTTCAGCCGAAACTGCTCAGCGGGCGACATTACGCGTTGTCAATTCATGGGACAGGATGACGACTAGGTGTGAGAATGCCAGGCAAGCGAAACAGTTCAAGGACATCCAGTTTTTGCCGCTTTGGCGTGCCTGCTTTTGTCATTGCTATGGCTATGCCTGTGTGTGTGTGTGTTTGTGTGTGTGTGTGTGCGTGTTTTGTTAAGCAATGAGTTACAGTAATTGAGCGTTGTTGTGGTGACCCAGCCCTTAATTATCCTGATAAGAAGCCGAATGGCTTGAGGCCCTCACTGGCGTATTCATTCCATAGCCAAGAATATTAGTAAAGAAATTCTGAATATGCCGGAGGTACACAAATAAATTCTGTTTCAACTTAAATGTATGGTTGGAAATCTAATAGGATTCTTATATTCTACTGATTACAAAGCAAGGAACGAGCTAGCTCTTCAAAATCAAAAGTTATCAGCGTTCAGACGTTCAAACGGCTGAACGGATGAATGAAAAGTTAGACGCACAGCTAAACATTTCTGTAGTCTTCATCTGGTATGGAGCTATGAAGATAGGAATTAATATAAATGGGACTTCTCTCTCTACTCTAATCGGATTCTTGACAAGACAAAGAACAAGCTGGCTCTTCAAAATCAAAAGTTAGTTCAAACGTTCTGGTACGTAGCTATGACGCAAAGAATTAATATTATTTGGGGTATAAGTATGTAATGAGAAAAGGTTTCAAATTACTTTCTTTTCAATTTAACGATATTGTATATTTTATTGTTAATAAACAAACTATGCTTCCATTATCTTTTAGGAATAACACAGGAAATAAAATACCGTAAAGCTTACCAGCCACCCTGTATTCGTATAATGTATGCAGTTAAACGCAATAAAAAATAAAAACAAGCATGTTTTCTAGAGCTGTGGTATATGGCAACAATAGCAGCTATATGAATTAAATTTTTGTTGCTGTTCTATAATTGAACAAAACTTTAATTGCCGTTTTAGTAAGTTCCTCTACTTGACCCAATTCACAGCAACTGACCCCAGAAAAATAAAACATTACAAACCTCTAGACAACTTACAACAACACGAGTCGTTAAGCGCGAGCTCAGAGCCCGTAACTACCAACAAACATATGTACGAGAATATACTATATAGATCTATATACTACTATATATGCTTGTATAATTGTGTTTATGTGCAATCTATGGCTATGCTCAAGTACAAACGAACAGCAATCAGATAGCGATTGAGATGTAAATACCAGCGGAAAAATTCAATTAGGGCCGATAAGAGCGAAGCGAGTCAGCAAACGTCAGAAACATTTTGGCCAAGTAATAAAGCTAAGCCCACATAAATTTTGGTCAGGCTGCCCGACAATTGACAGTTTCGGCTCACGCTTATTGTATTGCGCCTTATTGGATTACTTCGACGTCTGGCTATGACATAACTGAACAAAAACAACTTGGCCCACGTCCATGGGCAATAATTATATGAAAACTTTCATTATGGGCATAAATAAGGTTCAATGAACCAAAAACAAAACCAACAACAACAGCAACAACAAAACACAATTCGAAAAGGGCACACAAATGCAGAGGCAAACAAACAAAAACACTGGACTAGTAGTGGTCTAGTGGCTTTGAAATGACCTTTAAGTGGTTAATAATGCTGATTCAGGTAGCGAACAGGTTTTGGTTTTGGGCGTTCGTTCAAATGGCCCCAGATACGTACTCGCATACTACGTTCATGTTTCGTTGTTGTTCATCAAACGTATTCAGGAATTTAGGGCCTACACAGCTGGTTAAGCGTTTAAGTTTACAAGTTTTTCTTTTTCCTATGCGCGCAACTGGGATTATATAACAGTTTTGGGCTTTGAGATATGATATTACTCACAATAAATAATATAGAATCAAAAAGCAGTACTATAAACCTTAACTCTTCTCTTTGTGTTTTATAGACTTGTGGAACCGCTAGTTAGTGCTTTTATATTAAATTCCATATGAATCACTTAGGCTATTCATGAATGGCAGCTTGATTGTTTCAAGTTGAAACTCTTTTTCGAAATCCAGCAACAAAACTACTATTTCGATAGACCACAAGGCCTATTAATACATTTATTAAATATTTAGAACAACCAACCAATTACATTTTATAAAAGAAACGGTTAAGAATCGGCATAAAGTGCAAGCATAAAAGAAAAAGAAGCAGCACAGAAGTGCAAACAAAATACACTCTTTGTGTAAATATTTGTTGTAATGCTGCATTTCATTTCTACTACAAGTATATTCAAAAATTTGTTCCTTTTCACTTTCTTTCGGCACTAAAAAAAACTATTTTTGGCACAAAAATAATATACAACACATTTGCTAAATATGTAGAAACAAGCGGACAGCTGTTAATCCAATTCATTAGACAAATAATCACTTTCTTGTAGAGCCAAATTTTGTAAATGTTTGTTTAGGCCTTACAGGCCTGTTCTCACCTTCGAATTCATTCATATTTCAAAAACGTAAAACCAAAGGCTTTAATCGTTTGTCGCAATTAGGAACCCTTACCTATTTCGATTTCGCATTATTGCAGATCGATGTGGAGAGGGAGATTCTATTTTGATAAAAAGATGTTTCCTCGTGTGAAAGTAAATGCGGAAATTGCTCTGTGAAATTAGAATTCCTCACTAATGCAGCTCGACCTTTGCTATTGTGAGTCCACTAGCTGCATACCTAAGGGAATTGGCAATGCCTTTCTTGTTATTGACGCTGCAGACTGGTTTATCATGATGCTGTTTAGTGTCAAAACTGCTACTTGGAATTTGATAGATTGGTTGAGCTAGACCTTGGATTCTGGTGAGTACCTCTTGTGACAGTTTTTATGCTTTCGGCACAATCGAGTTTTGTAAACAAGGAATAAAAGGTGGAATTTTCCAAATCAAATACAGCTGTCAGAGTTGTAAACCAAAAGCCTAGTTTTGCAAATGTAAACAGAACTGTTAGACGAAATGACGCCACTTTATGCTAATGAGGTGGCCACCTGATTCCCACCATTTACTATAGTATGATATATAGTATATGGGAGAATATTCATATGCCTGTAAGCCAACACCAGCTACGCCCAAAGGCCCGTCAAGGCAGCAAGGCCATGGCAAACGCGGCGAATACGTAACGTGTAAGCAAAGTATTTGAGTGGCCTCAAATGACGCCAACATATCTTTGGGATACGTACTAGAGTTGGGCACGGGCCGTGTTTTTTGTCGTGGCACTTCGTGCCACGCGTGGGCCCGCGTGCTCGTGTTGTAAATTCCGATTTCGTGCGTGGCCGTGCGTGTTCGTGTTGAGCCAAAAAGGCACGACAAAACACGCACGAGGAAACACGAAAGAACACGAACATAGCACGAAATAAAATGAACAACTAAAGTAATAAAAAAACGAATGTTGGGTAAATAATCAAAATATATCGATAATTCGATTACTTTTAGCGTTTGCCCATATTTTAGAACACAAGCTAAATACATTTTTAGACAATTCATTATCAACAAAAGTTTTGTCTGTGACATATGATAATATAAGGGCTAAGCTTAAGATTGACCTCGCTAAGCAGCAGTTGGCATTTACCACCGACCTTTGGACAGATATGTATACACAGCGGACTTTCATATGTCTTAGTGCCCACTATATTACAGATTTGTTTGAACTTAAAGTTGCTATGTTAGGTGTAAAAGAATTTGTACTTTCTAATACAGGATCTAATATTTTGGAACAAGTCAATTCTATACTTGATGAATATGAGCTACGAAACAGTCTTAAGAGTAGTGTCATATTAACAGACAATGGTTCAAATGTTGTTTCCGCATTTAGCCACCACAAAACGCTTTCTTGTCACAATCTTAATTTAGTTAAAAAATTGGTAAAATATTTTAAACATTCAGAGCTTAATTGCAAGCTGAGCAAAACTTTAAAACAGGAAGTAAGCACAAGATGGAATTCAATCTATATTATGCTAAATAGCATTTATGATGTTAAATTAGAAATCCAGCATTTGTTACTGGAAAAAAATGAATTAAAACGTATTTCAGGGATTGACTTTGACCTGATGCATGACTTATTCAATTTTCTCAAACCATTTAAAGAATGCTCAGAGAAGCTTAGTTCTGAAAAAGAATCAACAATTGTTATATTTGCGTTGTGGTCTGAAAAGCTGAAGAACCACTGCGACTGGGGCGTTGTCGATTCTGCTGTTATAACAAAACTAAAGAATCTAACCTTAAATTCTTTAAAAAAAACGTTTTGAACCAACCACAGTTCATTTATTGGGGCTATTTTTGAATCCATCTTTTAAGGAAATGAACTTTTTAAGTCCCGATAAAAAGGGGCACGTCATAAAATAATATAAATGATAGCTTAAATAACGATTTAACACTTGAATAAGAAAACGAAGCACCCAATAGTCAACACGACTTTTCAGAATTTTTGGACACTAATAATTAAAATAAAAATTTAATTGGACAGGTCAAGAATGGATATTGAAATAGATGATTATATAAGTAGTGTTGTTGATCCAGGAATTTGTGTGCTAACATTCTGGAAAAAATCAACAAAATTTAAAATGCTAAGGCAATTATCAAGGCATATACTCAATATCCCTGTCAGCTCTGCAACAAGCGAACGAGTTTTTTCCACTTCTGGACATATTTTAAATGAGCGACGTACTCGGCTTCTTAGCTCAAATATTGATAAGATAATCTTTCTGAATAAAAATTTGTAATGTTTATGTACATATATATATATTTTTCTTTTTTTAAATTTTTATATTTAATATATAAAAAGTTCGTGTTGGGCCGTGTTGGGCCGTGTTAAGAAAAATTTTCGTCGTGCGTGCGCGTGCGTGTTTCTAAAAGTTAATTTCGTGGCCGTGTCGTGTCGGGCCGAAAATAGCCGGCCCGTGCCCATCTCTAATACGTACTTATTTTTTTCTGCACAAACACACACACGCACGCACACGACATCACACACCTACTGTATGTGAGAATGCTTCACACGATACGAAACACACTCACACACAACACTCAAAACTCCCTAATTCCCTTCTCATGTTGCATTCTGAAACATCAAGACGTCTGTCCATTTGTCTGACCGACAGAGAGGGAGAGTGTAGAGCGAGAGTGTAGAGAGCGAATGGCGAGCCCGCCACAGCACACAGCTAAAGACGAATATGTACATACTATATATCCAGAACAGATAGTCGTAATACAGAAGAAGTGTGTTTGTCAGTCAGGGCTGGTTCTATTTTATTTATTTATTTATATTTTATTTTTGGATGGTTTTCGTTTTGTTCTTTTGCGTCGCAAAATCAAATTAATTTTCGCATCTCAGGCAGAGTTGTTGTTATGCGCTCTCTTTTCAGCTCGCACGCCACTCTTTGAGTGTAAGGTGTGCTGCCGAGTGAGTGGTTGTTATTGTTGTTTTTGTTGTGCCTGTGCTGTGCTCGTATTATGTTGCCTCTGTTGCCACCCCCGTCCCTCCCTCCTATAGTTGTCCGAACAAATTTCTGCGCTGCGCAATTTCTTCTTCCGCTTGAATGTGCACATTTGGGTTTTGTTGTTTTTTTTTTTTCTTGCATACCGTTTTTTTTCCTTTCGTTTCTGAAAATTCTTTGTGGACCGAAGCAAACCACGTTGGGTTGTTATTGTTATTGTTGGTGGTTTTAGTTTTGCAGCCGGCATCTAGATATGGAAATGTGTGTCCAAGACTTGGCACAAACAATTGGAAACAATTGTGCAAAATAAATTGTAAATACTCGTACGATTTCATTTGAATTGTGAGGCAACAGATGGCAAATGTGTATTGTATGGGTATATTTTTGATTTTTGGCACGCACTAGCTGCTAAATATGTATAATATAATGGCATGGCTAATGAATTTATTTGAAGCATAACAAAATGCAGGAAAAACAACAAAAGTAACAGCAATAATATAATAACAGTTTTGTGCGCTAATCTCTAAAAAATTGTTCATGCGCTTCAACTTGTATGGATTCCCTCTTTATTTGTGTGTACATGTACATACATACATATATGTATGTATGTATGTATGTACGAGTGTATTTTTGTATGTTTATTGCGCTGTTTTCTATGAAAAACTGACCTACTCTAAGCTATTTCCGATTGCCAGCCAGCTTTGTGGCTCTGGCCAATGTATAAAAACAAATTGTAAACTACAATATATACTCGGTACATTGTATGCTACAGATATGAATATGACAATGAGAGGTTATCAACGCAGAGACCTCTTGTAGGCTTGGGACGGTACCTATTTATAGTCGGAATGACAGCACTTTTTCCACAGCTGATTGCCAGTAGCGAGCATGGTTGTGAAATGTGAGGCGCCTCACAATCAATCAGTCAATCAATATCAATAAACATTTGAGGCAGTTTGTTGGTTCTATGGTTCCAAATCATAGCGATTGCTTAACCAACATAAACAATTAGATATGCTGGGAAAATCAATCGCAATAATTTCCCATGGATTTTTCAGATTTATTTCAACATTTCAGCAAATTGTGCTTCTAAACTTATTCTTTGAGCATACTGGCGGTTTTGTTAAATCAACAATAATATTATTATATAAATATGGAAAAATCGATCAAGTTGAAAAATATATTAATACGTGCTAAATGAATATTAAACGCTTCATTTTAATGAAAAATGTGACCAAATATTAAAATCTAAAAGTACTGAGTGAACTCTCAAAAAAGCGGGATAGAATTAATCAAAAAATTTAATAATACTTGTATTTAGTCGACTAGTTTTGTATTTACTATAAATATTTTGTTTAGACAAACTGAAACCTGTATTTTATAAATAGAAGGTATACACTAGATGATTAATTAAGCGCTCACACGATTAATTAGCATTGCAATGATTATTTTACTTAAAATGAATTAAATTTATGTTAAGTAACAAAAAATATAAATATTGGCATAAACTATAAGAATTGAATCTGAAAAATGTTGAATATACGGGAATTTCAGAACGAAAATGTGACTGATAGGTCGGGTAACATTTTGATGATTGATTAATTGAGTTTTGAATAAATAATATTAGAATAGATAGATAGATGCATACATATATGCTCGTCGTGACCCTATTTTGGGACCCTATTTTTGGGACTTTATAAACAATACACATTAACTAAACCCTCAAATTTGCATTCATTGATTTTCTAATTATAGAAGCCATTGTAATAGACGCTGTTCCTAGAGGGAAAATGTATTTTAAAATAGATCTTTATGCCTTTGTTTAGCAGTTTTTATAATAAAGAAAGCTATCTGAAAAAATAGACAACAATTTTGATGATCGCGGGTATTTAAGGGTATTTAAAGATTCGCAGCTATTCGAACTCAACAATCGCTTACCTAACTCCTTAAAGATCAATGATGATACATAATGCTAATCTGCGAATCAGGTTTGAGAAAACGCTTTCAATTCCACAGCAATTTGGTGAGTATTTTTAAAGATTTCGTACAGTTTTGTGAATCAGTTGGGAATGCGTGCTGAATTATTTATATCACAGTTATAGTTCTTCATGCATGAATGAACGAACCATTCATTATAGTGATCTTGAAATTGAACTTAAATGTTTACCGTTTACCTCTTCAACAGCATAAATACAAATTTGAATTGCAATCACTTTTTTAAGGCGCCACATTATTCATGCATAATAAAATCTCTACACGAAAATAGCAATTAAGAAACAAGTTTCTAAAAACTAATAACAAATCAAACACAAACCGAAAACGAAATGCCAGAAATTTCTGGCAAAAGCCAAACACTCCATCGTCATCAAACGAAGATGCAGATATGATGAATCCGAATAGTGCTGATAGACAAAGATACAGAAGCCAGAAGAACTACTAAGTATATGCATATACAAAATATATTATGAATCATGTGTCCACCACAACTTTTCAGTTTGATAACCAATTAAGAGTTGTATAAATAAATGAAATGCAAATAAGAGCGCTAAAGATTTAAATTAATGTGCACATATGTATACTCTCAACACCTGCAGTTCCAGATCATTTGGGGTTGCTTTATGAATTCGATTTAATTATGAATCTTAAAAATATGAAAACATGTGCGTGTCGATCCCATCAAAACAACCTCCCAAAATATATTAATAAAGGGGGGAAAATGCCGTTTTATTTGCGTCACAGCCACTAAGAAACAGAGCCACACAGTTATAAATCAAACAAATTTTGCTATTTTTTCTTTTATTCCTCTTTTCTAAATTCGAGAACACTTTTGTGACTCGAATGGCTGTTATTGTGGCTTTCAAAAAATGCTGTGCGGCAACTAAAGGCAAAACAAAAATTAAGAAACAAATAAAATCAGAGAGCACAACTTTTGCCGGTTTTTATTATTTCTGTTTTCTGCTAAACTGAATGCAAATAAAATACAAACTTTAAAAAGAAAAAAAAAAAACATTTTATCACATGTGGCGCTATAATTATATACGCGAGTACATGTATATATTCATTTGGAACTTTTATATTCCCTAGACAACACGAGTATCTTTTATTATACATGGGTACAGAATTTTGTTAATACGGTTTAAAATTCCTGAACTACATTAACTACACTATCCACAGCAAGTTTGTTCACAGTCGAGCTCAACGTTCTCTTGTTTGTAATCTGTTAAATTAATTGTTTATAGCGCCCCATTTAGACCAGAAAATATGGGGCTTGACTAGTTTTGTGTGTATTTTATTTGAAGCTAATTAAGGTTTTTATTATTTAAGCATTGCCTATAACTTACGCATCAATTCATGTTAGATATGAGAAACAAATCGGGCCTAGATCCGCATAAATTAGTTAAATTGATTTGGAGAAAAACTGAAACTTTCATAAATAGAAAGATTGTATTGAATATTATTCCAAGTAGTACCTATGGGTGGGGCAAAATTCCTACCAGAACAGCTTTACTTATTCACAATAGTTCGGATAAACTTTTCAGTTTTGAATAACTCTTCAGGCAGTGGCTGCACTTTTCAGGATCAGCAGAAAATTGTTCAAAAACGACACAGTTTTGGATAACATTTCAAGCATTTCGAAATGAAAATGCAAATATTTTGCAGTCTTTTGTAAATTTACAGCACATTTGTGTTTGATTTCTATTTGAATTTGAATGTTTATTGAAAATTCATTTAAACAGAAATTTCCCCTCATTGTTTGATTAATTTAAATTGATTCCTTTTCAAAGTTCACTGACGATCTTTTATTAACATTTATATACATTTTAGTTGTTTCAGAGTTATTTAATTTTCTGATCACAAACCTTTAAGTTTAATGGCACTTTTTAGACGAACTTCTTCGTTGCTCCTATCACGCACATCTGACGGCTTTAATTTAATATTTGTTGTTTATTAACAAACACACATTGCTAGCACTGCTCATCCATATTCATGTGTGTTTGCTTGAAAATGTGTTTTTTAAAAAATATTTTTTATGGTTATTGTTGGTTGTTGAGTATTTGGAACCGCTTTAGAAAATCCAGTTTTATATTGTTGTTATTTTTCACAATAATTGGTTTTTTTTGTTTCGTTGTTTGAAAAATGTCTAACAAATATTGTTGATAATTATATAGAGGCGGCATATAATTAATAATAATTGAGCACGCGCTCAGACCAATTGGCAGCTAATCTTTACGCTTGAAATTGCGAAAGGCATTTAAATGCGAACACTTTTTGTTTTTTGTTGTTTTTTATTTATTTATTTTTCAATGAGAATTGACCAAAAATCAATCTTGCACTTGACATTTATGTAATTAAATTTTTATTAACGCACATCACATCGTAGCACGCTTGGCGAGAAAATACGTCTAACACGACCGGCAGTTGAAATTGAACTAAAAGGCGGCACCGCTGACGACGACGACGTAGCCGCCATGTGGCCTGCCCATATAAATTCGTACACATTATGTACCTATGCATGTGACTGTGTGTGTGTGTGTGTGTGTTTGTGCATTTGTGTGCGCAAAACCGGCAACAACAAACTTCGACAAGCATATGAAATGTTTATGTATTGGAACTCTTTTACTATACGTATGTTTGTATGTATATGGGCTGGTAGGTACGAGTATGCATACATACGTAACTAAATGTGTAACAGAGGCAGAAAAAGGTGAGCACAACAAAAAATTAAGCGAGAGGTAGAAAGGCAAGATAAGTGATAACAGACGATAGCAAGCGCTGTTAAATGGCGCTGTTAAATTGTATGCTCGCTGTTTTGAAACAACATTAAACTACATTTGAATCAATTTTTTATGGATTTTTTCGGTTAGTTGAATAAACTTTTATTTGCGAGTGCTTCTAAACTGAGCAGCCTTGACTGCCAATTGACAGCGTACTGTTAAATTTTATAGCTATTTCGGCTATTCTTGCTACCATAGGTTAGTTTTCCAGCGAATTTAATGTTCTGCGCATGAAAGAGAAAGCGGCAGCGCATCGAGAGAGAGAGAGAGCATGAAAGTTGTTGTTGTTGTTTGCTTCACGCACTTTCGAGAAAGGGTGTGCACACATTTACACAACCACATCCATATGCGAGTGTGTATATGTACCCTGTAGTACTGAAATGGTCAGTTCTCGGTCACTAGAGGTCAGCTCGTGCTGACTCAACAGAGATTGCAGGTAGGATGGCTGCGATCGATGAGGCAGATACTGAACTAGGTTTCTCTTTCTATCGATAGATTGGAGAGAACGCGGCACTCATTTTTTACGTATTAAAAAAAGAGGTATCATTTGTCGAGGGGCTCGTTTCTACAAGTACATGGCACGAATGAGTTAGGGAAATTTCTATGTATCTATGTAGTGGCACCATTCAGACCTTTTTTGTTTAGTTGTTTTTGTTTACTTCATTACAACACAGCTACAAATACACGCACAAACGGAAAACAACCAGCGGCTGTTTGGGTTGTCTTTGGAAATTTACAAATTTCGGTTTTTCTATTCTATTGTTCTAATGTTTTATAATTTTTTCTTGCCCGGCTGGTCGCTGTTGTTGTTCCTATTACTAGTTTGTCGTTGTATGTGCAAGGCGGCACGTACGCAAAAACAAAAACATAAAGTCTAAACGCGCCCCTAAGCATTTGCTCTCTTATTTGCTCTATAAAGTCTCTCACCCATGCCCGGCTATAACACTCAATTTTTTGTTGTTGTTGTTGCGGTTACAACAGAACTGTCTCATTTCGTTCAAGTTTTTCCGTGCTTGTGTCTGTGTTGTCTGCCTGTTGGTGCTGGCGCCGACAGCGAAAACGCGTGATATACTTTTGTGTGGGTGTTAAGACACTCCCCCTACCCCCCTTCCATTAGTCGTTTTCGCTGTTGAGGCTCGTCGCAGCATCGTGACGTGAGTGTCTTTTATTGCTAAGTTCATAAATTTGGTGCAGGAAAATCAAAAGATTTTCGCGTGTGCGACAACTTATGTTGCGGTTTATTTTTTATATATACATACATACATACACGTAAATATGTGCATACATATACATCTGTAATTATACAGATATATATATATGTATATAGACTACAGCACAGTAAACTCTGGTTTGTTTGTTTTTAGTTGCAAAACGCAGTGTATGTTATTAACAACGTTGTTGTATGTTTATGTTCTAAAGATCGTGTGTGTTCCAGTTTAAACATTTCACAATTCACAATTAGTGTCTAACTTCTTTGTTTATAAGACTTTCGACAGCATATTGATAATGCAAGTACTACCTTTTAAGAACATGACGCAAATTCTAGACATGACACAGGTTCAAGAGAATGCGTATTTACTGCAAAATAAACTCCTCCTTTTCGAATTTATTCAGAAAACAGCTCATTAGAATAAGTCTCCCTTGGTTCAAGCTTGGCGGACGGATAATGAACACTCTTTGCACAAAACAATTACAAATTTGTGCGCATTTCTTTGAAAAAATGTAATAATAGATCTAAAAACAAGGGATAACCTTCTAAAAAACTACCATATTCCATGCATGTAAATTGATTCTGTTGGTGAAAATGACTTGACTAAAAAAATGAAGTTGGCTATCACAAATGCTAAACGTGATATTAAGTAATATATTAAAAAAATAGTGTAAAACACTTTCTTAAAAACAACATTTTAAAGTATTATAGTGCTTGTTTATTTCTTCTTTAAAAACGACTGCTCATTTTAAACTTTATTATCGTGTTTCGCTTTTTCTTAGCGGTTGTTTTACTGTGTCCGCGTATTTACACTTTTCTCTAGTGTTGATGCACACCCACATAGAGAGCGATGCTGACGTTGACGCCGACGCCGACGAGACAGTGCGTCTGACAATCGCCTTCGAAATCAATGTCATTATTTGCCGTTATTTGTGGGGGCCTGCACATAATGACTTACTTGTTTGTCAATTTTTAAACAGTTTGTGTAAACAAGATGACGTGACACTTTAAAGTGCTTATGTGCTTGTGCAAACATGAGTGCATTAAAGTACATACATATGTACATAAGTATAAGTAGTACATATGTATATACTTATATGACAATAACCATCAAATTACACATTTAAAAGAAACGCATTTTGGCAAACAATCCAAATTCAAAATTCTGTTAATATCAACATTTGAACTATTTACACACTCTCTCTCCCTCTCTCTCTTTAAATACATACATAGATTTTATTACACGATAACTTATGTACATTCTCATATAACCGAAGCGCACTAATTTTGTAAACTGATCGAATGTTGTTAAGCAAAAAATATGCATTTACTTGTGCATTCAAATGGCCGGCCGGCCGGCCGGTCGTCACACATGATTCAGCTTGGCACAAAAAACAGGCGAGCAAAAACGAAGAATAAAACGCATTACGTCATCGCTGTTGCAAACGCCAGACACTTGATACGACGCCTGACAGGCAACATAAACAACAACAACATAAACATCAAAACACCAAATTCAAAATAACAAAAATCGCCTTAAAATGGAATACCCGAAAAAGTAAAGTTCGAAAACTCAACAGACTGAGGGGCAAAACCTCAATGCGCGTGAAAGAGATCGAGTTAAAGAGAGTGACAATGGGGGGAGGAGGTGAGCAGAAGCGAAGCTTGTTTTGTATTGCAGCACACGCACCAGGTGGTTGTTTTATTTTGTTTTCTCTCTTCATGCATGACATTGAAAATGCAGCATAAATAACAACAACTGCAAACTGCGCTTGCAGTCTGTACACAAAACTTTCAAGGTCAAGCAAAGGGTATGTGTGTATACATTTATAAAATGTAGACAACAGCAACAACAAGGACAAGAATGATGGCGACGACAACGCCGGACGCAACAGTTAGTTTGCAGTTACAGCATAACAAGAACAACAACCATACAGAGCATTCACTCTCCCTCCCTCTCTTTAAAACTATGTACCTTAAGCGAGCTGTTAACTTTTCTTGTGCTTGTGTGCGTGGGTGTTATGTTCTGCTCTAGTTTTAATGTGTTAATGTTAATGTGTTTAGTTTAAATATGTATGTACATATGTATTCATGTATAATAACAACTACAGCAATAGTATAATATTAACAGTACAAGTTTTATTGTAAACAGTTTTATGGTTTCTACTTAATTCATCATAAATTATGATGACATATGCCATTTGTGTGTGTTGCTGCTGTTGTTGTTATTGTCTCACTCGACATGGTTTGTAATTATTATGAACAACAGCCGACATCGTCGCCATTGCATATTATACCGTTCTAGCAGTTGTTTTTATTTTGTTTTCGTGTGCTGTGCACATTTGCGACACAATTGGGCGCAACAATAATAGGAGAAACCCAAAGTCCAAATCTGTAAATAGGCTGCTATTTTTATGAATTATGTAAAAGAAAAGTGCAACCATTTACGCTGAAATAAATATCGTAAAATCAAAACTCACGCGATTTGTAATTAAATCATTAATTTTTAGATATATGTATTTATACTTTTTGTTCTACCCTACACCGGAAGTGGTTAAAAGTGCATGCATATTAAATTTAGGCAAAATTGCATCCGTCTTTAAAAGCTTAAGCTCCTGAGGATGTTAACTTCGTCTTTATATTCCATTTAGAGTTTGTTTGAATTACTAAACTGATCTGCAAACTGATCTCGAATGCAAACTCTAAGCCCCAATTTTTGCTTTCGTGACAATGGCGGTCCACCGGAATAACCTAACCCTGTCATAATTCTATCTCCTTTTTATACAATTCAATTCCTCATTGCTTGCAAATTGAAATGGTATTTGTATAGGAATCTCTTATTGCTTTGTAACTTTATTGAATTTATTTATTAACGAGAGCTAAATTCAAAAGATCAACAGCACTACTGTCTGCATTTAATGGATTTTGTTTTAGTGTGTAAGTAAGCGAAGACGCCATTTCTTTAAATTCGATATTTGCTCTTAAAATCTTAAACAAATGTTGACCAACCCCAAAATATAACACTGGAAGTAAAATGTGCAAATTCGCAAGCATTTCGTGCTAATTGGTGTTTAAGCCATGTGACCCCATTCCAATATTTTCGTTTGAGAATTGATATAAGAGAGTAAATTTGAGCTAAAATGTGACAACAATTAAACGAAACAGCTGCACAAATGCGATAAGTGCATGGAACAGCACTCTGTGAAATGCGCTGTGCTGTTTACTTTAAATTAATTCCACACTCTGCAAACGCAAACGCATTTACATACATATGTAAATGGCGTTACAAGATACACAGTACTTAACAGTGTATCGCTGCTCCTTAACAGCAGTACAAATGTAAAGTAGTCATCAAGCAGCGTTGTCAGTTTTACATTTTGTTTTATTTCATTTTATATTGTTTGTTTGTTTGTTTGTTTTACTTTTGCGTTATTTGCTGTTGTCAGTGATTTTTTTGTTTGTGTTTTTCAAAGTCAAGGTTAATTTGCGCAGCATATTATGCGTGTTTATACACATACATATCTATGTACATATGTATCGCATATCTGACTGTTTGCTGCGTTTATTTGTTTGCGTTTGTAATTTAGATACATATTTTGTTGTTGTTTGCGGCAATGTTCTGTCAGTTGAAAAACTGACAACACTTTAATTAGAAACTTACACAAAACGTTTAAGTTGTTTTGTAAACATTTACGCAAAGGCTAATTAATGTAAATATAATATAAATATAAATAAATATACTGGTACTTGCTGTAGTTTGGGACTAAGTGGTAGTAAGAAGGAAAAGAAACTTTATACTTACTCTGCACAGCTAACTGTTGTTGATGCGCCGCAACACGCTGCAAATAAAAAAGAAAACCTATCTTTAGTAATATTTTAAATAAATATATTTAAAAGTGAGCGCGCAGAGCTGTTGAGAGCAAGTCAATTGCGCATGAGCGTTTAGCTTGTACACAAACCCCCAACCAAACTGCTTAACAGCGCGCTGTTATCTAATAGATTACTTTACACCTACATACATACATACATACATACATACATACATACATATGTACATATGTTATTTCTGTATGTACGCTGCTTACATTATTTTGGAGCATCAGGTTGCGCAGGCCGCTGTTTTGCAAGGCCTGTACATCGAGCGAGTGGCTGCGACCCCGCGGCGTTTTAACAGTGGGCGATGTGGGCGGTGGCCCCGACGATGACGCATTGTGCGAATGGGTGTGACGATAAATCCAGCGTTTGACAGCCGACATTTCGCACTATTTACTTATTTTAAAATGCACAGCAGCTTGTATTTAAATTATATATCGATTAGGCAAATGCACGTTACATGTTGCTAACAGTCTGTGCATTAACAGAGACACAGTTAACAGCGGTGGCAGTAGCGTAAATACGCTACCAGACGCTAGGTGGCGCACTTCACTCGCAAATGCTCAACAATAGCTTTTTGTTTGATCTTTTTGGAATAAATTGTGCTATATATATATAATTTGTGATATATAGAATACTACAGAGTACTTTGTGGGTTTCTTCTTTAATGGTAGCTCAAATTTGCACAGCTGTTTTAATGTAAAAAGACAAGCAAAATGTTTAAAATACTTTCATTGTCATTGTTTGGCGTTTTTTGTTCTTTTTTCGGAATTCTTGTTACTCTTTTATTTGTTTATATTTAATCACAGTTGTCTTAAATGGCACCTTTAGCGCCCGCCTGCCCAATTATTGCGAATTATGCAGATGTATGCCATGAAATTTATGTATATTTTTTAATTGCGCGCCTCTGCCTTTCTTTCCTTTTGTTTCTCATTTCTTAAGATGTTTTTTATGAGGAAGATAGTCGTCTGTCGGCGACTCGAATTGTAAATGAAATAATTGTTGACATTGTCTGAAGGCAACGGCAACGACAACACCAAAGAGGTAAATATATAGTACAATTGCTGACCATGACTGAATGAATGTCAGGCGGCAGTGGAGAGAGAAGGGGGCGAAGAAGATGATTTCTCCTTGTGTCACATTCTTCTCCACTTTTCTGATTCTCAAGTGGAGCAAAAAATTAAATAAAATATAGACGCACATACTCACAAGTGCGCAAAACGCTTGCCGGGTCACACACACACACACACATGGCTACACAAATTAATCCTTGACCCCAGTGGCTTTAATTGAAGAAAAAATAAATAAATAACAAAAATTGAGAGCAGTCGAACACACGCAGTCGGAAAACGTCACCAACGGCCGGCAGTTTATTGACTTGTTGCCTCTGTGGGGCCTCTCCGACTACGAAACACGCTACACCCAATTGGAGTCGATAGCTCAGATGCTTGGGACACTCCAGTTTGTTGCGGAAGAAAGTGGCTTTTCATATACCGTTGCAATAGAATAAAGTTTACCAAGAACGTATGTTATAGTCGAGCAAGTCCGACCGTCAAATACCCTGTACTCAAAAAAACAGAATCATCCCCCACTGTGTTATTAACGGATCCGTTGATGCTGTTCTGGGGCATGTAATTACTAAATCTATGTAGGGAAATCTATCTGAAGGGAATTGACAAAACTCTGTAACGGAAGAAGCAAGGGTAGGGGTGTAGAACTATCAATGGCACTATCGACACTATGGTTGGGTTCTATCGATCTGTCATCGATGGTAGTCCCCGCCTTTTAAATGCTACATGGCTGCTTAGAAGTAATGTTCAACATTGTTTAAATTTTCATACCAAACTCTAGGCCTGATCGTATATTCAGAGATGTTTTAAAAGGTCAAGAACTTTTCTTATTATCAAAACTATTACTATATATCCAGCTGGTTTAATGGAAATCATCCAAAACTAGCAATATCGGAGGATTCTTACACCTCTTAGATAACATTAACGAACCAATAGCTTTACATTTCCATGTAAATATTATTATATTATATAACTATTATTATTATTACAAGTATATTATTTAGAAACGAAGTGTTTCTCCTGACGCTTCTTCAACTTCTGTTACCAAGAAGTTCCTTTTTTTAAACAATAACTATGCTATGCAAAGGAACAATATTCGAAGAATTTCATTTGTTCATACGATTTTACACGAATTAACGGAAAACTTCTGAATTGATATTTCGAAAAGCTTTGAAATAAACTTGTGAATCAAATTCAGCTTTCTGCAACAATTTTTTGCTTTTAACCAATTGTTCCAATATCAGCTGAATATATATATATAATATCTATTTTATTATAAACACGATTTACAAAATGGTTAGTAGAGCCCATTTGTCCACTTGGTTGGCTCTAGCTCAGGTTGTTTTAGAAGCTATCAGCGTTCAGATAGTCAAACGTTTTAAATCGAACACGCCCTATTCGTGTAGAGTATGAAATCAGTTCAACGCTTTGGTGGAAATATGACAAAGTTGCCTGGGTGGGGCGAGCGAACAGTTTGAACGGACGGCGCTGATTGCTTTGGCGTGGCGCATAATTGAAATTGACAAAAAGTGATTGAAAGGTAAAAAAGATGGTGAGAGGTGCGGGGGACGACAACGATGGACGCACGGCACAACCGATTGAATGGCAACTAATAAAAGCTGCAGCCCAAGCGCACTATAGAGGCCAGAGTTCGTTAATGGAATCAAGTGCAAGGACAACAAGTGCAACGAATGTGAAGAGATGGGCAAGTTCTCCACTACTGCTTGACGAGAGAGAAAAATCGATTGATCACGATATTCAAAAGAGGCCTCACATTTTTAGTCTGTCTGTATGAATGCGCAAATCTTGGAAAGTCTAAGAATTAAAGTTAACAAAGTGTGCACATAGCCCCATTTAAGTTCAATAGTTGTCGAGTTATAGCCTTTTTTTCACATGTCAAGTAGTTGCCTTTCCAGTAATATTTACTAAGCAAACAAAAAATGGAGCATACGTTCGTTTTAATAAAGCCCGCTGGCGTCAAACTAGGCCTAACTGGAGCCATCGTAGGATATTTCGATGAGAACAGCTGTAAATTGGTGGGCTTGAAAGTCATACGCCCCCCCAAGATTGTGTTCCAGAAGCATTATGAGAAGATAGCTCACGAAAGTTACTATGAAGAACTATTGCAATACATGCTCTCCGGACAAGTAGTTCCCATGATATTTAAGGGCATTAATGCCATTGAATGGGGACGCAGGCTTGTGAAGTCAATGGGCAAGGATGCCATGGGGCGCAGTCTTATTCATGTCGCTGAAGACGATAGACAAGCAACCGAAGACATTACCCTTTGGTTTGAGGACGCGCCACTGTTGGCCTAAAACTACAATTTTTGTTAAACATTTCATTGTTTTTGGGCGAATGTTTCAATAAAGTTTTTATGGCAGCAAATCAAGGACATTAATAATAGCGGTTTTTAATTTTTATTCAGTTGTTTGTTTAGACATAGATAGAAGCCTTTTTCATACAATTATCAACATATTTAAGCCCCAAAAAGGGGTAAATTGAGGGAAAAAATATAAAGAGCAGTCACATAAATACTCGACTTCTTTAGAGTGAATTTTCATCCATCAATGCTTATCTATTCAAAGCATTCATCATCTAGTATTTTTCAAGAATCTACTTCACACAATTATCCTCATAGTTAAGCCCCAAAAAGGGGTAAATTGAAGCGAAAAATTATAAAGCAGTCAAACAAATAATTCGCTCAGTACTCGACTTCTTTAGAGTGCACTTCTGTCTATCTACGAGCATATATTCATAGCATTCCCCCATCTAGTATTTTTCATGAACCTTCTTCAAAGAAATATTCACATACTTCAGCCCCGAAAAGGGGTAAATTGAAGGGAAAAATTATAAAGCAATCACTTATAAAACATCAAACTTAACTAGAGTGCATTTTTCTCCATCTACGATTATCTAATTTATCATTTCCCCATCTAGTACCTATCCCGTATTTGCATTTTTCTATTTGAACCTTAACGCCAGCTTATAGTCGGCTAATTAGCGTTAATGCCTTTTACAATGTATTTGTTTTGTTGGTCTGTTCTGAGGGGCTGCTCGTGTCTCGTGTCTTTGTTTTTCATAAATTTTCCATCCAACAGTGCGCAAATATTGACAATAAAATAAAAACTAACGGCATCAGACGACTTGTTGAACAAATATTTCAAATAAATACACAATCTACACACAAAGTGAGAAGCAAAAGTCCAAATGGACAAATAATGTAAGCCTAAAAATAGAGAACTTACAGAATTTCTACAATTTTATTTTCCAAACGTGTTTGCGACTAAACAGCCTACGACGCGTCGCATCGAAACAATGACTCTGATTGTTGTTTCGAAATTCAATTTTCCATTTTAAATATTCAGACAGGATTTTTACGAAAACGTGCCGTTGACATAAAGGCTTGTTGTTATTATTAAATATACTATATAGTATTCGAAATGGATTTGTTTGTGCAAAATGTAAAGCCTTCGGACAGCAATGGAAATGAAATGAAACTCGTGTTGATGCGCAAAAGAAATGTTTGTTGAATGTTTTTCAAAAATATTATTAAATGCTCTGCTTAAGCATTTTCTTCAAGATTTTGTCAGCTTTATAAAGCAACGATTAAGAAAAAATATGTTAACTTATTGAGCATCCTTTAATGAAGTTTTAATTTCAATTCTCACGACACTGAACTAAATATTAGAATTAAGGGCGAAAGTCCAACTACAGCAGACAATTAAATTTTTGTCCAGCATAGTATTATTTCTTTTCAAAATCTCTCATCCATAACGAAGTTTGTATTTCTAGTCTAGTTTTTAGTGCATAACATCTGCAGATTAGCCTTTATCCGCTCCCTAGCCCTTTTCATAGCCTAGCCTAGCTCTACTCTAAGCCCTAACCTTAGCTCTAGTCTAAGCCCTAACCTTAGCCCTATCCTTACCCTTATCCCTAACCTTAGCCTAGCATTTCATAGCCTTTCCCTAGAACAAACTAGTCCTAGAATAGCCAAGACCTAGCCTAGCACAACCCCTTCATGAAAGCATGTACAAAATTTCCACACTTGGTTTATTGGAAAGAACAATTTTTTTCTAAATAAAAATTCTCTCTCTTAATAAGCGGCAAATAATACATAAATAATGTGGCAGTAATTATCGATTGCGGACAGATTTTAAATCAAGATTGCAATTAGTAATACCCATTGACTGCAAGCCAACTGGGAGCTACCATTTTGTTGCTCCGAAATTATATTATCTTATCGGAAAGTTAGCATATAGAATTGAGTATCTGGCAATTTTGATTAGCTGAGAACATGAAACGTGCGATGAGAACTTATTTATTTTATAACTGCTGTTTCTTGAAAATTTTTATCTCGATTCTAAACAATTTGTTTTATAATTGTTATAAATCATTAACGTACCCCTCCTGAGTAAATGCAATAATATATTGAGAACTGAACAGTCATAGCCATATGACCGAATCAGAACTCTAAGAGGAATTTTTCCACATGAGTAGATAGTATTATGTATTTGGAAGATTTCTTCAGTTCAGGCTTTGCTTTTAAAGAGAGACAGGTAAAAATCCGAGACAGAACACTATTTCATATAGCTGTCATGATCCACCATCGTAGGGTCGAAACCTATGAGAAGAATTTAGTCCTATTTGAGTTGCTTTGCAATGGAGAGTTTAAAATGCTTTCTAAAGATAAGATGATAAGATACTTGTTGTACAGATAGTGGATCAATAAATTGGACTCCCTGTGACTTTGGCTTGTTTCCAAAAAAGAACTAAAATAAACTCGTGTTGCCGGGATGTTAGGAGAGTCTATATACCAAGTTTGGCGAATGTGGGCTTAGCCCTCTCCGAAATCTAGGCGTTCATCCAGACAGACGTCATGCTGATTAAGAATACACATACTTTACTCTTTTTATCCTACGACTACAGAAATAAACTAAAGGCCATGCTGTAGGACATCAAAAGGAGCCTTTTCTAAAGGCGATAATAAAGATTAGTATTATGATAGCAATTATTAACATTTCCTTTTGTCGCTTTTGAATCAATTTTAGAAGTACTTCAAATTCAATCGAGCTGCGAATTCGAAGAGCATCTGAGCGTTTTGTCAATTTTTGTCTAGTATCTAAAAAACTAGCTTTTGTTTTTTTTGTTCTCTCTATCTAGCTATCTGCGACCCACGCCCAAAAATCAAAACTATTTTTCACGAAGCCTTTCCAATCTTGATAAAGCTCTATCGCAACTTTTTTTATTAATCACATTCTATTCCATTATATTCTATTCGATTGCCAACAACAAACAGTGTAAATCATATTTTAACATAAAATTGTAGCCATACTGGAACCAGTCTGTCGCTTCTACTGCCTTTTAGTAAAAACAGTCGCTATATACAGGCCTACATAGATCGCCGATAGCCATATTGGCAACAAACAAAAATTGTTTAAACAATTGCCAGTAGAGACAGCTGAGCTGCGTGATGTGGTCGACCTTTAGAATAATGTGCACAAAGTTGTAAAATAAATTAAATAAAAATACTTATACTATATACATACTCGTATGGGTATACGTTTGGAAATAAATATTATAGTTGCAGGCGTCCGCTCTGGGAAAAAGGTGTTGCCATAATTCGCAATTGCTTTTAGCGGTTTTTGGCGAGTGTCGCAGCGAATGCTCGCAATTGTTGTCGACAAATGATTAATTAACAAAATGTATAGTAGGCACATATCTCTTTGTATACTCGTATATACATATATCTTTATATATTATCTATATGTTCCAACAATAACAAATGACAAACAATGGCATATCCGTCGACTGCTGTGTAGCATTTGTTATTAACATTTTTAGAGCTGCCACCAAAATTTCACTTCCGTTCTGTCTCATTTGTCGCCAACAAGTGGGCGTCTTACATTTACGATTTCCAATCACTCAACAAAGCGTTTAGATATGGACATAGGTATACATAGGATTTTTATGCAAAGCCAAGAATGTATCCGGAGGGTTGAAGTGTATATCGGAGTGTATAATTCTTAAACAGAATGACAAGACAGATCGATCTAGACTACCTGTCCGTCTGTCTGTATGAACGTCTGGATTTCGGCAACTAGTGAACCCACGTTAACCAAACATCGCATGTAGACTCTACTAATCGCTTTACAACACAAGTTTATTTCATTTTATTGCCTACATATTTTCGCCCACAATACTGTCCAGGGTTGTAAAGCTACTCAAACAAAACTTTACACCGCATATCAACGTGAACTAATTCCAAAGGGATAAACTGTTATTTAACAATGTTTCTGAAGATGAAATAGTGTCCCTAAATAGGTTTTTAAGCTACGATACAGGAACTCTAACATTTTGGTATTAAAAAGTAAGCCGATAGAGAAACTGGTGTAGTTTTTAGGCACATTATTAGATGTTTGAAACAGGTAATGATTGAGTTACATATGATTGGTAATGATTTTAATGGAACACCTATTGAAGTGCGCTATATCAGGAAAATTATAATACAATATGTTGCAATTGATTCGCGAGTCTTATCTGCGTACGAAGTAGGCACAAAGACTTGCTTACGATATGATACAGCATTGAGAATAGCATCGGTCACAGAGACTTTAAAAAGTTAAGCATACCTTTAGCTTCTCAACAGTATCATCAGAATCGTAGTAATTATTCAGTTTCAAGATTAGATAAAGCGGACAATGCTACTAAAGCTCCCACCAATTCTACTTTGTTTCAACTCGTTTCCAGAAACTATAAAAAATTGCATTTCAAAGTTTGAGCATCTTATTTTTTACCGTGACTTTTTAAACACCCTGCTTTGCTTCTCTTTTTCCAGCCAGCTATAATCAAAAGTTGTCCTTAAATGGGTGGAATTTTGTGAAAGATATGGGACGAGAATATTTTATCGAATAATGGCTAGGGTTTTATCTTGATTCGTGCCTTTTCCAAATACCAGCACTTGGTAGAAATCATGGCATTTGTCCACCTCTAGCAGAGTTACTGCATACACGAATAATTTGTGTGTCGATTGATTTATTCAACACTTCTGCCATAGTTTGTTGTCTGAGGCTGTTTTCAAGGTAAAATATTTGTATTATATCGTATATATATATTCACACTTCTATTGTCTTTCACTTTGTATAGATTTTCGCCAAGTGTTATCTTATCTGCACTTTACTTGCACTTCAAAATTATTTTTTTACACTTTTAGGCCTGATAAATTACTCTGAAAAAAAAGTTAGGGACGTTAACTAACCGTCTTGATAAGTGCGTGATATTTCCATTTTATTGGCTATTACGGAACTGTTTTATCACTTTGTTGAGGGCTTGAGGAGGGCAACGCCATTAATAAAATAAGTATACCCGTATAATTTGCCTCTAAACAAAATGCTGGGATCAATGACTGCAGTCTATATACTCAATGGAAAATTTCAATGACAATGTCTATTGTTCTAGGGATGACTTTTTGTCGCACCTGTATTATATTTTTTAAAACATATAATTTTAACAATTTGTCCGTTCTTTTTTTTAAATGTTCAGCTGAGCATGTGATTCGGCCACAGCTGTGCGGCTTCAAGAAATGTCGAAACATTTTGGCACATTTCACAGCAATTCTTGAATTCAGACATGTATTTAATTAGGAACGAAATTGAAGAAACGAACAGTTAACCGATGTTGAATCAGATTATAAAGGGCCACTATACAAGGCTCGTATTTTTTTCTAAAACTGTTTGTCGCTTACCAACTAACTATTCTTTTACTGTACTTCCAAGCCAGTTCATTCGTCTGTCTGTATGATCGCCATAATCTCGAAAAGTATAAAAGCGCGACACTTTAAACTAAGTATGAACGTTGCTTTAAAGAGAATGCATATGATTTACTAACAACCTTCAGACTACATGTACAGCTTACCGCTATAGCCCAGATATATTTCTCGTAGCTCTATTTACTGGTATCCTAACTTTTGCTCTAATTTCTGTCACACTTTTCTTCTTATGTGAACTATTTGTTAAGTCGAGAACGCGTCACCTCTATATCATGTTCATTCAGTTCAGGGGACATTTTAGAATATCACGCTCTAATCTACACACACGCACACTCATCGAAATAACCATGCTGTCTACACTGTTCATATCAAACACTTCAAATAAATACTTTAAATGCGCAGACATTGAAAACAAAAAGTAGAAGTAAAGCAACGCACTTAGACATTTAACAAATTAGCAACTAAAAAAATGGCTTAAAATACAAGTATATGTATAATGCCGCAAGAATACAAGAAATTTGTAAAACAAATTTTCATAAATATCGCATGAGTTGGCACACGCACACACACACTCGCACACTCACACATCACATGTTTGCCATTTATTTTGCTGTCATTTTCTTTTCATACCCTTCACACAAAAGCCATGCGAAGGCGTCACCGATCCTATATATTAACAAGTATATTGATCAGCTATTGAGAGCACAGGCCTGTCTATTTGTTTGTCTGCTGTCTGTCTGTCTGTCTGACCCTTTGTCTTACTGTATGAACGCTTCGATCTGGTTGTCCGAAAGAGCTTTCGATACGAAACCCTGTAAGAGCATTTCTCAGATGTGCTTCGATGTTGTTTTAGATTTCTTGTAGTACCATTAGGGAAGTGGATATTTCAGTTGATTTATTGCGAGAATTGGAAAAATACTGTCCCCATAACGTTATCAGTAACTATCAGACTACTCGTATCATGGGAATTAAATGTTTACTAACAAAGTAAAAATATAAATACCCGTTAATTGAAAACGTTTATTTAGAGGCTTATTAGTATAATAGAGCATTCTGTGCCAAGGAGGTGACGCATGTCTTTATAATTCGAGCAACAGATCCGAAAAGAATCATGTTACGTGCTTTTTCTTTAAGCAACAGCTAAAGAGAATGGGTTTACAAGTGTGGGAATGTGGTATCAATACATCGATATAATCATTTTAATGGCGATATTTAGATATATTTCTATTTGGCGATATCGTTCTACCATAATACATAATTTTACATCTTTGGAAAACTTTGTTCAAAAGAAGTGAATTTAAGTGGAAAACACTTTTGGAGGTGTATAAAAATTTGAGAAGTCACTTCGAATGTAAGCAATAGGCTCTTCTCAGGCCACTTCTTCGATAAAGCCTCCCTGGCCAAAATAAACTCTATTAACAACTTATGTGGTGGTCGAAAATGCCTCACAAATAATTTTTGGCTGCTCAAAAATATCACTACTCGACAACATTTCCCAACACTGCTTCCATATGATAACATTTACAATTTTTCTGGAACGAAAACATCATCTCCTACAAACCAATTGCAGAATTTTCAACCAAAATCTAATCTGCTAATTTATTTAAGTAACCAGAAAACTCAAAAAAATAAACTAGAATGCTTTTAAACTTCGATAGTATCGATACCTTTATCACAAGGTATTGAAATACTGCTATTATCGAGCATTTGCCAACTCTGGTTTGCTTATAATTTTCCAGTTAATTTGTGAACAAAGGGAACAAGAAATTCCCGTGTATTTCAACTGCGATAGTATCGACGATCATTTGCTCTTGAAACTATCGACTACTGTACGATCGAGTACATTATCGGTATCTGAGCATAGAGTATTACTTAGTCGTGTGCTGCCTAACTTTTTATCTTGTTTTCTTTCTTTTTGCCGCCAACTAAACTCATTTCAATGCGCAGCGGCTTGCGCTTTAATTTAATTGAATAGAAGTGTAGATTATATTGAAATTAATTTATTAATATTTTGAGCAAAAACAACAAAATTTATACCCGTTCATAGTATATGTTTGCCACACATTCAGGTTGCCGACGTTGTTATTATTTTCATTTGCCGTCAATGAACTTGAAAAATAAAGCGCACCATGAGAAGAAATATGCCAAATTTAGCGTGTGGGAGGAGGCGTTGTGGTGGGTTGGGCAGAGCTTATAATTCGTTCAGATTATATATACGTCTTGTTTTTTGTACATTTGTTATATGCAATTAGCATTTAGATGTAAAATTTGCTGCCAATTGAGTGAACTTCTTAGTCAATATACGATATTCCCAGCGCTGCTAGCCTTGCGCAATGTTTTAAAAAAATGTTTAAATAGGTGCACAGAAATATTTTGGAACTGCCCGGCGATTCTAAATTAAGGCCAGGCAGTTGTTGTTGTTGTTGTAAGATTAAAGAGACGCAGCGTGTTGTATTTAAAATATTTGAAACATTTTCGCACTTAGTTGTGAGAAACAAACAAAGTATGCATAGTATTTTTATTTATCAGATCGCACATGTTTCTTATCAAGTCGAGAGGAATTGATATCTGGCTGTTCGCTTGCTTGTAAAAGCCTACATTATAGTCCAACGCTATCAGATTTTAGATATATGATGAAATGCCAATAAAGTGTTCCAAAGTTTTGAAAATAATTTGCAGCCAAAACCCAATAGCGATTATTTGCTAAGATATGAGTCTAAGACTTCCTCGATTTTGCTTATCAAAGCCTAATTGTTGGACAACTTACTAGAATTAATTCATAATTTAACAGACATCATAAAATATAACAGAATTAAACAAATATATTAATAATATAAAACTAATTATAAAAAATAAATTTATTTAGAAAAATAATAAATTTTTTTTAATAAACAGAAGTAATCCAAAAATTTTCTTTTCTCCAGCTCTCAAAACTTTAACTAAAATAATACTTTTTGTGCATAGAAGAGACACTTTTTGAACTTTAATCGGAAGAAATAAATCAAAGAACGCGCCAACAAACAGGCAACTAAATGTGCAAATTTTCAGAGAGACAAGTCTAGTAACTACGACTGTCTTTTTGTAGACGAGTCTAGTATCTATGAGTGTGTTCTTGTAGCCTCTACTAGTTGTAATAGAAGTGAAACAATTTCAAAAGGCCGCCCAAATATGTTTGGTGAGTATCCCGAGATATTTAAGTGTAAAGTTAATAATAATATTTATCCCGAAATATAAAACAATCACCAAAGTTTAAGTTATTCTAAGCCAGGGGCTTGATTATTGTGTTTAAAAAAAATTGTTGCCACTTTGGAATGCTATTTAATTTTTTTAAATTTGATTTCATTTTTTGTAACTGATTGCTTTACATGCTAATTATATATTATTTTAATTTAATTTAATTGGATTTGATTTTGTTGTTGTTTTTGGTGCACTTGATTTGATATTTCATTTAATTTTGGAGCTAATCAACTGCTTTTCATTTTAGGCTTGCACCACATTCGAAAACATTTTTATTTCGCGAACAGCTTCACATTAATTAGCTTAGTCGGACAACCAACCCACTAATAAATTCATTGCTTCATTTCATAATTTTATTTATCGACGTACGCACGAAGGCACAAAAAATACCAATTAAAAATATTTAGGCAGCTGAGCAGCGCGCGTATTTTTTCTGAATTTGTTGCGCGTTGTTTTTGCTAAGAACAAGTGTTTAAATTTAAACAGCCGAACAATTTTTTGTTGCTTATGCTTTGTTTTTATCAAATTGGACAACGCAGAGTCGCGCGCGTCGTTCGTTCAGCATACGGCGTTGTCCAATTGGAAATGCAATTGAAAATAAAAACACGGGCCGAACGTGCGAAAGAAGAAAGAAAACGGTAATAGCGTCATGTGGCGTATACTTAATGCTTGCTTTTCGCTCACTATCTCTCGCTTACTCTCTCTGTTTCTTGTTATTGTGAGACTTTTCCGCAAAGTCCAAAAATTGTAAGACCAGTGTGCAAGTGAGTGTGAGAGCGGGAGAACGCAACAGTTTGATGGAGAGCGATAGAGAGAGTGCCAAAGAAAGTATAAGCTTTCGAGTGCACAGCTGTTGATCACCTGTTGTCGTTGTTGTTATTATTGCTGCTGCTGCCGCTGTTATCTAAAGAGTCTGAATTGCCGTTTCTTTTTTTCTACCATTTATAAGGACGCGATATGACGTCAAGAAAACGTGGAAATATTTTTGTATTCAGTGGTAATTGATTCATAAGAAATTCCATGCAGCACACGACTCATGTTCATTGTTATTGTTAACATCGTCGTTGTACTTGCAGGTGTGATTATCGCCGCTCGCTATTATTAGCCAAATTATTATTGCGCAAAACATGTCTGATACTGTTATTACAAATAAGTCCGCTTATCAATCAGTGCATGTTAGGCCTATCGCATTCAAAAATCACAATTCGCTCATACCTAATTATAGATGGCTGGCAAAAGAACGAAAGAACAAACACTTGCTGGCAGACTATCTGACTATAGTGGGCGGGATAAGTCAAATTGAATTGGATTGTTTATATCACATGCAGCATTTAAATGTTTAGTTTAATGTTTTATTTGATGGGCAATTTTCTTATTTCGAAAATTTAATATTAAAAATTTATAAATGCTATAATAGTAAGACACTAGATATCGACAAACTTTTAATATCAATATATATTTTTCTACCACCTTTAAACACAACGTTTAGTCAACTCTGTTAGATAACAGAGCGCTGTTAACAATGACCCACTGCTGTGTTGAATATCCCTATATGGTGTGTGCACGTACTAAGTACACTTAGCACATTCAAGCACCAGCACTTTCCCCACACGTATATTTAGTCTAGACACTCACCGCTTTGCGTTTGTCCGCTTCGCTGACCGCCGAATTTGAACGATGTCGGAACAGATCCATTACTTTGGTCATAGGCGAACGCTGATTTGCATGCGGACGCACAGCCGTCACCGTGTGGTAATACTGTAGAGGAGGAAAATAAGAAGCAGAAGTTAGCAAAAGCTGGTAATGGCAACCAATTTTTTGTCACATTCCACATTCACGTAAATTTTTTCAAAAGTTTCCAATTTTATATTCATTTTCTTGCTGTAGTTGAATACTAAAAATGTTTGTTATGTTCATAAATTAAATAGCATTTGTAGGAGTTTCAAAGAGTCTAATTTTGAATGTGCAGACAAAATTAAGTTATTTAATAATGTATGAATCGGGGATTTTGTATGCCTTCACCATTTGTCAAATATTTTCAATCAACATTTCACGGATAGTAATATTTTCGACACTGTTTTCGATCGCGATTGAAAAGATAAACTTCAAACATGCACAAAAGTATGCTCAGAAATATTACGTATATTCACAAATGTTATAGTATAACTAAACGATTTAAAATCTGCAAATTATCTCTACTATTGAAATATGAAAGGTTTCTTGAAAAGTAGTTTTTAAAAACTTTTCACATTGTGGATGAATTCACACATAACTCCAAGTTGAAGTGATTTGAGCTTCTATTTTCAATAGCTTGAGAATATAGCGAATTACTTTTGGCAAAACATTTAAAAAGGAATAATTTTCTACGCAGACAGCTAACAATTTCGATTCCGCATCATTTCATCAAAATCGCTAATGGAAAAAGGCCTGAATGGTGTGTCGCGGATGGTGTGTGATGATTTCAATTTCAAGGAAAGGATTGCAGAATCCTGCACATTGTGGATGAGTTCACACCCAACTCCACTTCAATTGTAAGTGATTTGAGCTCTCTATTTTGACCTTAATAAAAATATAGCGAATTACTTTTGGCAAAACTTTTGAAAAGGAATAATTCGATACGCAGACAGCTAATACTTTCCATTTGACGTCATTTAATTAAAATCGGA
Source organism: Scaptodrosophila lebanonensis (assembly GCF_003285725.1). Classification (NCBI taxonomy): domain Eukaryota; kingdom Metazoa; phylum Arthropoda; class Insecta; order Diptera; family Drosophilidae; genus Scaptodrosophila; species Scaptodrosophila lebanonensis. The sequence goes on along the minus strand of NW_022060548.1, from coordinate 11,636,743 downwards.
AATCGAAACAGGCCTGATTTTGAAGGCGATGCAATTTATTTCGACTTTGTGAATTTGTCTGATTTTGTAACATCGCGGATGGTGTGTGATGATTCTTCACGAAGTTCAGAGATACAATGTAGATTTTTCAGAATCTTTCACACATCTCCACTTCAAGTGGAAGTGATTTGAGTTTTCTATTTGGTCGACTTACCTGCGCATCACTGCCCTGATGGGGATGTGCACTGCCATCTTTGTACTTGCTCTTGGCGGAGACTGTGCCATCGGCATTGGTTATCGTCACAGCGGGATGTTGTCGATGTCCGAAGTTTTGCATTGCCACTTTCATGGAATTCATAAGGCCTACGGCGGCATTTGCGTTCGCATTTGCGGTTGCCGTTGTTGTGGTTGCTGCCCCTGGCGCTGGTCCGCTGCCGGATACGGAATATGTGCTGCTGGTGGCGCTGCTGTCCGCCGACGAGGGATCCAGCAGATGCTTCTCCTTCTGTCGCTTCGCGTCCGATTTGGCGCGCGGTCGGAACACATCGAATATTGTGGGCCGACGATTTGGCGACGCAATGCCATGCACGGTAGACTGATTGAGCACAGGTGAGTCTTCGCCACTGCGTCGACGCTCTAGCGAACCGGAACGGGAACTGGCGCCCGCCACACGCTCCGTGCTGCGTGAGATCTTCTCGCTGTGCCGATTGAGTTTCTCCAGCTTCGCCGCCTCCCGTTCGATGCGTCGCGCCGTTTCGCGCTCCAATTTGCGTGCCTCCTTCTCCCGACGTGATTGCTCCTTCTCCTGACGCCTGTTGGTAAAAATTTAGAGAGGAATTATAATTAAGTATTTCTAGAGAAATTAGGAATTATTGGGAGTTTCTCTTGGGTTCTTCTTAATGTGGAATTGGTTTATAGATTTCGTTTAAGTAGAGCTTGGTTTTACTCTATTCTATTTCTATTTCTTAATTCTAACAATTTAAGTTTAAACTTATCTTCTTATCTTCTATATTCTCTTCGATTACGCTTCAGAACTTATAAAGATTTTGTTCCTCTTTCCGCAAGAATATTGCAATCGTTTTCGCTTCCGAAGTTAATTTCAAATCGTTTTTCAAATTTGGATTTAAAATCGAATTACGATTCACATTTAAAAAGTTCCCGCAACAAAGCAGATGTTAATTTGTTAAATTTCAGTTGCGGATTTCGAAATCCAATGCTAATAGAACAAATAAAATCAATTAGTCGTGAACTAAACAAAGATCTGAATCGAAGCGGATAGAAATATTAACTTTTTAACTGGGCGTGAAACTCTTTCTTCGGAGAATGTGAATAATAACCGTCTATTTAATAACTAGAAATATGTAACAAATGCATGAAGTGAGCTTAAGCTTCTCCTATATATACTTTTTATTCAAGATGATCAGTTTTTAAGCTTATTAAGCAGTTAACCAATGGGCGGGCAAATCTTTTCTTCCAAGAACTGGATATTTAATGTCTAGAAATAATTGATAGAACTGCTTAAGCTTTGTTCATATTTCATTTAAATTTTGAAATTGAATGATGTTGCACAGTATTTAGAGGAAAAGCTCAATTATATTTACTATTGATATAAATGTACTATACAGATATTAATATCTGAACATAGGTGGTAGTATGGATATATTTCTAGTTATTAAAACCTGTTATTTCTATATTTTTGAAATTGCTTTATAGCTTCTTTAAATAGGATTGAGGAATCCGATTTTTGATAAAAACTGCTTTAAAATTCTGTAATTCTGTCACTCTATTATTTGTTTTCTCTCCACTGATTTGACACTCAAGATAATTTAGCTGCTTGTGCTACTCACCGCTGTTCCTTCTCCATCTTCTTGTAGGCCTTCTTTGCTGCTTTGGCATTGGGTTCTGCGGGCGCACTGGAGGGTCTTGAGCCGGGCACTCGCACGCCATCCTGTTCCTGAAAGCGTACATGACGTTTTTGAATTTGTTGTTGCTTTGGACTGGGGGTTTTGATTTCTATAGATATTGCAATTGGGCTGCTCAGCTCTTGCATATTAGTTGGCCGTATTCGTGTCTCCTCTTCTTAGTGGAATTTCACTTAAATATATTATTTGGGTCAATGCTGGCGCAACGTCTAGCAGCGCTTGCCAAGGCGCACTAAAAGAAAGCCCCACAAGTTGGCCAGGCCAGGGCGTCCAACAAGTGCTACTCAATACGTTGGTTAGTTTGTGCGAGGAGTATGTGTGGGTGTGTGGCCCAAACAATTATCCTGTTGGTTGCCACCGCCCTGCTTGCAATTATGCCGAATTGTCTACAAATACAATTTGTGCCCCGCGCCATTCAGGACGAGAAAAAAGGAGAGAAGAACGAATGCTACAATGCCACAACTACAGCCACAACTACAACAAAGCCATTTGCAATGCCGTAACAAACAATACACAAGGCGAACGTTGTCGTCGTCTCCTCAATTAATTGACCCACTTGGCATTATCCTGCGGCGACATCTTTAATCGAATTTAATCAATTAACTTATGATTACGCAAAATTTCAAGAAGCGGTTCTTTTTTGCCAAAGCAACAGGTTCTCTGCCTTTCGGGTTTGTGCACGCGCTGCGCTGGGGTGAGTGTATTCGCTTACAAATAAAACGCATGTGGGAAATTCTATCTGAACACCAAATTTTACGGTACAGTGGAAACTGTCGACATTTAACAGCGAACTAGAAAATCCACTAAAAGTGTGTAGAAAGCTGCTTAAAAAATGGATATAAGAAGTTATAAAACCCGCTAAAAAAAAAAAAATAGAAAACCCGCCGTCACCGATAGCTTTTAAGAGCCGAAACGAAGTTTGTATTTTCATTAAAAATAATCCTGGAAGAAGCCTGATTTCCGGTATTATTAAAAATAGTATTACTTTTGAGTGAGGTAAGCAATTTTCATGCGACTAGAATGATTTCTAAAATTCGTTTTTATACCAAATACCAACACTTTCAAGTTCGGGAAATGTCCACAAAATTTCCTTCAAAAAGTATGTGGCCAATCGAATTTTGAATGCTGAATAATTTGACTGCTGAGCCAACATCAGCGTTTGTTCAAAATAAAACCCAATATTATTCGAAACTGACGAAAGATTTTTTGGGCAAAAAAGCAAATATCGCTCAGATTGTTGGCATTATTATAAAGCGGCAATGAATTGGAAGAACAATGGCATGGCAGGTCATAAAAAATAAAGTCAAGTAAGTCTTAAAATAATTAAAGTCTTAAATTAATTAAATAATTAAAATAGAGAAGACCTTTAAAAAGTTCAGTTGTGCTCGATTAAATGAAGATGTTGAGGCTAAAATATTTTTTTACAGTGCTGTGGAATCTCGACAAATTGTTTCAAAAAGTAGGTTCTAAAGGGGAATGTCTAAAGAAACAAAATATTAATATGTATATTGTATAATTCTGTGCACATTATTTTCTACATAATAATATTTCTGGTTTTATCTTATAATTTGTTTCAAAATAGATTTGTAGTTTTAAGCATATTTGTTTAAATCAATATAAGGCTTTCAAAAATCTATCGATGGTACCGACTTTATAGAACTGTAGCTCGCAAGCCGATTTTTAAACGAAACTTTGACTTTTGTTACTAAAGAACATTTTAGAAAGAAGATGTTTGTGTTAATTTAAAGTTTTATCCCACTATTCGGCTTATCGGGCTTGTACTCTATGTGCTTAAATACTTGTATCTAATCTTTAGAGAACCAATAAAGAATTTTCATTCATGTATCGCGTTGTTCGTGATTAGTTTTTTGGACCTATTAAGTTCTCATTAAGATAATTGTTGATAAAATTTGAAAGTGCCCTTTTCTGGCGCTTGCAATAGTAGGCCTGAAAACTTTCACAAGTGCTCGGCAGAAATAAACCAAAATCTGTGCACAGGCAAATAAAACGTGTGTATTTGCGTGAATTTTTAGCAACCACATCAGCCAGCAACAACAAATGGTGTGTAGAGTGGTTGTGTGGTTGATGGTGTCGATGGTTTTTTTTTATTTTCGCCAAGTCACGTGCTCGCGGCTATGGCGGCCGCCGGTCGGATGAGCTAACAACTCTCAGACATACTCACAAATACACAGACATACATACATGTGTGTGTGTGTGTGTGTGTGGAATACAACAAAAGCGAATTAATGGACGCGTTAAAAGCAATTTGGCCAAATGTGCAAAGTGGGTTAAATATGCGAGTTGTAGACGACGAGCGACTGATTTAACTGCCAATTTTTTATTTCACCTTTTATTTTAATTTTAATTTTTTTTTTTTATTTTTTGCTCCGCGATACAACGTCGTCGTCGTTGTGGGGAGTGTTTGCTATCAGCTGTTGGACGCCGCCTATTTCAATATTTACAATGTATTTCAAAAGTTGTTTGTATATTTATGGCGCGTAACACGCCGCGCTTCATTTGTTTTGCATTTCTGTTTAGTTTCGGGTGGGGTGGTGTCGAAGGCGAAGGCGACCACGCACAGTGGGCAGAATGGATAACCAAAGTGAACACATTTTTGCACCAGATATAATATAATGATTAACTGATCGTATCTTTAATGCAATGGTATTTCAAACAGATTTTAATTTTTATTGTTTTTTATTTTTATTATAATATAATATTATTATTATGTTTTTTTATTATTATTATTTTTTATTTATTATTTTCAATGTTGCGAATCGGCCTGCAGCTTTAGCTCTAACTCTTATAGAATATAAAGGCTGCAAGTTATTTTTTTTTTAATTTCTGCTAGCTCGTTGAGCTCTGTCAGGCCTCGAATACTCGTAGTGGTTTCTAATTCATAACTGCACGAGAATTGTCAGATACTCGTGATTTCTCATTTATAATTATCAGATAAAAGTGGCTTCCAATTCATAATTCTAAGTTAATAATGGTTTCACTTCATAATTGTTGCTTAAAACGTGTTAAATTCTACCCAAATACTAGTGAAAAGTAACTAAAGAGGCCTTGCTGAGAATTATTTATATGCCACTTCATATTTTCAAAAGATTATACGACTACTAAGTAAACCCCAGTTGACGGTAAAAAAAACACGTAAGAAAAGATCGCTACAAAGAAATCTCAAAGGGAGTCCAGGGAGTTCATTGTAAGGCTAGAGCTTTGAGCATTAAAGTCAGTTCAACGCTAGAAAGAATTTCAATTTTAAATCACCTTCAATTGTAAAAAAAAATTTGGTTTTAGGGATAAACACAGCTTAAGCAATCATGCTTAATAATAAAATATATTCGCACACTTTTTCAATTTCTTAAAGACTCGTCTATTAAAATACTCAAATGATAGTTGGTAAGACATCTGGTGTTAAGTGGCATTTCTGTTTTTAAATAAAATATGATAACTATGATGATTCTAAATTATTATTAGTTTAGTTTATTTCCGGATCCAATTTTAAGTTACAAAACCAAGTTAAAAACCTTGGCCGTGAATATCCTACAGCACCTACCCTATTCCAATGCTTATTTCTTATTTGATAAATGAGATATTATTGGCGAGATCGTTTTCGAAAAAGAGGAGCTTACGAATAATGCTTTCTCTATAGATGATCAATTACATTTCAACTGAAACAAGAATTATCACAAAGAAGAGTGCAATTTTCGAGCCCTCTACTAAATCACGACCAGTTCGAATTCTCCCACTGTGCGCTGATTAAATTGACGTCATTGTTTGCCATCGAACAAGGGAGAGCGACGCAGAGCGAGAAGAAAAAACGCAAATATGGAAATTTTTTCTCTAGTGGTGTGTTCGTACATATTCGTATTCGAAAACGAGTGTCTGGGCATAGTCGTGCGCAAGAATTTTTGCCGAAGCTCTTATTGTTCTGTTTTTATTCTGCTCTGGGTCTGGACTGAAGTGGAGTGGAGAGCAGAACATGTTGACAAATTGTGTCATTTGTCAGTTTAGTGATAAGAGTCAAATGGCAACGATAAAACGCGCGACCAGGTGTCGTAAAACCGGACGAAAATGTGCGTCGCAGGCCCCATTTCTGGGCCCAGAGAAGAAAGAGCCCGAGTCCACAAGACAAATGTTTATGTTTCAAATTTGCAGACAGTCCAAACAAACAAAGTCGCAATGAAAGGAAGTGAGCGAGCGATCGAGCAAACAGAAGAAACCCATAATACTCGAACATTTCAATAGAAAAGAGAAAGAGAAGAGGTAGCAGAAGAAAAAAAACTCAAAACAGCCAATTTTCGGGGTATGTGGTCCCACGAGTGTAGCTATAAATACATTATTTGGAAGTCTCTAAAAACAAAACAAAACAAAACGCCAAACTCCGAAAGAAATGCCAGACGAAGCTAATGAGAGACGGCGTTACGTTCGCCTCAAGCACTCGCAGCTAGAGATATGGGCAATTGCCTGAAGCGGTGGACAAATAGAGCTTTCGAGTAGGGAACTGACATCGTTTTGTAAATAAAAAGCGACTCTTGTTTAGCGGAGTGAGTCATTGATGCTATTTAGTATTTTGTTGGACCTTGAATCTTTCAATCCTGAACATTTGTTAAATCTATTAAGTGATGAGGTTTAAAATTTGTTCCGATAAATACTAGATTTATGACGAGTATTTGAAGTGTCTTAGAACTGATAATATGATTTCTTCACCAATTAATAAGAATTACAACATTGGAACAGATAAGTTACTTTGCTTGCTAATTAATTAAGCCCAATGCTGTTTTAAATAAATGGGATTGATCTTTATAAATGGTGTAAGATTTAAATAAAGAATTCACGGAAATAGAGATAACTCAACGTTTGGGGACCACCTTTGTTGTAATATATAGTGAATAAAATATCAAAGAGTCACATGAAAAAAGAGTGGTGCTTAAACATCTGGTGACCCATTTCTTCAAAATAAACTTACATTTTCAAAGACAGAGACAGATGACAAAGAGACTTTAATTTGGATATTGTGATACGTGCGCTAAACATATCTGTTAAAGAACTTCTTTTAATATAATAATTTCCTTCACTTCTAACTAAATTTGAAGAAAATGTTGATGTCTCAACATATGGTGACCCCTTTCTTCTAAATAAACTTACTTACGATTTTAAGTTTTGATATTCTGATACGCAAACTAAACATATCTATAAAAAGCAGTGCATAATATTTTCCTTCACCTCTAAGTAATAATTTTTTTGAAAATTTGAAGAAGAGGTTGATGCCGAAACATCTGCTGACTCATTTCTTCTAAATAAACTTACATCTTCGGAGACAGAGACGGACACCGATGCCGAAGCGGTCAGTGGAAGCGATGGACTCGCTGCTGACGAGGCGCTCTCATTGCGCAGCAGACGTGGCATGGTCGACGAGCTGGCCAAGGACACTGAACGCACTGGCGTTTGTGGATCGGTAGAAGCTGAAGCACTGGCCTCAAACGCTGTGGTTCGCTTTATCCAGATCTCGTCCAGCTCTCGTTCGCTGGGCGTCTTCGGCTTGCTGGCCAAGCTGTTAGTATCACAATTGATTGGGCTTTGGTTGTTGTTGTTCAGCGATTGATTGCTCTCCGTGGGTCCGCGAATCTTCACCAGCGATGTGTCGAAGAATTGCTTGGCGAAGTGCGGCGCAGCGGTGGGAAAACGATTGCTGCCATAGCGCTGCGAGAAGAGGCCCTGCACCGAAGAGTAGCCACCAAAGCTGGAGGGGAAACTGATGGTTTGCGAATTCGAGCTGGGCTGCATGTGGCTCAGTTGCTTCGCTTCCGGCCGAAGCTCGGGCACTTCTTGGGCGCGCGTCACCTTGAACTTTCCCCGTATGATGAGCGGTTCTGTGTGCGATGTGGGCGAGAGCGGTGGCAGCTGCGCCAGCGGTGGCGTGGTGGGCGTAGCGGGCGTGGTTACAGGCGACAAGGTGGCGCGGCTAACAGTGGCTGGAGCAGTCATTAGCGTTAGAGGCGGTGGGGATGTGACCACAATAGCGGGTGGTTTCTCTGCGGGTGGTGCAGCTGCCGCTGCTGGTGGTGCTGCAATGGCTGGTGGTGGGGTGGCAGCAGCTGTGCTGGACTGCAGGAGATCCTTCAGGGCTTGCGGCAATATTGTGGCCGGTATGGGTGGCGGTGGTGGTGGCGGCGGTGGTGTCGCCTTGCACTCCTCAATGTTGCGCGTATTGATAAGATCGATTTTATGCATAAACTGCTGACGCAGACGTTCCAGATCTTTGAACTTCTCCTTGGAGGCCTCGTCCTGTGGCGTGGGTGGCCGCGGCGGTGGTGCTTTGGAGTTTCGCTCGAAGTTGGGCGCCCCGGCGGCGGCACCACCCAACTGGGGCTGCGGCGACTTGTCGCCCTCGTCCTCATCGTCCTCCTCCTTGCATTGCGAGAGCCGGCGACGCTCCACGAATGGGGCCAACATATAGGCGGGTCTCTGATGATAGATATCGTAGCGTCCATCGCTCGATTTGGCAAACTTGCTCGGAAAATTCAAGCTGCCCATCATGCCGAAGTTCTCGTCATCGTCTTCATCCTCTTCCTCGTCGTCGCTGCTGCTGCCGCTGCTGCTTTGAAAATCAAAGGAGTTGCGGTGCGGATGAAAGGCTTGCAGCAAGATTTCGTCCAAATTCTGCCCATATTTCGACTCCGCATTATTGTGATTATTATTGTGGTTGCCATTGCCAATGGCATTGGTGGTATTGTTGTTGCTGTTGGTGTTGGCACTGCGATCCTGCAAACACAAACTCAAGCTGGAGGCTGAAGAGTCCGTGGCCTGATCATTGGCACTAGCCTCCGAGTCCGACTCATAGCCATCGAGCACCGCCTGCTCCAAATCGTCCATGGTGGACTCAAAGACGCACTCGAAGCTATCGTCCGCACCTTGATAGAGGCTGGGCCGCAGACACGCAGGCGCGGCACGGGTGAGGGAATTGCTGCTACTACTGGCGGGCTGTTCCGTCACCTCCTTACCCGGATCCTTCTCCCTGCCAGCGTCCTGCTTCTCCGCCGCGTGCGTTGGCATCGCTGACGTCGTTGTGCTGTTCTTTGTACTCTTGATCTTTTGATTACTTCTGCTCACATTCTCATCGATATACTCGCAATTTGTGGCCATTGAGACACAGCTTTCTCTACTTCTCCTTCCGCTTTTTTTTTTTTTTTTTTTTTGGTTATCTTTGGATTGTTTGCTACACCCCTCGCCCAGGCAGCCGACTGCTGTTGCTTATCCGCTTATCCTCCTCACTCGGAATGGAAGTGCTATATAGATGTTGCAGCAAAATATTTTCTTTTGTACGACATTGATATGCCTGTGCCGAATGCTGGCTGGCTAGGATGGCTTCCTATTCGTAGTATCTGTAAGAGAAGGTTTTTCGTGTGTTTGTTCATATCAATGAGCTAGACGGCAAGTTTTGTGGCCATCACCTTTTTGTCTGTCTGTTGTTGATATGAGCGTCTTTGCATATTGAATGGAAGAACAAGATCACAAATCAAAGCCTATACTTTTGTGGAAATCACCAAAAACATTCTTGGCAACCAATTTATATGGACAGAAAACATTTATCTTATTTTTTTAACTTCGAAATATAGGATTATTGAACAGGAAAACTGAGATGCTCATATGGTTAAGAGAAAACTCTAGAAAGTGATGTTTACTAGTTTACAGATTGGAAAATAATTACATTCCCCCGAACCATTAAACATTTTACATTTATATATTTGTTAAATTCTAAATATAGGATTATCAGAAAAACTGGGATTTTCAAATGCTTAAGAGAAAACACTATAAATATTATCAGTTTTCCCTTTCATTAACCCATTATGAAGAAATATCCACCTACTTATATACGAGTATTTACATAAATATCCATAAGTTCTATTGTTGTCAGGCAATTTTTATCAATATTTCAATCTTCATTCCTCTTAGCTTTAATAACCAATACCAACCGTTTTCTTGATTAAAATTTCACTCCCAACATAAGGTATTTTTTATTCTGCTACACAGCAGTCTTCCAACATCTTATTGCCTTTCGAATAGTGCTCCTTAACTAAATCTCCAAAATTGGCGTTTGACTTCATTGACTTTATTTAATCCAAATTCCTGGTATCCATCTCATCAGCATTTCTAAATCTAAACTGGTCGGTATATTTCCTAATAAACGCATCATCCGAATAAACATTCATTTTGTTGAAAATATAAGCCTATCCATACATCTCCAAATAAACAATAGCATTTTTTGATGACTAAGAAAGCCAACTGAATATACTAAAGTAATGAGAAATAAATCATATAAAATAAGTTTGTCCACATTATTTTCTGAATATTCTTTATTCATTATGCCCCTGTCAAGTCCCAACCGCACAACAAGCACAAACATCTCAAGATGTTCCCATAAACCCCATTAACTGTAGCATGAGGTGAAGGTCAACAAACAGCAGCCTCCCATATGCTCAGTATTATTATATATTTGACGCCTGCGGGTTGTGCAGTCGAAATCGTTCACGATAAATAATCGTATACAAATACAAAAGACAATCGCAATCAAAATAGAGAGAGCATATATAGACAGCTCCTACACTATATGTGTGTACAGATGTCCGCATACATACATATAGAGTATGCTGAAAAGGCAAAAACAAAGCGTTAACAAAGCTAATTCAATTATTTACGCCCCGCCGTGTCGTCAAAACACAAAACGCAAAACACAAAACAAATGCCCAAGAAAGCAAAACAAAGAGAAGAAAAGAAACTTGGTACCACTCGCCATATGGTAGGAACACATTAAAATACACACATCCATACCTAATTTTATATGTATATACAACTACATATATGTATACATATGTATTTATGCGACTGAACACGTTGTTCAGCCAACAATGTGCGCCAACTTATGGCACATACTATATATAGTGTACAGTAGAAGAAGAATCAGAAAAAAGAAAGACATTCCATATCTGATATGCTGGCTATTGTTATCGTTGGAGCTTCGGAACAGGCTGTCTCTTAGGTTTGTAAAGCAAATTGTTTCAGGACGGAGCGAAAAAATACAGTTTAGAGTAGAAGAATCGGAAAAAAGAAAGACAATCCATATCTGAAATGCCGACGATTGTTATCGTTGGAGCTTCGGAACAGGCTGTATTTTATGTTTGCATGGAACTCGAAACATTAAGAGAATTGTTTCAGAACTGATGTCAGGACGGAGCGATTTCAACACGAAATTGTAGTTTAGTGTAGAAGAATTATAGAAAAGAAAGACATTCCCTATCTTAAATGCTGTTTTCGTTGAAGCTTCGGAAGAGACTGTTGTTTCAGGACTGAAGTCAGGACGAAGTGAATTGAACAGAAAATATAGTTGAGTGTAGAAGAATCAGAAAAAAGAAAGTTATTCCATATCTGATATGCTAGCTATTGTTATCATTGGAGCTTCGGCACAGGCTGTACTTATGTTTGTAAAGGAAATTGTTTCAGGATGGAGCGAAAAGAACATAGTTTAGTGTAGAAGAATCAGAAAAAAGAAAGATATTCCATATCTGATATGATGGCTATTGTTATCATTGGAGCTTCGGCACAGGCTGTACTTATGTTTGTAAAAGAAATTGTTTCAGCATGGAGCGAAAAGAACATAGTTTAGTGTAGAAGAATCAGAAAAATGAAAAGGCATTCAAAAAGCTTAAAAAATAAACAGCCGCGAAACAGAGCAGAAAGAATGCGAAATATGCATATGGGTTGGGCTTACAATAATTTGCAAGTTCAGTCCAATGAGTGTCACTACAACGAAGGTCTACGTTGGACGGGCTTTGTATCAGTTGATGGCTATAGAATCCCTGCCTAGGAATATATACATATCGACTTGCACACACGTGCTCGTAAATTTTCGTTTATTTACATAAAATCTATTGGTTCGCTGATCCAAATAAACACTGCATATTGATGAATGGCGAATCGACAAATCGAGCAGAAACCGCAAATTGTGTAATTGAGAAAACCAAATGCACGATAAACAATAGGACGCACATGCAGAAGCATACATACATATATATATTTATATATATATATAGATATAATAGACGTCAATTAATAACAATTATATATCCACATAGTACAAACATACAGCCACACATTGTTTATAAATGCATTTTGCGGTCTTCCTAAGATGTTCGGAAAACTAAGCGCATGATAAAGTATGTGAGTCATAAAAGACATGAGTTAACCCATTAATATCAACTCATTTGAAATGCTTATTATACATATATACATATTTCATTGTCAGCACTTTACTTAACAATTGTTGTGAGCTGTTTTGCTTTCCTCACTACTTATGTCATCAGCCAATTTTTTTATTAATACTAGTATTTAATTAACGAGCTATTTCAAAAATTGTTTTAAAGGGATAGGCAGAAAAAGTAATGAAATCATAGCTAATCGAACTGCCTCATTTTTTTCAGTTTTCAGTTAGCAACAATGGGTGTCAGTGGAAGACGCTTGAATCATAGTTACAACAATAATAACAACAACAATAATAGCAAAGCAAACACCACGGCCTGCCAAACGACACGAAAAACAAGGCATTTTATTTAATTGCTCGTACACGAACTACCGCCTAACGCATGTGAGTCATGTATCTAACAGTTTTTAACTATCGGCATGACTTGAAGTGCATTGTGTCTTACAGATACTTTGATGTAATTACATGTTAATGCTTTAAATGCCTTTTGTAGCTTTGGTTTTTCCTGCCGCACTTGCAACGCTCCGCAAACTGCATTTAATTATATAATATTATGTGTTGCATAACCAAAATCAATCGCCGCAATTTGTTAAGTTGCTCGTATTAACTTATGGCTAACTCAGTAGACTCGTCGGCGTCGCTTTGCCGACATAGTCGTTGTCATCGTCGTTATTGTTGCTGCTGTTGTTGTTGTTGTTGTTGTCGTCAGTGTCTGTGATTGTTCCAATGCCTGACCGAGTTGGTGGCATTGTTGTTATTGCAGCTGTTTTTCGCATTTTCTTTTCTCCTCATTATTATTATCACCAAAGAGGTGCTTGAACTTTTGCAGTGGCATCGTATGACAAAATCAACAGCAATTCGAGTCTATATATTTTCTTTGCAAACACGAGCACATACTGCTCGTACTGTACAGCTAAATGCTCCACCCATTATAATTATTATAATCCAAAAAAGTGCGCTTGCATGCGCAGCGAAATAAAAATCATTTAAACATTTAAACAGAACTGTTTAACAGCCTCGCTGTTAAAATTCCGCTGCTTAACATAACAGCGCTTTTCATTAACATTACAAAGAAATGTTTGCAAACTTGCACTTTTACAACAAAAATAATTATGCGAGTCACGCAATTCAAAATAAATGAAAACGAAAAAACAACTGCACAATGCCTTTTGTGACACAATCAAACAAAATACATATATACGAAGCATAGTATGTGGAAAATTGAGCTGAAATGGCGACAATAATTAAAAATGACATTCAAACAATTTCAATTTCATTTAAAAAATAAAAAAGCTTGTCTGTACACTTGGAAAAAAAAGTGTTGCCAAATCAGCGTGAAAAATTTTAGCCTGGAATACGTTTGTTTTTGCGGTACTTTTTGATAGCATATCTTTTGTAGACTTTTTAGGGCCAAACAATTTAACAAAAATAAATTTTTTTGTTTTTCTTAATGAATTATTTTCTAGTAAGTAGAAATGCAGAGAAAATTGTTATCAGAATATGAGTATACTTTAAAAAAGAAGTCGATTATATAAACCTGATTGATATTATTTGTTTCTCTTAATGAATGATTTTCTAGTAAGTATAAATAAAGAAAATATTTATCAAATGATGATAAAAATAGGTCGATTACATTTTCGCCAAGTGTATTGCTTTCGAGCATTGGGCGTGTGCCCAAGTGCAAGTACTATATAGTATGGCATGTAATTGAATTGTGTCTTACGTATTATTCTTTATAATATTGCATACATACGAGTACATAAATAAAAACAAATTGCAATTGAGGTTGACTTTGGCACTTGTTGATATTTATTTGTATATAAGTATTGTGTGGGTTGCAATTGCTGGCTAGTGATATTAGATAACCAACTATTGCACAGCTGCTTCACTCTTTTTTTTTCAGCTGTTTTGTGTGGTGTTTTCAGAAACTTGTTTTCATACGACGCACGTGACTTTTGTTGGTGCCTATTATTGATGATATGGTTGTTATTTTGCTTAATTCATTATGCACACTCGAGTTGACCCCAAATGTCAGTAGATTTTCATTGACTTGAACAGAGGGCGCAGCAACAACAACAGACACGACAATTAATTATTCCTTGTCATACGATATAGTCGAATAGAGTCATGCATATATACAATAATTTACACTGGCAGTGCACATCATAGGAATCAATTAATTAGATACTTTATAAGTATATTTATAAGAAAAGTGAACAGACGACAGGGCCTGACAATAAAGATCAGTTAATGCTAAAAGAGCTAAGTTTTTTATATACGTATTCGCAATAAATATTCGCAGTTCAGAGAAACTATAAATATCATAAACACAACACACAAGAACTTCACGTTGAAGGTGCGCCTGTTTTTACAGTGGTCTGTAAACTTAATGCGAACCATACATAAATGTTATTAGCGTATGTAAAAATTAACAGAGCAATGCTAAAAATTAGCATGCGTAGGCTTTTAAGCTCGTTAGTGATGCGCTAATTGATTAAAGACGCCGACAATTGCAAATGAAACAATAATCACTATAAAATGGATGCTTGGAGCTCAATGCTGAAACAAAATCTAATCCATTTAAGGTGAAGTGAACTGGTGTATGCAGCAAGTAAAAAGACAATTTTAAAGCCTACTGTAATCGTGTTACTGTAGTGCTAAAATCCAATTTTCTTGCTGACTCCAACTATGCCTCGCATCTGCCAAAAACATATGCTTTAAGCACACGTGAACATAGAAAATTGGTCTGATAAAATCGTGCATATTTTGTTCACTTGCAGACAATTGGTTTGGTTTTCAAACGATCGGCACAAGACTCAGTCACAGCTGCTAAATCGAGTGCTCTGTTAAGAATAATTTTTTTAATAAATATTTTATAAACAGAAATAATTTAACCAACCTTAAAATTGCATTACACCTAAAATCAATCAGAATTATATTTTGCCATTCCAATAACCGATAAGCTCATTCACAGCTTTTAGGGGGTCGTTCTAATTATATCAACTTGAAATATTGATTTAGATGGTCAGATAGCCGATAAGCTACAAGTGTTTGTTGAACGAATACAAGCTCTTGATAATCCAAGGAATGTTATCTGATAACCTTATTAGACTAATAACTGAACTTAAAAACAGAATTGAAAGCGAAAAAAAAAAATTTTGGTGACAGGCCAGCATCCAGCATAATTTCAAGTTCAGTTTTGAGTTTGAAACTGATTCTCATACTAGGAACAATTTCTAAAGCTTCTATGATTCAATATTCAAATTAGATTTCCAATTCTTTATTTGTAATTACTCAACACTCGACCCGAAACCTCGGCACATTATT
Source organism: Scaptodrosophila lebanonensis (assembly GCF_003285725.1). NCBI lineage: Eukaryota > Metazoa > Arthropoda > Insecta > Diptera > Drosophilidae > Scaptodrosophila > Scaptodrosophila lebanonensis. Next base: position 11,621,254 of record NW_022060548.1, on the reverse strand, counting down.
AAATTGTAAGCTTTGCGCATTTTGTTTTGGCATTTTCCATCAGTACAGCCATTTTTCATTCGCTGAGCAAAAAATCAAATAAAACAAAGTCAGCTGCAACTGTAAGAAGCTGGGGCTATATGGCTTGGGCTGCGACTATCTATCTGGGGTTTGGGTCTGAAATGGCGCTGTTGTCAAGCGCATTTGCATTTTTGCTTCTTTTCTTCCCTTACGCTTTTGCTTTATTTTATTTTATTTTTTGTGTTGGTCAACTCGTTTTCTGTGTCATTTGTAAGACGTCCGTTGTCGGGCGTCAGCGTCACGTGCGTTCCGTTGCGTTGCGTTTCGTTTATTTTCGCCATTGTTCGCGTTACAGTTTCGATTTCAGTTTGTGTCAACAGACTGAGACCGGCCGCTATTGACCATCACCAGCAGTGTTGCCACCTTTTCAGAAATAAAATAGTAGCTGTTTTTGTCACGAAGAAGAGTGAAATACAGCCAAACAGAAATTAACAAAAATGCGTTTACAAATGATTCTTAGAAAAATTTCGTTTTTAATTTTTTTTTAATATTCTCGATGATTATTTTAATGCATATTTTTTTTTTTAAGACTTGTATAGTATTATCTAATTCAACGAAATCATCGTTTGAATCGCTTCCACATGACATACTCGTACCAATTGTATGTAAATATTTCGATGGAAATTTATAGCTGTAACAGCATTTTACAAACTCTTCGCAGTTCTTATCAGTATATGTACATTTTTTTTTTGCAGAAATGTTGGAAAAATTAAAAAAAAAAAAGCGGAAAAGAAGCTGAATGTTTCTTTAAAAAAAAAACAACCAGATTGGACGGGGAAAATAAAAGCCAAATTGGCAACACTGCTCGCCAGCATAGGCGGCATGGGAATGGGAACGGGAGATGGTCTAGTGGAGTGGAGTAGAGTGTGACGACCAAGGTGCCAAATGTGATATAATGTATGGATATATACAAGTTCTATATAATGTCAGCTAAACGCTTGCTTGCTAATATCGGATTACATCTCAGCCAGCGACATTTAAAAATGTTTTGTCTAATGAGCTCCAAATGAACTTGTTTTTTGGTGCCACCCAATTGTACATAAGTAGCTCGAAATATCGAATCTACTATTAATAATTCATCAGATACTTATTCCCGTTAAGAATATATTATTCGTCTTCAATTTCAATGACAGTGAAAACGTTTTCTCATCATTGGATAACATTGATAATGGTTTAGAGAGGATTGTATAATAAGTCTATTTTAAAAAACACCAGCTCTTCAGGTTCCATGACCAGTTCATTTATATATTTTATTCTGACTAAGGTGTTAAACATTTTATTATTAAATGCGACAGTACAGTGATTTAATAAAAAACTTACTCATCTCTAAATAACTAAATATAACCAATAGTAACAAAAAAAGTTATAAAATAACGCAGGCAATTGGCTTACTATATCATATATATCACTTATTATTCTTTAAATTCCAAAACTTTTTTTGGATTCAAAGGGATAATCATATTTGGAGGCAGATGATAGTGAGATTTTAAAACTAGAATCCAAAAATCCATTTCAGAGAAATTCCAATATACAATCCATATTCCCAATTTTAGATCCTGTACCCCACTGTTATAGTACTTACAATCTGTTATTGGCATTGACAGGTCCCTCAAGGTTTTTCTTGCAAGCAATGTCTCTCTATTATCCTCTACTTATAGCCTACACTTTGCAATTGGCTACTAATTGCAGCAATTAACTGGACACGTTTCGCAGAAACTTCCAAAAGGTTAAATGTAAAAGTATTATTGCTGTGGATTTCCGCGCAGGTGTGACTCAGGAATTACTCGTACTATATTCCCTCTAAACAGGCTGCAACACTTCCAACTAGTTCAAGTCCAAAGTCGTGCGATCGTAAAGAGTCTATCTGAAGGTCTACTCTGCGTGCCTGCAGTGAGGCGTAGAGACGTGGGTGTGCCATATATAATATATACTTGTACTATGTAAGTATGGTTCCGATAAGTTGTATGTGTGGTGGGCCTCTCTAGTCGATAGTTGCGTTACGCACGAGTAAGCCTTGTATATGAGACTTCTACCTATTTTGTAGTCACATTTGTTTCGGTTATACTCGTTTAACGACCCGTTTGCCACTTGAAATGGCAAACTTGTTTGAATTTGGCCAGAACGGCTCGCCAAAGTGGCAAGAGAGCGATGAAACTGTTTGGCAAAATGTGAATTTTTTCTTATTTATAGCACTACACAGATAGTTATGTATAGCCTCTATCAATAGACTATAGATTTCAGAGAGCCTTAGTGTCCGATAAGACTTATCTTTAAAGAAGTTCTAAAGATCGTTAGTATGGCATGGAAGGGGTCATATAGATGGTGCGGAAAGAAGGGTTGTGTCAAATCGGTCGCTATATTTTACCATTTTCTCAGAAAAATAACATCTTGTTAATTTTTAATATAATAATAATAAAAATGAAAAACTATTATGTTTAAAAATGGCTGATTTGCCAGATATTACATCTTCTTATTTGCAGCAAATATTTCGCCAGACATTTACACTTTTCTTCGTTTATTAGGTCCTATAGTTTCTAGCTGCAATTCTCAGAAAACGTATTACAATTGACAATATTAGCTACTAGTTGGTATTCTTCGTGGGTCCTTTATGAAGTACGGGTACTGAAGCCCATTAAGGAAGCGAGGAAATATTAGGACAGATATTCCATTTCTCCATAGACTAGCTACTTATGCAATAGTTTTTACATTAAAGTCTTATTCTTTTTCTTGGAGGCTTATTTAGAAAGCGAAGAAATGTGCATTCCAAGTCTTTTTCATTTAAAAAAAAATACAATGAATATCAACTGAGCTATGGGCAGACACACAAAAATTTGCACACAAATTTTTAAAATTTTCCAAATCAGCCAAACATTAAAAGATAATTTTCCGCGGTAATAACTTTCCATTTAATTTGATTTCTTGAAGTCGACTTGTCAGTGTCATGAAGAGTTTGCGTACAAATTATTTGCCTGACCAAACAGAGAGAAATAGGTTGTGTTCTGTTATGTTAGTCAGTTCCATTCGTCAAATCCATGAATTCGCATCTAATGAATGAATATTTTTTCCTACATACCCGAACCTTTTTGAAAGACAAAGTTTTCTTTACAAAAATATAAAAGTTTTGTGTGTAAATTATTTGTCTGTCAGAACGACAGCCCAAACCAGCCCATTCATTTTTTAGCTACACTCTTCTTGAAACCTTTAGAGAAGCTTACTTTTATAAAAACTATGATTTTAAATACGAAAATGCAATGAATTTGTTTTTAGAAACAACGAACCTTTCTTCATATTTTCTTATAATTGTAAGTAAAGTAATTAATATTTGTTGTTATTTTTGAAATCTTCAATAGACTATTTCTGCTTAAAATCCATTTAATCCAAGAATTTCATAAATTTGTGTTCGAAATATTGAAAAAATGTGAGTGTACTTTTCTCAAATTATATCTTAAAATTTTCAATAGACACTAAATTTGTTTACCATTTATGTAGAATTCTAAATCCAATGACGAAATATTTGAAAGCAAAGGTTATTTTCTAATATTCCTGTAATCTTCAATAGAATGTAATGTTTGGACCAATTAGTATGTTACATGAATTCCATGAATTGGATTTTTCTCACATACTCGAAATACATACTAATTATCAAATTATTCTTGGAATCTTTTTGAGAGATGGAGGGGCTAATTATTGAGCAATACTATATGTTTCAATATAATAAACAGTTTTATATTTTGGCCGCCATATTTGCGAGCCCAAACCGTACTTGGCCATCAATATAGCCGACTTTAATGTGCGCCACGCAGCAAAGACAATTCCAAGTGTAGAATGAAATAACAATGCCAGATAGATATGTGTGTACGACCAACCAATTGATTTTATAAGTAATGTTAATAATCATTTTGTTCTCAGATTGTTTGCTACCCCATGCATATATAATATAGTATGCCAGAGCTGGCTCTACTGAAGCTCCCCATATACATACAAACATACATACATTGTATATACTCGTACATGCGTTGAGCAAAATTCGCACGTACTAGCGCCCCTTACTTAGACTTACTATATAGATAGGCACACTTGTCCGATGTCGTTGCAGGTCGAGACAATTCAGTAGTGTTGTGGCCTACGTGTTAGGCAGTTGCATGGAGTAGCTAGTAGTCCCAAATCTAGAGTTCACAACCAGCAAGTTCTTGACCAAGTTAACAATATGCAAGTGCATCGCGTGAAGCTGCTGGCTGTGTCGGCCGGTGCGCTCATATTTGGCATTATATACGGTTGGGTTATATTTCCCAAGATCCTAAAGTTTATGATATCGAAGGTGTGTGTGTGTGTAAAGTGAACACAATTTCTCCACAACTATATACACCTAATTCTGTTTTTACACGGTAGATTGGTTCCAGAAACAACCGTGTAAAAAAGACAAAGATCATAAGCAAAATGTATCGCACTAAATGGAATAAAGCCGTGTAACCATATATAAAATTTTTATACATCTAAACAAGTTCGTCCGTCCGCCTGTCTGTCCGTCTGTCTGGATGAACGCAAGGATCTCAGAAACTATAAAAGCTGGAATAACCAAAGTTGGTATCCAGATTCTCCTAGGTCCGAGAAAGGACGAGTTTATTTATTTATTTATTTATTTTTTTTTTTAATTTTTCCCCCCTTCCCCCGCTACAGAATTTGGTCAATACTGTCCACATTTCAAAAGCTACATTAACTGCACGCATAATCTATATACAATTCTATAGTTTTGTTTTAAATTTCATCCGAATCGGTCAATACTAAGAATACTTATTAGCGAAACAATTTTACTCCAGTACTACGCCCACAAATTGCAGCATCAAGTTCGCTCTTCTTTTTCTTCTTGCTTCTGTTATGGGCGCATATAACCCAGTCCCGGAAATTTGTCTGGGCACAGGGTATTACACAGCCGGGCTCGCTCGACTGTAGCGTTCTCTCTTGTTAATTTTAAAACCGCGTTAAACCAAAATCGTTTAAAAACAGAATTAGATGTATATTACCATATATATGTATATATATATGATTGCTATATTTATGTCTGACTCCAGCAAGTAACGCTCAAGCCGGGCACTGATGTACGGGATCTTTGGTCAGCCACGCCATTTCCGTTGCATTTCTATATCTATGTCTTTAATGTGACCAATCCCGAGGAGGTTACAAAGGGAGGCAAGCCGCGCGTACAGGAAGTGGGACCATTTGTTTTCGAGTGCGTATGAAACCGTTAAATCAGTTTTTCAAATTCAAAGAATTCAAAAATTCAATACAATGATGCTTAGCGAGTGGAAGGACAAATATGATTTGGTGGACGATGTCGTTGAGGATACGGTCAGCTATAATATGCGAAATACATTTATTTTCAATGAGAAGGCCTCGAGTCCGTTGACGGGGGAGGAAATGATTACAATGCCGCATCCGTTACTGCAGGTGAGTGGACTTGAAAACATTTCAAATTAATCAAAATAATAAGTTGAGAGCCCCAACCCATTTAGCCATACTGCTAGCCTTTATGATCTCACAACAGTAGTTGTATAAATTATGCAAATACTTGGCTGTCGTCTGCCATTCCCAACGAAAATAATAAAATCGTTAACTTATCAAAGTGAAAATATCAAATTAGACAACAATTTGCACAAAGCTGTTATACGTCGCCTAGAAGCCTACGCCTTTATGAATTGCAAATGAATTGCAATTAGCGTCGATTTATCATGCAGCCTGTCTGTCTAACCTCACTTTTTTTCTCTCCAAAACATTTATTTCAACTCACTTGCCAGCCCGTCGGCATAACCGTGCTGCGTGAACGCGCTGCCATGATGGAACTTATTTCGAAAGCCCTGACTCTAGTATTTCCCGAGGGGAAAGCCTTCCTGACCACCAAATTTATGGACATCTTCTTTCGGGGCATCGATGTGGATTGCTCCTCGGAGGAGTTTGCAGCAAAGGCCCTCTGCACCGTATTCTACACCGGCGAGGTCAAACAGGCCAAGCAAGTGAATCAGACACATTTCCTCTTCTCGTTTTTGGGTCAGGTAAGCGAATTGTTTGTGTGAATAGATATTTTATATCGAATATAAAACTAATGGTACTTAGGAGTTCTGGTATTGCATGCATTTGAAATCATTTTGAACTGATTTGATTTAAAATGATGAGTTAGTCAAGGGAAGCACGAATTATCGCATCACTTACTGATGTGATTTCAATTGAGAAACACGGCTTTGCGCGTCAGTTTGTGAAATCACATCAGTTTTTAATGTGACATTAACGGAGAAGCATGGATTTGAATGTGAGTTTTGAAATCGCATCAGTTTTTAATGTGACTTTAATGGAGAAGCATTTGAATATGAGCTTGTGGTTCCGCATCAGGTTCTGATGTGATTTCAATGGAAAAGCATGAATTCGAATGTGAGTTTGTGAAATATCATTAGTTTCTGATTTGCGGATGTTTGATGTCTTGGTTTGGTCTTGTAAAAGATTATTTCCTATGTCGACAAATATTAGTTAAGAAGTGAAAGCATAATATGCTTAACATCATTATAAAAGATGTAATCAGATATGTTTGAGCAATAAGGTCTAAATTAAAGAGGGAATTTGAAAATAGAAAAGCGGGCCAGTAGGCTTTTTCCACACTACTTTAACATCTTTTTAGGGAAAGGACTGGAAAAATATGAAATTTCTATAATTACAGCACCGTGAAACTCTAAAGCTTCACGACATGCAGCAGATTTAAAGACTTCTAGAAAAGAGAATGCGATTTCTGTTTATACTTTATATTTCTTTTATTGTTTTTATTCAGTTTCTAAACACATCACATTATCTACATTAATATTTTAGAAGCTTAGTAGATTTAACTTGCTTATTATATATTTTTTACTATGAAGGGGGATTGGGTAGTTATTTGTTGACATAAAAGAGGTGCTCAATACAGGGACCCTCCTTCCCTAGTCGAGGTATGGAAGGCTAAATTAAATTTCTTGTAATCTAGACTGGTCGCACATTAAAAATAAATTTCTAATTCAAAGAATTGTCTTAAATACTAAAATATGATTGTAAATCCAAAGATTAACTTGTTTTGATTTGATTTTTCAATTGATGTGATGGTGCAGTCCAATCATTCAGATGCCGGTCGCTTCACAGTCTGTCGGGGCGTCAAGAACAACAAGAAATTGGGCAAGGTTGTAAAATTTGCTGACGAACCGGAACTGGACGCTTGGCCTGGCGATGCCTGCAATCAGTTCATAGGCACGGATTCGACTGTGTTCCCGCCAGCGATGAAACGCGATGCGGGCATCTGGGCCTTCACGCCCGACATTTGTCGATCGCTGGGCGCCGTTTATCAGCATAAGTCGTCGTATCATGGCATGCCCGCATTGCGATACACACTGGACTTGGGCGACATACGAGCGGATGAGAACTTGCATTGTTTCTGCGATGATCCCGAAGATTTGGACACATGTCCACCGAAGGGCACCATGAATTTAGCGCCATGTGTGGGTGGACCCTTGATTGCGTCCATGCCGCATTTCTATCGAGGAGATCCCAAGCTGGTGGCCGATGTGGATGGTTTGCATCCGAACGAGAAGGACCATGAGGTCTACATAGATTTTGAATTGGTGAGCGCTGCATGAGCTCTAATTTTCAGCTTTTGTGAACACTCTGTTGTACTCTTTCGTATCCAGATGTCGGGCACACCTTTTCAGGCGGCCAAACGCTTGCAATTCAATTTGGATATGGAAGCGGTCGAGGGCATTGAGCCGATGCGGCACCTTCCCAAGCTTATAATGCCCATGTTTTGGGTGGAGGAGGGCGTTCATCTCAACAAGACATACACCAATATGCTGAAGTATACGCTGTTTCTGTAAGTCCCAATTATTTTCGACTTGCAAACGCCTAACACACTCTTTTACCCTTTTCAGTGGCTTGAAGTTCAACTCTGGTCTGCGCTGGACGCTCATAACGCTCTCCCTGGTGGGTCTCATGTCCTCGGCCTACTTGTTCTATCAGCAGTCGGATAGCGTTGATATAACCTTGCCGCCTAAAATCATTAAGGAATCGAACAAGGTTTCCGATGTCATCGCCAAGCCGAAGCCCACGGCCCCCCCTCCCCCACCACAGTTGCCACCCATACCAGGCGCTGATCTCTCCAATCCCAAGGAGACAAGAGAGCGCTATTAGCATTTCTTTGCACAAAAATGCATACCGTAGTTACTTCTCAGACCTGTTAGATCTAGCTTTTAGCTGTTGTTGCTGTTTTAGTCAAAGCACTTAATAAAATACAAAGTTGTTGAAACTTTCAAAAGCAGATAAGAGTATATTATTGATCGTCATAGTGGCCTATAAGTACTTTGCTGACAAAACAAATCATCTTTATAAATAAATCGATTGAAAATATTTATTTCATCATCGTCAATCGATGGTTTAATATTCCAGCACAGTTTCAGAATTAAACCTAATTTCCGACTTTCCATTAAATGCCGTCCCCCTTTTTTAATATAAATTTTTTATTCGTAACACAATTGCTTAATGATTGCTGTAATTTATGCGCATTTATAACAAAAAGTCATTGTCCTCGAGTTGCACAAAGAAACATCGTCATCGTCATAGTCGTCGTTGTTGATGACAATTTCTTAGCTGGCGGACAGAAATGGACAGTTGCAATTGCTGCAAATTGTCGGGGGACTGGGACTACGACAGCGCACCCCATGCCGATATTCTCCGGTTATATCATCATCATAGATCACGATTAGATTTCGTGGTATTATGATCTCTGCGAGCAGCACTTCCAACTGTTCGCAGTCCCAATCGTTGTCATCGATATAAAACCTATCGTATTGCCGGAAATAATCAAAATCCTTAACATAGATTTCGCGCAACATATTGTGGGATATGTCCAGATAGGTCAGATCGGGCACTTTACTGAGAACATGTCTGGGCCAGGCGGTCAGATTGTTTTGCGAGAGTGTCAAGCGTTTCAGCTCTGTGGCCGGCCAGGGGTCTGGCAACGCTGGCAGCTCTTCAATGCCGTTCAAATTCAAATCTTTCAGGGCACTGGCATGCTTGAGAAAATCCAAATTCCGCAGGTTTGTGAATCGTAGCGACAATTTTTGCACAACTTGCGGCTGCGCTAGTTTTAACGTTTCCAACATTTTATTCTCGTCTAGTTCTATATTCAAAACATATCCATCTAGTTGCACAGATTTGAGGCCACAATTCGGGGCATGCAGTTCACTTATATTGGCCGATAATTGCAACGTTTTTAGTTCCCGACAATCCTCAAGACTTAGACGTTTCACAGTCTGAAAAGTATTACTATCTATGTGTGTGAGCGGATTATTTGTAACGAAAAACTCCTCCAGATTGTGTTGAAGACCGAAAAGACCGGCTGGTAAGCCCGCAAGTTGATTCTCTTCCACATCCACCCAAACGAGTTGTAACAAGTTCGCAAAAATATCCGCTGGCAACCTCTTGAGACGATTATTAGACAGATTCAAGCGCCTAAGATTCTTAAGACCCGTAAAGACTTGCGCTGACAGCAATTCCAGCTGATTGTCCGACAATCTCAACTGCTCCAGTTGTGGGGCCAACACAAATATGTTATCTTCCAAATGGCCGATACGATTGTCTCCCAAATCCAGTTTTAGCAAATTGTGAGCATTTTGAAAACACTCGGGAACTACGTGCTCTATGTTACAGCCATAGGCTTTCAGCTCATCCAATTGTGGCAGCGTGACGAACACATTCAATGGCAGATTGGCCAGCTTGGAGCCGCTCAGCACCAGACTCGTATAGTTGAGTAGATTTTGCACAGCATTATTAACGAAATACGCCACCTCTGAACTCTGTTCGTAACGCAATTCCGCACACACATTTTCATTGCATTTACTTGCGAGATCTGGCACTGGAATTTCCACGGGTGAGAGGGCAAGCGCGGGCGTTAAATGGATAACCGCAAATAGTAAACAACGATAGAAAAACACAGACATCTTGATGTTTGCTCGAGACTTCCGCAACTGAAATGTGTCACTTGCTTGAGTTGCTTTTTCAAGCCAATCAGAATCGTGCTTGGCCTTCGAAAAATGTGGCCCTATAGAGAACTGGTCTTGAACTTTATTCAACTAATTGTTTAATGGCGTCATATAATTAATAAAAACCGAATAGTTTCCAATGCGACAGAAGTGCCAACCACGCCGACCCGGTTCTACTTAGTTTGAAAGCAAAACAAATGCTAATCAGCAAATAGCAGGCTTTGAAAGAACATCTTCTGTCATTCAACTCATACTTCGAACTTTGAGCAAAAGTTAGGCGAATTTGTTTTAATTAGAGCTTCTCCTCCCTCTCTCTCCCTCCCTCCCTTCCTTGCTTTTTCTGTTACCCTCTCTTTCTTTCTCTTTCTCTGTCTTGAGTAATGATTTTTGTGTTCTCCATGGTTTAGTGTTTCCCCAAAAGAATAAATGGAATAAATAGGTAGATAGATTAATATAAGGATGGAGAGGTAAATCGAAAGATAGATGGAGAGATGAATCGGAAAATAGATCCAGAGATAGATCGAGATAGATCGATAAATAGGTAGGAAGAAAGATCGAGGATAGATCAAAAATTTTCAAATTGATTTAGATTAGGCAGAATTTTATCTATTTTATGGAATCGAAGCCGGTTCTATAATTTCATCTTCAGAAATGTTATTTGAAATATTCTTAATTATGCTTTATCGACCACTTTAAAAATGAATTGATTTTAAATATCCCGCGGATAGCAAAACCGTAAAGTACACCCTAAAAGTATTCTGCTTCCAGTTTAAATTGTATTTCCACTAATAAGCTTCTTGTTACAAAGAATGAAATCAACCTAAGCTCTGTTTTTCTAAATCTTCTCAGTTGTTTTTCTAGGAACTGCCCCATCGAAGTCGATTTTAGATAATACTGATAATTAGTTAGACTCATGATGTCGTACGTAGGGACTATATCGTGTCGAATTTAAAAACAAACGCTCATAAAAATTTGCAAACTGCTCAATGAGCGCGGCATTTGTTGTTTTAGAAGATTATTGAGGCGTAGACGGCGATAAGCACGTTTGGAGGAACTTTTATGTCTAATTTTTCAAGCACTCAGCACCAAAAGTTCCCCCAATGTATAAATTTATGACCAATCATTTATATCAGCTGTGTGACTGACGCTTAAATCCCACACTTGAGGTATTGAGTGTACATATATATAGTTTATACTTTTTTTCCATTTGGTGCTTTGCAATGTGTGCCAAGTTCGGGCAGAATATGGGGAATCGGCTACTGTTTGATAAGAGTAGTTAAGTCAAGATACAGTATGTGCGATCCATGTTATTCAACGAGCTCTCGTAACTCGATTAATGAGGCATAGTTATGTTAGTATAGGTTTCATACAAGTGAATTCGATATTCAAAAAACACAACTTTGAAATAACAGTGGGGTGAGAGTTTTGGCAATGGAATGCCGACAAAAATGAAAATACTGCAACTCGGATTGCCTTGATTATTGAATATAAGATAAGCAGAATCCAGAACAAATCTTCCTCCTGTTTCAAAACATTGAATTTTTCTTATCATTTTTGTTGCATTTATTTCATTTATTTTTCTTCCTGAACAATTCTTAGTTTTACATTAATTTTTATTGAAATTATTTTGTTTGTTTATTTCTGTTCTTTTATATTATTTTCTTCTGTTTTATACTTTAATTATCTCTGATAACTCCGGGGAAATCTGTGACCACTAACGGGTGTGAGTCGAGAGTGACAAATAAATTTCCCGCACCAGGTTTGAGAATTTATCTGCTGCTTACTATTTTTTAGTCTGACCACATGTCGAAGCCAATAGACATTATATAAACTTTAGTTAGATTATTTTATTTAATTTCTTATCTAAGTTAAGTTTATAACACATTTTCACTTATTTCGACCATTCGTATTTGTTGACGAAGCGTAAACAGAAATTCCCCCAATAATTATATATTAATTCTATTTTAGGGTATTCTCTACTTTGATAAAGTTGTTAAAGGGGTTTGCGATTAGTTGTTTGACATTGGGCTAAATTGTTGGGTTAAATTGAAAAGAAGTGGCTTTAAAGTCTGATTTTAATGGTGATTAATTTTTCCGCATTGGGCAAAATTTTTGGGTTCAATTGGAGGCAGAAGTAGGCGTTGAAAATTCAGTTTTATGTTGACAGCCCTCAAGCACAGTATGGATATTGACTTTAAGGCCCCATTTTAATAAGCCAGGCGTCAAGTCAACAACAAATTAATGAAATAAATATTCCATAGATGTAAGCATACGTACCCCTACGTGTATATACATATATAGTATGTATGTATGTATTTACAGAGAGGCAAACATTCAGACGCTGATTGTTAAGACTTTGAGTCATTTGTTTACACAGCACAACTATTGTGGAAAATTTGATTTAAATTAAATGCCGGCCAGCAACAAACAATAGGACGCCAGCAGCAGCAGCAGCAGCGACAACAATTGGGGAGCGAAGACTGAGCGAGTTCGGTATTTGTTGTTGTTGTTGTTATATGCAAAGTAATTGCGGCAAATTGAATTGGAAAAACGACAAAAATTGATCGCTAAACGAAGTCATGCCGTTTCAATTGAACGACAACAACAACAGCAACAACAGCAACAGCAACTAACAATCGCCAACTTTGAACGGAACGAGTGAAAGCATATGGCAAATAATAAAGGCGGCTATATACATATGTACTATGTATATGCAAGAGTATGTACGAGTATGTACTCGCATTTGCACTAATTAGCAATAAATACATATGTATGTCGATAATGATTTATAATGACTATATAAATGTATGTACAAGTATGTATGTACAGGGGCATTTGAGAAAATGCAAATTGGCGTGGCTATTGTTTATTTATTTGTTCGCCCGCCCATCTTATCAGCAACGCAAATAAATATCGGCAGCGACTTTTACCCGACTTTGGAAACCGGTTAAATTAATTCCAGCCAACAAATAATAAATTGTTTGCATGTTTTTTTTTACCTAATTTTGTGTTTACTTTTTATTTTGTTCCATAAGCTGTAAGAACACAATTTTGATTCCATATAGGAATTGTTCTTAGCAACGGGTTTAACTTGTTCTGATAACAAATTGTTATAATTTCCAAGCACTATAAATTATAGTCGTTAAGTAGCCCTCCCAACTTGTGCTAACAATTACTTTATTTATGAAATTCTACAAATCACATTTTTAATTCTGATGGTACGAGTAGCTAGAGGTTTAATTTTTTGCCAATTTTCTGCACAATTACAAAACACACATACTTGTACTTATACTTAGTATGTTACAACAACAACGACAAATTCGAAACGCAAAATCTTTGCAAAACCAATTGTTGCTCATAATTTTGTTGAGCAAATGCCAAAAGGCAAACAAATTAAATAAATAAAATAAATAAGCCCCAGCCAGCACTAAATGTGAAAAGCAGCAAGGTGTGATAAATCGTTGCCGCATGATTGACAAGTCGTTGTCGAAATACTCTACAATTTCTGCATGATTCATATTTTGTCGGAGAGTTAGAAGAGCGGGAAAGGAAAAAGGCCAGGTTCCTCGAAGAAAATTCTGTTTGTGATTGAAAAACTCATTTTCGGTTTATGTGAAAGGGATCTTCGTAAATCTTGTTCAAATACCTTTATATATTCTAGAATGCATTGCGATCATAGTAAGTGATAATATACCTTGATGACGGTCCAGCCCTCTACATCTTCAAAACAAATGCCTGATTGTTAGAGCAAAGATTTTGTAGTTCGGAAATATTATTTCAGCTCTTCCATCTCCAATACGACAACTATATTGGAGGTCTCTGCAAGCGTGCCAAATTTCTATTTGGGCAGCAAATTAAAATATAACTGAAGCAATGAGAACTTCGGCATACCCTACCCACTTGGTCTGCCAACAATAGCAACATTTTTAAAACCTGAATTACAACGTCAATGGAACATAAGCTGGATAGTAGAAGCCTGCTGTTTAGTTCTCAGAAATTGCCAGAACGCAGCTTCGTATTGTGAATGATTTATTTAAAATTCTTAAATATATACAGCAAGTTGCTTTCTTTATGATTTCTAATAATCTCGCTCAAAGTTTGGATAAAACAAGTCTTAATAGAAGTTTCCCAGCTGTTATGTTTCAAAAGTTATAGGGGTTCATACAGTCGAACAGATGAACGGGTGCTCAGACATATAGGTATATTTAGCGATTTTCTAGTACACCCTTTAAACAGTTTTCTGGAATGGACACAATATTTAACTGTCTGTTCATTTTGAAGTAGAACGATTTAATTTTTCCTCTTTGTCCAGTTTTTCAAGGGTAGGAAAGCGTGCACGATTTCACTGTAAAATGAATCATATGCTTTGGCATAAACAGAAGTTCCCACGATAATAGATTTCCAAGAATGACTGCTTGCAACAAATTGTTTAATTATACAAGGAAATTATTTTTGCTAAATTTGCAATATAGTCGAGAGCATTCTGCTATAAAGTACCTACAAAGATATATAGTCTATATCGCTTATTCAGATTCACACATAATCATTTTCTAATCCATTTCAGTGCATTTTCTCTGCTTTTTTTTGTTTACCCTATTAATATTGCCGAACAGCTGTGTTTGTTAACATTTTCTCTGCTATTTATATTTAACATTTAATTTATGCGCACAAATAAAATTAGATCTTTTAATAAATTATTGCAAACAATTTTCGCATTTAATAGGAATTATTTCAAGAATTTTGATATGTCAAAATATTGAGAAACTTGCACGCCCAAGTCATTTATTTATATACGTTTTTAACTGAAATCCACTGAAAATTGCGAACGTCTGACGGTCTAGTCAAGTATTTTTTTTCCTCTTATCAGACCAGTGATTTGTACTTTTTAGAGAAGTTTGTGTACATACAAGGTAGAGTGGCTATGACAGTGCCTACAAACAAATATATTTCTATATACATATATGATAAGACAGACAAACGAGCAATGTTTACTTAAGCAGGAGAGACACTCAGGCACCTAGATCTTAGATGTAGATAGATGTCACGCGAAATATATTCTATTTCTACTCAGAGACTTAAAGTTCAAAGATAATATCTGACTGATTGAACACGTTTAATGCACAAGAGCTCGAGTTCTGCATATATAATGTTTCTATAATATATAGTAGATGGTTGATAACATTGTTTACTCAAGCAGCAGAGACACTCGGGCACCTAACACTACAGATCTTAGATGTAGATAGAGGACGCGCGAATTATATTTGTAGTCAGAGTATTGAAGTCTAAAGATATCTGTTTGACCGATTGAACCATTTTAATCCAGAAACCAGAAAGGTTAGTAACAAAAACAAATAGAATCAAACATTTCTTTATTTTTAAAAATTGAAATGTGAAAAAACAAAAATAGCAAAAAAGTAAATAATAATAAAAATATATTAATTAAAATAAATGAAAAATAAAAAAATTGTATAAAATACAATAAATTAAAATAAAGGAGTACTAATAATATATAACCTTTTTTTAAATAAATAAAATTTAAACAAATAATAGAACACAAAAAATCAAATAAAAATATATGAACTAACGTCAAATGTGAACAAATGGTATTTATATCGACGAAAAATACAGTTTTGAATGAAATATTTTAAATAAATAAATATAAAAACAAATTTAAAATATATAAAAAAAATAGATTTTTCAAAAGTATTATTTTTTAACTTCAAAAAGTGCTCACTATATTTTTCTGATTGCCTGCAAATTTTTCAAGGCTTTAAGTATTTTTTTATCCAAGTTGTGAGACTTTTGCAATTTGCGATTATTTCTTTTCATTTTGCAAATGTATAAGTATATATCCATCCCATTACATTTCGCATAGAATTTGCATTCATTGTTCAATACAGTGCGGATGTTCAGCTTCCAATTAGCTGGGCTCACAATTCCAATGAAATTTAAAATATACTCCTATACAAATGTCAAAATAATGGCAACAGAACAAACACGAATACCTTTATATACATCTGTGCGAGTATATATAAATGCTATCTCTTTCAACTTTTTTTTTGAACAAAATCAAACACCATGAAAAATAGAAAATAAATTATATAGCATGGCAAAAAAAAGTGCTAATAAACATATGTTATACATATATTTTATATAGAATATAAATATGAAGCGATTTTGAGTAACGAGCCGAGCTTATCGCAATGTGATGAGCATTTCAGTCGCTGAGCAAACGTTGTCGAGTTAAAACACGCATACGCCATGTACGCCCGAAAGCAACTAATATCTCTGCTATGGATCCTCAGCACAACTGTGAGTCATACTAGAGTATATACTATATACTCGTATGTATTAAATAAACAAAAATACAAAATTATTAATTGCAAAATGCAGCTGTACTAAATTCTCTGAGAAATCTTCTGATCTCTAGAGGATTACTGATATATATATAATGGAGATTAAGTGTTTGATTTTGATTCTGAACAGATAAAATCCTCTCACCAACAAATTATTATTAAAATTTATGCTGGATTTTTGTTTATTTCTGCTTGGATTTCCTTTTTTTTCATAATCAACTCAGCTTTAAAGTATTAATAAAAAAAAGGCAAACCCTCTTATCAATTTTCTTTCTACTGTTCAGCTTAGTTGTATTACTAAATAAATAATCTTTTAATCTTAAAAGTAATACTGAGAAATACTGAGATCATTATTTAAAATATCAAGATTATGAACAAGTTTACTTTTGATTCAAAGCATGAGCATTTCTGTTCAATTCTTTAACAATGTTATTATCTGTCTTCCATTCAGTTGAGCCACAATTTCTTTCAATAATGTTATAATCTTTCAATAATCTGTGCTTATTTTACCCGATTTGTTGTATCTTCTTTCCTTTTAGTTAAGCCACGCCGATGAGGATATTGTGACCGATAATATGGAGGACAAGCACTTAAGAAACATTAACAGTTTGAGGGAGAATTGCGATTTGGTTGAAAGCCGCTGTCAAGGCTTCAATTTCCCGATGGCGGATGAGGTGGCGTTCTTCGATTTACAAACGGAGGTGCGAATAGCGCCGGATGGTGCCACCTACCAATTGGGAGGCGAGAAGCGAATGGAGAGGCTGACATTTGAGAACTCGACGTTCGTGAACTTTCCCTTGCACTTGTTTTACGAGCTGGAACTTAAGGAGTTGGACATGCGAGGCTGTAATGTGCGGCACGTGACTTGGGACGCTTTTCTGATGGCCAACAAGCTGCAAGTACTGCTCTTGAGTCGGAATAATATACACCGTCTGGAGGCGAGTGTGTTTGGTTTTGCCACTGAGCTGCAATATCTCTTTCTGGATGGCAACAAATTGCGTCACGTGCATGCGCAAACATTCAAAGGTTTGCGCAAGCTGCGTCATCTGGATTTGAGCGAGAATCGCCTGAATATATTGCCAGACCATATATTCGATGATCTGGAGCAGCTGCGAGAAGTGGTTTTGGCCCAGAATCGTTTGCGTGCGATTGGCAATGAGCTGTTTGCGCACAATTCCCAGCTACTGATTGTGTCATTGCACACGAATCGCTTGCGTGAGCTGGGAGAGTACGCCTTCCGCTCGCCAATGCAACAACAACAAAGAGAACAAGCTCAACCTCAACAACAACAAGATAGGGAAGCAGTGAAGCCGCGTCAGCAGCTGCTGAACCTCGATCTATCGCACAATGAGCAGCTGAACGTTCTGGTTCTGAACCTAAATGCCGGCTACCTATGGGCTCGCAACTGCTCGCTCTACCGTGTCAATGTGTACGGTTCAGTGACGAATGTCGATCTGAGCGATAACCGACTGATGGAGCTATATTTCTCGGCGCCCGAGGCACTGCAGCATCTGCAGTTGCGCAACAATTCGCTCGCCCAATTGGCCTCGTTGTCCCGTGTGCCCAACTTGCAACATCTGGATGTGTCCGACAATCCGGCGCTTAAGGAATTGCCCGCCGGCTGGCAAACACCCGCTCTGGAACTGCTTGACATCAGCAATACAAGTCACACGGAAATGCCGATGGCAGCGCTCGAGGGCATGCCACAGTTGCGCAAACTGAACGTATCGGCCAACAACTTGACTGAGATAGATCCGAATGCATTCGATCGACTCTCGCACCTCACACATTTCTACATACATGCCAACAACTGGAATTGTTACAACCTCAATCTAATTATGGATTTGCTAATTAGGCCCCATGGCATTACCTATACAGTGGATGCATTCGATCAGTATTTCCCAGGCCAGTACATCAATGGCATCGCTTGCATGTATCGTCTGCCAGAGGACGATGATTCGTCGAACGAATTCGAGAGCAGAAGTTTGGAGCCGCGGCCAGAGATAATGGACACGCAAGCATCAGCGAGTGTGGAGAACCTTCAGGAACTAAAAATAGATCCCGCACTCGAGGAAGTGAATAAATTGAGACAGGAACTGAAGGTTGTTGTGCAGCATTTTGAAGAAAAGTTGGATCGCGTTTCTGAACAATTTAATGCATTGGATGCCAAAATGAAGGCAATTGAGACTTTGAACAGCACGTTCTGGAAACAAGTGACCATAACCGTTTAATTGTTTGTGTTTGAAAGTTTTGTTTTATTATAATTACCAAAAACCAGAAAAGTAGAGATCCAACAAATGTTATAAATACAGAATTTTTCAAAACACTGATCAAGCAATGCTCATCTAGAAGCAGGGGATTAGTTTTCTCATCTTTGAGGAAAAGGGAAAGCTTAAAAACTCTTTGACTTTATTGTAAGACTTGACAAATTTAAAAAAAAAAAATCAAAACTGGAAAAGAAATCTGGAATTGTCATATAATTCTCTTACCTAAGTTTAAGAGTACTTTGACTTTTGGAAAGACAAATCTTATCAACAATTTCGATTACACAATCAAATATTTGACCAATACTGTTTGTTCAATATTGATTTTTTTCAAACAAGCAAATATGTTGGTGGGGTGAACGAACTTGCCACAAAGAGCCATCCGTACGAGCCACAAAAAAGGGCAGCCAATGCAAACAAATACAGCAATACCATCAACAATGGTCGCTCCAAAGAGTACACAATTCGGATGCGTATTATGTTCATACATATATATGTGATGACATAATGGAGCAGCTTGCTTTTACATCAGAAACTCTTAAACTCTTCAGGCTTCTCAGCTAGTAGACTTTTATGGCACTAAATACATTTTAAACTCCTCTTTTCTTCTTAAGCTATGGTCAGACGGGCAAATAATTTTCACTGAAATTTGTCAAATTTCACAAACATGCCGTAAATACACTGACGAATTAGATAAAACCGATATTACAAACTTTTTGGGGTCTACTTTTTGAAGAGCACTTCAAAAAGAACACAACTTTCTGCGCAAATAATTTGCACGCCTGACCGTAGCTTAAGAAGAAATCGGGAGCTTAAAAAGCACCCATCGACATGATGGACGGGTTAAAAGCAATGACCTATGATCTCTGGTCATTTATAAGTCTTCACTCCTTCACACAGAGTACGATTAGCATATCATTCCTGCTTGTATAAGTTAACCCTGATCCTTTTCTTAGCCATTCGATTATCTATTGCCTGCCTGAACAGATTTAATCGCTGCTTGGCTGCCCACAAAAATCAATTTAAACATTCACAGTACAACAATAAAATATATAATCAGAAGAAGCATCTCACTTTCTTAAAATACATTAATGGTAAACTTGATTTAGGTTTTGTTTGTTGCATAATTATGGAAAATTTTTGCCCCAAAAAAATGCCAGCAACGGAGAAATTTTTTCTGGAAGTCAGCGATATTGTTGTGCAAAATCATTCACCTTATTCCCATAAATCAACAGTCGAATGCGTTTCGCCAACACAATTATTTCACATGTCATATGCAATTTTTGACACAATCCCCCAGCCCCTCCCCCATCTCCTTCTCACCTAGTTGTTGTTGTTGTTGCTGTTGCTGTTTTCCAACCATCGAGCAGCAACGCTTCGCTGCACTGTTTTGCCCTTTTCGTGACAATAACAAAAATATGAAAAGAATGAAAAGTTTTCGCTCGCTACCTGACTGCCTCTGCCTGCCTGCCTGCCTGCCAGCCATAAACAAATGAAACGAAATATTTGTTTAAATATCTTTTTGTAGTCATCGCCAGCGCGTACAAATAAATATATTGTACAGTTTTTTCCATAAATATATTTGGCATACGGAAAAATGTAGATATAAATAATGTTCGGCACACCGAAGTTTAAATACCTGCTATGTTTTTTATTTTCTTATTATGGTTTCTTTTCTGTGACAGATATAAGAGATTGAGCCTCAACCACGAGAATAGCATGAGCGGCATTTTTTCAAATTCACTTTTTAACCAAAACATTTATTAAATATTGATTGTCAACAAACAACAAAAATATGATTGATGTTCGTTTCACAAAATTAGCTTCTGGGAAATGAGATTAAATAGTCAATTGTTGGTGTGTGTGACCGTGGCTTTAGCATTCCGAATCTACGAAACGAAAGATTACACCAAACAAATGTGCGATGGATTGGCCGATTTTAACAAGTTTTATTAACTGAACTTGTTTTGCATCGTTCCGTTTCATATACTTAAGTCTGATTACTTGATTCGCATTCAAGTAGATATTTAGTAAATATTTAAAGAAATCTTTAAATTTTCATCAATACCTTAAATGTAATTGTTTTAGTCTTTTTTTATTTTTGCACCTCCTGTATTGGTCCAACAACTTTCTTTGTCTGCTAGGCCCTATTTGCATTTAATGAATGCGCAATTCTAGGGTTGTCGGATCGAATCAAACATTTATATCGAGAGGTTTCGTATTTTTTATCGTAAAAATATTCAAAATGGAACGCTAGTTGTTTATTTAAAGTGTATTGAAATGTTTACTTTTGACCGATGAATATTTTTGTGGGACTATTTTTAACAATTTTCACCTGATTTCTTTGGAAAAACTGAACACGTTGCGATGGTACCTTTGCAAGAACGTAGAACAATCAATTAGGAATGGGGTATACATTTGGCATTTGTTTGTGAGAACTTTTCAGAGATATGAGGAAAACCATTTATCGGCTCCATTATCCTACTGCTTCAGCTCTCAAAACTTTGAGTTAATAAGTCATCCTTACGATGATAATTTATTATTCTTTTTTACTATATATATAACGAAGTAATCAAAAAAAAGAAGGCTTAAGACGCCTGAAGAAGCCCTTAATGGCTTCAAAAAGGGTTGGAAATAGGTTTATTGCTTTTTTTTAGTTTTAGGAATAAAGATGTTTTTTGAGAGCTCTGGAAGGACCATTAAAAAACAAAAAACAGTTTCTTTTAAAAACCAATGAGCAGTTTTTTTTAAGAAAGGCTATTATTTTCTTTAAACTTTTG
Organism: Scaptodrosophila lebanonensis; assembly: GCF_003285725.1. NCBI lineage: Eukaryota > Metazoa > Arthropoda > Insecta > Diptera > Drosophilidae > Scaptodrosophila > Scaptodrosophila lebanonensis. The sequence continues at coordinate 11,599,754 of NW_022060548.1, read as the reverse complement.
TAAATTGTGTTTAGTCTTAAGCACATATCGATTAAAAGGAGTTAGTAACTGACGAAATTTTTCTAAAATGAAGAATGCTTCACAGTTCTCTATCTTTAGTTAGCCCTGTCTTTGGCAAGGCAGTGTATAGCATTGTTTTTAGGCGTGTTTTGCGCAAATAAACAATTTAATATTAATTAGGAGTGTGTTTTTTTTTTCTTTCTTTCGGCCAGTTGCTCGCAGTTTATGACTTACTAATTGCCAAGATAAACAAACAGTTCTCGACGAAAACGGCATTAGGGCCTGCTGGTGAAAAACTTAAAAACGGAAAACACCGAAACGGGCGTACATTGCTCAATGGGCGATTATATATTATGGAATAGTATAGTTAAAGCAATGCACAAGTGGTGCTTGCTGTTGATAAACTAATGAGTGTTCGTGCGTTCTCGAGAAACATGTGATTGAATTTTCAAGTATATTGAATATTTATATTAATTTTCATATTTAAGCGTCTTACTTGTTGTTTGCATTAAGCGGTAACGGGAATTGGCAAACAACAAACCCAACCAGCAGCGAATCGTGCCACTCGAGAGCAGCTGTAAATCGGAACATTCAATACTACCAGATTCTCATATACTCGTACATATGTATATACCGATTAGTCGAGAGATCAAAGTCAACGATGGGCTGATCATAGACGAGCACTTGAGTTGGAAAAAAATGGAACTTTGATTGCGGATCGTCAAACAATGTAATTATTTACTATTTATACATACATATATACAATTTAGTATAAATACAAATATGAATATGGTAGTGGTAGAGTTAATTGAAGTCTTAAACTTGCAAGTTTTTCTCATCTTATTATGAACAGCAGGCCTTTTTAGTTATACAACTCTCTTAGATAAGTCACCGATTAGATTGGGGTCTGATAAGAAGACTACTCTGATAAGATCTCTTCAGAAAATGTTATGCTTTTCCATTCCAATCCAATGTTGTAGAAAGAAATTTTGCAGCAATCAAAAGAAATGTATGCATAAATCAAATAATGCGCACGAAGAGCAGAAATTAATTTGAATGCAAAATATAAGTGTTGATTCATATATGTAGTAGGAGTCCCAGGAAAATTGTACCGAAGATAAATAATAATGCACATATCAAATAAAAGACTTCCTTTTAAATATTCAAACAAGTTTATGGTGAAAATTGTTTATCTCGTGGTCAGTACACGGGAGATATATGTGATCCAAGAATGGTCGTGATGACCGAAATACTGATAAACAGATTGGCCAGCGAAAATTCTTAATTACTGAAGATATAGTCGAAAATCAGCCAGAATCTTTATTGAAAATTATTGGGAATTGAATTGAATATCTGCAAGAAATCGATGCATGGATAACTGAACATTCAGATGCAACATCGATATCCATTTTGAAAATATAGCCTTTACTGTCTTCTCCCTCCTAACACCATAAAAGAGAGATCTACCTTTTTTCCAATATAGTTCTTTTAATAATATAAGCCCACAACACAAAAATGATGTCATACTTTCCACTATCAAGAATAGAATGATAGATAGTGATTGAATATTACAGAACAACATCTTTAAGTAATTTAAAATGTTGAGACTATAATTTGTATTATTTGAACTTCTAGAACTTAATGTAGTTATCGATTTAATTATCTTACATTTGTTCACTAAGTTGACAAAGATTTAATGCGTCTTAAATAAATTGCAATAATGTTTTTAGGTGATTCTTAGGGGCTTTTTTACACAAATGTATCACAATAAATCATCCAGAATGTCAACATTAAAAGAATATTATACACATGTGTGTAATATATATGTACATATAAAGGTATATAGTATATTGGAACAAACGCTCATATCAACAGAACAAGAAAGTGAGGCAAAATTAATCAATGTTTAAATGAAAAGTGCAATAAATAAAGAAATAAATAAAACACAACGAACCTTTTTTTGATTTGCTTTCTCTTGTTTTGTTTTGTTTTGTAAGTATTATTCACTAACTGGAAATTGTAGCTGTTTGCTTTATTGATATAACAATTACGTTTTTGATGTGAGAACTTAATTTAATTCTTCAGATTGTTGACACTTTTATCAAAACACAAAAAACACTTGAACTTGCAGAAGCAATTTGAGCTTTTGCACTTTTTTTTCCAAAAACTTTTCTCTCTCACTCTCTGTCGCTTTTGTTGTAGCGCTCTTCTCTGTTAGCTGTAGATTAAAGGGGAATGGAATGCAAATGAAGCATATTTTTTGCACAAGTTTGGATAAGGCGATGTATATATTATATAGAGATTAATTATAAATTACGATTTTTTTGCAATTTCTGCGTTTATCGTTTCCAGACGCTTGAGGCGTTAGCGAGGGGGCAGGATGCGGATGCGATTAGATTAATTAAACACACATATGTATTTCACTTATGCCTGCTGTTGTGGTAGTTATCAGCACTTTTTTGACACCAAATAAATCACACAGCAAACAGCGAACGGCACGCACCAACAACAATAACAACAACCACTAGAACAACATAGCTTTAATTAAAATATGGAGCACAAATTATGCAGACGCGCGATTCTCATTTCCCACCCCAAGCAACAGAACATACGCATTGAGCATTGAAATCGCTCGGAAATCGCAGAATCGATGAAGTATGACGAAAATAAAAAGCCGAAGTTTTGGAACCCTTCAAAAATGACTGACACCTATTAAAGACCATTTAACGAAATGTAAATTGAGGAATTTATTTAAATATTATTAAGAAACAACAAACTATTTTTAAATTCTGTTTTCAAATCAGTTTTATAGCCTCAACAGAAAATTACACCAAACATCAATGACGACAGTCCATTCAAGGTCGCTAGCCCTTTTATATACATACATATGTATGTACTTATATTCCGATTTAATGCGGTTATTTTATAGATCAATCTTATCGATAAATCGCTAATTGTATTAAAAAAAACAGGTTTTTCTATCCTTTTTTAATCAAATTAGAAGAAATCAGTTGGTAATTAATTTGAGCTGATTTCAATTATTTACAAAGAAAAACGTTAAGAAATAAAAATAAATTAACATTACTTTTAATTTTAATTTAATGCTATTCTAGTTTCGATCGATCTTTGCTCTCGGCATACATATTGCAAACCTAAATTATTATGAAATGACGAGCATTTTCTCAATTTTTCTTTAAGTCAGAAACAAGAAGAAAATCAATCTGTTAACATGGGAGATTTGTAAAATTTCCTTCTAGGTGTTGCAAACAATTTCACTAAACTGTTAATTCCCTTTTGCAAGGGCATTCAAGAAGAAGAAGAAGAAAAAGAGCAGTCAAATGTCAGTCTGTTTGACGCACATATCAAATTGTCCGACAGTCTGGCCACGCAATTACACACACACACACACACACACACTGGAAATACTACATATATGTATAGAAAATTAATAGAGGCACGCACGAAACAGCGAATTGAATTTATTTGAATGAAATGCTTTGAATTTATATTGAAACAACTTTTTAGCTCCCCTCTCGCTATGTCTGTGGTATATCTTTGGCCGACTTTTTTTGTTGCCGTTTGGGGAATTTCCATTAGCTGTTGTGTTTCTTGTTGCTGTTGTTGTTGTTCTTGCTTGCTTGCTTCAGCAAGACGAAGCGCACTCTGTTGACTGCTGTTGTTGTTGTTGTTGTAGCATGGTTGTGCGTCTTTCTATGCACGTATGTATACATGTATGTGTTTAACTGTGTGTGTACGATGAGTGCGTACTTCAGCGACCAACAGCTGATCGAAAAATGCCGCTACTTTTTGCCGTGAAAAATTTCTTAATTTGCGCAGAATAATTTGTACAGAACAAAGAAAAACAACTATTTGTGTATTATTCATGGACAATTGGAACAATTGTTGTTCTCGGTGTTGTTGTTGTTGCTGCAGCTGCTATTTACAGTTTACATTGGCGCAGTTGGCATTTTGTTGTTGTCACAATTAAAAGCTTTGTAAGCAGCTTATCACAAAATAATAATATTATTAAGTAAACACTACATGTACTTCAGTTGTAAATGTACATTGCAGTTGTTGTTGTTGCTGTTGCAAATCGTCCACCATTTTATTTTCACGGCTTGTAGCACAACAGCAACAACAACTAAAATAATAATAGCCAGCAGCTGCGACATTATTATAAATTATTTTCTTTTTTCATTTCACTTTACATTTTCTATGCAGCTTTGCTCACTCTTTTTTTTCCTTTTTGACTTGTTTTGTTGCTGGCCAAAAAAAGGCGCAACAGGTAAAAAGAACAACAATACACTCGCACGCACACTGTTAAGAAGGCGCGCGCGCGCTTTTGCTCCCGAGGACTGTAAATAGCCAAATAATTTAACGCACAATTTAAATTCGATGCACTGCTGCACTCGCTAATATTTAATGGATAAATATTTTAATGGCTTTTCGACGACAAACAGAAAACGTTTGTAACAGAAACAGACACACACACTGAAAACAAGCGACGGCGACACTACGTCCACGAATTTACTTTTACACTAACTACTCGCGTTGCCACGACGGGGCGATCAGCTGTTTAGCGATGCGCAATATCTGTTACTTTGTCGCCAATCGGGTGGTGACTCGAGAATTTTAAGAGTAGCAAGAGAAAATATCACTGACCGTCCAAGCCACAAAGCCACCCCACTCACCAGCTGGTGAGTATCGTGAATAGCTTACCATATGCGCACGCGTTGCCTAGCAGCGAACTTTTGTTAGCTTATGCTTAGGCGGGCAGCAATTCAAATTTACTGTTACAATTGCGTGACAACGCAACACGTTAGACATATTCGTCAAAAAAAATTGGCATAGAAAAATAGTCGTAAATTGAGAAATAGCAAGTAATAATACTTATTTTTAGCAGTCATCAAAATAGGCGCATAATGGCCATGGCTTGTGGCATTGAACTTGCTTAGCAGGGGTCAAGGTTATTTTTGTACGGCTAGTTAATGAATGTATTTGACTTTTCGTTTGCTTTAAGCACTATTTAATTATTTTGCTATAATTTACTGATAGAGTTGCCGATTAAATTATTCACCCGACTAATTCCTTAGAAGCGTAATAATATCGAAAAGTTCTTAATGAAAGTTTTAAATAATGGATTGAAATATTAACTATTCTCTGCATTTTTTTTTGCTTATTAAAAATTTACTAATTTCGTCTCAATGGAAAAATTAACTTTTAGTTTATATGTTGTAAATTATGAGGGGTTTTTCATTTAAAAAAAATCTTGTTAGCCATGTTTCTGAGTTAAATTCTGGCTCGAAGCAGAAAGAATTCGTAATCTTTATCGAACCGAAAATATACTGAGAAATAACGAAGAGAAAGCAAAGACTGGTCAGCTATACATGTAATTGAATATAGTTTCGAATATCCAGAATTTATTTTTCATATCACTAATAAAAACTTGTATACCTTATATTACCGTTGGGGTACATATAAAATAATATAATAATAGGTATTACCTTGGACCATTTTATTTTAAAAGGAATGTGATTTTGAACCAAATATTGAATGATTTCAGTTCGGCTAAAAACCAAATGTTTACATAATTACATATTTTGAAAATATTGAAGGGGATAATTTTTCACACCATAATAGAGGTCTTAAGGGTTTAAGTTCTTGGACTGATACAAATTTGTATTTTAAATATGTTTTGCATAGCAACGTCGATCATTGAAGCTGATTTGCGCAATCGCCGGACCCAATTTGTATTTTAATTGTATTTTAAAGAACTTACACACCAATTTTTAAAAAAGATCTTTTTAGTTTTTGATTTTTGGTTACTTGAATACAACTCGACTATAAGTTGGGTATAAGTTGGATATAAGTTGGCAAGCCCTTGGCTATAACTGGGCTATAACTTGAGTATAACTTAAATATAACTTGACTATAAACTTAGCAATAACTTGGTTACAACTTGGCCATAACTTGGCAACTGGCTGCCTTTCCCCCTTCGCAGCGCCCATGCCTTTTGCTGCTTTGTTAATGACGTGCCGTTTCAGTCCCAGGACACTCACTTCACACTTCATAAGAACTCCAACTGGCTGACACATTGTTTTTATATATTGTTTGCAATAAAAATCAATAAAAATGGCGCAATGCAAGAGCAAAGGGCGCTTACGCCACTAAAAATGAACACCAAACCCAATTGCATGACGGCATTCCCTCTCCACATTCTTCTCTATTCGTTTGTTACATTTTTCGTGGAACAAAAAATTCAACTCACCTGCTCAATGTCAAAATCCCATTCAGGTGATGGTGAGCGCGCATTCCGAATCCGGCCACCTTGTGTGGGCGTGCCCTGTGCTGGGGAGCCCGCCTGCGGCTCCTCCGGTATGACGGCAAAGCGTCCACGTTGCAGTATGGGCGAAATGGCGCCATAATTAGCTGTGAAATATATTATATATACATGTATTTTATACGCTCGGCAGGGTCTAATTAAATGAGGCAGGCTGCCACTCACATGTCGGTATCAGACGAAAGCGTCCCAATGTCGTCTCTGGCGGTCCTTGTGGCGCTGAGGATGTGATCCGAAAGCGTCCGCGACGAGCGGCGGCCACTTCTTCATAGCCGCCGCCGCCGCCACCAGCGCCACCTCCTCCTCCGCCCGCCTGCATACTCTAACTGGTATGTCTTCTATGTATATGTATATATATATATATCTATATATGTGTGTGTGTCTATCTGCTATTGAGCCAATAATGCAATTTGTTCAACTGCAAAAAAAAAGCGAAAAGAAAGAGAATGAGTGAGAGAGCAATGTTTGTAAGTCAATCAACGCTGGGCGCGTGAAAAATGTTGGCTAAATATGTTGGGGGCGAAGGGGCTGTATGGGGATGGGTTGACAACTTGTCACGCCTGCAAACAAAGCCATGAAAATCGATAGTCTCTGGCCGGGCTCCGGACATTGTGGCACATTTTGTTTGCTGCAACTCCAATGCCTGCCGCAAAAATGCCAAGAGTCGCAAATCGCATTCATTACGCGCCTCGCTGCACGCAAACAAAATGAACGGACCTGACAAATGAGAAATGGCGTTGACTTTCTGAATCTACCAGGTAGGCGGCCATTTCAGATGCCCAGAGCGCCTCACACTATGCTATAGTTTAATGGCGCTTGAATAACATTTTGCAATAATAGAGAGAGACAGAGAGAGAGAGACACAAAGGTAGTGCTGTGCGCTAGTTACGTCACAGTCTGTGACAACCGGAAAAACAGATGACACTTTGGTAACTGAACGATTGCCTTCCCCATAACATATTCCATTACTAACTACTTAGATATTTAAAACAGATGAAAACAGCAGATAGAATGGCTTACTGTCCCTAAGATGTCATATTCAAACAAAAACTGGAATATCTGAAATCCTATCTGCCCAAAAATTGGTGCTAACTGACAAGTAAGTAGTCTATGAAAACTAAATCTAATGGATGTCTTTTTTGGCAGAAATTGTGTTTTAGTCTAGAATTCTCTGACTTGTTCGTGAAGTTCAAGACCTTTTTCCAAAAAAATGTTATCTTGCAGATTAGAGTTTTCCCCACAGCTAAATCCATTGTCAAAACAAGATATACAAGTATACAAGCTAAGATTTTTGAAATTTGCTTTTCGTAAGCACTTCATAAGAGGTCTACTTAGCACACAGCCTGAAAGGCACTTAAGTTTTAAATTTTTTAGAGGAACAGTTTGGTTTCTTCTATCTAATCTCTTCTTCTTTTATTTAATCTCAATAAACACTCACTCCCCACTCTCTCGCAATATCAGGGAAATATGATATAGAACATTATATGTCATAAAAGCACAACCAAATTCTACTGTCACTGTTCCAATAATTAGAACTTTCGGAAATTGAAAGCAGACCACGAAATAGTGCGGAAAATTCTGCGCTGCAACGCAATGTCATTCAACTGTTGTTACAATAACAAATACACTGAGAAGAATAGCAAACGGGAGGGAGAGGGAGACAGAAGGAGGGCCATGCGGCGTATGTGTAATTTTTTCATTGCTGTGCCAATTGAAACGTTTTAAACGATGGAATTGGTGAACATTTTTATCATTTTTTTTCTCATGATTTCGGGCACGCGCATGACAAGCACGCAAGCTGTTCAAATTCATTGGAATTTGTTTTCAAAATTATTGTTTCATCTTATGTGCTATATAAATATAAATAATTCGCAGAATTTCGGCACTCTTTCAGAAACAAATGATCTTAAATATAAATATGCAATTCGTTTTGATATTATATGTACATTGAAATTGTTCTTCCCTAAACATATTTTAAGCATATTTGTACACCCAGAGTAATTTAATTATGTTCTTTTTTTTAAAACTAGAAAACACACTTCCAATTTGAAACAACTTCTGAAACTAATTTCATATATTGAGCCAGTTTTTCTTAAATATAAAATACCCACAGAAATTATCATTTTTTCAATTTAAAGGCGAGCTTTAATGCGAAATCTTTTGCTGAATATAAAGAAAAAATTTCTTAATCAAAAAACTAACAGCGCTGGATTGATCTATCATTCATATTAATTATTATATATTAATTCACAGTTGGATTTCTATTGTGAGCTACTGTTAGTCCCCAGGCGACAGATACCACCAGCAGAGCTAGACATGAGAGGTAGCTGGTAATTAAATACTTATGTGTCAGACTTGATACCAAACTGACGTGAGGGGCGCAGACCCAGCACGCTAGGACCAGGGCCGCAAGGGCAACACTCAACACTCAGCAGACCCAAGGCAAACAAAGGCGGACCCATCAATCTGGGTGGAGATTGCTGACGGATGTAAAGAACGCCATTCTGATATAATAATAGCAAATGCAATTGCTGGCGGTACAAAGAACCAATGAGCTGTAAAACCGATTGTCCAATCTACTAGCAACAATATCTACAAGTCAGACCTCTGCTAGCTCCTTACTATTCCTCATAGGTAAAAGCATAAAAGACATAATGTAGAGCATACAGTCTTCCAATGGCAGCGATTTGCAGCAACTATCGCAAGCACGCGGTCACATCATGCAGGACTACCTCATATGTAGAGAAATTGTGAAGGGAACTGGCTAAACAAAAAGGAACTTGATCAGAGTAACCAACATGACAGAAGTGGAGCGCGCAGAGCGCAAATTGGGGCTCCTTCAAAATAATATCAAAGCTTTATTAATTAAAGATATATGGGGATATGGCTGGCGGAGGGAGCCTACCGTCGCAGTTAGGCTTGCACTCCCAAAATCCTCCCTAAAAAATATTCTGAATAATGGAGAAACTACCACATTCTGAAATAAACTCTAAAACGGAGCAAATAACAACTTTCTATTTATACCCCAAATATATAAAGTACCGGCACATTAATTAATACATTCATTGGATACAGAATGTTAAATTTCATTGAAATTTTGTGTGTAATTAAATATGTTAATAAACATGATAATACATGAAAAACTATATATCTTTATTTAAAAACAAATTAGATAAAGAAATTGTTTTTATGATAGTTTAATTTTAATTGCTATATTTATTAAACTGTTTTTTTCTTTTTGTTTTGGGTAACTAAATTAGATTTTAAAAACCACTAAATGTTTAAAAATTGTGTATTAATTTAAGTTTTAAATAAAAATGAGATATAAACAATTTACTGTTATACTTAAAATATATCCCCTAATGTTAGTGCTTGTTTACAAAATTAGCTAAATAAACAATTATTTGAATAGAAAATATTTTACACCACTCTTTACCTAATTTATATAACAATTCTGCATATCACTTATATGCTTAACAACTTTATTTATTTTGTACGTGCGTAATGCATAATTTTATAAATTAAATTTATATAACATTTCTGCATATTACTTATATGATTAATAACTTTATTTTTTACATGCGTAATGCATAGTTTTATAAATTCAATTTGATTTTATTATAAACGCACGGCACCGCACATCATTTTGAGTTATGCTGATTCGCTTTAATTAAGTTAAACGAGTCGCTGGTCAAGTCGCATCGAATGCAGCTCGACTTGAGTTCATTTTCCTTCAACGTTTGCATAACACGCACAATCAAAATAAAGCGAGTTCACACAACCGATATATAAGATATATATGTATGTATACAGATATATGCAATGCCTGTGCCACAGACAGTGTGTGTGTGAAATGTTTTATGGGGCTTTAGGCCAAAAATGCTTTTATTATTTTATGTATTTTTCTTCTTTTTTGTTGTTTTTTAATATTGATTTTCGTTCGGCGAGCTTTGTTTTTGTTACACACGCCAACAAATTAACACACGAGCACTAAAAATAATTCAGAACTTTTGCCCGAGCGTACGACTCTTGAGGTTGATGTTGAGATTGAGGCTGGCAAAAACGTTAAAATACTGAACATCGAACACTGAACAAAACAAAACACACACAATAACAATAACAACAACAACCGCAACAGCAACAGCAACAACAAAATAACAATTGCAGAGAAGGCGAGAGCACGCTGTGGAATTTCGCGTCTGTTTTATGCAACTGCGATGGCCAAAAACGAAATTGGCATGGCCAAAAACTGCAAAAGGAAACGGCAGCACAGATACAAAAACCACAACAACAATAAAGAATGCAGCACCAAAATAAACCGACGAAGCAAACGCGAATGCAGTCAATGGAGCCAAAAGGCGAGCGCACGACTAATTGGTAAGCTGAACAGAAGAGCGGAACTAGTGAGAGCGAGAGTGCGAATGAGAGCGCCGCGTGCCATACTTGGGGTTCATTTACATTTGAGCAAAGGAGGAGGCACGGAATGCCCCACTGAAAATGAAAACAAAACAGCATGCAATGCAACTAAAAGAAGAGCGCGAGAGCGCCAGCGACACAGAGACTGAGCCAGTGAGCGCATACACAAGCATGAGTCCATCATGTGCAGTATGCGCTTTGCCGGAGAGCACATTTTGAGTGAGCATTATATATTTAATTCATAAAAGCAAGCAACGAAAAACAAACCGCACACAGACCAGTGCATGTTGCCAAGAGGATGAGGCGCATGAGATAGACAAAGAGATGGAGAGCAGAGTCACAATTTTACGGTTTAGGCTAAAGCGACATTTTATATGCTCTGCTTATGCTGCTGCTGCATCATCTGTATTACTTAGCTGCCCCAAATAGACTGAAACTGCACATTGCGTATACGCACTGAGAATAAGTCGTAAAATGGTGAACTTTGTAGCTTGCCGGCGCCACGAAGTATGCTACAAACAGCAAAGTCAACTAGAACAACTACTTATAATAAGTAGCTACAACTAGCGATGGGAATTTGAATCAACTGCTGCAACCATTGATACTTTTAAGCTTACTATAATAGAGACAGGACTTATCTTTAATTTTAACTTTAACTTTAATTTTACACAAATTCTTTATCTGTTTGTCTTCAAATCCCAATATTGAAAGAATTTCTGGGAAGGCGAAATGAATTCGCGATTTCTGGGTGAAAAAGTAAAATTAAATGATTAATATCGTTCCTACAATTAACGGCATTGCTTTTGAAAATAACCAATTAAATAATCGAATTAAACAAAGCAGCTCAACAACAATTTACTTCGGCAGTCCAGTCCGATAGACATGGATTTCCTTGAATTATTTTCAATTCCGCCCAAATCCACTGTTCTCAGTATATTATTAAAATAGATTTTAGAAATATGTATGTAGTTGGTGAATAAGTTTAACTCGTACATGAAACTAGCTCTTTTACAATCAATAATAACATTTTGGATAAAACGCAAAATGTAAATATTTATGGAAATGGGAGGAGCAAAATGGTATTTCTTGTTACTTTATCTTACTTTTAGCTATTAAGCATGGCGTTTTTTCTGGACAAATTGTGAATGCCATATTTTTATTTCTTGACTGATTACTTGTTCTATTTTCCTAAGAGAAATTCGTCCAATTAGCGCACGATTTAGGCTCATCTGTAGCTGCCCCAAAAGCTACGCAGATGCGTCGTATGAGTAATATTTGTTTTTTTTCTTCGCATACTTGACAAGACGCCAAACACGTGAGCGTTACGTTTTGGCATATAATGCATCTGCGTGTGTGTGAGCGTGTGTTTGCATTTTTGTATGATTGACATATATTGTGGGCTGTCGTTTTGCTTATGATGCGAGCTTTCGAAATACCAGAGCTCTGGCCTATGACTCATCTTCTTATAACTGACCCTGGATACTTCAAGCATTGTATAGTATATTGGGCGAAAGGTCAAGTGGGATGATTGGCTCATTTCTAATTGCATAATGTTTTGCTTTTAATTTAAATTATGTGCTATGTGAGAACAAATTTCTTAACTATGAGCTTCACTTTTATTTCAGAGGCCGCCTTCAAGTCTACTCCCACTTATCAGCTACAAACCAATGACCGCCTCCGCAATCAGTTGCACAGCGCGGCTCTATAAAATAAACAAACTCACCGACTCACACAGGAAAATATAGCCATTTGTATGTGAAAGCGTTCCAATTAAAATTTATTACAATTAATCAGGCGAAGCGTGCAGAAAATGCACAAAGAGCGGCAGAATTTAAAATAAAATGCGAGGCCCACAGAGATAAGTGATTCATATTTATTCTGAAGACAGTTCAACATGCTTAGATACATATTGTTGAAACTAAATTATTTACACAGCAGCACAAAAAATAGATTATCCTGCATTTCATTAACAATTTGATTTCTCTAAGCTATACATTTTATTTTTGATTTTTATTAATACAAACTAATTACAATTATATATGTGCATATATATTAAAAGCATTTAAAAAAGGGAACCAATTTTATTACCCTCATTATCTCCCATAATTAAATTGGACTGCTCTATTATTTTCAAAATTACCAATCATAAAGACTATTATTCAAATTTAATTTATTTTGACTAATATTTTTAATTAATTTTGATTAATTATATTATTATTTCATTTGTTTACTATTTCTTTATGTTTAGTGTTTTTTTTATTAATTTCACTTATATATTATTTTACTTTTGTTTTATATATTTATTAGAATTTTGGAATTTTTAACTAATTTATTGGAATTTTTGTAATTTAATTAAATTTTTTCCCCCAATTTTGTTTATAATTCACAACCGGTTCGCACCGGTTATTGGGTGATTGTCTTCATTTTTTCGTAGCTAATTATGCATCTGACCATTGCTATCGGTACAGGCAGAAGTAATCCGACAAGCCCATCGGTTGCCTCAGCTTCTGGGTTAGCAGCAAAGCCAAGCTGCTAATCCCCCAATCCTAGAGACCGGAGCCGCCAACTTCCGGATGGGACGAAATCCCTTAAATTAAATGGTCATCGAACTGACCATTGCTATCATGCGGAGGTAATTCGAAAAGCCCATCGGTTGCCTCAGCTTCCGAGTTAGCAGCAAAGCCAAGCTGCTAATCCCCCAATCCTAGAGACCGGAGCTCGCCAACTTCCGGATGGGACGAAATCCCTTAAATTAAATGGTCATCGAACTGACCATTGCTATCATGCGGAGGTAATCCGAAAAGCCCATCGGTTGCCTCAGCTTCTGGGTTAGCAGCAAAGCCCAGCTGCTAATCCCCCAATCCTAGAGACCGGAGCTCGCCAACTTCCGGATGGGAGGAAATCCCTAAAAGACAGCGATCGAAGGAAGAAAAGTCCACAGCCGCTACATCGATCCTACGCCTAGGAGACGACTGATAACATTCTCATGGAGGGTATGATACGTCGACGCAAATGGACGTGGGTCAAAAATTGAGTTAAAGGATCGCTCAGATGCAAAAAGTCAAAGCCTAGGAATCAATCATGTTAATCATTGATTCTTTTTGAAGCTCTAGTTCGGGAGTTCCATTTCCAGAGAAACAACATGTTCGGTCTTTTATTTATTTTTTAATTTGTGTTGAATCTCGGCAATCACCGCAAAAGAATCTTATGTGTTAACACCTCTCATATACTGAATATTATTTTTTCTATTTACTATACAATTTCATAAACCAATTTTAAAAATCAACCCCCTTTTATCAGTAAAGTCAGCCCTAAGTTGAAGGCCACTTTGTTAACCCATCAACGTACAAGAATGTACACGTTTTTCTCAATTGTGAAATATTTAGAAAAGTCACACAAACTGTACATACGCCTTAGCTACAAACTTTTGGGCGAACATCCAAACATGTGACCAGAGGAGGCAGCAACCAAACGGTCGGCTGTCAATGGATGGATGACATCATTGGTGTGGGCAAGACAGTAGGATTTGTGGGTGGGTGGTGGAACTACACCATGACAATGTAAATGTGGAGCACAGTATAGAAAAGAAAACAGAGCCGAACGAAACGAAACGAAATAGACAGACAGGCAGACATTTGCCAGCACAAAGCAAAATTTGAAAAAAATGTTTATAAATAAGTAGCTAATAGAACTTGGCGATGGGGAGGTGCAAAGCAGATGCTATATTTTGGTTAGCCACAATTTTTCTTTTCGGCAAATGTCAAATGCGTTTATTGGCCTCAGGTGAAGCATGACAGGGAACCAAAGCGAATGAGAAACGATTCATCAACATTATTCCTTTTGCAGCGACTTGTTGAGCACAAAAGGAAACGTTGAGAAAGTGAGGAACGAATATGCAAATATTGTATTTGGGTTATGCAATGACCATAGAGCTAAGCAATGGTAAATTATGCATATTTTTTGACAAAAAAAAACTTGAATTTTTCATTAATCACTTCCCATAGTACATGATTTGTATCTGTGTGACTATAACTTTTTCTTAAAATTGAATTTGCCAATTTAACGAAAGGATGTCGAACCCATTCAATAGGCTTGTACCACTATTCTGAAGACATGCAGACCAAGGACTAAAGCACCCGTTCGACATGCTTCTAGCTCGTGCAAAACCAACTCATTTATCAATGCATATTATTTTAAATTTCTGTTTGCTTTGTGACGCACTTTGAAATATGTTATTAAATGAACAATATGTGAGAAATCTATATTTTATTACAGTAAAAAAAGAATTTACTGTCATTGAAAATGAGGAATATATATTAATTTATACCATTACTAAAGTTTTGAGTATGTGTTCATAGCTGTTAGCTCAGTGTATTTTGTGTTTATTAAGTCATCACTGATAAGCTTTGCTGCCTTGCAGCGAAATTCCATTAATTGCCGAATGATGCTCTTTAAGTATCACGCGATTCTACTTGTATACGACGTAGCAGGGCGTACTATATTTTTATTGCACCGCAGTAAAACAAGAAATTTATGCCCGTATTAATTCTTTTTTCTCAAGTTGTTATTGAAATCAGTGTTTGACGTAGACAGCAGAATCAATTGACCGATTTGGCAGAGCAAAATTTTATTATCAGCCAAATATAAACATACCCACCCATATAGTACAAAAGTACACTTATGTATATATATTTTAGTTTGGATTTGTGTATCGGACCTGCGTATTATTTATTGTTTTGCGTGGAGCTCTTTGTGTATTTTATTATTGCCGCCACTATTGATAGCAACAGCTTATTAACATATCACACATTAATATAAATACAAGTATATACACAAATATGTGTACATACATAGTATGTTTCATCGATGGGCTTTTCACTATCTTTTAGTATGTCGGTCGTTTGTCTATCATTCGGGTCGCAATGCACAAATGTGTGAAATAATAAATCAGAAGTGTTTTGTTTTTGTTTTTTCGGTTGATAAGCATGTGCAAAAACAATAAAAATAACGAAATAATATATATATTGTTTTTAAACTTTACATAATAGACGACAGAAGAGCATTTCACCGGCTTCTGTTGCTTGAGAAATTTTCAGGCAACGGAACAAGCCAGAAAAAGTTTACGTCACTTAGAAAAAGCACAACAACAACCGGCAAAATATTAACGGTATATAAAAACAACCACCATCCATGTCCAGGTTACAAACATAACGGCAACGAGTGTAACAAAGCGAGAGCGCAGGTTTTAGTGTGTGTGTGTGCGTCTGTGTTGTGTTGTTGGGGGTGGCAAAGGCATTGAGGCCTTGAACACCATGTGTTCACGTCTTAAAGCAATGCAAAAAAACGAGATTTGCACACAATTTCCACCTGGTCCTGGGCCTATATTTATATAAATGTATGTACATACGTACATATATTACACTTATTCATGGCATCTCTCATTCACTTTCGTTTCGTTTAGTTATTTGGTTCGTCTAAAAATAAGCCATCACTCAGTCAACACACACACATACATACGCACTCCTATTGCAATACACACAAACAAACAGCTGGCGAAAATTGTCGCCCCACACAACAGCAACAACAACAAATGAGCTGACACTCACCCAAGAAGAAAATATTTGTTTTATATAAATGAGCAGCCAAATGAGTTCTGCTTCTCTTTTTTAACACTTTCAACACATTTCCACTTCATTAAATTTCTAATTTAACTAATTTCACTGATGGGTCAAGCTTTATTGCAATTTTTGTTGCCTGCTTTTGATTGCTTTTCTGCCCGTGCATGTGTGTGTTTGTGTGTTAAAAACGCGGTAGCCGATTTACCGAGTGTCCTTTATGTGATTGCACAGTTGCGGACAAATTTACATTTTCTATTTCGATATTCTCAATATACTCGCTGGTATTTGCATACCATGAATAAATATACGAACAACACATGCATTTAAGTAACGAAAATAAACTGGTGAAATGCACGCGCGGACCGTTGTTAACGAGAAAGCCAGCGAAGTGACTTAGGACGATAGACTGAGCTATCGATATCCGACACGTAGGGCTACCACTCTACGCTAGCATCGATACTGAGTATTCATTTTAGCGGTTATCCAGCGCTCTTATAAAAGTCAATTAAAATTTTTAAATTAAATATTTAATTAGTTGTCAGATCTAGTGGAGTGTTCGATTGTTAATACAATATTGACGTTTTGTACATAATGCAATTCGGAGATAGGTCTACTATTCTTCTACAGATAATGTTATATATATGTATGTATGTATGTATTTACATGCAGCTAAACACAAGACGAATTATACTAAAAAAAACTCTAATAAATTCTATGAAATCAGTTTCTTTTGTTCCTCATTATTGCCCTTCAGTTTGACATCGCTTGGTGATTTCTTAGCCGGAACTTGCTTTTTTCCATACAGCATGTCGGCGAAGAGCGCCGCAAATACCAAAACAGCACCGAACCATTGCCGAGCAATAAGTCTGTTACCAAACATCAACACAGAACATAGAACCGTAAAGAACTTGCGCGTAGTAGTAACCACAGAGCAGGCCAGTGGCCCAAAACTAGCAACCATCAGGAAGATAAATAGTTGGCCCATAGCGCCACATAAAGCAATCAAAGCGATGTGCGTCCATAGCTCTGGATGGCGAGTCGCAAAATATATAAAATCCTTGCCCTCACCTGCAACAAGCACGAATCAACAAATATTTGTATATACATACAGGTTATTAGCTTACCAGTCAGTATCATCGCACCACCCAACATTAGAGTGCTCCAAAAGTTCATGGCCAACATCATTTGTTGGCCTGATGGGGCAGAGGCTGCTCGCATGCGTTCCTGAATAGCAGCACACAAGCCATCCATCGACAAGCTTAGGAAGAGTAGCAGCTCACCCAGCCCAGTTGTTTCGGCTGGCAAATTCGAAACTTTACTCTCCTTGTACATGAATAAAATGACGCCAACAACTATGGTCAGCACACAGGCATATCTTGTCCAGCTATAAGACTTGCGACCAATCAACACGCCCAGTATCATCACGGGTATGGGCTTGGCAGACTTGCCCACAACTTGCGTTGGATATGGAACCCAACGCAGCGCCATGTTTGAAGATACCATGGCTAGCAAGTAGGTGAGGGCGCTCGCTGCATAGTAGCCAGTGTGCGTGGTGTCCTCTTTCTGCGGCTTCACCACCAGCATACCTTTTCCGGGCAATGAAAGTGTGGGCGTTTAACAATTGCGTCGCATGGTATGTGAAACTAATCGCAGCTCTTACCTTTAGCAAACACAAAATTACAAAAGCATTGCACCCAGACTAGCGCCAAGGCGTAGGTGTATCGCTCTCCAATACTCCCATCCGGCTGCACCTGATCGCCATACCGCCCTCGTGTTATATTCTCCTGCACAATTCCATAAAGAAAATAACAGAAGAAGATGCCAGCTGCGTATATAACAAAACGACTGTTCTCTGGTATGTTCATGATGTGTCTCATTTATGCATGCGACTGTAAATTGGCAATCAACTTTCACGCTTATTATACTAAATTTAAAATTGTTTATTTCATTTTACACGGCTATTATTGTAGTACCACGTATTTGTCTTCGCGCAGCTGTCAGTGTTGGTAAAGTTACACGTGGCATTACACAGCACTAACGCAACAGCCGTCACTTGGTAGCGTTGCCAGATCGCAGACAACGCGCCGTCATTTGAAAAGCGACAAGTGTTTGGAACAATTTATGTTTATTCAGAAATTGAATTTCATTTATTTGGTTTAAAAATATATATATATATATATGTATATAGGTATGTATGAATGTAAAATATATGAACTATTTATAAATTTGCTCTTTTTTGTTTTTGTTATAATGCACTTAAAGTTTCACGAATTAAACCCGTAAAATAGTTTATCATTTAAATTGGTTTGTTTTTTCCTTCACTTAAGCTAAGCAAAATTAGTTTGTAGTTGGCTTAAAAGTATGTAATCGTTAAATTAAACAACAACAAACAAGCATCAATTAAAATATTTAGCAACAGTTTGCAGTAAACTATAAATTTTGGAGTGCGACTAGAACTACAGTAAAGAATGAGCTACTGGGTCGGAAAAATAACAACTAAAACAAATTAAAACAAATTATTATCAAAAGCAGGTAGAAGGTATGGGTATATATACACAAAGATATATAAACATAGTTTGTCGAGAAAACACTGCTTTTGGGTTCACGCTCACGTTTCAACCGGCATGGGAGGCAGCCAGGTATAAAATAGAATATAAGCCGCACTGGACACGACAGCCGATGCGTCCAGCGCTGTTACGGTCTGATCATCAAATTTGAACCAGCGCCCATAGTTAGCGCTCTTGCAGAATGCCGTATAATGCCCGCTTTCCATGGAACCGTAGTGATTGGAAACGCCGTACAGGTTGTACGTTTTGGGCGTAATTGAACGAGATTCGGCACGTGCTATATAAGGCGTCATATCCATATTTTCAAGCGGAAAACGCAAGTAGTTTTGTTTCTTGATATAGGCGCCAGTGTCCGCAGGATCCGCATAGAAACTAGATAATTTAAATGCTTATTACATAATTTCAAATCAAATATAATAATGCTTACCGCTTCAAGTGGACAACCAACACTGGGGGCAGTTTTGAGATGTCCAGTTTCTTGATAGCGTCCCGTTTCGTCTTACAGCCAGGACAATTCCAGCCATGGATGCGTTCTCCACTAAAATACATATCCATGCATTGCTTCAGATAGCAGACATTGGCATTTGGGGGCAATTCCAAACTGAGATTCGAAAAACATTCATAGGTAGCTGACTCCTTGTTGCAGGCCACACACTTAACGGTGCTCTTCATTTGGCCATAGAATAAATGCAGTATGACACTCTCCTTATACTTTGTGAAATCCATCCAAGCCTTCTCCGCGGCACTAATCGTCTCTTGCGTTCGCGGCTGGACGAGCAAAGTCTGCAGATCCGAATGCAGCCAATCCATGAGGATGGTGAGAAACTCGTGCGAGTCCTGCTGATCGACGCCGCGAAAGATTTTCTGATACTGGCCCACAACATACTGAAAAAGAAGACATATGAAATGAATTAGTTGTAGGCATAACTAGAGGGCTGTTCCTATTCATTCACAATCACAAATTTTGTGGAAATCTGATTGATTTTGATAAATTTGTTTCCGCATTCCTTTTCGTTACTCACCCGCAAATCTTTGCTGGCCACGCTCTTGTAATTGCCGTTCCACAGCTCCTTTATGAGTGCGGCAACCTCTTCGATTACCTGGCCATTGGTTTTGTTGCTGCGACTTATAAAGTTCTTGTACCGATCGGTTATGCAGTATTCTGTCAACTGGGGCGTATTGCTCAGGCACTGAAGAATGCTGTTCATATAACAGGTATTGCCCAGATTTTTCAGACCTGTTAATCCTCGTCCCTTTAAGACAGATGGATTCATTTAATTTCGTTTGATTTATTTGTGCGACAATTTCGTTAAATGAAAAACATATAATATTATATATAATAAAGCATATTAAGGACTCTGTTCCTGTTTTAGATTTCGATTAAATTGGTCTGGGAAACACAAATAAATTTTTTGTAGAAAAAGTTAATATAATTAAGGGAACATCAAACACTAAACACCATCAAGAAACTTTTAATTTTGACAGGTATTTCTAAGCGGAAATAGGTTTGAACCTCTAGCTAGTTTTTTTAGTTACTAAAAAATGATCGAATTACTCGATTTGTAAAGTTATGTCCTTGCTTGATTGGAATGAATTGTAAGTAGTTCCCAATTTTCTCACGTTAAAAAAGGGGGTTATCGTCGAAATTGTAATCGTTTTACTTTTGACAAGTAATCGAAATTGTTTCTGATTTATTGGAGTCTCATTTGATGGATCGAAGGAAAACATAATAGATTTAAATATGACAAATTAATATTAAAGATATGTATATTCTCTCGTTCGAAAATTGAAACAAACGATTTCGCCGCACAGCCAGCTTTGCAAGTAATTTTGTAAAAACTGAAAATTTAGCCAAATTGACAAATTTAAAAGAATTAAACTAAAGCAGGCCTCAAAGCCAACTATTTAAGCACTCTTTTGTCTCTTACGCGTCTGAGCGGGAAAATTGAGCTATAAATACTGTAGGTAGGCGGTCCCGTGGGCAACTGAAGTTTTACGCCCGACACACAAATCATCCTTTGAAATTGTCTCTTGATCGGCACGCGAGAACTTTAAGAACTTTGACTATTGTACGTTGCTTCAGTTTGTACGTCTTGAACATGCTTTGAGTTGAGGCGAAAATTGGCGACTGAATCGAACAAAATGCGCACGACAATGTGAAAGAGGAAACATGTGAACCATTACACGTGACCATGAGCCATAGCTATGCTTGGGCTATTGATTGGGACACCGTCTGAGGCCAGACTATTAATAGCAACCGGTGGTTGCAACGCCTCCCCCAAAACGCATATGAATCAGCCAAACAACAATGCAAAACTAACACAAGAAAGCTTAATTGTCTAGTGATTGGCTTTTAAATCGACTTCTCACCCACCTCTGCATTGGACTGTTGTGGACAGTGGGTGGTGCATTGGTGTATAATACGAACTTGGTACGCTTAGCAATCTAGTAGAATCTATGCAACAAGTAAAGGGGAAAAAGACGAGGAATAAATCCAAATCCATGCTTTCTTAATAATCGTTTGAAGAGTTAAAGATTCCAAATAACACATCATACTGGGATAATCAAATCAATCTTTCACACAATATTAAAAAAAAAAATACCTCAAACCCTCCAGGCTCAACCATCATTATCATCACATAAAAGTTAACAAATTTCCATTAATTTCTAGCTGATGCGTCTCCTTTCAAATTTTATGTGAACTGAGATGTTAGTTATAGGGCTCGTTGAGCCTACTGGCACTCACCACATTCTGTCCGATAACGGGTGAGAAATCACGCTTTCTATCCGCTGGCTGGCTGCGCACAATGTTGTTAATATGTTGCTGTGGCTTCGTGGCCCGATCGTAGGTTGGAATGAATGGCAAAGTATTGTTCTCGACGATGGTCGGTGCTGGATCGGAATCCTCTTGTAATCGTCTATTGTCGTCATAAGGAATGTGTAGCTGTGACGTGAAATTATTGGATAATGATTGAATTGGTTCCTTCGGCTGTGTGCCCTGCATGGACAGGGCATCTGGGGGCGTTGGCGGTGTGGGTGGTCTTGGCTCCTTGTAGCTGCGCTTTGCCTCACGCGCGATAGCCAAGAGACGTTCGCGTTCCAGACGCTCGCGTTCATGTTGTGCATCCAGCAGTTGACGTTCCTGGATTTTGGTCTCAATATTTCGGGTTGCCTCCGCATCCTTAGGCGAGAGTTGGGGTGCTTGCTGCTGCTGTTGGTGTTGTTCCTTGTAACGATTCAGCTCATCACGCAGGCGTATGTTCTCGATTTTCTGAAAGATTTAAATTAAGGGAACCTTTTTAAAGAGGTGTACATTTGCAATGAGAGGCGGTAGACCTTTATTTCAGTTCTTCCATATCGAAAGTTTGTCGTGCTAATGGCGCCCATGCCACAACTTTCCCAAGGATCCCAAAACCAGACAATAACATTTTCTGCAATTCTATCATGCAGATAATTCAATTTTCTCGCTGTGCACAAGAGAGTTTCATCCATTTTCTTCAAAACTGTCAGCCAATTATAATATTCTATTTTAATTTTGTCTCAATTTTTTTTTTGGCAGAAAATTCAAAAGCATCTTTGTCGCTAACCGAAAATTTCTTACTTATACTAAAGGGTTTAATTAATTAAAAATGTATATACTTACATAATCCTCCGCGGTGCTTTCGAGCTGCAGTATATTATAAAGCAGCTCCTGCTCGGAACTGGTCAGTGTAGCGCCCTCGTCACGCAATCGTTTCAATTCGAATAGATTTTGCCACTTCTTTGAGGCATCATCCAGGAGCACATCGTTCTGTTCTGCCTTTTGTAGGAGTTCTTGTTGTTCGCGCATTATCTCGGAAATTGGTTTGCTTCGCTCGTCATATGTACGCATAGCTGCCTGTTTGCTGGCACGATCCACATTGGGTCGCTGTTTCCCCAAGGTCCCCGTTCCCATACCATTTTCCGCTGGCATCGAAAAATGTCGGGCTTTAATATCCTCTTTCATGGTTATGTCTGATATGGAGGGATACTCGATGTCGTCGAGGCCATCGATATCGTTATTATTTTGCTGTGGTGCCTGCACACTGGGATTTGTGCAGTGCGTGGGATACATCATGACGAAGTATTCATAGCCGCCTTCGAGGATTTGTATGGGCGCGCGATAAGTCACATCGGGATCCCACTGCAGACAGGGAACATTAAGCATTAAAATTTTCCAGTAATTTCAGTAATTTATAATCATACGCACATTCTTTAATATGTCCAACAGTATTGCAATGGCGGTATTGGACGCTGGCTGCGCATCCTTTGTATTCCAGTCCATTAACACCACAGATTCTTTCACTGAACGCGATGCCCACGACGCCTTCGCACTGCTGCTCAGCCTGGCCTGCAATCTTCCCGCCGACATTCTAAAATAAAGTAACGGAAATCGTTTGAGAAAATGTACAACTTCTTCGTGTTTTCTTGTGGTGTTTACCCCGGCGTTATCAGCTCTTCGGGCACATTAAATGCACAATAGTAGGTCAAGTGGGAGTTCTCATAATCGGCGCTAGCGCGACAGTCCATAATTAACACAGATTTCTGTTGCATACGCTGGAACAGTGCCTCGCAACTAATTACTCCCGATGGCGCATATTCAACGGCCTGCGCCTGCATTGGCGTCGTTAGCATCGTTTGCGAACGCACTGTGATGTTCTGCGATAAACGGCCATTCGACTCGGTCGTCGCTTTCAAAGCATTTAACCCATTTAGCTCATAGCGTCTGCTCAGCGAATCACTCAACACCTCTAGTGTGTCCATTATGCGACGATTTGAATCGGTGTCGCCCAAAACTTGTCGCACCGTCTGTTTATGCTGTGCATAATCAGCTTTTTTACGTATGCACGACAACATATTAAAGTATTTCATGTACGCGATGTAAGCCAACTCTTCGTCTCCATCGAGGCGGTATTCCTCAGCAGCCAGGTACAGCTTACGTGCGGTGTTTAGTAAGCTGAAAACAAGAAAAAATTATAATTAGAATTATGATGAATTGTTGAAATCAGCACAAATTTTATGGAGACAAATGCGAGCAGAACGGGCGGGCGGGGCAGGCGGACAGGTATCAACTTACATTTTCATACTCTTGCTGCGCACATCTGGAATGATCGTCAGCTTCTCTAGGTCCTCGAGTTTAGCGCCCATATGCAAATGCTTTAATTGTGTCATGACCAGTCCGAAATGAGGAGCTTGTAATTACGTTAAGGTATTATTTTTGATACTTTGTAGGATTATGCGGGGTTGTGCTGTTGTTGTTGTTGCAGGTGCTGCGTTGACGTTGCAAGCGTATTTGGCTAGCATCCAGAAGCGCGATTGGGCCAGTAAACGAAAATGTATTACTTTAGCGCACAGTTATCACATTAACTCGAGCAAAATGAGAATCATCTCATGTGCAATACGCCTCAATTCAGTGTAAAAACCACCCAATTCGAGCGAGCAGCTTACAATAGGGATGGGCAATAGCTCACCGATTTCCAGCCATTATCGATAACCCGCGCAGTCTGGCACCTTCATGCAACCATCTGTTGACTGCAACAATAGCGGTATTCCTGCAATTGATTTATAACTAAAATGTAAATAGGTTGAAAATAAAATTTCATTTGATGCATCTTCTTGCGTGAAACAAATAGTTTTCAAATCTTAAAATAAAATCGTAGGTTCTATCCCTCAGTTAGAAAAACATGCTTTTTAGACGGCCTTACATCAGATACTGGGCATTTTACCCGAAAATCTGATTAAAAGTGGATGTCTTCAAAAGATATACAACTTTTAAAAGTATATAAAGAGGCTTCAGTTGAGTCACGAGCCATATTTTGTTACGAATAGTTAAAATCATGCGTGTGTGTTCTTTCAAATTTTCATGCCAATGCCCATCTCTAACTTCAACAACAAACAACAAATTATTGAATGTGTAAAAAAATGGGCAGATCTTCAAAGGATAAACGCGATATTTACTATAGACTAGCCAAGGAAGAAGGCTGGCGGGCTCGCAGTGCTTTTAAACTGCTGCATGCAGAGGAAACCTTTGGAATACTTAAAGGTAAGGCGAACTCACAACTAAACATTTAATTTATACGAACAACATTGTAGGCGTTACACGTGCTGTGGATCTGTGTGCTGCGCCCGGCGGCTGGTCGCAAGTCCTATCGAAGTACCTCTACGAGCCCCGAAGTGCTGAGGATCGTAAGCAGGTTAAGATCATTGCAGTGGACCTGCAGGGTATGGCGCCCATAGAAGGCGTCACACAGCTACGTGCTGATATTACAAAGGAGGAGACGGCGAAGGCAATTATTGAGTATATTGGCGGGCAAAAGGCACAACTTCTGGTTAGCGATGGCGCCCCAGATACTACTGGCAATCACGATTTGGATGAATACATGCAGGGCCAGTTGTTGCTCTCCGCGCTAAGCATTGCGACTTATGTACTGGAGGAAAACGGCTCCTTTGTGTCGAAAATATTTCGTGCCGGCAACACAGGCTATATTTTTAAGCAGATGCAGCGATTCTTCAAGGATGTGTGCGTTTTCAAACCAGGCGCCTCCCGCAATTCCAGCATTGAAGCATTTGTTGTGGGACGACAGTTCTGCCTCCCCTCCAACTATGTGCCTTGTAATTTGATAACTGCCTGGATCGATGAAGATCCTCAAACTTGGATGGTGCAAAAATGTGGTAAAGTAGCTAAACCCAAGTTACGTGTGCCATTTGTAGCCTACAAGGATGTGCTCGATGCGGATCGCAGCTACGAACTAGTATGTATTTTTTAATATCCATTTACTTTTACTTTTAAACCCAAATCTTTTAAAGGATGAGAATTATCGGTATAATGAGGTGGTGCAAAAGCCTTTAACTGCCGCTTATCAAGATGTATTGCAGAAAACAAAGAATGTGTCCATTAGATACAAGCCCATTGTTATACACCACACTGAACCGCTGGAAAGTTGACAGAGCAGCGCAGACTCTGCTACATTGAAGACTGAGATTCAACAGCTATGGATGAAAAGCCTCTAATCATTAATATTCCAATTTATTACAAATAACACAACTATATACAATTCAAAGCTATCATACGTGCTGCATGACAGTCTTCTCCGCTGGCTTCACGCCATATTTATACACTTTGTTCAAGCTCTCTGGGAAATCAGGCAGTAGATTATTAAAGTTCTCCACATGATGAGAGTGCTGTTCCGTCCAAATGCCATCGCCAGTAAAATGAAACTCTGATTCGATTAAATAGAGTATGAGCGTCAAAATCTGTGAGTTACTGAGCGCATTTACGTCGGAAACATTCGGCAGCTGCAGTTCCTCGAAATAGTCTGACGATTGCAGCAAAAAAAGCTTCTCCTCAATACGTTTACTGTGGTGAAGGAAGAGTATCAATATGCAGAGTGCTAGACTATAGTTTTTAACTTACATGGGATATACGAGCAGATGGATGTTATGGAAAATGTCGTCTATCGAAAATTTCTTGCTTAGCAAATATTCCAGACATTGTTTCACCTGCAATAAAGGTATGTGACACCAATTTGGATGACGCGAGAGCAGATCCCGCAGCAGCTGCTGATCCTTGAACATAAGATTGCTCAAATAGAAAATAATGTCGCGACCTTTCGTGCGATCAGAGCCATCGCGAGCAAACCTTTTAATGATACAAAAACAAAATAAATTCCTTCTTTAAACTAAGATTAAAGTTGATACCAACTTGGCAAACGCTTCAGAGCCGCAGGAGAGAATATGCAGAGAGGCACAGCGGACCTTTAGCTGATTTAGATAGTCTAGACGCAGGCGCGCCTTATTCTGATAGTGTACGAGACGCAGGATACGCGGATTCGTGCCCAGCACTTGGAACTCTTCGATCTCGTTTAAATCTCGCAGGCGCTCCAACACGGTATCGGGTCCTAGAGTAAGCACCTCCAAGCAGCGCATGATAGCATTCTCTCTGATGCCAAAGGCGCGAACATGTTCCAATGTCTGCTTGAGGCTGTCACAACTGGACATTAGGATTTTGGGTCGACGAAAACCTATTTGCTTTATATCCATGTCATCTATTGTGGGTATCTCCTGCAGTATGCGACGTACATTATCCGCATCGGCATGCAGCAGAAAGATATTTTTGCGCAGACGTTCGTCAGGAAAATTAAGCTCCTTGGTCAACAGCTCAATTGTATCCTGAACAGATTGAAAACTTTTGTGGCGTACACGTCCATAGACGCGCCACATCTTCGCCAGATCCTCGTCACTCATTTGCAGACGCCGGCTCAGGTATTCATTGAGCAGTGTCTGCCTCAGAGTCTTTAGTGGGATGATCTCATCAACAGATTCATGCAAATGCTTGGGCAACTCCACATCTGTAAAGGATGCAGCCAATTTTCGAGACACATTCAGATCGTATGGTATGTAGCGATATGATTTTAGTATGTTAATAGGCCTGTTTATCACCGTCACGTATTTAAACAATGTGGGAATGGAAATTTCCTGCAGCCCACATTCAAGCAGCACACTGTGACGGTTGGATAGCGTCGATGCATTATAATACATAATCATTGGCTTTGTTACGATGTCATCGACACTGTAATTCAACGATTTTAAAGCATTGAAGGCGTTCTGCAGATCCTTCCTTTTCACAGTTCTTAATTCGGGATGCTTTTCCAAAGCTGCTGCCCAGACACGGTAATTACTGCCTGAAAAAACTGACAGTATTAGTGAATTACGTTTACAATATAGAAGAATTTTTGGCTACCTAAGGTACGTGTAAGGTAACCAGGATTTAAAGACTCATCCACAGGCAACTCCGATTCTTTGGTCGGCGCTTTGGGGGGCTTGACATTTTCCCGTTTCTTGGTCGGCTTCTTTGTTGCAGCCAATCCACGGGTTATATCCCCAAGACTGCGTACCAGCAAAATAGCCTGGCTGTGACTTTTACGCAGCATTATTATACCATTCTCAACAACTCTTTTTTTATATACAATATAAGTGCACCGTAAACTGTTGCATAGGCGTTATGGAGCTGCCAACCCGATTTAAATATTTATCTTGCTCGGAACACCTAATGTAGCGAGAAGGTGGCAACGCCTGAGCGACGCTACACGTGCAGAAAGTATTTCTGCAGAAATTTTTAATTTTCAACCATTTTACCTGAATTATCGCCTAAACATGTCGCTTTTACGCATCAGGTAAGTACCTAACGATTGATTAGTTAAGATTATAAACAAGGAACTACCGTTGTTCTGTAGAAAACCAAAAACTCGCAAGGGTAAAAAAGTGCTGTTGGCTCGGGAGCCTCAACTTGTGGAGCCGGCACGTACTATGGTCTTTCTGGACGGACGTAAATGTGGAGGCAATGTGAAGCAATGCATGAAAGATTTACAGCAGCTAAAGAAGCCATTGGTTAAGGTGCTAAACCGCAAAAACGATATAACGCCCTTCGATGATCCTTCCTCTTTGGAATTGTAAGTAAACAATGTTCGTGCATTTAGATCAGGATCTGGACTCACTCTTATCTTTGTTCACAGCTTGGCAATGAAAAACGATGCTGCGCAGTTTGCCTTTGGGTCTACATCTAAGAAGCGGCCGGATAATATTGTGCTTGGTCGCATATTTGAGAACGAAATCCTCGACATGTTCGAGTTGGGCATTAAACGTTACCTGTCTATTTCAGACTTTAAAAACGAGAAGATCGGCACCTGCGTGAAACCCTGCCTTGTATTCAATGGTCCCAAATGGGCGCAAACGGAGGAACTGCGTCGCTTGCGAAATTTGTTTATAGACACATTCCACCGAGAAAAAGTCGAATCTATACGCTTGCAAGGCATTGAGCATGTCCTTAGTTTCACTGTCACCGATGACATGAATATTTTGATGCGTTCTTATCAAATATTACTAAAAAAGTCGGGCCAGAAGACACCGCGCATTGAGTTGGAGGAAATTGGTCCATCGGCCGATTTCTCTATACGTCGCACGAAAATCGCGTCTGAGGATTTGTACAAACAGTCCAGAAAGCAGCCCAAACAGCTTAAGGTCACCAAAAAGAAGAATATCACCACGGACGGCTTGGGCAATACCAAGGGACGTGTACATCTGGGCAAACAGGAAACTGGATCCATACAGACACGTCGCGTCAAGGCGCTTAAAAAGACACCAGAGGAGAAACGCGCCGATCGCCAAAAGAAGAAGGTTGCACTGAAGGCAGCAGCGATTGAAGCTTTGACGGCATCAGGTTAAGATGTTTGTAGTTAGTTTTACTAGTAATAAATTGGTCCAGCTTATAACATACACCTAAAACGTTGTGACTTAGTAATTAATTAATCAATTATTTAAGGTTAATGTATGGCTGCCACAATATTTCTGATGCGTCGCGTCTTAGACTCCATCATGGCATCCTCGAGAACTTTGATCATATGCACTAAGCTGTTGACATCCGTTTGCACTAGCACATCCTTGCGATGCCGTCGCTCGTCCTGTTCCATAGCACGCAGTTCTTCCTGTGTGCGTCCTGTCGTGTCCACTTCGAGCAGTTCCCGGTTTTCGTTTTTGGGCTCTCTATGTAGGTACAGCTTCATAGTCACAACAATATTGCTTTGCTGCAGCAAGCTGCGAGACGCAATGCGCACCTCCAGTCGCCAATCCAGATTAACAAGGCGATAGGAACGGAGATTTGCCGATTTTATGGAACTCTCCACAAAGTTGCGCTTGCTCTGCGCAAATTGCACAAGCACTTCGAGAACTTCTTCGCTCAGATCGGGAAAGGTTTGACGCAACATCTCCAAATCAATTTCATGCGCCTTTTTGGTGACATTAATTAGCAAAGAGATCAAAGCTTCCACTGCCATTTGGACACTTCTTTCGTCCACTGCATATTTCTTTGCGAGCACCTCATACCGAGCCGGATTTGGGCCATTGATGAGGTAGTCGAAGGCGTGTTTGCACAACTCTAAGCATAAGTCCGGACGCTGGAGCAGCTTCAGATGATCACGCTGCATTTGGTTAAGAGGCAGCGACATGGTGAAGCAATACAAATTTTCACATTAATTGTTTTCCTTTTTCAAACCACAATTAAAGCGTCAGAAACGCGAATGTAAACAAAACAAATGGGCAACGCCGCTCATAAACAGCTGCTGCGAAGAGCAGAAGAAGAAGAAGCTCTGTTTATTGATTGCCTCAGCGGCTTGTAAACATAATAATTGGCCGAGTTAATTGTTTATTTAACTCAAATAGCCACAACATGGACTTTGACAGTCCCGAAGAGAAGGAGTTCCCCGGCTTGTATGCCTCCGAATCCACATCGAAAAAGAGCAAAGAGGAAAGCGATTGTAAGCGCTTGATACTGAATTGGGCGCGGTGCGGGAAAATCAATTAAATTTCTTTGTGTTTTCCAGACAGCGATGGTGAACATGATAAGCACAGCAAAAAAGATTCATTGCTTATCGGACGACGGAAAGATAAAAAGGATAAGGGCAAGGATCGGGGCTATGCAGCACTTGAAGGTGAAAGTTCGCCTGAGGAGGAGCTAGACACCAAGTAAGTAGACATGGAACTATAAATAAATGCCTGCATAAGTCGCATGATATATAAATACACTTACTATGTATATGTGCCCAACAGAAGCCCTTCGAAATCCAAAAAATCAAAAACGTTTAAATTCACAAGTTCCAAGAGCAAAGAGAAGCGTGAGAAATCACGGGATAAGGAGAAAACGGACAAGGAATTGAAGCAAGTCGAAGAAGAGCCACAAAAGGATAAGGACAAAGCACACGAGGAGAAGGAGCACAAAAAGAAAGACAAGGAGCGCAAAGAAAAAGATAAAAAATCCGAAAAGAAGGAGAAAGACAAAAAGGAGAAAAAGTCCAAGCAGGCGCATCAGGATGACGTCAGTGCAGAGGAGGCACTAGCTCTTGGCTATCCCGTTTTCGGAGTATCCGTGAGCTTAGCAACCGAACGTAGTCGCTGCCATGATGGCATCGATTTGCCGCTGGTCGTGCGCGACTGCATCGACTATCTACAGGAGCACTGCCTGAAATGCGAGCAAATTTACAAGGTGGAGCCCATTAAGACGCGTCTCATGCACTACAAACGATTGTATAACAATCGGGAATACGATGCCGAAGTGGATGAATTAAATTTACCTACAGCTTGCAGCCTTTTAAAGTTATTTCTGCGCGAGTTACCAGAACCACCGCTCACCACAGATCTGATGGCACGTTTCGAAGAGGTAGCCTCGCATCCAGAGGTCACCAAGCAGCAGGAAGAACTCCAACAGTTACTCGAACAGTTGCCCAAATGCAATCGCACACTTTTGGCATGGGTCCTCTTGCATTTCGATGCGGTCATACAGCAGGAGCGGCACAACAAACTGAACGCACAATCGCTGGCCATGCTGCTTAGCAGCACACTTCAGATGTCCCACCGTTTAATGGTCGCACTCTTGTGTCACTGCAATCAACTGTTTCCAGACGTCAAGCTGATAAAGTGAGTAAACTGTCAAGAGATAAGATTAGAGCACATGCGCTGCTGATCTCTATTACATAGAGATCGTTGATGGCTATGAGTGTGGTGCCACGGAAACGCAATCGTTTTGCGCGATTTGTGCAATTTGTGCTCAAGTTAAATGCCTTACACATTGAAACTAAACGACAACTACAAACTAACCATATTTTCTGTTTCTACAGATATGTGCCCCCACTTACATCGTCCAGTCCCAAGTTGCCGGAGAAGCCAGACGATATACAAACAGAGTTGAGAAAACAGGATAGTCTGTTGTCGCAAATACACAGCGAAATGAATGCAGGTTTCATAACAAAGAAGCGTGAGGAACAGCTCTGGGAAGTACAAAGGATCATAACTCAGCTGAAACGAAAATTGAAGAGCTTCGAAAAGAAACAAGAAAAATCTATCGAGGAGCTGGAAAGCACAGCAATAGCAACAACATCACCAACAGCTGCAACTTTAACAACAGTACCTGCACCTGTTCCCGTAGCCACCATAAGCGAAGATACCACAGATTCTAAGCCACCTACGAACAACAAGAAAAAATCAATTGATTTAAGTGCCGGGGTTTCCGTTGATGAAGTAAGCACGACAAGTGTGGAATCAAGGCCTCAAATAGACTCGCCCGTGGCTGTGCCGGAATTCATCATCGACAAAATTAGCGGCTATGTTTTGTTGCCGAAAACAAATCCACATCGAGATGAATTATTGCGCCTTCAGATCGAGTACGATGAATTAATTGCATGGCAAAATGAACTAAAAGCGCGCATTTTGAGCGAACGCAACGAAGTGTTTAGATTAAAACAACTGTACGACCAGAAATTACAACGCCAGCAGGCTACAATGGCTCCCGTGCCACAGCCAACTGAGCTACCTGCTGATGGCGACTACGAACGCGTCATTGAGCATTATACGCGTGAAAACGCGCTTCTGGAGCATAAAAAACAAATGTTGGGCATGGAACTAAAGGAAGAGAAACGCGCCTGCATTGCTCTACAAGTAGAGCTGCGAATGCAACAATTTCAAATGTAATTTACAATATGAGTATTTAAAACGCCAAGCGAACAAAAACAAAAAAGCTTCAGTTCAAATAAAAGCTTACGCTCACTTAAATTGGCGCCTGTATTTTTGTTTTGCAAACAAGTTGGCAGCTCCATAAGTGACTCTGGGAGTGAGCAACAACAACAACACGCTGCTTTTAACCTTGCGACTAGGTGGCCGAGAGTGCTTTCTGCGATTAGAGCTCTTGGGATTTTGCAAGCTGCAGTGCTTTTTGTTTTGCACAGAAATTCAACTAAATTAATTAAATAATTATTTAACAAAATGTTCAAGCAAGTGACCAAACAATTGGCGCTGCAAGGCGTGCGCAATTTCTCGTGCAGCAAGCAGGTAATATATAAAAGTTTCAATAGGCCAATATTTCAATACCATTAATGTTCTGGCCACCATTATCGTGTAAATTGTGTTTACGTAATACATTGAACTCTGTAATTTTAAATTACAATGCATTCGCATTTCGTTTAAAACTGGCTTCGATCAAAAGTGACGAGTGTTTTGAAACGAGTAACTGTAGTCTGAGTGTTCCGTTTCTTTATAGAACAACTACAAGGTAACTGTTTGCGGAGCCGCTGGCGGCATTGGCCAGCCCCTGTCGCTGCTGCTTAAGCAAAATCCCTTGGTCAGTGATCTGGCCTTGTACGATATCGTCCATACGCCCGGTGTTGCGGCCGATCTCTCCCACATTGATACCCAGAGCAAGACCGCTGGCTTCATTGGAGCCGAACAATTGGGTGACTCTCTGAAGGGTGAGTTGAGGACGGCAAGTGAGGTTATGTTATGTTAGATCGTGTAAGCGAAAAGTTTCCATATGTGTAGGCGTATAACCGGTTTATGATCTGAGCGCCGCTCATAGATAACAATACGATGCACAAACTAAAGATGATGCTTTAGTGCCCTGTAACGGAAATTTAAAAAAGGTATATTAGGTTTGTGCAAATGTACATACATACATACGTATATTTATATGTATGTATATAATTCTGAATTCTCTATTTCTAATGTCACCTAAATTGGTTATTTCTAAGAAAAGTTGTGACCAAAACGATTTTATGTCAGTCTCAGCCGCTTAAGTTACAGCTGCGGTTTTGTTCTTCTTTACATACTATAATATAAGTGAGGGTATTTCACTGTCGGGTTTGCTCGACTGTAACATTATCTCTTGTGAATCGAAATTCAAGTTCAAGTTGAATTCTAACGTTGAGGGGGGTGCTAATAAATAAAACTTGAAACTATGTATTGACTATGGATGTTATATCAGCACCACCCAACAAATAATATGATTGTTTTGCAATAATTTAACCTTAAACTCGAAATAGAAATTTAAATATGAAGCTAAGGCTGAGCTAAAGCTCAAATGATTTTACATTATTTGTTTGTAAAAAATATATATGTATTTATGTAATGGTTATATAATGTATATTTGAACTAAATACATTCGTTTTAGATTAGTTCGAGTTCATAAAATGAGAGCTTTAGTCTACATATATAATTTATTTTTTGTGAAAAAAATATAGAATCTGACTTGCAAGTTCAATGATAATGGCAATGCAAAGCATCTGTTTATAGCATTTGTTTATAAGTAGCATTTGTTTGTTTGAAAACGGACCTTTGTCTTATTGTTCTTTGCACTCTCTTTCGATTTTTGGATTCTTTTTTAGGCTCCGATGTTGTCGTTATCCCCGCTGGTGTGCCACGCAAGCCGGGCATGACCCGCGATGATCTGTTCAATGTCAATGCTGGCATCATCAGGGACATTTCCAACTCCATTGCCAAGAACTGCCCCAAGGCTCTGGTGGCCATCATTACAAATCCCGTCAACACCTGTGTACCAATTGCTGCCGAGATTCTGAAAAAGGTAATTGCGAATAAATGAAAAAGTTAAATCATTTAAACTTATTGAATACAATTTGTTTGTTAGGCCGGCGTCTACGATCCCAAGCGCCTGTTTGGTGTCTCCACTCTGGATGTTGTGCGCGCTCGCGCCTTCATTGGCCACGCCCTTGGCGTTGATCCCCAGCAGGTTCAAATTCCCGTCATCGGTGGCCATTCCGGTGTCACCATTCTGCCTGTGCTTTCCCAGAGCCAGCCTCAGTTCAAGGGCAATCAGGATGCCATTGAAAAGTTGACTGTGCGAATTCAGGAGGCCGGTACTGAGGTGGTTAAGGCTAAGGCTGGCGCCGGTTCCGCGACCCTCTCGATGGCATATGCCGGTGCTCGCTTCGCTGGCTCCCTGCTCAAGGGTCTGAATGGTGAGAAGAACGTCATCGAGTGCTCCTATGTCCAGTCCAACATCACCGAGGCGACATTCTTCTCGACACCCCTCGTCCTGGGCAAGAACGGTCTGCAGGAGAACTTGGGACTGCCCAAGTTGAATGACTATGAGAAGAAACTATTGGAGGCCGCCATTCCCGAGCTGAAGAAGAACATTCAGAAGGGCATTGATTTTGCCAATGCCTAAGGCGACAAACAGATCTACAAATACTAGCCAACAACAACATTACAACAATTTGTACTTCATTAGCACCCCTTCTCTGTACTCCAACTTAGTTACATTTTCGCTCCGCTGAGGTTGTTTTTATTTTCTATAACCTAACCGTACTTGCATAATGCATAATTCTTTGATTTAAGTTGAAAGCGTGTACAATAATCGTGTATCCAAAGATTAAACAATATCTACACATATATGTAGAACACAATTCTCACATGCGAAGCCACCAGTTGATACTTAAAATTAAAATAAATTACCAACTTAGTTATGGTTTGTGTAGAAAAAAAAAACAAAACCAAGAAGAAAAAATAACACGAAAGAAAAAAACAACAAAACTCGAAAGCATTTGTTTGTAGATTTATTTGCTGACACTTGTCTTGACAGCTCGAGCGTTCTTACTTCTTTCACGTCACCCCTCCCCCTCTACAACACTGTCTACAATACTTGGCACAACTACTACCCTTGCGTTTTGGCTCGATACTCGACACGCACACACACACATACACACACACACGCACCAATACCAGTGCCTTCAATTAAGCTTCGTTAAGATCAATTTAAAACTTGCCCGCATGTCATACGCGAGAGTTTCCGTACCCCTCACCTATCCAGTGTGCCTCTCCCCCTGGCTGTGCCTAGTACGTACATATTTTGGAATTTCTGGTTCAGGCAAACAAACATAATGCACACATATATGTATGTACATAGTATGTACTACATACATATGTACTATTGCATTTCAAGTCGGTCTTATGTACAGACAGTATTTTCAGAGCCCTTCAACAGTCGTTAAATTTAAGGTTGAAAATATTTCTATAACAGGCCACGAAGCTGTAGATCGATCTGGGAATTGGTAGTGCCTTTTATTGATGGCCAACAATTTTAATGCTTGACTTGCTTGTAAGCTATGTTCATACTGGCAAACATTTTTCTTATAAATTTTGGAGATATTTCAGAGGGTAGAGTCTAAGAATTGAATTCCAAAGCAGTTCTTTTTGGTAATGAAATGAATGTATTTGTGTCCAAATTATTTGCCCGTCTGACCATTTGCACACAAACGCATATTATCTGACAATTAGGCTTTGAAAACTGAATTTCTACGAAAATTTATTGTCGAAGAAAACTAAATTTAAGCATAAAACTCTTACTGGTTTTATATTTAAGGAACGTTTCAGTTGAGCAAATTATTAGTCTCGGACTATTTTCCCTTAAATTTGTGTTATTTCAAAAGTACTTCGAAAAATTGTTTAGTATTAAATTTTAATGAAACAAAATGTTATTTATGCGCACACTTCTGAGTTTAGACAAATTTGTGTGCAAATTTTTGCCTGGTTGACCAATTCCACACAAATGTTCGCTAGTTTGCAAGTAATCTATCGAAAGTAAACACCGAAGGAGTAGCTTAGTAAGGAATTATAATTAGTGTTTTATGAAACAACGTTCTATTCATAGCACACTTCTTAAAATGGAAAAATTGTTGTGCAAATTATTTGCCTGTGTGAACATTTGCACTTTTATATATAACCTAATTTGAAAGAAGTTTGTTGTGGACGAAATCAATGTTTATAGAACTCTTGCTGCTGTTCATTGAAGTAACTATTTATTTGTAAAACTAGACAATGTTGTGTGAAAATTATTTGCCTGTCCGACCATAGCTCTCTACACACTAGCTAACAATGTTATTAACACATCTGTTTATTTATTAACTTGTTCCGATCAATGATCTCGTGCTCTGGTTTGCTTATTTCTTTACATCCCATCTTCTAAATTATCTCTGCAAATATTACGTATGCGCCAGTAATTTGCAGGTTTCTGTTTTGAATTCTTCTGGGCGTTAATTATGACATCTTAAATTTCTTTAGACATGTATAATCTAACATTAGTATGTTTATTTTTGTGGAAAACATATTGCAACAATGTTTCTTTTTATAGCGTATATGAGATTCGCGCTTCCTTAACGTAATAATTGTTTTAATAATCAAGTGACTGATCACATGACTTAAACAAACATTAAAAAGATAGTGAGTTTGCTGCCAAGTTTATCGCTAAGTTAAGACCTTAGTAGCTTTGAAGCGTTTGCTGAGCTTTCAAGTACATATGTGGATAGGGGAAAATTTAAGTTTTTAGGTGAAAATTGGAAGTCTACAGTTCTGACGATTGAAGCTTCTAAATGCTATTAAATTTTCTGGCATTATATGTCTAACAGTTTAAAGAGAGTCTTATGTCGTGAATCAAACACACAATGCAGATATATACATATCTAATTATGGATTAAAAAATGTAGGTTACATTTCCTATAAGGTGAATCCAACTCAAATTTAATTTATGCTTTAAGCTTCTGACACTATTTACACCATTACACAGTTTTTTGAAGTTGCTGATCGTACGCTGCTTTTTCCAAAGGGGGGCCAAAAAATTTAAATATTGATTAAATAAAAAACTTCAAAAAATCCTACTCATTATCATTAAAGTTTTCCATTTTTTTTAAAGTTTTCTTTCATTTTAATTTAAAGCAATTTATTTTATGGTTGATAATGAAATTATAAGTAATTGATAAACCTAAATATTTTAATTTTTTTCAACCGCCCACTGAAATCAATTCAATTACACTAAACAACAAATTGCTTTATTCATGATATCCGACAGAAAATAGACATCGTCGAATTAGCAGAACAAGAAGCCACCCACTTTCCATAACTCTCATCTATTTAGCCAAAGACAGGCAGGCAGACAGACAGACAGAGGGGCAGCAAGCAGAGCTCAGATATTATGGGGACTTAATTATTGACGATCAAAAGGCAACGATAACAGCACCAAAACAATCAATTGATACAATTTCATTCATAAAATCAAATCGGACTGCAGCCAGAAATCACTGAACACTCAAATGCGACGACGGCGTTATAGTCTCGACCATACTCGTACATACAAACAGACTGGTCTGCTAGTCAGTCCATCAGTCTGTCCAATCTGGCCAATTGTCAGCGCCACAGTTTAATGAAATAATGAGCAGGAATCAATTT
The DNA here is from genome assembly GCF_003285725.1 of Scaptodrosophila lebanonensis. Classification (NCBI taxonomy): domain Eukaryota; kingdom Metazoa; phylum Arthropoda; class Insecta; order Diptera; family Drosophilidae; genus Scaptodrosophila; species Scaptodrosophila lebanonensis. The sequence continues at coordinate 11,561,742 of NW_022060548.1, read as the reverse complement.
TCAAAGAACAACAGCAACAACAACAACAACAGCAGCAGCAAGCAAATGAAATTGCCGGCCGGCGTTTTCAGCTTTTATATTAAAACAAATTGGTATCATGGATTTTCCAGCACCCAATGCCGGGGAGTATGTAACTGCGACCTTGGACAATTTTATTTAATTACAAACAATTAAGCAACAAAACACAGTACGTCACACCCACAACAACAACACTAACAACAACAACAAATTTAATTTATAAATTAAGTGAAATTATTTTGCGGCCCAGACATGCGTCCCTCCTTTTCATTCATTCAACCAAAATAATTAACAAAATATTTATTAAGAAAATTCGTTATGAATGGGCAAGAAAATCATGAGGATTTTGGCAGCAATGGCTAAACAAAGACAACTCCAAGGAATTTGTGAGTCCAATAAGGGTATGGCGAAAAAATAGAATGCCAGAAAAACATTGCAGACTTTGAGAAAAGCAGGACACGATTAGTTAGAGGAGTTCTAACGTGGCACTGCATCATAGCCCGAATGGCCAACAGAATGGCTGACTAGCAATTATTATTATTATACTTGTATTACAAAAATTATGCTAGGTTAAACCAGAAAAAAAGGGATAACAATGATCTTAACGAGGCTATTTCAAAATAAATACCAGGTCCACTAGGCACTTTCAAATCTGTGGATACTTTTTATTTATCATCATTCATCAACAAACAAAGCTAACGTTGCTAAAAAAATAAATACAGCAGAGAAGTTAAGCTAGATAATAAAACAGTCTGTAGAAATTACAAAAATATCTAATAACGAATCCGACTAGATGGGGGATATCCCACAGAATTTGTAAACGCATTTACCTAGAATAGAAATTGGAGCTAGGATGCTGAAGTCAGACTTCTGGAGTCCGGCGAACCCTACTCTTAAATACTCCATAGCCACTCTTTCAAATATTTGCTTCAAACTTTTTCTCGCTCAATTACGTTGTAATATTGATTCCAAGTTTAGTTTTGTATTTTATAGCAGCTTTAGTCCAAGGCTCCTTTATTTTAAATTCTTTTGAACAACTTTATTAAACCCACATATCATTCTTTCAATAAATTTCCTAACCAATTCCTAAGTACGCGCTTGGCTTCATTCGAAGTTTCAGCTTTTTAATCTAGAGAACGTTTCTGTTTAACTAAAAGCATCTCCAAAGGTAACTTCATCCTCTATTCTGTTGTATCCCCATATGGATTTAAGATCGCAATTATTTTCTAACTTTATTAAGCGCTCAAACATTTGAATCAATTGCTTTGTTCACTGTCATATCAAAATATCGATTTCAATTACACACTTCTCTTCAGTTGGAGGTGCATTTAGCTTGTCTAGTCAATGGTATACTTGTATGTGAGGAGAACCAGCGTCTGGACTTCCACGTTGGTTGTTACATTAAATGGCGCCTTTGCCTTAAATAAGTCACAATTGTCGGCAATTAATTTGAATTACCCGCACTGTGTTGCGATTTTTGCGAATTGACAAGACGCGGCTACAATCCAGCCTCCAGCCTCCGGCCTCCAATTACAAGGGCCCATCCTCAGAGATGTGCGAGTCTGTCTGATATTTATATACGGATATATGTATATGGATGGTAGTGATTGGCTTTAATTTATTGGCGTGCTCTCACTTTCAGTTTGATTGCATTAAGTTTTGTGATTCGGCCCCCTTGTTAGGGTAGACAATTTTGTTTGGGCATCTAATAATAGATAGCAATTTCATAAAGACTGATAGCTATAAGGAAGTTTCAAGACATTTTTGTCGAATTTGAACCACCTTCGCAGCCGATCAGCTTGGAATGTAATTGTATTAGCCAAATTTAATTTGATTAAATAAATATCGGAAAATATAGGATATATCGGAAATATATAAAACAATGAAATGTCGATTGCAGTTTATTTGGTATACTTTTTTAAAGCACACTAACCACTTAGTTATTTGGAAGAAAAATGCAGATTCTTCATACAATCATTGAAGCCCCTTTCCCCACTTTGCAGTTTGAATTTTCCAAAAGTAAATGCTCTTAGAACTTGAAATTGTTTCTGTACTATTTGCATAGCATCTTCGATTTCTTTTCACATACAAATTGAACTTACTATCTGTAACTATCTATCATATTTTTAAAGAATGCTTTCTAGTAGTTCGCTTTGCGTCAGAATTTGTTACAAACATAGTTGGCTTATGAACAACTGTGTTTTTGTCGTCGTCCTTGTAACTCTGTCCCATGGTTTAGAAGGGGATAGCCCTTTTAAAACGTCAGCTTTCTATGCGGCAGATAGTAGTTGATATAAAATGCCATGAAATCATCCAGAAATTAAAAATCAGAAGCCCAGAAATCAGATTTCTAAGCATCAGATATTTTTGGTTCTTTGGCTTGTTTGTTTGACATAATTTGCTCAACTTGAATGGGAAGAAAAATGCCAAATCTCGCTTTTCCAACATCAGATTTATGTGCGTCAGAACTGAAGTGGTAGCTAGCTTATGAAGCGTCAGAACTTGGTTGATTGTTGTATGATGAGAGTTGGGTGATCGTAGCTTGAACTTCATTCATGAATAGTAGTCCCCTCCTAATTTGGACTGAAACTGTACTTGAACAGTTCATGAAAGATGTGCACAAATCTCGCACGGTTCTCATTACAAAAAACCATTTAAAAAAATGTGTGTAAATGACAACAAGCTGCGCAATGCATAACAACGATTGCAGAATCATAATCGTAAAAATAAAAGCAACAACGGCAACTGGCTTTCGAGCAGAGCTCTGTAATGGGCAGCCACAAAGCAGAAAACAACCCAACAACGTTTGGAGAAGCCACAGCTCGTGATCAGTGGGGTCAGATGTCAGAAACGTCGCACATCCGTCGTCTAGTGTCGTTGTATCATCATCATCTGCTGATATGGAGCAGGCGAAGTGGGATGCGGGGATTGAGGTAGCGGGCCAACCAATAGTTGTTGCTTGTGGGCAAGTGCCAAGCCCAAAAGTGCTATAGAAAATTAACAAAAAACTATACATCTTCGTCATGTCGGGCAACTTGGAGTGCACATCATCATCATCATCATCATGGTTGTCGTGGTTGTCGTCGTCGTTGTCGTGGGCTGTTGTTGAATTTCGAAATGTTCTGGCTCTGGGTCTGGCTCTGGTGAAGAGCACGATGACAACAAATAGCAACTGAAGAAATGGAACTACACAAAGTACAAAAACTATTTGATATTTTATGCGGGATTTTAAATTGATCTTAACGAAGCTTAATTGGTTGCCTCTGTATTGGTGCGCACTGTTGGACTCTGACACTAGGCAGTGCCTCCAAATACACTCAAGCCCCTCTACAGATACCCCTATACAACATATACACGTATAAACAGATGTATGTATGTCCGATACAGCCAAGTCGCCATTTATGTTCAGCTATATACGCCATATTGGAATTTGGTTGCGACTGCCGCAGATCACAATCGCCGATGTGCGGACGAAAGTCATGAATAAAAAATGACCATAAAAAACACCACAACCATATAGAAATGTATAACAAAAAGTCGTTTGTATATATACATACATATATACTATAGATATATATCGTAATAAAATGTCATAATGTGGTGCTGCGGCTGGCGATGTATTACTCTGACTCTGGTCTGATTGTGAGTGACTGCCAGCGGGCCGAATGTGTGTAAATGTCTCTTTGGTTATGGAAAACTTATGAATAAAACATATTCAAAAAAGACGGAAAAAAACAGAGAGAACAAGCACAAAACAGAGCCGCACTCTGCTTTTGCGTAACAACTGTACTAGCATGGAGAGTTGAGCTGAAAGCCATGGGAAAACTAGACTCATTTGGGAAGAGGAAATATATTCATAAAATTCTAAAAAAATAACTAACTTTGTTCCGTCATAAGACTGAGCAGATATATAATGATAGCTTAAGGGTAATTGAAGAACCGCAAACAGAAATCTAATCATTGATATCCCTACTTTTGAAGAAATAAAAGGATCCAAAAGGACTTTGGATTGTTAAAAATGTTGTGTAGCAGTTAGATAAATGAAAATTTGTAACCATATCCTTTGCCTGTTTAAATTATTTGCATTTCTTCTTAATGAATAATTTATTTCTATAAAAACAAATGTTTAATTAGGCTTGCTTACATATGAAAAAAACATCAATTTTATACCTAATTCGATATAAAACGGAGATGAAAGAACGGTCTACTCGGATGTTCTCATACATACACCAAAAATCTTGTTTTAATTACGTTTCTTCATTTTTTAAAATCTTGATTGCAGACTTTTTGTTAATCCTGCTTCGACTTGATTTGATATTACATTTCTACTTTTGAAAATTGACGCTGCTTTGATTCACGCCACATAATTTCATTTATTCTTTTGCGCAATGATAATGATATTGTTCATTATTTATTTATTATTGTTCACATTGGCTCCGAATTCCTAAGTTTTAAAAACACAGTTGTTTAGAAAAGTTTTTTGGGAATTACAGTCAATCACTGAAGCTATTGGGATCCACTGAGTATAATACTTCATGAATATGACACTTTAAGTTTGCTTGAATACTTGAATCTGGGATTAATTTAGGTGCAACTTCATCTTTAAATGTGATTCTCGATCATTGTTAGTCCTTAAGTCTACACAAAGTGCAACCAGTTGTTCATTTTTTAACACAAAATCGTATAAGAAATCGAAGTTATGCATTTTTAAATCCAATGTAAATGAAGAAAGTGATTTTAAAACAGTTGAAAAGTTGACTTCGCTCATAAATAGATTTAGGAAGATTAAGCTGTCATATTTTATATTTAGGCTTACTCTTATAAAGATTTTTTATAGAGCTTAAATAATTATATAAAATAAAGATTCTTGTAATGTCAAGCTTAGAACAAAAATCGTCTAGTAAAGTATGAAGAAAGCAACTGCATTATTACCTTAACTTTTACCAATACCAATTGTAAAAGTCAAAGAAAAAACTCGAACTCCCTAAGTTAATCAAGATATTAATCAGCATTCACGGCGCTCGAGGTAACTAACCCTCCGAATCTGCAGAACCCTCTTAGACTGATTACCTCTGCCCTTTTCTATCATCCTGAGTTGGGTTCAAAAGTTACATCATCTAGCGATAATTAACTTTTGATCTTACGAGAGGAAGATGCTATCAACCTTGAGTGGCCGACTTTTGGACCTCAGTGCCATCAGCTACCGTCATTAAGCAGCAGGATATGCCCAAGTGACGTCAACGTCCCATATATATTCAACTGTTCGAGTATTCGAGCGTTGTGCCCACATAATTGGCGGACTCGCAATGCAAAACATTGTCTGATTATTCACACGCAACTAAACTATCAGATGGGCCGCGACACCAGCGAACTGTATTTGGGGTGATTTTTCTTTATGTTCCTTACCGATCGCGTGCGCTCTTGCCGTGCACTTCCGTGAGGAAGCGTCGAGGTCGGGCTCGGGGTCGCTGTTGCCCGCATACCGAGCCCAGCCCAGCCCAGCCACATAGTGCGCCCAAAAGTATCGAATTGTTTGTGAGATTTAGTGTAGTTTGTGCGGAATTTTACGGGTTTTCTTTTCGCCCAACGATGGGAAAAATATTGATCCTTTTAGGTGGTGCTGCTCCTTTGTGTTATGGGAAGTTGAAGTTTTGTTTTCAAGCCAAAGTCAATGCGGACTAGGCCAATGGTTTCTCAGCTACTTCATGCGACACGGAGAACATTTAAAAGTTTTCACTAACTAAGCGCTATTGGAATGTTTTGTAGATAAATAGATAAGTCCTGATATAGATACGTCTCCCTGCTCGCCAGGACATTTTTTAGGCAGATTAGAACAATTTTGTGAAGCAAAAGGCAGACTTAATGAGAATTTGAAGTCAAATCTTCAGTGAAAGAGGAATTAAAGATTTTACAATGAAGGTTATAATTAATTAATAATTATAGTAGACCTAATATGAATATAACTCATGATTCGAAGTGAAATATGCAATATGCTACAAGGTGCATCTCAAAGTAAACAGGACTTTTTAAAATATTCCTTTCTGGTGATGCCTTATACTGATGGTAGTTAGGCAGACCTTTTAACAACATTCCTCCTTAATTTCAAAACAGTCGCAGCTCAACATTAGAATGATATCAATTATCAAGAAGTCAAAATAAGACCAAAACTTCTGGTACATTTTTGGGACTGGAGAAGAAACGTTCTGAAACCAAGCCAACCAAAGCACAAATAAAAGCAAGCATAAAGTCTTTCTAAGAAGTCAAAAGTGGAACAATGTTGATTTGTTTCTACGATCTGATAATTTCATTTGTAATAAGAATTAACAACACTAAAAATCATTGCAATTTAATAAGTAATGTGAAGGGTTTTAAAATGATAATGCTTGTCAGATATGGAGAGTTAAAACAATTTCTGGCCTACAACTTACATAGAAACTGCTTCAACCTAATAATATTTTCTTATCGAAGAACAGTTGAGTGCACAACTAGGTATCATCAGCATTCAGCCACTCGCCGACCCACATAATCGACCCTACCTAAGTATATCAATATTTAAATTCGCCACAAAATCTTTAAATCTAAATGACCCATAACTTGCTTCTAAGTGCATGGTCTTTGACGGAACGGCTTCAGTACCAGCATATGGCCAAAAGGTCACACGCTTTGGCAGAACGCGAGCCGAGCGCTTGAGCATGACAAGAGGGTGGCTGACACGCGAGGAGATCGCAAGCGTGCCGAACGATCCTTGAAACAAACCGCGGCGCAACGCGGTGGTTGAAAACTTCGAAAACGACGTCGACCCTCAACCTCACCCTCATGCCCACGACTGTGCCACGAAATTGTGAACGGCTCCAATTGGAACTTTATGGCAATGTGATGTATGGGCATGTTAGTAATGGCTTGTTGCTGACCATGTGTGGGCATGTTGGTAGGACAGCTAAAGCTGTGTAAATGCAGAATAAATTTGTATGGTCAGCTGTTGCATTAACATTTCAAGGAGTATTGGGTTTGAATACATTGTGAAGTCATTGTGATTCGTAGTTAATGTTGCTCCTTTAATACACATGATGATTTGGAATTTTTGACTTTTTTTTGTAAAACAGAACTGTTATTTATTATTTATTTATATTTTAATACCTCTCACGGGCATATGGCCTTTTAATTTATATTCCACATAATATCTATATATTTTTAAATGAATATAAAAGTCCCTTTTGAAACTCCTCTCTATTTCTCTTTCACACTAATACCCTCCTAGACCCTCTTACATCTTTATTACCTCATTTAAGTGAAATTTCTGCGATCGCACTAAGCACCATCGACCCAACTCCTGGCCATAACTTTCCCAGGACATGTTGATATCAGGACTGATATGCTGGTAGACATTCTTTTAAAAATCTCACCACACTCCTGCCGTCACCATTCAGTCAGCTGTTATGCAGCACGCTTTGTTATTGTTGTTGTTTTCTGTTGTCAAAAACTGGACACGGGCAGTTCTCAGGGCCCCTAACACACACAGAGAGGGAAAAAACCACACCCCGCCAAAGAAAAATCAAAAAGTCACACGCGCCAGCATAAAACGCACAAGCGAACAAGCAGCTAACGTCGAAAAGAGAGAGGGTATAAGCGGTTAGTGCTCTCTCGCTCGTTGCGCACCAATAAAGGGGCGAGTAGCGGCCATTGCGCGACGCTGATTGGTCGATGCGATGCAATCTAGCAATGTGAACCTAAATTGGGTATAAAAAGGCAATCACCGAGGCTTGCGGGCTCATTTACGAAGCGACGGGCGACGCTGAAGGAATAAAAGTATATCGTTACAAATATATATATTGTTCACTGTATATATAAGCATCAGATTCTAAATGTCACTGTAAATGTTAAATGTTGTTGCCAGGAATAAGCGTGTGTGTGATGGTGAAGTGGAAGTGAACAAAAGTGAAAGTTGTCAAGCCAATGTTTTTGCGCGTGCGCCAAAAACTAAATGCAATTAATTAATTTACAACAATTAGCTGTGCGGCAACAATAACAATAACAGAAGCGAAGCGTCTTCAATTTCGTGTAATTGCATTAATTGATTTTGATTTAATTTTCACGCGCACTTTGATTAGCGCAGCTTGGCAAATCGAATAAGTAAAAGGCGCAGCCAACAACTAAATGGATTATTAAATTGTCTGTGCGAGTGAGACAGTTAGATAGCAAGTGCAATTTATTAGGAATCTGCTTGAAATGGAGCACGCCAGCTTCGATGATCAAATCTTTAGTGATTTTGCCGGTCCATTGAGTCCACTAGGTGCCAAACCACTGCTTCCCACCACAACTGCGGGTGGAAATTGTCTGGGCACTGTGACGCACGCCACCATGCATCCTGTCATGTTGGGCAGCGTCCATGAGCTGTGTCCGCAGCAGCAGCAACAGCAAAGACTGCCGGATTGCAACAGCATTCTCCCCAATGGTGGTGCAAGTGGCGCCGGGGGTGGTGGTTCCCCCAACTATGCCCAAAAGCTGGACTTTAACAAAATGGGCTGCTACTCCCCAACGCAAAAGTACGAATATATGCCAGCAACGCAACAGAAACTTGTCGAGCAACAACAACAACAGCAATATGCGGCCACGCCTCCACCACCGCCGCCCAATGGTCTAGTGCAGCATCATAAGCAGCAGCAGCAACAACAACAACTTGTGAGTGTGATGTCGGACTATCACGCATTGAATGGCAAACTCGACTATTCGCCAAATGGCAAACTTCAGGAGCAATACGAGCAACAATTGCAGCAGCAACATCAGCATATGTATGGCGGCAGTCCACACCACAACCACCATGGACACGACACTGTAGATCCCCATGCCAATGGACTGCTGGAGTCTACGCCCGTCCTCATTAACGGCAACTCTGGAGGTGTGGGCAACGCTACGGGTGGCAAGCATAAAAAGCCGGATGATATGTGTCATCAAATGGAGGCTGGTGGCATAAATGGCAATGCCGTTGCCGTTGTTACGACAAATGGCAACGCTGCTGGAGGCAATAATAACGGTAATGTCGGCACGCCCGTCGCGACAAAAAAGGACAGCAAGAAGAAAGGCGATCCGAATGGCATTAAAAAGAAGAAAACGAGGTGAGTGCTGCAAGAGCTCAATTAGTTTAACGACGGGAAATCAATGAATTTATGTGCACCGTTATATTATGGGAACATAGGGGACAGGTCGTATGCGTGATGTACACTCAGCCAAAGCATTGGTTGAATAAATAGAAACATTAAAGCATTAGACACTTTAGTAAACAAGTTTCTCCGGTGTATACATACATTTACAAAAAAATTGACGTTCAATTCTTAGAGAGATTTTTGTTATTTAAAGGAAAATGTTATGCTTTGTACTTTCTCATTAAGCTCCTTCCAACTTGAACATATCAGAATGAATAAAACAAGTTTTGATTTTTGCAAAGAACCAAAGAAAACCTTCCTATCGTAAAAATGATGCTTAAATACAGTAAATGTATGACAACATTTAATACGAATCCTTTTTCAAAATTGTTTAGAACATCATGTTTTTTTTTTTAAATAAATAAAATAATTGGATTATGTTGTCAATTATGAACGGCTATTTTTCTTAAGTTTAAAATTTTCTAAAATTCTTTTTAATTTATGTGATTAAATGTTAAATTCTACGAAACGTTAAGCATCAATCTTTAAAGGATTATATCAATCGCATTCTTCAAAGCATTTTCATTTTATATGAGAAAGCTCGGTAGCTTTAGTGTTAAAGAGTGACACTATTTCCAATTTTCTAAATTGTCTTTACCTGTTTCGTCCTCAGAACGACCTTTACCGCCTATCAGTTGGAGGAACTGGAGCGAGCCTTCGAGCGTGCTCCGTACCCAGACGTCTTTGCTCGGGAGGAGCTGGCCATAAAACTCAATTTGAGTGAATCGCGTGTTCAGGTTTGGTTTCAAAATCGTCGCGCCAAATGGCGAAAGCACGAACCACCTCGGAAGACTGGCTACATTAAGACGAATACTCCGCCGTCGGCTGCGTTGAACAGTACATTGGCGCCACCATTTGCAAGCTTTCCACAAACCACAACGGTTACGCCACCGGGTAGCATGGACAGTTGGACAAGCTATCAAACCCCCTACGAGCTGAGTCCGCAGTTCAGTTTGCTCTCGCCGGCGGCCAGTCCCTATGCCACCTATTCGGGCCAATATAGCACTTATGTCCATGAAAGTCAGTTATTTCCCATGCGTCATGCCTTCGATTATGGCAGTCCTACACGCATTGAAATGGGTGGTGGAGGTGGTGGGGGCACGGGTGGCGCTGGTGGTGCCGTTGCTGGCGATGCTGAGGCTAGCAAAAACATGACCACAGCCACCATGCATGATAGCTACAATCCGGCTGAGTTGCAACACGACGGAACCGCCCAACTGGCTGACGGTACGGTGGTTACAGTGCATCCCCAACTAAACGGCAAATATCTGAGTGCCGAGGAGGCTAAATACGTGCAGGTGCAGTGCAATGCAGGGCCAGGGCTGGATCAATCGAATGCCTGTCACATGCAACATGTGGATGGGCAGCATTATGCGTCCGCAGCGGCAGTGGCAGTGACGGCAGCAGCCGCAGCGGGCAATGATGATAATGACAGTGGCTTGCAAACTGTGATTAAAAGCGAGGAAGCTGCGCAACAACAGCAGCAGCAAACACAAAGCTACGTGTTGCCGCCTTTTTTGCATTAAGGGAAATGCTCACACACCGACGACGGCAGCAACAACAACAACGCATTGCATTTATGCCGCGCTTCAAACGCCCGTACTAGAGTTTCCGCACGAATAACTGACTGTTACTTCGACACTTTCGATAGTCCGATGTCAACTAAAAGCAATAAGGCAGCGTAATTATCGTGTGACTACCAATCGATTCGTTTCTCTTGTTACCGTTATTTCAGTATTACCAACAAGTTGACAGCCTTGGCGCCATTCGTGCAAAACTCCTGTCCGTACCGAGCATTTTATTTACAGTGTGTGTGTGCAGCATTTCAATTCACTGTTTTGCGATTAAATTTTTTGATTTCATTTTTGGCCATAGGTTCCTTTTAATGTTTAAGCTCGTCATTAAGTTGCTAACAACAAAATCCACATGTCTTGCCAAAACTTAATTGCAGTTACAGTTTTTGCTAGTTTAGTTTGAATATAGTTTAAGCGGAAAAGGTCACTGCTACAGCAGCAGGCGCACCAAAGCCCCCAAAATGCATTCCAAATGTGCCTTATTAGTTTAGAATGCGTAGAAAATTAAAAAAAAATCACAACATTTTTGATTGTGAGCTTTACACACTTTCTGTGCATTATCGGCTTAAAACAAGTTTCCGATTTTTTCTTTCCTAGCTTTAGTTTCTAAATGAAAAACTGTTGTGTAGTAGACAATAAAAACTTGAATGTTCATTATTTGTGCAAAATCAAATACTTTTGCTGAGCTTTAGCATTGTTTTGAATACTTTCTTATCTTCTTATTTATATAGTTTGGAATATGTATATATATAGTACATATAAATTGTATACAGAAATACTTTAGCAACTTTATGCCATTGTGTTTAAGTGTTGAGTCTTAAGAACCTCTTTAGAGTTGAATAGATTGTAAATACATATATGTATATTAGAAATATAAACTAAGAAAACAAATCATATTTTGTACCAAAAGTAGGAAGTATAAATTCAATTTGAATAATAATAATACACAATAACAAAAAGCAAACAATAACAACAAATTTAGGCAATTTTAGCCAAGTGAGATTTGTGACGTAACAAAATTGTGAAAGGTACGTAATACAACAGTCGGATTAACTAGAATCCTGAGCAGCCTCTTTGCTGCACATCCTGCCAGTTGATGCCATCGAAAAATTCATGAGATTGCAGCTGCTCATAGTCCAAACGTTGCTCTGGCGCCACTTGTAAGAGTTTGTCCAATAGATCCCGTGCACTGTCGGATATATCCACAGTATCGGGGTACTGTACGCAACCATAGAATCCCACCTGACCCGGGTGCGTGGTCTTGTAAGGCTAGAACCAAAAACAGCTCGTTTACGAAGGAGCTAAGAAAATTAAATCCAAATAACATACCAAACCGAGAAGTAGCTGATAGAGCACAACGCCATAGCTCCACCAGTCCGATTTGAAGCTTAATGGCCGTTCCGGTGCCACAAAATGACCGGCCACGGCGGTCAGACTTAGAGCTTTGTGAACGTAATTATCATCGGAGCTAAGGCCTTCGTTCTGATAGAAATAAGTGAGAAGTAATTGGCCCTTGGCGCCCAGTAAAATGTTGGCCATGTTTAGATCTCTGTAAGGAATAAGTTGAAAAGCTTTTAAATTAAAATAGCAAATAATTTTGGAAACCATCGAATACCATCCCAACTCTGTAGAAGTAAATGGGAAACCGTCCACAACTATTTAAAGGGTATTAGGGTTTAGAAGTTATGCAGAAAATCGAAGTTTTATTAGCATTTGTTCCTGTTAGTTGTTTTATGAAATGAATTTCGGATTAAATGTTAGGCAAGCACCGGTCTCTTAAATCGTACCTTCTAATCGAATGTTCATTAGCTTGTCATACTTTCAAACTTACACAGTATATTTATTTAAAGTGTAAAAAGCTATGATTTTTTTAAATCTTCAATTTAAATCAGGCACGTTTAGACTTCGTTATCAACTTTCGATCAAACGAACATTTTCATGTAAAAAATTTAACTCTAAGAATGTAAGTGGAATCCGAAATTTAAAGCTAATTCTATGATAAATTCGGAATATGTTTAATTTTTCGGCAAAACTGTAAGCCAGCAACTTAAGACAAACTACAATTTGGGCTTCGAAAGTGGTATGTATGTCGTCAAATGATTTCTTTGAAAAATAACTTGAACATTCACCTAATACTTAATAGAGTTCAGAAATCATTAAGCTAATACACTCACCTCAATATGATTCCTTTGCCATGTAGAGAGTGTATGGCCACCGCCAATTCGCAGGCCCATTGTCGCATCGACGCTTCCGGCAAACGCGTGCGACTCGTCTCCAGTTGCCGCTGCCTGGAGAGGCGACGTGGCGTGCCCGCCTGCACCGCTTGAAGCGTATGCGAAACAGACTTAAGCAATTGCTGTGAACTCCGCACCAAATCGTTGACATCGCTTACCGCAGTCAGCGGTTCATCTGACAGCTCATCACCAAGAGCTGGGAATAGTTCAGCATAGTCACTGCATTTGGTTGATGTTGGCGAATAGGTTTTTATGTAATCATATAGGCGTCCGCCTTCTGCCTGTTTCAGCAGGAGAAATATTTTCTGTTCCGATTGAAAGTAGGCTAGTAGCTCGACCATGTAGGGCACCTGTTGCGGCAGGAAAATGCTTTGTGTGGGCGAATTGCTGGCGGGCTTTTCAACGCCCTTCATTATCGCCGCCGGCTGGTGTGGCTGAGTAACGCACTGCACCTGCATAACGCGCTCGCCGAGTATTTGAAGCACCTTATATTTGGCCAGTTGATTCCATGCGCACTCCAGATAGGTCACATCGCCGCCACTATCAACCACATCGAGTGAGAGCTGGAACGGAAGCTTCTTGGTACCGGTAGCCACATTAGTTTCCGATAGAAAACGAGCTTGTATTTCGTCGGCACGCGCCAAATATTTGGCAATCTTAGCCTTGGCAATAAATTTGCGGTCATCATTGGCATCGTCCTTGGCGCCACTGAGCAATAGCTCCACTCCACGTTTGTAGCGATCATGGGCTACCTTATACTCCAAATTCACTTCAGCTTGGACAGCATGACTGAATTCCAAAGCCGCTTCATATATATAGTCGCTGTCATCGCTCTCGACTGAAGCCATCGGCGTGAGGAAACGTGTGTGGTCTCGTTTGTTATGAACACCTATTGGCACTTCATCGATTTCATCGTCATCTGCGGCCTCATTCTTATCATTGTTTATTTGTTCATCGCCATCGTCTACGCCGGTTTTATCGCAGCGTGGGTCAAGTGGGGTTATACCGCCAGCATCGTGATGATCGTAGGGCAGATCAAGTTTATCGCAGATCTCTGCTATCGCACCGCTCTCGCCAATACAGCTCTCAGTCTGTTCCATATCGCTGCTGCTGGACAACTTGAATGTGCGCTCAACGTATAATTTTCGCAAAGGCGATGTATTGGGTGAATGCGCATCATTAAAGAATTGGGTAAAGAAGTAGCATTTATATAGCGCCGGATGCTGAGCGGCGGCATCGAGCAGCTGCAGGATGTAATCCTTACGACGTTGTATAACATTTTCATCGAATCGCGCAAAATACGTGCTGTCTGTGGGCTCCGGCAACTTTCCAGGCAACTTAAGGCTTTTGTGTCGGCGGCTAAGCTCGCGATGCAAGCGTTTTATCTCATGAAACCGTTTCCATACCACCAGACAGGTTAATGCTTGTGGCACTGAGCGCGGGAAGACCTATAAATGTGAACAATTATTTTAATAAAGGAGAGGACATCATTAATTGCATATGTATAATGAATGGCACTTACAATCGATGTAATTTTGTAAATAGTGTATCCTCCCTTATGTTTCTGCGTATCTGTGACCGTAAAGCTGTGAATCCAACCTCCTAGGTTGAGGCTCATGATACCAACTTTAATATTAATTATTAAACTTTGAGTTTCTCCTATTTACTTAATTTTTGAAGAAACTGCGGCTTAAGCTTTTATTGCCAGCTGCTGAGCACTTTTCAGTGTTGCCAGATTTCTCTGCGTAATTTATGGAATCAAGTACTGACCACTTCATTATATACTGAGCTGCCAACCTATTTAATTCAGTAAAGAGCCATCTCTTTTGTACGACCGCACCTCTCATTCACAGAGAAAGAGAGCACTCAAAAAAAATTAGAAAAGGCGAATCGTTTGCGGCATTTAAAAGTCATTCCTGTGAATCATATAAAAACGTCAAGTATGCTAAAAATAAATTATTAGTTAAAATTCGTAAAATACTGATTAAACAAACAAGAAAGTTTGCACAATTACAATTTAACTTATTTATTTAAATTAATATTTCTACCGTTTCTCTTTACTGTACTCGTAGATTCGTGTGTAGCGTCCACGACGACATTGAAAACGAGCAATCGAACGAGCAAACGAGCGAGTGCGCTGAGCAAGAGCGCTGTCAGCCAAAAAGCAGTAGAGAAAAAGAAGGCGACGAAGACAGGCAGCAGCAAAATCGACGCCGCACGCACGTACCGGGAGCATTTAAATAATTTTTTCTGTGGATTAATTTAAACTAAAAAGGATTTAACACAATGACTGAACGCGAGAACAATGTCTACAAGGCAAAATTGGCCGAACAGGCTGAACGATACGATGGTGAGTATAGAAAAACTTCAACGAATAACTGGAAAAAAAAAATTGTCAGCGGAGCACCAGGGAGGGGTCCGCCGCCGTCAATCGCGCGTCGTCGCGTGGTTTGTGCTACGTAAAGTATTGCTTAAAATGTCTGCATCGTCCAAAAATTGCCAATTAAAAAATATTTCAAAACTATTGGCGGAGGAAAACGAAAAATTGGGGAATTTTCAATTTGCGCAAAACACATTTATGTTCGCGTGTGTGTTGCCTGTGTATGTGTGTAGGTGCCCAGCAGCGTCGGCGTCGCCGTCGATGAGTAGTGTTTTCTGCGAAAAGACGAAACCAAGAGGCAACAGCGACAAAAGAAACGACGGGAAGGAAAATGAAAAAGAAAGAAAAAATGTAAAACCTGATTTTTACCGGCAAAAATTCGCGTGGCTTTTGCAATAACTAAAAAGAGACAGATACTCGACTTCAAATTGCGTATTAAAATTTTACAAGAACAGTTATTGTTTTTTGCAAGAGAAATTTTCAAAATGAAATTTTGTGTATTTAGTGTTTCTAGTCGATAGAAGAGCGCACGCGAGGGCTGCGCGCGGTTAAACTGTCATCATCGGTCGTTGCTAAGGGGTGTTTGTAGTAGTTGTTGTTGCCAAGGCGTATTTTCTAGAAGGAAAATATGAGAAGCGGGTAGTGCACGTAGCATAATTTTGCTTTATATTTAAATATTTAATGGTGGCACGCGCCCCACATTCCTACTTCCATAGAATTGAACCTTCCTGCTGCTCAAACATCATAATTTGTTGAAAATGTGGTTCTGTTTCGAAGAGGTAGGGAAAGGGACGGGCGTCATCATTTAGTCGTAAGTGCGAAAAATCGATGAATGAATCGATTGTGGGACTGCGACGCAGAGTTGTCGTTCAGAAATATCTTTACAGCGTACTCTACTACTTTGTCGTTGTTACTTTATGCTAATGAGTTAAATTTTTAGTAAATTATTTTTGACGTTTCGGATGTTTGTGCGCGCAGTGCTAGCACTTCAACACAATTGCTACTTACATTAGTTTTTGTGCTGCTTGCTACATTGTCAGTGGCGGCAACTCTGTTATGAAGAAGAAAAAAAATTTTTTTTTTTTGCATTACTCATACTTATGCGCATGTGTGAGTGAGCCGTTCCGCTTTTAATTGCTCACACCAAACTAAACCAAATTGTCGGCGCTTTTGTTGAGACTGCCTATTTAATTAAGAAATACTCCAATTAAATTAAACACTTGTGCTAGGAAAAATGCAAAGTACATTAGCAGCATATTTTAACGCTTTGCGAAAAAACGCGCGCATTCGTTGCGTTGGCCATATGCGTTAAAACGAGATAACTAGTATGCTATTTCTACGTAAGAGACAGCGTCCAAGAAACACAGTAGCAAGCAAAAGTTTACAAATAGCAATGGTATTTACTACAATTTGTAATATATTTTATAGAACAGCTGTTAACTTATGTAGCGTACGAATTTTGTACTAATCAAAGAATTAACATTTGTAACAAAGAAAATCAGAGAACTGACTAAATATTATTATGATCTTCATTTTCGCAGTAAAGAATTACGCCCTCCCTATTAGCTTGAATCTATTTAAGAACCATTTTTTACATATTTACGTTTTACCTTTACCGCTTTCATCCAACATTTTATGTTGTTTTTCTACTATTTGGAATGGTTTCGTTAATAGATTTGGTATGGATTAATATTTATCTATTACAAACCTAATTCACTAGCAGGAATACCACTTGCGTTATTCGGCCAACATACAACGTAATACTGATAATTGCTTTGTAAATTGACCAACATTAAGAACGGCAAACATTTATAAATGGTACACGGCATGTACTTGATATTACTGCTGCTGCTGTTTCTTAAAGAAGTCAATCAACTATTTGCAGCTACTACACACACATACGCAAACTCAGACAGACACACAGACGAATTGAAACAAATTTTGTGTCTGTATCACATGTTTTTCCTCTTATTTTCGCCTGCGTGCGCTGCGAGTCATTTGTTTATATGTATGTGTCTGTGAACACTTGTCGTTGGCCTTGTCGCTCTTATGTGTTAGTTGCGCCAAACTGGAGTCCCAATCCTCCCCCCTTACTCTGTCATACAAGCACACAATCATACAAACTAGCGGCAGCCGGCAACGTACAAAAAGTATGTATGTGTGCCCGGCTGATGTCTGCTGCTGCTGCCGCTGCCTGTCTTTGCTCCCTCCCGCCTGGTCGGCGCTCCAATAACGTTAACTCGTCGACCCCCCTTTTATACACATTAACGTCAGCACCAGAAGCTACACAACAACAACAACAACGATCATAGGGAGAATGTTTCGCCAGCCTTAAGTGTGCTTTCAGGTGCTGCTCGTCGTTCTAGATGCTTTTTTCGAGGTCGCGCACTGCTTTTTAGTTGACGTTCACGTCAATGTCGTCAATTCGCGAAAAAAAAAATATATGTATGAATGTAGCTGGAGCGCCTAGAAAATGGCATAATTTGTGGGTGGTTTGGGGGGAGAGAGGTAGGCATGCATTGTACTTGCGCACCATGTTGTAGAGTATTACAAGCTGGCTCCTGTTTTTTCACAAATCGCTCATTTTGTTGGCTTAGTTTTTTTCCTTTGTCTAATTGCACTTTTTATGTTTTATGTCAGTAACGGTATGTGCGCATGTTTTTTTTATGTCTTATATCATACACATACGTACATATTTTGACAGACACGCCCCCAGACTTTTACTATGCTCCCATTTATATACTTTTCACTGAAAACTGTAAGGGTACGTTTGTTCTTTTGGGGAACTTATAACACCCATAAGAAACCAACGTAGACTACATTTTATAGGTCCATAAATAGTGTACGTATGTTGTAAGTATCTACTCTTACTCTTTTGTATGGAAAACCATTTTCTTTGTACGAATTTGGAATCATATAGTATAATATTGGATCGCTCCGGTGTTGGAAATAGTGGCCTTGAATAACCAAATGCGAAAAAAGATAAAATGATTTCTAATAATAGATCAGATCTTTCTATATATGTTCATAGAACGGACAGAGCTTTAGGGTTTATATTTAGTAAGCGTTGGAGGGTATATAGCTTCCGCGTAGAGGAAGGAAATTTCCTAACTCGTTTCTGTTGCCTATGTTTTTTTCTTGTCATAAGCGCCAACTTTAATTTTGCCTTGCCTTTTCAATTTTTGTTGTTGTATTTCGCGTGCCGCGCTCCCCATGTGGTTGTGCGTAAGTGGGTGGTTTGGTGGTAAAGTGGGACTGTGCTGGGGCTTTGTGGCACATTTGCGGTTGTCTTAAAAATGAGTGAATAAGTGAGGCGCAATGGGTGGGTTGAAGGCGGTGAGCTATTCTCTTTTTTCGGCGCTTTTGATTCGTCATGTCGTGAGAATTTGTAAGATTTTCGTGCATATAATATGCATGTATATTTATTGATTTTCTTATTAATGTACATTCATATGTATATATTTGTGGTGTATCTCTTTTAAAACATGTGTTCTATTGCAGGCGGGGGTTTTAAATACTTAATTAGCTGTTTATTATACGAGTGCTCATTATTAGTTGCAGCATGTTTGCTCATTCTAGCAAAGCCACCAGAACAACAAAATACAGTTGCAATTGACATTGTACAGCGAATTGAAGTTCAAAGCAACTTACATATTTACGTACGTATGTATGTATGTATCTATTCATCCCATGATTCATTCATACACACAATAAATTTAAATACATTTTTGTTGTTTCTTCACAACTACGTGCTATGCTCATATACATATATATGTATATATATCTATACATACGTATGTTTGCGTGAGTGAGTGGGCGCCTAGCTACGTAAGCGGGTATCTGTGTAAATACAAAGCCAGGAAGCTTTGCTTGCTATTAAAGAGTTGTTTTCTTGTTATCAAAATGCACTCAAAACAAAAACAGAACCTTAAGATGCGTTAATGACGCGGCCGTGATCGCATTCTTGTGTTGTAGACTCCGTAGATCCAGCCTTGCCATGTGATTCATGACGCATACTTGTATATATATTGAAAAAAGTTTTGTAAAAATGGGAAGGGTTAAGATCAGCCTGGTTTAACAAATCGATATTCTTATATCCTCCAGTTTCAACAATACGTACTGTTATTTAAATAGTACACAATTAAATATTTAAAATTAAAAAAATAATTAGTTTGCCCACCTAAAATCCTAGATTCAGTTTTTGCACATAGTGCGTGGCATTAATTAACAACATTTATCTTAGTTCTTTTTATCCAAGATATTTCACACACATTTGATTCTTAATACTCTCTAGAAAATTACTCTTGCCGTATTTTTTTTTTTGTTATCCAATATATTCCAATGGAAATGTTTCAGACTACATAGCCAGCTTAATATTAATAGCGATGTGATGGTTAATAGAAATCAATCCTATATTCGTCATAATGGAAAGATTAGTCCAAATAGCGTCACATGGTTTTTGGGAACTCTCACCACACATACCACAGAGTAATCATCAAAACTTCCTTAGTTGAAAAATACTTTTTGTTCTTTCCAAGTCATGCTTCATATTAATTGTGATGTAAAGTGTGCTCAAATCGATAATCTATTATACAGTCTCAGAAGAATAATCAGACTAAGATGTGCACCTATTTGTTTTTCAACATTTCTTAATCATGAACCAATTGAAATTATGTATGCTCGACCATGTATGTATATTTACTTCTATGGGATTGGTAAATTATACTTTATCTGATTACAAGGTATTGCACAGTCGCATTATAGCAGTGCATGACATGCTTTGACAATGACGCTTGATTTGCAACAAAATAGTAAGACACTATATATGTTCGTTTAATCAGACTTCGCGACTGTTATCTATATTTGTGTAGTAGTTGTAGTTGTTGATTGTGTGATGTAGAATTTGCAGCAGTGATGATGACAAGAACAACAACATCATAATCATGACTAAACGAAGCCAAAAATGCGCCTAGACTCACTTCCTAAAAACCACAGCGATATGCATAAATATAAAGACTTATATCATTATTGATTAGGTGGAAAAAGCAAAACAAATAGACATAAATCATGGTTATCAAAATAGGGGCGAACCGAACGTGTTATGTCATATTCCATACACACAAACTAATGAACTCTATGAATTTCTGTGTCTCTCCTCTCTCCCATACAATAAATATATAGAAATGGTTGAGGCCATGAAGAAGGTCGCCTCCATGGACGTTGAGCTGACCGTTGAGGAGCGTAATTTGCTCTCGGTTGCCTATAAGAATGTCATTGGTGCACGACGTGCGTCATGGCGTATTATCACCTCGATTGAACAGAAAGAGGAGAACAAAGGCGCCGAAGAGAAACTGGAGATGATCAAAACCTATCGCGGTCAAGTTGAGAAGGAGCTGCGCGACATTTGCTCGGATATATTGAATGTGCTAGAGAAACATCTCATTCCATGCGCCACCTCTGGCGAAAGCAAAGTATTCTACTATAAGATGAAGGGTGATTATCATCGTTATTTGGCTGAATTTGCCACCGGTTCGGATCGCAAGGACGCCGCAGAGAATTCATTGATTGCCTATAAGGCAGCAAGTGATATTGCCATGAACGATCTGCCACCAACACACCCAATTCGTTTGGGTTTGGCATTGAATTTCTCGGTACGTATTGACGGAACGTCTTTAGCAGACGATTTATGTGATAGTTAATATCTTATCTTACGCGTTGTACTTTTTTCTGATATAGGTATTCTACTATGAGATACTCAATTCGCCGGATCGCGCTTGCCGCTTGGCGAAAGCCGCATTCGATGATGCCATTGCTGAGTTGGATACGCTGAGCGAAGAGAGCTACAAAGACTCGACACTTATTATGCAGCTGCTGCGAGACAACCTCACATTATGGACGTCCGATATGCAGGCAGATGGTAAGTTAAAAGTTCCAACCAATGCTTCACATTCTTGAGATTCTCTCATACATATATATTCTGCACTGAAGACGTTCCCAAAAAGACTTTCGACTGATGATTTAATTTCATATTATAAATGAGAATTTTGTTGTCGTTGAGGAAGCGTTTTCAGTGTTTTCCACCACATCGAAAACCAAAAAATACAAAATCCAAATCAATTTTACTAATCTAGTGGAACCCCAACCAGGTGATGGCGAGCAGAAAGAGCAAATTCAGGATGTTGAGGATCAGGATGTGTCGTAATTTAAGTAAACCCCCGCCCTTCCATTTAAACACATTATATACCTTCTAAAGTAAATATAATACATATAATATATATGCATACAACAACCACAACTAAAACAACAACCGGGTAGAGTAACAACAACCACTCACACAGAATTCAACCCAACCACACCATACCAGAGACAGACCCCGCATCCATACCCCCAAACCA
Source organism: Scaptodrosophila lebanonensis (assembly GCF_003285725.1). Taxonomy (NCBI): domain Eukaryota; kingdom Metazoa; phylum Arthropoda; class Insecta; order Diptera; family Drosophilidae; genus Scaptodrosophila; species Scaptodrosophila lebanonensis. Next base: position 11,539,941 of record NW_022060548.1, on the reverse strand, counting down.
AAATCAAACGCATTGCGACAGTATTGGGCAACGGCATTGCAACAGAAGCAGCAGCGACAACAACAACAATCAGAGAACAGCAATCAAGAAAGAATAAGTAACGGCACAAAACAACATCAAATAGCAACAACTGCATGTGGGCGTAGCTGCGACGCCTGAGAGAAAGATTTGGGAGAGAGTTGTGTTGTGTTTTATCTCTCTCTTCATCGAGCGAATTTGGCCGGCGGCCCTTCTCTGTGTAACCAACAACATCCATAAGAACATTTACAATACCAGCAGCAGCAAATTCTACTACATTTGAAATTTTTGCATTCGAGAAAAAGCATTATATATTATGTATAAATAAATATTATATTTAATTACGAGAAGCAAAAACACAAATAAAAATTCATTTAAACAAACAAAATTAATGAAAACAACAACAAAAACAACAAAATGGCGCCTCTTCTATTCATCAAGAGAGTTGGCAAGAATAAAAATTACAATTAATTTTAGACGTACGTACAGCAGCATGAAATTCACCATACAACACACACACATACACAGTAATAATACAACTTTAATTTTAAGCAGAAATTCAAATAAAAGTAACGTTTATAAACAAATTCAATATATATTGATTATAAACAGAAAAAGAAAAAATGGAAGAACAATTAATAAACGCAACTGCAACTTAAAAAGAATGAAGAAAGAAGTGTAAGCAAAAAAGAAATAACTCGAAAACCGCAAATAATTTAAATTTAAAAATAAAATAAAACCGAAATGTGAGAAAACGAAATGAGCAAAAAATAAAAAGTGAAGCTAAACTAAAGAGAATGTTAAAGCAAATAAAAGCAAAATAAATGGCATAGCGCAGGCGAGGGAAACGAATTCTTAAGCTTAAATTGTAAGTGTATTGTTTCACACACTCACAGACATCCGTACACATACACAAGCACAATTACACTGCAATTAAAACAAAAGCAGCAGCAGCAATCATTCTTCATCGTCTCGTCAATTGCTGTTCAATTTTTAGTTGTCTGTTTTCTTGTTTAATGATTTTATTTCATGTTTTCTCAAAAAATCTCCATACATTGTTTGCATGTCAACACAAGAATCACATTATATATAAACCTATATATTTAAAATGAGCATTAATGAAGAAAATAAAAGAAAGTATTTGTAGTTGCTAAACAAACAAACAAAACAAAAAAAAAAATGGTACATACATATATATTGTATACACCTTTAGTATATACATATATATATATATACTTGTATATTTTCTATGCCTACCATACCACTTATGTAATTTGTAGAAATTTCGAATTTTTTCAACGACCCAAACGCAATAACAACAAGAACAAGAGGAAGAAGCGATAAAACGAAAACAAAAGTTTGCATTTAAAGATCAAGAAGCCCAACAAGAAAAACAACTAAAACAGCCAAAACAACTAATCGAAGAAGCCGTTAAAAATATCATTTATTTAGCGAAAGAAAATCTAAACATTGAAAATTATTGTAGCGTGTTTGGCAAGAAACAAATGAAATGGCAAGTAAAGGAAACCAAAAGCAATTTAACTTTCTCACCACACTTTTCCCCTCTCCACTGAACCCCAACCTTGCCCTTTCCTCCCATCCCCCGTTCCTACCACACATTCCGTGTGGTGTGATGATAAATGAGGCGCAAAATGGTTGGCAAAAATATCATGAATTATAGCCTCGAAAAAGTCGTGCAGAAAGTTAATTAGGCATAAACCAGAACCACAGCAACAATAAGAACATTCTTGAATGAAAACAACAACAGCTAAACTGACATTCGTATTCATTTCAAATAAAAATCATTAAAAGAAAAATCACGCTGTATTTTTTATTGACTTGGAAATGTTGGATTCGGAAAAATAACTAATTTTTACCAATTTTCAGCGGGAAAATCCTTTGTGGGCTTATATCAAACAATGGTCGCAACTGTTGGTAATATTTAGTTGGCTTTGGAGACGATTCTAATATACATATGTATTTAGTTGGTGTTACTGGCTAGATGTTTTTGGTAATCATTCAATTTGACGAGCACTATTCTGCGGTCTATGATCAACTATACTCCGGATTTGGTAAAGGTATTGTTTTTACTTTTTATCTGATTTATTTCACATGAAAACTAACACGCCGGTTGTCGAGTATATTTTAAGACAAAAAGGTCACAGTAATTCTCTCGGATATAAAATATAGTAGACCTGCATAAAAGCAATTGTGTTTTTTACAGGTAAAACGAATCACATGGTGGTGTTACTTTTTGGGAAATACACACATCAAATAATACGTGCTATGATTTTCAAAACAAAATCGTTCGTCGTTTGTGCTGAAATTAGATATTTTTTAGAGGCAGCGTTTTTCGAAATTCAGACATTTCAAGAAGTTACTGTTGACGTGGCAGCGCGCTGTTAGCTACAGCTGAAGCTAACGGATGTAAGCGACCGCTGTTAGCTAACAGAGGGCTGCCCGCGTTAGCAAGTATAAGCTATGTTAGCTAGTATAAGCTAATTAAATTGAAGTGTACAATTAGTATGCATATAAGATGATGTGAAGTATGGCAGCCATTTTAGAAATTCCCACAACATTTACAGTAACAAAACATAATCCTCGTTTTAAGTATAAGGACTTGAAGAAATGTTTTGTACAACTTATTTTGATTGCAATAAACTATGTTCTTCCTGTAATGGAATAATAAAAGAGTATAAGGACTAGAACGAGCCTTATCCACTAGCAATTGGTAATACAAGCTTTTTCTGATAATACTACATACATACTTTCAAAAGCTTTATATACCTTTATAATGGGTTATTTTACTATCTTTAATATCACATCGTTGATTAAAAGTAATTTTAATCAAACCACTCCCACTTGATTTTCAACGACATTTTGTTGACCACTATTAATTAAAACGATAACTACGAGTGTTTTTTTAACTGAATCCGACCAACATCTCTTTCATTTCTAATTAGAGCTTTACCATAGATTTCATCCAGTCTTCTAGAGTTAGGGAATTCCAATTTTCTGAATTTTGAATTGTAATCCAACTAGGGAATACATACGCTGTTGATAATTTCGGAGTTTCTAATGTGTTCAGACCCATCTACGACATCAATATCATTCGCTTGAAGCCAATATTTTTTTGCTGCAGTATTTATTTACAACTCTCTCTCAAGTTCAGTTTCATTTAGATAGGTTATTTCTGAAGAAAGATGTAAATTTTTTTATATAATGTTATTGTAGTTGGGTAGAGGATTTTTAAGAGTCGGCACTACATTCCATTCATGTTCCTCATTCACCTTGAGAGAGCTCTTACTACGGTTAGTAAATAAATTGCAATTAGAACTCATGATCGTTAGACAAATTGTATCATGGGGGAGGGCCGCCTTCATATATTAAATTATCAGCCTCCATAAAGAGGTGAATAGCTGAGATCCAATTGGGGCAGTCAATTTTGCCTTTGAACGGCTGAGCATCGTCGCCTTCTCTACTTAATTCCATACAATTTATCAATTTGAATGTTGATGTGGGAAGTATATACAAATATATGTATGTATGTATGGTTGGTTGGCTGTGTTGCTTTCCAGCTATTATTTGCGAGCTGTGATGCGAGTCCGAGCTTAACATATATATAAATCTATGTATATAAAGGTGACACATTTCACAATCTAGAAGTCAGTTCATTTCTAAAGCTCCACAAAGCCGGTTTTGACGAATTTTGTTATTGTAATCATTCAAAATGCGATTCTTTGTGTTGGCTCTTTTGGGTAAATAATCGCCAATTATGTTGTAAAATATATACATATACTATATATATCTATATAAAATGTTCAAGTACACAGTGCATGTTGGTAACTAAATGAGTGTACATCGGTAGAACTCTTCGCTTATATGTATACATATGATAACAAAGGGACAAACAAAGGGAAATAAACCAATACTGTAGTAAATACTGGAAGCGGTCGTCGACGCATACTCCGAGTTAACACTTGAGAGTCTTCTTGGGCACGATTTGTCCGCTCAATCGGTCAAAGACTCCTTTGAGTTTGTGCTGTGCTTTGGAATCCCTATGTCCCGCGAGTTGAAGAAATGGTTTACAATTTTAGAACAGCTGCCCCTTTCGGATCACTATCCGGTTCAAACGAAAATGTTATCTAGCTGGAAGGCATCCTGTTTTAAGTTTCTCCTTAGCTATTTTTTTCATTTACAGCTGTTTCCAGTTGAAATGCATTTCATTGTGTTTCCTCTGTATGTATTCAAACCAATATAAGCTTATTAAAAATAAATACAAGTAAATAAGCTTCATGGACCCTTGTTAAGCTGAGAAAACAAAGTAATTCTTCACATACTTATTGTGTGGCTTAATAGCGCGAGCTATTCGGAAAATCAATTATTTATTTGCAACTTTGCTTCATTTTTCATGCAGCCGTCTGCTTAGTAGCGTTGGCTACCGCAGGCCCCGCCAAGGACAATAAAAAGCAGGCGAATACTTGCGTCCGGGCATGTGAGGACGATTATAAGCCCGTTTGCGCAAAGGCTAAGAACAGTAGCAAGGAACGCCTTCTAACATTTGGAAGTCAATGCGTTCTGTCCAACTACAACTGCCAGCATGCCGATGATCGTAAGTAGCTTGTATAGGCGCTGGTGTTCCCAATATTAACATGATTCCGTTGCAGCGTTTGAGGTGAAAACTAATGGAGAGTGCGGCGGCGGCGTAAGCGTGCGCCTGTCCTAAGAATTGTGCCTCAAGTATTCGTATAACGTGGTGTGTATGTAATAATCAAACTGTAATGCTGCAATAAAAACACTGTTTTTGCTCTTAACGAAAAACAACTTTAATTTAATATGTTTATGTTAAGCTACATTGCCTAAAGCAGAAAATTTAATGCATCCTTAGCGTTTTATAATAGAATAATAGATTCTTCAACACACTTTATACAAACATCCATTCACAACCAAACAAAATCAGAGGCCTTCTTCTGTTTGGTTCGCGCACAATTTCTGCAAGAAAATGAATAAAATATAATTATGTGAAAAGATAATGTGTCTGGCTATTTTACTTACCATAGCGGAAACGTTCAGGCTACCTCTAAGTTCCGATTTTAAAAACTAATGAAAACATTCTAATCGTACATCTACTGTATAGTTTATCGTTTATAGTTGTATAGTTGTTGTAGTTCATAAAAGTATTTATGTATTTGCATAACTTGCTTGAAATCAATTAGACTCCCGCTTTTCTTTCTTAATTTTGTAGTCGGCTAGAGCGGCTTTAATGGCATCCTCAGCTAACATGGAGCAATGCAATTTGACGGGCGGCAAACGCAACTCCTTTGCAATATCTGTGTTCTTCAGTTTCCCGGCCTCATCAATAGACTTGCCTTTGACCCATTCAGTGGCCAGTGAGCTGCTAGCAATTGCCGAGCCGCAACCAAAGGTTTTGAACTTGGCATCAATGATTTTTCCATTTTCATCGACCTTGATTTGCAATTTCATCACATCGCCACAAGCTGGGGCACCAACCAGGCCAGTTCCGACGCTGGCATCCTTCTTATCTAGAGAGCCAACGTTCCGCGGATTCTCGTAGTGTTCAACGACCTGTCAAAACGAACATATCAACGTTATCGGTTGCGGGTATTTGTTATAGCATTAACGAAACCAACGTGCTGCTACAAACACATAACTACATACATACATATGTATGTATGTACATACATATATACTATAAGTGGCATTACGAAAGAAATCATGATCATCGACCCGGTCTGAATATTTATTAACTTACATTTTCATGATACAGCATGACAGGTACACTGTTCACGCGTTTTAGCTGGCTTTGCAGCAAGCGGGAAGTACGCACCAACGACATGTTTATTTTGTTAGAATTCCCGAGAACAGTATCGATCAAAAGTATCTTGTGAAATAGCTCGCACTCACAAATACTTCAATAATAACACACAAACGTAAGAGTCAACTGCGTATCAGTTTAAAGAGCTGATGTAGTGTTGGAAAGTACGCTGCTTGATGTGCGATTACACGTCCAGACCGCCAACGATTAACATTCCTAACTGCTGGGTCGGTACGTGTGGGCGGCCTTTCCACCCAATACGATTGTCAAATTGCAGGAAAAAGAAGTCGTTGTCAGCAATAAAGAGACGCCCACAAATTATTGAATCCTTTTCATTTGACGGCTAACGCAGCGCCGACCAGTAGCCAAGGTGGAAGAATATGACCTCACGTAAGCGCAGTGGCAGTTCGTCGAAGCGACCTAAGGGAAAAGTCGTCTACATTTATGAGCTATTTTTCCGAGGCGAGGATCCCACAGATGGATCGCCAGAGTTTTGGAATGAGTTCTTTCTCCTGCAGCCGAATGTGGAGTCGCTGGACAATGAAATCATGAAACTCAATAGCGAGCAACTGCAGTTGGTTAAAGGCAATTTAAATACCTTGTTTCAAAAATGCATCGAAATGTTAAACACTGGTAAGTCGACCTGTTACTGCCTTGCCCCGCATATATGTACATATTTATGTATGTATGTAGGTTTATGCAAATGTAAATATTTATTCACGCATTGTTCTCTTGCCCACAGAGGATCATCCAAAGCGTTTGTGTAACAGTTTGCAGACGTTGTGCTCGCTCTTCTATGCAATTTTTAAAAAGTCCAACACGGATGGCACTTTCAACATACTTAGCGACATCTTCGGCTACGAGAAAATGGATGAATGGCTGAAATTGCTGATGCAGTATTGCAATCGCATTTTACTGGGCGATGTCTCGGAAAATGCGCGTTTCATGTGCCTTAAACTGTTGCTTGTGCTTGTGACGGGCACAGACAATGTCAGCCAGAATGTGCTGCTCGAGTATTTGATGATGCACAGTCTGTTTGATGCCTTTGTACGGCTATTAAGTGATCCATCATTTCGGTCCCATGGCCACGATGTCGTTATATTGCTGACGATGTTAGTGAATTATCGCAAGCATGAAGCGACTAATCCCTATGTGGTACAACTATCCATTCTGGCCGATGAATTGGCATTGAATGGGTAAGTAACATCTATCTATCTAACGAATGCATTTATTAAAACTGTTCTATATATCCACAGCTACGGTCAAATGATATCGCAATCGCTGATCGACTTCTGCCGCCAGTACATGCAGAGTCTTAACAATGTGCAATCATCCTCTTGGTTCTCGTCCTTGTCGAACATTGTGGGAAACATGTTTGTCTCCGACGAGGGCTGCGAGCGAGTGCAGCAGATCAAGGCTAATAATGGTCTGCTGCTGGCGCTCTATGAAGCTGTGCATTTAAACCGCAACTTTATTACTACTCTGGCACACACTCAGGCTGAATCATCCAGCGCACCTCCATCGCCTAGTAACACATTAAGTCTGACCCAGCCTGTGCCTGATTTGGCCAATGCGCCGATTATAGATATGACTCAGTACCCGACAAATCTGCTGGTGGCTGTGTTTCAATACTGGTATGCCATAATTTAAATTCATATTAATGCGATAGTGGTTTTAATTTTTTGATTCTTCTTTGGCTTAGCTCGATTGTCATGCAGGATAACAAGAACGAGTCGAGCATAGCGAACTTAAAACTTTGTTTTCTCATACTAACATGCATATCGGAGGATCAGTACGCCAACTCCATGATGCACGATAGCAATCTTACCTTCAAGGTAATGCTGCACCGAGCCCAGATGCGGCATAGAAAGCTAAATGTGGATCGTGTCGGCAAATCACAGCCGTTAGCGGCAACGCTGCTGGATCTGCTCGTGGAGTTCATTGTATCGCATTTAATGAAGAAATTCCCTATGGAACTTTATCTGCTCTGTATTGGCGTCATACATCGTATCCTGTGCTATCAAAAACGCTGCCGCGTACGACTGAATTATCCTTGGAAGGAGCTTTGGTCGGCGCTCATCACACTTCTGCGATTTCTGGTCAATCAAGAGCAGACGCTAGTCAAGAAGAGCAATATATTCCATTTGGCCCTGCAGGTGGTGAACATTTTCAATCTTTTCATTACGTACGGCGACACATTCCTTGCCACAACAAATAGCTATGACGAACTATACTATGAGTTGAATCGTGAGGAGAAAGTCTTCACAGAGATTCATGCTATGGGTGAGTTGTTTGTAATTCAATTCAAATTTTATTCTTAATTTAATTCTTAAACGTTTTCCCCTATAGTATTGCGCTATACAACGATTCCGGAATGTGAGCACAAAGACGATGTTATAAAGCTGTTGAATGCTTTGGTAAACATATTAGCCATTGTCAAGCATTTTCAAAATAAAATCAAGGAATGGCTGGCGGAGCAAGGACTCTCTACGCCGACAGAGGAACAAATACTTGATGTTGTTCGAAAGAACTATGACCTGACACTTAAATTGCAAGACTCGCTGGATCAGTACGAACGATATGCTGAGGCGCCATATCACAGCAATTTCTTTAAGGCCATGGTGCGCGATGTTGTGGCTGATACCCGCAAACATATTTATGGCTATGTGAAGGAAGCGGTCTCAATACCTGAGCAGGAGGTCCTGCTGACGACCTCAACCGCCGCCTCGCCCACTTAGTTCCGCCAGACTGCCTGCTTAACGGTTACTTTTTGTATAATTCTATAAATATTCACTTTTAACACAATTGATAAAGTGTTTTATTTTTGTTGTACAATGTGTTTGCTTTGCAGTCGCAAATAGAATCCTTATTTTTGAAATAAATTATTTACAAATGTTTGTGAACGGTGCTACTTACTTATCTCGTTCACAAGTCCTCCACGAACAAAGAAAAGCTTTATAATTTGTCCATACAAAAGTATATTTATATAAAAATATATGTATATAATAATTTTCTTGGTTATACAAATGTTGGCCAAAGGAAATTCGACAAATAAAATGTATATATGTATGTATAAACCATATCGCAAGTTACTGAACATAATGATAATTTGTTGAATTTAGAAAACATAGTAATGTACATATCAATAAAAGTACCTAGATTAATATTAATAATGCATATTTGCTTTATACAGAATTCGCGTCTGTATCCAAGGGTTGGCTGCAAACCTCTACAGTGTTCGTATTATTAGATTATTGTTCCTACGCACGGCCCGTCGAAACAAAGATAGAAAAGAATTATAGTTTAATGATCAGCACGATTATTATACGTATGAGTCGATGCTGTCGATGTAATCTTTGAATTTATATCAACGTCGAGATCTTTAAGGCCATAAAAGCTAAACACCACAGGTTTGCACCCCCTGGTCGGTATTCGTTCAGTACAATTTAATCGCTTCAAGTCCCTTCCTATTAAACAAATATAAACAATTTATTAAAAAGCTGAATTTTGGCTTCTTAAATCTTTTCCGTTGGTAGTAGCTCTGAAGTTTTTGCTAACAAATACATATGAAATTATATACAATTCTGTTTATATCGATCAGCAATCGGCGATCGCCCTTTATAAATTACTATGTGTGTGTGAATAAATGAAACTACATATATGCGTGTATCTCTAGAAGTGATCCACCTTCACGGACACCGTGTGTGCTGCGGCATTGCTCGGCAGATCGATGTTGTCCCACTGAGTGTGCAGATTCTTCTCGCTGTCGGTCGCCTTTAGGGCCAGACCCAGGGAAGCGGTCCGTCCTGCACAATGCGGTATATTGAGGGTTACAGGCACCAAAAACTCTAGGCCCTGAGGACCGCACATAACGAGGGGTGACAGCATTGTCTCACCTAAATTAGTTAATAAAAAAAACAGCAAGAAAATATATATGTTAATACAATTTGCATTTGATTCGATGGGTTAACAAAATAGTATTATGTGTTGAGTTGTGAAGAGTAACAAGAAATTTTTGTAGTGGATCGGTGTAGATAGTATTAGTAATATTCGTATTTAGATCGAGACAACATAAAAGCAACAAAATCTGACATTTATTTGCAACAGAGCTAGTATCATCGTGTGCTTCGAACAGAAAACAAGCTATGTATATAAAAACTTTAAAAATTGATTTGAATTGATTTTTAGATTCTGAAAAGCTAGAAAATATGTTATTTTCTGAAACAATGATATTTCAACTAAATAAACGCTAATTTTAAAAAATGTATGTCCTAAATGATATTTTGTCCGTAGAATTCGCAACTTATTTTCATCTTTTTGAAATTTCAACCTATTATAATATTTTATTAAAATTATAACAGAATTTACATAGCCTATAAATTTATGGAATATTAATTTATTAGCGTTTAGGAAATGTGACCACTTTTAATGGCACAAGATCGTTATAACGATTTATAATAATATTAAAGTATAATATAATAATAAAGTATAATAGATTTGAATTCTTGAATAGGTGTTCTCCATTATTAGAATTATATCAGGAATCATTAATATTTAAGAAGTAAAAGCAATTTCAGCAAAAGAAGTGATTGCCTTAGCAAAAGATACATTTGTATCTTTTAAATACCATTGCATCCTACGGTTGAATTTGACTATAACATATTTTTACAAAATATGGTATCATTTTTCTATCCAGATATGTTTCAAGAAGTAAATTATGCCTCATTATTTGTCAAGTTAGACTTGATCTCAACAAGTCTTGGGCCATAAATCGCTAAAAATATTGACTGTTTTTTAAAATAATATTTCCAGAACTAAGTACAGTTGCGAATTATTAGCACTCAAAAGTGGAAGAAAAATATCTGAGTCTCTGTGTAAGAGAAGTGAGCCATAAATTAAGGCTTTGCTGGATATACAGGACACCCATACTCTCTAACATTCTTACTATATATGCAAAAGTAAATCCATGATTTGTTACTACTAACTACTATATAATTATAGTGAAGGATTTTAAAGGAATTGACTTCGAAATATTGCCTTAAATTAAATAGAAAACGTCGATTTATTGAGCTTCTATGAAATGAAAAACTCGAGTATTGAAAAGTTCCATAAAAATGTAGTGCTATAAATAATTAAGCTTTACTTTTCATGTTGATTGCATAGCGATAAGATATATGTTCCGATAAGGTTTAAAGCATATAAAAAAGATATTGACGTGATTTTGACTGCTGTGCTTAACACTAGACTGGAAAAGTAGCTAAATAGTGCAGAAGAAGAGAGAAGAAGGAGCTCTTCTTCATAGCTTCTTGAAACTGTATTGTAGTATTGAGGTTTCAGAAGTTTCGGATTTCATTTTTAGGTTAGTTTTCTATTATTTGCTTCAAATTAAGAAACTTTTAAATAATATTGTTCGTATATTCGATAGATAAAGGCCATCTATACGGCGCAGATTTAACAGTTTGGTCAAACAGTAGTAGTCGAGCTTATTTTACATTCCCCAACGATAAATATATTTACAAAGAGTCGATAGACAGCGGGATTAGTGATAGATAATGAGATATAAAGCATGCCAGAGATGTAGTATGTAGACAGATGTTAGACCTAATCTAATTACAAATTAAACCATGCAGACAAAAACAAAAAACAACACCACACTTAAATACTCTACAAACACAAATCGGTTCCAAAACAAGTTATATACATATGTACATACATATATATAGAGATAGATAGATAGATAGAGAGAATAGTACACAAGTATGTTTATAGGGACAGAACATAAAATGCTGACGATAATTTGCATTCGAAATATAATCAAATAGGAGTAGCAAATGTGTGCCTCGGCTTTAGTAGTTGGTTTTAAGAGTTGGTAAGGGTAGTAGAACGGAAGTGAAACCAACCATTTTCCATATCCAATGGAGGGCCGCCCTCTGCTTGCCCCAGGCGCGGATCGCTAACCGTAAAATAGATCTCCTGGCGCACTCCAGGGGGAATGGCGCCCGGCGGTATCTCCAGCCACACTTGTGGCCATACCTTGTCGGCGAGCGTGCCACCCTTGGAGTCGAAGATGCCGCGTGTGGTGCTCGGCTCGCGCGGCACACCTGGGAAGGGCCCATTGGCTGCAGAGTCGGGCGGTGCGGATCCTGGCGTGCGCACTGGACCGGCCATCGGCAAGGACATGTTGCTGCTAAACGGTGTGCTAGTCGCATTCGGAGGACCTACGCGAAGGCTCGCTTGCGATGTGTACTGGGTCTCAATCGAGGTGGAACTATCGCCAATGGCCGATGTCGGCGGCGGCGCTGTCCGCTTCAATATATTCGAAATATGGAAGGGTGCACGTGAAGCACGTGGGAGGACTGGGGCCGGTACTGGGTCTGGTTGTTCGGTTAGTTCATTGATCACAGGCTGCTCTTCAAGCACGTCCGAGTTAGTTTGTGTGTCGCTCATCAACATACCCTCGTTGTGCTTGTTAGTCTCAATGGCCGTAGCATTCTCCGTGGACTCGTCAAGCTTGGCTTCGTCTAACTCTTCATCGTCATCCACTTCGCTCTCCACGAGCGGTGCCCGTCCCTGTTGCATTGGGTTTGGAGACACCGCTGTGTTTTCAATTACAGTATCCGATGACTTTTGCAAATCGGAGCGACTTAGTGTTGTCTCGTCCTCCTCGGAAACTTGCTGAGCGTTGATCTCTACCTGCACCTCAGTTTTGCCCTCCTTCTTTTCGTCGGTCTCATTCTCGCGCGACTGCAGAATGCTCTCTTCTCGCGTCTCGTAGATCGGTGCCGGTCGCCCCACATCCCGCTTCGACACATAGATCGGCTCGGCCATGCTCTCCAAAGCCTCTCGCCGCGTCTGATAAATCTGCTCTCTGAGCTGGGTGCGTGTTTTCAGTGCGCCCTCCTTTATGTCTCGCTTAGGCAGGTAGTTCGATTCCGAACGCTCCGATCGATCATCGTACTCCGACTGACTGCTGCTCTGTGGACTAAATTCGCGTTCCATATCGCGCTTGCCCTGAGAAATTCGCTCTTGCATTTCGCGTTTGGACTGGTAGAGATGATTTCGTTGCATCTCACGCTGCATTTCCCGCCGGGACTGGTAAAGCGGCTCCTCGCACTGCTCATTGGCAGCGCCAGGATAGAAGCGCCGCCGTGCCATTACCTCCGAGTTCGGAGCACGTCGCTGCTCCAGCAAAGCACCATTCTCCTGGCCGCCCTGATAAATGTGCTTTACATCGTTATCGTAACCGGGACTTGCTGTGGGCATGGGTCGTCGATAGGAGCCACCACCGCGATCCGCCGTTGTGGTGCTGTGACGACGCACAATGCCACGTCCATTTCGGGAGGCAGCCGCCGCTGCTGCTGACGCCTCTGCCTGGCGCCGCTCAAGATCGATGCATGCCCGATTCGCATAAAGATCGTATTGCTCGTAGCTACTATAACCATTATGTGCGGCATTTGGCATGCGTCCTGTTGTCCTGCTGTCTATGTTGCCATAGATGTCCTCGCTCTCTAGATTCTGATACGTGCTGTTCATGTTTTGCGCGCCATAATGGTGCATGTACGGCGTTGGCTGTCCTCCCGGATAGTAATTCTCGCCACCAGGGGCGTATCCTGGACGTTCGGGGTACCGGGCCGGATACGTGGGATATTCGTCGGGATAGTAGGGACGAGGCAGACTGCGTTCGAGCATCGACTGCTGACGCCGCAGCCCCTTCGACTTCCTCTCCGGCTCGACCATACTGTTCATTCGGCGCAGTGGCCGGGTGGACTTAATCAACGCATTCTTCAGCGCAGTCAGGGGGCTCTTGAGCATCGATTTCTTCTTCTTATGCGGAGGCAGTGGTGGCGCCATCTCCAAGCCATGATCGTCGTAATACTGCTGTGGCACAGCATAGTGGCTGTAGTAGTTCGGATCATGGGGATGGGGATGGGGATGGTGTGGGGATTGGTGTTGTTGTTGTTGTTGGTGTTGGTGCTGGGGTCGTTCGTTGGGGTAACGCGGCGCCGAGTGGGAACGCTGCATATTGTAACCCATTGGAGGAGGCGGCGGCTTGGCAAAGTATTCCTTGTAATGTTCTGGCTCCACATCGCTAAATTTTAAAGTTGGGTAACTAAGATTTTAAATGGTGATACGACATTTTTTCCTAGAGATAACGAACAGTGCTCTTGTGGTTGGTTTTGGGAAAAACCAAAATTATGGAAACTCCTCCATCAATAAAGCATAATTGGATATTTTCTCAAATACTCGCACACTCGTAAGTAATGCGGCATGTAAGGACTATATGTGGATCTATCCGAGAAATAGAAATAGTCTCGCATCGCTTAAAATAAGAGGATCTACAAAACTTTCTCAGAAACACACAAGCGCATATATATGTAATGTGAAGATGTTAAGCTTTGTTTTAAAGAACTGCTTAAATTTTTGCAAATTAACCAAATTACCATTAACCAGGTTTCCAACTTTAGCAACATTTATGAAAGAGGTCTATTAGTTTGTTTTTATTTTTTCTTAATGTGTTAGTTCAATTAACGTTAAGAGAATTCCTCATTAGCCCAAAACCGAAAGTCCAGCCACAAAAACTGGTAACGACAAGTACTCGTAAATAAAATAGAACGTTCCTAAAAGCATTATATGAAGATGTTTAAATGTAAAGAAATTGAAGAGAGAAATTGGAAAGAGAGTTCCTGCATCTCAGGTGGAAAAATCGTAAAAACGTTAGCCCGAAAAATGTTTTATTTTCGTTTTGAGTTCATTATTCTTTTACTATTTTTTTGTTTTGTTTAGGCAAGTGACTTTTCAAATCTCAACATTTTACAATTTCTGAGCTTGTTAAACAATGTGGTTAATAAAAATATGGTTATTGAGAATAAGCGCGTACTTTAAGCCAAATGGAAACCATTAAATAATAATTTAATGCAGCAAATTAAACATATATGTATGCGTTTGGTGTGCGTCTTGTGAAGTTTTCGTCGATTTTATTGATTTCTTGATTTCTTGATTATTATTATCGTTTTTTGTTCGTTTTGATTTCTAATAATCGATCAAAATGACCAGCAACCGCATGAGAATGATTATTGGCATTATGAGAATTGAATGAATTATTCACTGATTAACTAAACAAAAATAAAAACATTTTTCGTTAACACAAGGAAGGAGTTGTGGACTGTTTGAAAATATAGTACAAGGTGTGTAGAGATCATCTCTTGCTTCTCTCGAATAGAAGATGATATCTCAAGAGATAGATCGCCGACTAACTGTGTAGCTCGTTTGTCTTACAGGGCGGATGAATCATAACTATATACTATACTATATAACTATATATATATATAAGCAAATGGCACCTACCTCATATTGTGATGGTGCCCCGCAGCTGCTCCGGCTTGGGGTTTACGATACAATTCGAATGCCGAGCCCCGCTGCTCTCGACTGCCGGCCAGATCGAGGGCATTACGTTCGGGTGTTTGGGGTGGTAAGTTACCTGTAAATAAAAAATCAAATAATTTGGTCGTACATCGGTTCTTAAAGTCCAATAGAAGTGCCTTCGAAGTGGGTTTCAGGACTGTTCCCACTTATGTATTGGAAATCCAAATTGATAAACTAGGTTGGAAAACTTTTGACTGAACCGATTCAATTGTCAGAAGAAAGAGCATTATCTAAGGTTTAGCTTTAACATTTCTTCTTCTTTCTGCGGATATAAGTAGTACGATAGTTGCTTTGTTGCGAGAAGCGAACTAATCGTTCATCCAAAGCCTTTCAATTACAATAAACAACATTGAAAGGGATGTGTAAGTATACTTTTACTCTTACTTTGTCTGAAAAAGGGAGAACCAACGGATCCTACTTTGTAACCAACTTATCTTCGGATATGCTTCCTTCCGCCTGTTACATACTTAGCACGAACATAATTTACCCTTTTTCCCCTTTTTTAGTAGCTCAATTGAATGAACCGGTCATTGGAACCAATTGGAACAGAATCGACTCAATTTGGAAAACATTCAGGACAGTTCCCACTAGAAATCAAAAGTGATAAACTAGGTTGAAAAACATTCCACTGAACCGATTCATTATCTAAGGTTTAGCTTTAAGATTTCTTCTTCGATAGTTGCTTTCTTGCGAGAAGCGAACTAATCGTTCATCCAAAGCCTTTCAATTACAATAAACAACATTGAAAGGGATGTGTAACTATACTTTTACTCTTACTTTGTCTGAAAAAGGGGGAACCAACGGATCCTACTTTGTAACCAACTTATCTTCGGATATGCTTCCTTCCCTTTTTTTTACCCTTTTTCCCCTTTTTTAGTAGCTCAATTGAATGAACCGGTCATTGGAACCAATTGGAACTGAATCGACTCAATTCTACCAATGACCATCATCTAGAGCTCGAAAGTTTTCAATAGTTCACCGATCCTTCAGTTCTGCAATCACATACTTCTTAGTTGGCACGAATGATCCCAAAAGTGATTCCCTATTGCACCTTAATGGGGTTTAAGTTTAAGTTAGTGCTTCTACTCTTTGAGAACTGGATGAATTAAACTTTCACTGAAATACCCGTGCATTTGGGAATACTTGTAGTGTGAAGTAGACGTCTGGTACTTACCAATCGGGGGTGGAATGCCTCGGTGTGGTGCTATATATGGACCTGTGCCGCTACCGCCATTATAATGATGACTGTTGCTGCTGCCATTGTAGCCATTGGCAGCCGTATACTGCTGCTGCGATAGTGGCGCTTGGCCATAGTTTCCATTTCCGCCGCCATAGGTGCTATGCCCATTGGCTGCCTGGCCCTGCTGGGGAGAGCTCGGCGTCTGCTGTGTGTAATGATGATGGGATGGTGTGGGTGGATAAAAGAAGCCGTTCGGTGAACGTGGTGAACCGGAATCCTGTAATGCAAGCCAACGATTTAATGATCATGGCTACAAGTGTAGAGATTAGGGAGCACTTACCCCATTCTCCCAGGGAGTACCTCCGCCACTGCCGCTGCTGGCACTCTGCACCGGGGGCCGGTAGTTCTTCGGCTTGGGCGGCGGCACCGGCTTGAAGGGACCGCTGCCATTGCTGCTGGGCGTGGCACTCGTCTCGTTCAGTTGGCTGTTGTTCGCGAGCGCGTTCTGTGGCAGCTTGCTGTAATCGGCTTGTGGAACAGAACTGTTGCGACTGTGTGATGTGGAGGTGGATGCGTTGGATGGGTGCGTTGGTGACAACATTACGTTTCATAGTTGGGGACAAGACGAATACGAATACAAATGACAACGAGAAGGAATAAATTATACAAAATCATGAGCTGCTAAAAAGTACATACATAGATACAGATACGGATACAGATCTAGATACAGATGGAGATACGGAGACAGCGAGAGACAGTGGAAATAATAAACATTGAGACAAGTCTGTTGTGGTTTTATTGGTCATCGATCAGACAATAGACAATATTTCGAAATGAAAGCTTGTACAACTTGGAAGCAAATATTGTCGGCGTACATGGGACGGGGGTTCTATTTGTTACGTATAGAAGGTATCTCAAATATTTGCTTCGAAGTTAGGGATGGGGACAGTAGTTTCGTTCGATTAGAGATTTGACGAGTGGCTGAGTGATTCGTTTTAAACAAGCGTGTCATATGCGGAGACGACCATACGCATCACGGAAAAGGACGGTACGAGCGCATGCTGGCCAGAAGGGATAACGGGCTGAAAACTCAGGCTATCCTCGGCAGCTAGGCCCTTGCGACTGAAGCGCGTCAGGCTGCTCAGCACAGGTGTGAAGGTTGAACGTGGCAGACACTGTAGAGTACAGGGAGAGCGACGTGTGTGGTGCATGTGGTGGTGCTGGTGGTTCTGGTGGTTGTGGTGGATAGACGGCGGGACATGCAAATGGTAGCGTCTTATGAGCCGTGAATTCAAAAATAATTTGTTTTTAAATAAACACGTATATTTTTTTTTTGGAGGGGGAAAGTGTAAAAGAAAAAGAGATCAGAAGTTTTAAGTGGGCGGGGCTTGCGCCAGAGACCTATGTATGTACATTAAATGGCAATTCTTCTAGTGCAATTACCTGTATTTGCCGTAATCCGTTTTCGTTTCAACCACTGCTTTGCGGGGACTACTTTCGAGGCCCAGATGGGAGGGACGCTGGGGCGTGCCGTTGTGTGGATCTGCAATGGAATTTGAATTGCATAAAGCGTAAAAGGGTCGCCCAATGAAGGAAGCAGTGGTAGAAGAAAACACTCACCTATGTTACGCGACGAGTTCATTTCGTGATAATGCGGTCTGGCTGGGCTGCTTTGGCGATTCAAGTCGTTGGCCGCCGGGAAACTGCGATGGTCGTGCGGGACGCGGCTATAATCGTGTAACTGACCCACAGGCGGCAATGGTCGAGCACTACAAAAGGAAATGGAAGGAAAGAACGTTAAAGCCCTGCGAACCAGACTCTGAACCTGCGCGCCTTTCTTCGTCTAAATCCTACAGCTAAGCTATATGTACTATATTTCCTATGGCAGACATTATAAAAATCTTTAAAATATCAAATTGCCCTTTAGATAACTTTCTTATAAGAAGTTTTTTGAGTAAACGATCGGTTATATGGCAGCTATATAAAATAATGAAGGTATTGTGGTTCAGAATAAACTTCGTCTGCATAAGGATAAGAGCAGTCTAGCTAGCAACTCTTGTCTCCCTAGCTGTTATGACTTAAAAGTTTTCGGCGTTCATACAGACGAACATTTGAAGTCGTCTCTAACATGGGTCCTTCTACCTAAATTTTCTTAGACTTCGTTACACTTTCACCCTTTGATGGCCTTATAACACATATGTCAATTATTCTAATAGTTGTAGGGTTTACCTTGCACTTGGCACTGATTTGAGATCATCGGGCGCATTAGGACCCAGTCGACCTAGGTTTTGCATCGTCAGTTGGGCCGTATTATACGAATCGTAGCTGGAAACACTGTCGTAGGTGGAAGTTCCGCTGGTTGCTTTGTGCTGTGCGGGACTACCCATGGCTGCATTCAAGCGCGCCTGCCGCTCCAGCGAGGCGTGCTGTTGTTGCTGCTGCTGCTGCTGTTGCTGGCGTTCGACGCTGTCGCCCCCGGCCAGGGCATTGCGGGACATGTACTCGGCCTGCACGTCGTCCTGTATAACAGCCTTGCCGAAGAGACGCTCCTGGGCGCTACGACCCAGAGTTCCGCCCGAGCTGCTGTGGCGCGATGAGCCTGTCAGGTTGGCAGGCATATCGCCGGGCTTAGACTGCCGATCAATGCGTGGTGGCAGATCGGGGGCGTTCGTGCCATACAATAGTTGAGGGCGTGGCGCGATGGAAGAGGGATCACTTGATGGCTGGTGCTGCTGCTGGGTGGCTATAGTGCTACCGTACAGATTATACTTGCTGGACTCCATGGCCTGTCGGCGATTCAAGGGCGGCTGCACTCCATGGTCATAGGGTACCTGTTTGGTGAATTGAGTTCCCAAAGGAATGACGGATAAGCAATATGATAAACGGAAGAGTTAGAGAGTTTAAATGTTGGGTTTGCTGGAGCTTGAACCTTTTTATTATAATGATGCACGTGATGATTAAGATAATTGATTGATATGCATATTGTTTTAGCCTCTTACCGTATATGGAGGTGGTAGTCCTTCACCAATTATGTCTCTATCCCTATCCAAGTTATCCTGATTAGTTGCAATTGATGGATCTGAGCTCGCTTTAACCAATTGCGGTAAGTTTCCAAGCGACAATGATGCGGATGGCCCGGGACTTAGTTCCAAGTCAGACTCAGGACTTGATGCATACGACAAACGGGATGTGGTCATGGGGAATAGGAAATCGTCGGATAGGGACTCAACGGGCTGGGGTTGTTAGTGATTAAGAGGTTCGCGTGGTATGGCCGGTTAATATTTTGTTTAGCATACGTAGTTTTTAATTTAGCGCGAGAGGATTTGGTTTTTTGTTTCGTTTGTATAGCCACAAAAGTGTTTTGGGTTGGGTTGTCAGTTATTTTAATAAAGGAACAATGTTTATAAATGTAGAATGATTGAGCCGATTTGATTTGGTACGTTGGGTTTATAGTTGTTCGATTGCCAAGCATTTGTATAATTAGAAATTTGCGGACGAGCACAAGATATTGTTTTTTTTTTTTTTTTTATTTATTTGTGTGTTGTTTTTTTTTTTTGGGACGAGGACAATTTACGAATTATTTGTTGATATTTTTGATGGTGTTTGGAATTTGATTAATATATAAACATTTTAATAGGATTATTAAGCGGGAAATGGGCATGATGATGTTTGTTGCGGATTTGATTGATTGATTGATATGTAAAAAAAAGAAACAAATGGAAACGAAAAACATTTAGTTAGCAACTTTATAAAAATTTATTGGTAGCGCAAGCACTGAACTGGAATTATGCGTAGGAGCAACAAATTTCTGTTCATGCTTTCAACGGATTAGGAGTATATATATGTGTGTGTGTGTGTGTGTGCTTAATGATATTTATGATGCTGTTATAGTTTATTGTTAGTAACTGCCACTCGTCGTGCTTGATGACAGCTTAATAATAGAAATTTATGAACCATTAGCTTCCGCAGCTTCAACGAATGACAGATGTTTTTAGAGATGTCCATAGAGCTAGACTTATAAAGCTCGTATTCTTTAAAGCTTTTATGCATTTATAATAACACAGTAAAGGCTGATGATCAACTGACTAAACTAGAGGTGCGGATATATGTGGGTATTAGTAGATGTACGACATAAAACATACATATAATACAGCGCTTACTATAATGTGGTTAGTTCAAAAAAAAAAAAAAATAAATACATACAAAATGCAAAGGTCAGCTAGAAGGTTCCGTGCCGCAACTTCAATGTTGAACAAGCCCCGTGAAATTTGTACATTTAAGGTGCATTACGAACACACACCCAGGGCCACACCCACACCCACCTGGAGCTAGCCGCCATCTCAGTCGCCAAGGCGGACAAAGACAGATAGGCCTATCAACTAACCTCAACCACCTCTCACCGATTGTCATGCAGCGCACTGGTTAGTCCGCCCAACATTGTTATTCGGATCGGAGCAGATATTATTGTGTTCGTTATCGGCAGCATTATTCAGACTAGCGATGTCTTTGGTAATCGTGCTGAAGGCCAAATTCCTAGCAGCAGAGCTGGGATCAAAGCCATTCTCGTCTATTAGAGTGCCTGTGCTGCTGAGTAGTTCGTTGGAGGAAGCATAGCCCCCACCCCCATAGGGTGACCTGCCATTCTGGATGTGAGTTTCGGACCGTTTACCTGGCGTATCTTGCTTTATGTTTGTGTTCTTCTCCTGCAGCAGATTTAGACTCGAATCGAACACATTTTTCTTCAGAAGCTCATTATAATAATAGGGCGTTGTTCGTCGCTCAATCGACACCCCACGTTTCCCACAATGGGGATTGGCGGGTCGACCATTGCTGGCTAGGGTGGTATTGGATTGGGTGGAGGCAACAAGTGCCGAGCTGTCCCCAAAATTTGAAATCGAACGATATTCAGGGTGGTGTGTATTCAAACTATTACTCAAGAGATTGGGCTGTGAACTGTGATATTGCGATCCAGCGTCTATATCAGCCGCTGGAATCTGGCCCACCACACTAGCATTATGTGATGTTCCCTGGTTGGCTGGGGCTAGGCCGCTTGGCATTGAGCATGCTTGCTTTATTATGGGCACCATGGTATATGACTTAAGGCGTTGCTTTCTATTGACATGATTGTCGGCCCTAAACGAATGGGACTCATAGCATACAGCTGTGGGTGGACGCGGGGGCGGTGCTTGCGACCAATCCTGCGCTTTCTCGACCAAAAAGGAGCTGCCTAGGTCAGCACTGGAGCGCGGCACGGAGAGTGTGGAGCGACAGCATTTGAATTTACATGGCGGTGCGATGTAAGGTGGGAATGTCAAATCAGTTGGGGAATCGGGGAACTGTTAGAGGCAACCAAAGTTCAAGTGTATTTATGGGACGAGAAAAGGAAAGTAACAATAATTAGAATGTTTACTAAAAGCAGTTGAAAAAATTGCAGATTAAATTATAGATATTACAGATCATTAATTTCCATTTCGAAAGATTTGTTATGGTGGGTCTTAAGAACATTTGGGAGAGGGCTTGTTGGGTTTTTTCAACTACACATCCTTTACATCAGAATTACCAATAAAGTCGATCTCTTACCATAATAATACAAACAAAAGATGTTAAGAAAGAGTTTCTAGAGATTAAGGCCAACTCCACCATGAAAGATTAATTGCACTCCTAACATTGGAGAAGTTCCATATAGTTTCCTCTCTAATCCTAAATTTGTCTCCCTGGTATTGGGATCTCGTTTTTAATAAACGAGCACATCTTGAAGGAAGCTCTGGAAAAAGACCAGAGCCCATGATCTACAAACTATAGAGTTTCTTAGCTGCATCATAAATGTCCCTGATATAAGAGATGATATAGAGTAAACACTTTTATGAAATACTGATATTAATGCAATAAAATTCTCTAGAATGGAAGTGCCTTCACCGAAAATTATGAAGCAATTATGTAAATGTTATTCAAGACACGACATCAAGACCATCATCAAGATCACAACAAAAATGCAGAAGTACCTATACCTTAGACAATAGACTACATTAGACTACACTATATGTGTATGTAGAGTTACAAAAATGAGGACAAACGATGAATTTACCTTAGACTCGGACATCCAGACAGCGCCGCTTTGCTGCAGATCGATTGCATCCCGCAACTTACGATACCACGAATCATCGTTACCCAAAACGATCTGTGTGCTGAATATGTGGGACCAGAGTCTCTCCAGTTTCGTGCACTGCTCCAGCAATTTCTTGGAGCTCTTATGGGCTGCTTTGGGTAGTCCGTGGCGTAGCTGCTTGATTACGTGCTTGCTATCGGTTTTAAGGAAGATCACGACGGGATAAAATTGTGCATAGTTAAGTCTGTCTACGGCATTGGGTGTTATGTCCAGCAAGGCGTGCTTTCCGCGATCCATAATGTCACGGATATTGGAGAGTCGCACGATGCGGCACTTTCCATTCGATTTGTCGTCGTCCTGTAACGGTGTCGAGAATTTATCGGAAAAGTCTTTGGCGAGTTTTTCGCGCGCCAGATCAGACACCGGTCCGAAGAGCACAACGGGTCGCACGAAGCCTGGATGACGTAGCACTACACGTTCGTAGGCGGGGAACTTGGAAATGCTGTCGGAAAAGACGACATCGTCCCAATTCTCCCGAGAGAGGCTCTTCGAGCGGCGATGTGTGGACCTGTTAAGAGGGTGCAGAGATTAATGTTATTACATATTTTATGATGTTACTAGGGGGTTTAAGATTCATTTTTATTCGGATTGAAAAAGATCTAATTATTAGGTTTTCAAATTTTGACTTTTCATGTGTGGAATCGAAAGAATTCCCTAATTTTTTTTTTTTGGGGGAAAGTTTCTTTTATTTCAAGGTAAACATTCGAAAACTCTAGATGAACTTACCGTCGACGTCTAAAGAAGTTTCCTCGCGATTCGTTTGCATTCATTTCTTTCTTAGTGGCATTAAACTGCGCTGTGGCGAGCTCCTCAGCCCGTGACTTGTTTGGTATGACGCCGCGTTGCATTTCCTGATGACCACGTCCAATCTTTAAGACCTGCCAGGAGCCCACAACACCATTATGGAGTGTGTCGATGACCCGAAACACGTCGCCGGCTTTGAAAGCCATCTCGCCTTTGGAAGGATTATCGCAGTGGAAGTGTGTCTTGATGTGGAATGAGTCGCCGCGTTGGTTGGTAACCACCTCCTCATACTCCTCCTTGCAGTACTGGACGATGAGGTCGATCCGATCCTGCAGACTTAGTAGAAAGAGTACGGCCTCCTCGCGGGTTACTCCGTGCATATCCATGTCGTTGACTTTGAGAATTTTGTCACCGGGTGTCAGACCCTGCAGTGAAGCCGGCGAGCCCGGTTGCACGGCGGTAACAAAGATTCCCGCTTCATTGCCACCCGTCAGACGAATGCCAACGCTGCCCTCTTTCTGGAACGAAATGAAGCGCGGCTCGGCGGACTGACGGTTACGGACCAAGTTGTCCTCTTCGTATAGCTGCCGTCTGGAGCTGTAGAAGTCTTCGTTGACGCCGCCGCCCCCGCTGCCGCGTGGAGGTGGCGGGCGCGGTGGTTCGTTGACACGTGCCCGTCCATTTGTTGGCGTCACTGGCTGGTCCAGCTGTTGCAGTGAAACGCCATCCAGCAGAGGACCACGGGAGCGTCCACGCGGGGTCAGATTACTCTTCTCGTCGGTGAGTCCATTGATTGGTGCGTTTGAGGTGCGTGTCGGGGGCTGCACGTAGAGATTCTGTGATGAGTAGCTCGCTCCACCGGGCAAATAGGCGTCGTCCAGATTATTGCTGCAGTTGGAGACCTGCGGCTGATGCGTCGCATAAATGTTCGCGTGTTGGCCCGAATTGTTAAGTGGGCTAACCATTGCCTGATTCGTTAGATCGCGCAATACGACCAGATTGAGGCGCTCCTTGCACCCATCAATGATCTTCTTGGCCTCTTTGAGGCTCATTGTATCCCCACAATTGGTGTTGTGTATACGCGTTATGACATCTCCCTCCTGCAAGGAGTAGCCATTGGCGTTCAACTGCTCCCGCGCCTTAGCTGATATTTCCTTGACGAAAAGCCGGCAGCCCAGCACCACTCCGTAGTCGTCTTTCTTGTTGCCCTTCGTGAGCGTGACCTTGATGGGCTGGCCGGACTGGCTGGCAGTCTGTACCAGGGACGAGTTCAGCGAATTAGGCTGACTTACGCCGGGCAGTACGGCACCAGCAATCGATGTCTGGTTGGACAGTCCACCGCTGCCACTGCCGTTTGCCAGCCCGACAGAGCTCATGCTGTTCGAGTGCTGGTGTTGTTGTGGCACCGCATTCGAAGAAGCATTAACCGGCACCCGACGCTTCACAACGAGCGTAACAGTATTCCCACTATCGCGCAGCACCTGCACAGCGGTGGCGTATTCAACGTTTTCCAAAGACACCCCATTGACGGAGATAATGCGATCGTTAACTCTAAATAGAAAATCAAATGAAATCGTTGTGGTGAGTAAAGATCCATCATTGTAATTGTAATAAATAAATAGACCTAATTACAATTGTTATTAGTATTATGAATTTTGTTTTGTTATTAAATTTCTTGCCTTCATTTTGTTTGTTTTTACTCTTTTCCTAAAAAGTTGGCTCTTTAAGGCTTTTTACTTTCCTATTCAGTGCGGGTCTAAACTAAGGAGCTATAGGAGGAAACTTATCATACATTTTTACCTTCCATGTAGACCCCATTTGTTTACAATTCTTTTGGATTTTGGGGCCTGTTGATAAAGCGAGACTAGGTTGCCCAAAATTACAATTTTGGGTCAGATCTTAGAAATAAATTGGAGCCAATAGCCATGGCAAGTTTCTTCCGAAATGCTAGCGTCTGAGCGGTCTTCTTTTTACAGCTAATTCTCTTTTGTCCCCGCATTTCACACCTACACACCATCCATATTAAATGGTTTCTTCTCTCTAATTGTAACAGCTCAGGTATTTCACCTGATACCGATGTTAAGTAAACTCTAGCTGCCTGTCTGCTGGCACCATTTCTGTCGTTTTTGTTAAGAGATGATGACATTGGAATTTTGATTGTCAACGATAATGTACAAAGGGTACATATGTATGTATGTACATATCTATGTACAATGTGTGATAGCTTAGACGACAGCGCTATAAAAAAGAGCCTTAGACTACGGTTGGGCACGCAAATTTTTCGAATTCTACAAGTATGTCATTAGTGTAATGGTATTGCAAAGAAAACTAGTAGTACCTCTTTATTCTTAACTCGAACTTTTATATTCTAAGCTTCTAGGCGAATTACTTTCCAAAGCCTACTTGTTAGATAACATACATTTTTAGGCAAATTCTGTGCATATGTTGCGTTTAAAAGCCTTATTTAAAGGACACAAATATCAACCATTTTTATAAGTTTATGATCATTATTACATGTAAATATTTACATAGATGTTTTATGTATGAGACGTATGAGACTGATAACCATCAAAATATGTATTCAGTATTTGTATTATAAATTCAAAACTTGACACTCACTGCAAACGATCCTCTGCTGGCCCGCCTTTAAGCACATCGCTCACAGCGATAGAGGGATCTCCATTGGCGAAGTGGGGATTATCACGCCCACCGGAAACGGCAATACCGAAGCCATAACCAGGCACACGCGT
This sequence comes from Scaptodrosophila lebanonensis, assembly GCF_003285725.1. Lineage (NCBI taxonomy): Eukaryota > Metazoa > Arthropoda > Insecta > Diptera > Drosophilidae > Scaptodrosophila > Scaptodrosophila lebanonensis. The sequence goes on along the minus strand of NW_022060548.1, from coordinate 11,513,824 downwards.
CACTGCAACTGTATGGTATTCCCATGTAGTGCGATCACCCTGAAGAAAATAAATGGTGTTTAGAATGTGATTTAAATATACATACAAGTATGTATGTATGTACGAGTAAATACATTACGATTTTCCTAAACAAATGCGGGGAGACATTCCTTTTCATATCCCACTTTTTTCAATTTATTTTAATACATGTTTATTAATATAATTTTGTTGACGAACTCAACAAAGCTTCAACAATACATACATACATACATATAGGAGAATGTATAAATGTATGTACGTTTTATTGGAGAGGGAAGTGTATAAAAGACTTCCGTTAGCAGTTACAAACAAAATTATGCGTTGCTTCTATAGAAATTTAAAGTGTGGGCAACAGTTGCTGCAGTTTATATACAGACATACTTATGTACATACTATGTGTATAAGAGTAGATTAATCATTTCAAAATGAAATTTTCAACAAACAACCTTGAAAATAACACCATGAGCTACGTCTATAAAATGTAATTTTTATTATGCATAAGAGTTTGAACTTTAAGACACTTTGAACTTTACGAAAACAAAATAAATCATTACAAGTTTTAATGAGCGCTTCTTACCAACATATTATTCGGCACAAAATCCGGAAATTTCATTTTAGTTCTCGTTGCGTGTGAGAATTTTTTTTTAATTAAACGCACTTCGAACTTTTGAAATCGTGCATTTGTTTGCTTGCTTAAACAATTTAGTCCTTTTGTTTAAATTCAACAAAAATGTAAACTGCTTCCATTGTAATTATGGTAACAAACTCTAATTCGAAACAAGATTTTTTCAAACTTTTCAAGTAATTAAAGTTTCGGGCCAGACTATTAATCATAAACTGTACAAAGGCCTGTTTTGTTGCACATTCGAATCACGGCTTTACGTATCTATTGGATGCATTGAAAGTGGATTGCATTCGTGTGCATTCAGTTGTGCATAGCTTGATGCATCAGTTAGTCCGACATGTACATATGTATATACTATGTATGTACATATGTATATAGAAATACATTTATATACAGGTAAAATTACAGGTACACATATGACACAATTTATGAAATATCGTTTGCGGCACTGCCCATTACAAATATGTAAATTATCATTTTACTTCAGAAGGGTAAACAACAAATTTATGACTTAGTATCTAGAAAAATGCGAAGAACGCCTTGTCTAGGTCGTTGGTCGCGCCGAACTTCTCCCGAACTCACGTTGACGGCTTGAAACACGCTTCAAAACTATTTTACCTACTGCTCGCGATTGTGGATAGAAGCCAACAGCAGGCAACAACAGAAAGGCAGGCAGACAGTCACAAGATTCAGAAGTAATGGGAGAGCGAGAGAGTCGTTGAACGGAGCGCGGAGTGCAGAGTGCGGAGCGCACCAAAGACACCGAACCGTGAATAGAGAAATAACAGATAAAGGCACAGCACAAAACAAACTTCAAATAAGTGGCCAGCCAGGCAGACAGGCAGCACAGCACAGCGCAGCCAGCCAGCTATAAACATCAACTTTCCATGCGGCATGCAGTAGCTCTGTAACTAAACACATACAGGCATACATACACATGTATATGCCTGCATACATGCACATACATATACAAATCGACGTGCATAAATACATATGTGTGTATGTATGTGTTTTTTTTTGAATTTGTCGGCATGTCTGTATGTATGTACATATTTATGTATGCTGTTTAGAGAGAGTTCACAAGTAGTTTTGGGTAGGAGTGCATTCAGCATAGATATGTATGTATGTATCTATGTGCATATATACATACATACATATGTATGTATGTAAATACAATTTGGATGCATTTCTGTAACCCTGTGTAGCGGCGTTCATTATTTAAGTGACCGCCCCACTAATACTGAGCAAAAAGAAACAACGAACAGAAAAATGTAAACAAAACGTAAAAGTAAACAGCGATTTTTTAAACGGAAATGAATAAAACCAAGATATTAAATATCCCCTGCAGTACTAGGGCATAGCCCTTCAAGCGCAGATCACCTGTAGTACTCATATGTATTTCATATGATATAGCCATTGTCTAAGTAATTTTTTGTCAGTTAATGAATGCATTTACATATATTGAATTCTTGCCGCACATAATATTTCAATAAATAATAAAATCATTTTGATAGAATTTGACAAACTGCTGAATTTAATGTTATTATTAGCGTTTTCTTTCGGTATTCTTCTTTATCTTTCTACTTTATGAATACTCGTTAAAGATTTGAAGCAGAGCACAAATTAAAATCACTTACTGGAAATCCCACTGATAAAAGAGGGTGTACAGAAAAAACTCGTTTATTTGGACACTTCATAATTGAGTCTGGATAGCATGTGTTTTTTTTTTTTCAAGCCAAAAATGTAGGCACTTATTCTTAAATCTTTTCTGTGTCCTATTGTTCGCAGGTACTTGTCGTCTTTTTTAAACAAATCTGTGTAAACAATTTAACAAGTAATATTTAATATATTTTTTTCCATCTTATGAAATGACTTCGCTTTTAAAACATTAAATATTATTGGGAAATGCTTTATGAGCCTGCATAAATTGGAATTGGAATCGAGCAAACCGGACAGTGTGTTGACATACATAATAGACATAAAAAAGAAGAAGCAAATTATCTGCCAATAGAATGAGGGATTGTTTACATAGGGATTCGGAGAGTCCATATACCAAGTTTGGATAATGTATTTACAATCGTTTTGGAAATCTAGACAATCATCTTGGCAGGCGGACAGTCATGTCTAGATCGATTTGTCGCGACATGCTCGTTAAGAATACATATACGTTAATGGGATCGAAAATGTCTGTTACCTACTTTTTGCAAACCTAATATACCCTTTAAATACATCGGGTTCAGAGTGCAAATAGTCACCGTTTAGTAATTATTAAATCTTGCTAATTTGCCAACAAAATAATGATTAAGAAAATGTATTTTCTATGATTTAAAGGTAGTTTCTTAATACCAAATACAAAATCAATAATTATTCTCGATACTAAACATACTCTCTAGAACAGAGAAGTTTCGTTTATTCTACTAGTTAGTGAAAAACATATGTCCCAGGCATTCTTTCAATTTCAAATGATATTTGATCATCTATGTATTGTGATGTTTATGATAAGAAATATAAAAGAACAAATCCTCCACATGTACATACATGGGTGTATATATTTTATGTGGAAAAGCTCACACAATTCCAGCTTAATTCATGACAGCTACAATTGAACTGCTCGCTCCCTGACTCCAGCAATGCTTGCAACTATAAACGGATTGACATTAATTCAATCAAGAGTGCTTATTAAACGTTTTAAGTGTCAAGAATATACGTCCAAAGAAATATAGTACATATACTCGGACAGTATATAAGTATGTATGAGAACAATTGGAGTCGCTTTCATTGTATCGTCATCATCCACAATTAATGTACATATATGAAGTATATATGTATGTACTCGTATGTGTAAAGTATGTTTGTGTATTCCGTGAATTAAACTTTATATGCGAAACACAAAAAGTGCAAGCTTGCAGAACTTTTTATGAACCGGAGACAACGTTCACTGAGTGCCATTGAAAGATCTTTTAGATTCAAACAAACAAAGCTATATATTTTGTACCCTCTGGTTGGAGGGTTTAGCGCAATGCCGAAGAATTTGTCAACCACGCTGATAATCTTTGAATTCATTTGGTTTTGAACAATGCAGTAATTTTGAAAGTATTTTCTTTTAATATCAGCTACTTCTTCGGACTTTTTTAAGCTAGTTACTAATTAGTTCGTGCGTTTATATGGCTTAAAGATGTGTTTCTGTAGTGATTTTAAGTCAGCTTGGAATGAATTCAACACTTTCTTCAGTTCTTTTCATTATTTGATATAAAAACATGTTTGGTTTGGGAGTATTTCCTTTAAAAGAATACTCAAATTGTACTTTGTTAGATGTCTCTAAGGAGAACATAATTATTTTATCTCGAATTACAAAAATTGCAAGTACCAAAGCTGAGAATACCCTCACTAAGTTGCCTTTCTATGAAGAATGCTAATAACATATTCAGTGAATTAGATATGTAATCTTGAAGCTTTTCTCTGTTTCAAATCATTTCTTGAATTGGATAAGTAAAAGTACTATGGAGCGATTTGTGAATGACTTCTTTTTAGCTTTTTCAAACACAAAAATCAAATCGAATTGCAATATCCAATATCAAGGTCGGGTTTTACCAAATTTATAGCTTTTTCTGACATCGAAGAAGTACTTTTAGGTGGCAAAATACGTCAGAGAGACGTAATTATTCAATTAAAGAAATAAACGTTGAATTGTATAGACAGGTTTATTAATTTTTTAATAATTTGCTACCAATTTGCTAGAATTCATTATAAAATATGGTATGTGCGTTACTACAAGATGGTTTTCATTCCCAGCAATGCCTATGGAGATCGAAATAACAAAATGAAAATTGACAAAGCGCCAACTGAATAACATAATAGCCCACCTTTTTGTGCCTAAAACAAGTCAATTTAATAAAACAAAAAGACTTTGTTGTCACACAAAGTTATGCAGTCTGGTGGTGTCACAAGCCGTGAAACTGCATTGCGCATACCAAAAAACTCGTTTTGTTATTATGGCCCAACTCGAATGAATCAAACATTGAAAATTTGCTCGTTTAAGTGTGTGCACACAAGTAATTACTACACACATACATATGTATGTATGTATGTATGTATGTATGTACGAATATATGTAGATATACAAATATTTATGCATATTTAAAGCTGGGTGCGGCATGCATTCCAAAAGGAGTTCCAACACTTATCCTCCCAGAGATAAATATCACAGCTGTTGTCATTTATTATTTTCTCTATTCGAGGTACTTACTCGTCTAACAGGTAGCTGTCGAAAGGGCTGACTCACGACCACATTTTTCGCAAAAATCCCAATATTTATTCAGTGTGGGTTCTTTCAGTGTGTATATGATTAAAAATGATTGTTAAGATCTCGCCTGAATTCCAGCGGAGCTCGAATGAAACAACAATTCAATGGTATGGCGCTAAATGGTTAAAACGATGGGTCAGAAGTTTTACGAATTAGCCATAAAATCGAACACTTATACAAAGAACGGCAAGCCGCATCGCGACGTAAGTCTCCAAAAAGCCACTTCGGAGGTACAGCGAATAGAAAAAACCAGTTGAACAACTAAACTTGATTTCAAAGACTTTTTCTTTCTTTCGAGGCAAGTTAAGAGTCTATATGTGTGTGCGAGTATGTATGCATATGTACACTGAATATACATACATACATACATACATATATATATATATGCACATGTACATATGCGCATATAAATGCATAAAGTTTGTTGAGCTGTGGGTCAAACGTATTTTGAGTTTCACTCAACTTGAAGCTTTAAGTTTGCAAATCGGCTCATTTGGCTTATTTGTTGAACAGGTTTTATTGCATACAGGAGCTGGAGTTGGAGCTGGAGCTGCAGCTTGGCCTGCCATTGTTGGCTGTAGAGTTTAAGTTTTGGGGACTTTTGCAAATTCTGTAGTGCAGTCCCCATCCCGGTATGTATATAGTTTTTGATTTTTAAAATTGAACAACTTAAGCATAACGCGTTCCATTTACCTGTTGCAGCAGCGACTCGTGACGAAAATGATTGTTCGGCAGGACGTGTGGATTGCCACTGGTGGCGCCGACTATATCCATGTTGAAGGCTTAAATCCACGTATTAATTTTTCTTAGTACGAAACACCGAGTTGGCAAACAGTGAACAGATTTTTTATTTGACTGATGAGGGAAGAGCTCAACATGTTGCATTAATTAAATTCTTTCAAATTTCTCTTTAAGCGACAGCGAAATGTTTTTGGAGAATTCGTTACTTGAAGGTGTGATGTTGGTATAACAATTTAATTGTTATAAATATTACAACTATCTGAGGGCGTTATTGTGGCACTTTAAACAATATACATACATTAATGTATGTATAATTTTTTGGTTTTACGGCACTTGAGTATTAACTATGAAGTATTTTTTCGCAGCACAAGTTTCTAGATATTAAGAGCCTTCATTTGGGAGCTCAGTGGCACAAGTATTCCATTTGATATTGCTGTGTATGTCCAGGCAGAGACCTGCTAGTCCGGAGCGCGCGCGTCGATTTAAGACTGAAGCGGCCGCGGCGGCGTCGGCGGCGGCAAAAATGTCAGCGAGCGAATTTAAGAAACAACACAACAACAAAAAGATGAAAAAAAGGCAGGCGGGCGAGTAACGAGTCCGCTTCACCATCAAATGAAATTCATCCGTAAATCACGTCCATTCGCCAGCAAATGTTGTCGACTTTTAAAATGAACGGAGCGCGCTCAAGAAAGCAAAAGCAAGCAAAGCCAGCGCTCGTACGTGTATAACATGAAATAAATTGAAAAATGCCTACACACACCTATGCACATACACACACACACACATACACACATAGGCAAATCAACAGCACAGGTAAACAACAAGCAGTGCGCACCTTTAAGGCAAACAGACACACACACACACAGGCATACGCACATGTCCATACATCTATGATTGGAAAAAATGTTGCTGGGCAACTTTTGAAAAGCCATCGCTGTTGCTTGCTGCTACACTGCCCCTAACTTCAGACTCAAAACTCAGACTAAGGCTCAGCGTCAGCGTCACCGTCAGCGTCAGCCGCAGACCCGTTTGCCCAACGTTGCTGCATGGTGGAGCATGTGGAGAGTGGAGAGTTGTTGTCTCAAATTGGTTGCACATTTAGAGCTGTTTGCTCTGCCTCTTCAAAGATTTTACTCATTGGGAGGGCACTGCAAAGGAGTGCTTCTTGTTTGCATGCCTATGCCTGTCTATGCCTGCCTGCCTGCCCAACATCCGAGGAAGCAGTATTATGGTAGTTCTCGTTCGTGTCCTCGTTCAAGTTTGCATTCATAGAGAAATGAAAAACATGCCGATAGTGTGAAGTTGGTATTTTTAGGAATGTGGCCCTTTCTTTGTTGCCGTACCAGCTCCTGTTCTGCTCTGAATTCGAAATGAGTACACTGTTCAAAAACCATTGCAAGTTGCATCAAGTGCCTTATACATACAAAATTGTACTTTAATAGGGCTCTATCTAAAGCAAAAATCCTATTCCTTTCAATTGAAGTGAAAGTATATATAAGCGTAATAGAAATTTTTTTATTAATTGGAGTAGCGATTAAAATAGACCGAAATATACATACTTTTATGTATATTGTCTAACATTTGTGGAAATAATTTCAATTTGATTTGTTAAAAATGAATTTATTGCCTGCCATTTATCTAACTAAGCCATATACTTTTATTATACTTTTACAGCTTGAAGACGCTTTTTCAACTATATATTTGCTAAATAGGACGCAATAACTCAAGCCTAGGGTAAGTCAAATGAAAACAAAGTTATTTTTCACTTAGAAGCTGCATTTTCTAAAACTCTTTTAAAGTACTTCACAAAAAGAACGTATAAGTAAAAATTTTAGCTCTATGCTTTTGTTTTTAAATGAGAACAAAGAGTTATGTGTTTATATAAATAAATCGTTCTTCTCCTCTGAAGAAGAAGGGGTGGCAGATTTATGGGAATTAATCAATAGAGTCAATGACCCCCTCCATGGTTTTTATTTTTATAAAAATGCAGTTGTTAGCCGTCCCTCATACCAGCCCACCCCACCTAATATTTAAACACATACCTTCTTAAAGCGTCGTTGCGATGAAGAGTTTATCAAGGCAGTGTCGTGACTGCCACTATTTTTGTTAGTGTTTCCCTCGCGCTTGCCAATCGCGTGCAGCAAATCGTCCACATTGCGAATGCAGGGTCGTTCTAGCCCTCCGCCATTGCCCATACAACTGGTCATACTCTTGTTGCCCAGACTGTTGCTACGGGAGCGCGAACGGGAACGGGAGTGCGAGTGGGAGCGGGAACGTTGCTTTTGCAACCAAAAAACATCGTTTGCCATGTTGATTTCGGCAGCCGCTTTACGTGCAGCACGCCCCAAAGATCCGCCAGACTGCTCCTGCCCATTGGCGAGATACTCGCCCGAAATGTGAACTTTGGGCGTGTTGACCAACTGCAGCCCTGTAGCGCCAAATTGTTCCGGAAATTGGTGCAATTCAAGCGGAAAGCGCGGATCCATGGGCTGGCCGGGCTGGCGGGGATACATGTAGCCGTCGCGCAAAAACATTTTGTTTGTGGTATAGATACGATCGTCGACCTGATACACTCCATTGGCGACGGGAGCCTCGCCGCCGCCAATAATGCCGTTACGCACATAGGCGGCGGGACGGTAGCGCACAAGGGGGTTGTAGGCATTCGCCTTTAATTGTTTCGTTTTGAAGCTGCGACGACGCGTGGGTGGCTTCATTTTTTGCTCGGCACCGAAAAGTATGCTACAGTTTTTTTTATTATGCGCAAGCCTAAATTCTTCTCCACTTATGAACACTTTAAACTTGCAAGAATTTTAAAGAAGAAAAAACAACGACAACGACAACACTTGGCCGAGAGCCGCACAACACGTTTAACACTTTGCACGTTCGATTTTCCACTGCAATTGTCTGATTTTATTGCAACAACTTTTTCTGCTATTTGCCGTCGAGGCAGCCGGGCACGCATCTAATCCAATTACGTGCACTTGTATTTTTTTCACTCACTCTGCTTTAAGTTTTTTTTATTGTACTATATGCCTCTGTTGGTTGAATATATCACAAACAGTACATGCAAACAAACATACATATGTACAGATATACATATGTATGTATATAGCATAGCTTGGCAAGGCAAATGTTAGCTAAAGAATTGACACACTTTATGACAGTTTTGTTTTTCCATCTACTTTACTTTGTTTTTGTTAGCAGTGTGTCTCTTCCTGCAGCGTGAATTTTTAAATTTCTAGCTAATGCATAGCAAGGGGTGGCGGCTATACCTCCAATACGCTCCGAGCTACGAACTACGAGCTACTCAAATTCTGTGCTAATCCGATAGCTTGATTTGCAAACTATGGGGGCTTACTGCTAAGTCTTGTCCCAAATTCTATTCCAAAGCCAATTGCATTGCTGAAACTGATACGCAAATAGGCGGCAGTTTTTGTTTTTTACTTTAGTTAGTACGCCCCCTTTACGTGACAAGTTGGCTTTTGACAAAAGTGTAATACACGATTTTTTTTCACATTTTTTCCAACATTTCTTTACAGCGAATAGCAGCCTACTAGGAAATGGGAAAACACATTTTTTATAGCTACAATTTCAAGCACATAGTTGTCCAAAATTGAACATTTTTGCACCTCGAACTTGCAAGCTTCGAACGAATACGATTCACACACAACGCAATGAACAACAAATTGAAACTGAAAAGCCTATAGATATGTATATTCTGGCAGCAAGCTAAACGACATTTTTTCCACTGGAAATGCACGATGGAGATAAAAACCAAAAAATTATCGGGCGTAATACAATTTCCAGAGACAGAAAAAAAAAAGAATAAATGCGATAATAGCGACAGAGCTTAAAACCCAAAAACACACACCCATCATACATATGTATTTAACAAAGAATACATAGCTTTTGTTTGGGAAAAAGTTGAAGGATAAAGACGGTGGTACTTACGAAAAATTCATCCTCGATTACTGGATCGGCGAGCATCTCAATAGCCTCAGTCATGGATCGGCAGGTGCGATTCGTGTTCTTCTTTTTCTTGAGCTTGCGTCCGAGGGTGGCGGCATCGCTGAACCGATGGAGTAATTTGTCGCGCTTGCGTACTGCCAGGGGACTTCCAGTGTTGCTGGCATGGCACAAGAGCGATCCGTAGCCGTTCGTGGAAGAGATAGTGCCCGTATTGGCGTAAACGTTTTGGGTCTGATACTGCGCTGCCGCCGTCAGAGTGCTGTTTGAATCAGTCTTGTGTATAAGATTGTACTCTGAGTGCGGGAACTTGCTGGGAATGATATTGGAAGCATGCGGGTCCAACGACTGCAACGATGCTTTCAATGTCAGATGTGGCTTGGGGGGCGGTGGTGGTGGGGGTTCCTTCATGAGCGGAAGACGGCGCGGTGCTGCACGCGGTATGGTCGCCGAATGAGGAGATGAGGCGCCACCGTAGCTTTTCGCACGACGATTCCGATCGTTTTCCTCTTCTCTGCAAAAAAAGAAGAAAATTGATGTTTAGGTTTATAATACTGTGATTGTCTGAGTGCTTCCTCCTCCCGCCCACCTGTAGCACCGACGCTGCATTGGCGGACTAAAGAAACCATTCGCCGGCAATGGCACAAAGTAACCCCATTGTGGGGCTCCACCTGCCTGGTAAGGATCAAAGTAGGCGCCCAGCTGCGGAGTCGGCTCCCGAGAGCAACTACCACGGTACACAGGTAGGGAAACCCGAGAACGTGCCGACGCATAATGCCGGGATCTGTGTCTACGCATGCAATCAATATTATTCCCCAACGATGATGTGTTGGTGGCATCCGAGTCTAGCGCACAGTTTTCGCAGCTATAGCCTGAATGCACGGCGTTTTCCAAAGTGTCATCGCTGGCGCTATCTTTTGGACTGTCCGCCATTTCGTTTTCGTCGCTAGAGCACTCGGGAAGTGTGTAGCAAACCTTCTTGCCTTGCGACATTTCTCAAAATATTTATTTGTATTTCTCTGTTGCGAGAAAAGTTTCACTCTTTATTTTACTTGGCCTGGATTATAGTTTGTAGATAGCTAGGCCTTTATGATTACGATTGTAAATATTACACGTTCTTATATTATTTCAATTGCTAAATCCCGGGAAACAATTGCTAAGTCATTAGACTTCTACTAGTTTTGAGATACTTAGCTATTGCGGGAGTGGAAATTTATTTTCTTAACCACAACACTTTTTATATCACTTGGTATTGGCGCATATCCTGCACAGAGCCCAGAAAGTAAATTAATTATATAATTTTGAACACAAGTTAAATTAATAATCCCCAGAATATAAGTCAGGAATGGAAAATCGTGGATTGTATACTTTTTTTAATTTTCTCCATTTAGCTTAGTATACTTCGCTCCGCGTTTTTCTTCCTTCTTCTTCTTCAGCCCTTCATAAAATAACACTCTGTTCTTTGGTAAATAAAACTTTTGTTTTATTTTGACAATCCTATAATGATGAGTATATTTATAATTCTATGGATCGTTTTGGGAATCTTGACCGTAGTTTTGGATTTAAGTCTCATTAGAAATGCAATAGCAAATTCCTGAATCGAATGCACTTTATTCTTTATAGTCTTGGTCGATCGTTTGATTTATTTCATGTTTATGAATTTATTTTTATTAAAAAATGAGATTAAACCATACTGAGAACTTATAAACATCGATATAACTTTGAAAGCAGTCGCCTGATGAACTAATGACAAAATGGTGTTTAAGGATTTCAATTTCCCAATTTTTAAGACTTATTAAACCCCCCTCGTACCCTCGTATTTTAATGAGAATTGGGAAAATAGAATGATGACTGCACTCAGTTTATTGGGAATTCCGAGATGAGTATTCAAAGAATAATTGGCATAAAAATAAATATGAGAAGACATTTTCCTGTGGACGTCAAAGCATATTTTGCTATTGAAGAGAAAGATTGTCTGGATAGTAAATAATATGTAACAAACAAATTATATACCCACAAAGTTAAAATTGTGCACTAGTATATGCAAAAGATCACTAAAAATGTAGGGGTAATAAACTAGGAAAATAATAGGCCTCCACCATCACATTTTATGGATAGTTCCAACAGTTCTATAAAAACACAAATACAATTTGTAGAATTGCGGGTTAAATTAAAAGAAAACATAATCGTATTAATTACCACCTATATGTATGTATTATGTGCTCCTAAAGTCAATGTTTCGAAACTTTTGGAAGTCATCCCATGAGTATTTCATATTTTCTCAATGATTATCATTTTTGTAGAGAAAAACGGTCTCGGCAAAAAATATATATTTCAGACGTCAGCTTTTTGTGGATTTTTAAACAGTAAATTTTTGCAGGGTATGAAGCAATATCTCAAAATTTAAACAGTTTTAAACTGAAGATTCTCCAGAAAATACTACCGTTTCTCAAAATTTTTCGTTCACTATATATACACTTGTCTGTTCAACTTATTTAGTGTAAAGTAAGTACTACAACCTCAAAGCAAAATGAAAAGTGTTTTCCACACAATACTAATCAATTTCCCATCATATTGCTCATCTAAGTTGCATTGGAAGGTCTTAACATTGTTTAGTTTTCCAATACTTGTTATTGCACGCTTTTTCTTTTCGATGCAAAAGCACGATTTTCACAGACACAAAACATTCATTAAATACACATTTGTGGGAACATATTTATTTAAAAACAAATATTGCCAAACGAATGGAACATGAATATGTACGCGGAACGCGATCAATTTTTAAACTGACTCGAACAGCGCGACACAAATATTTATGCCACACTCTTTGCTGGGCCGATCCGACCAAAAGAACCGAAATAAATTTTAAAGAGCGACAGAAAATGGGGAGCACACAAAAATAGAAGACATGTGATGAGAATATTGTCCACTAAATCGTTTTAATACAGGCGAGTAAGAGCGCAGGGTTGGGCGATCCTGAATACGGCATACCCTTCAACCCAGTCGTGCATTAATTAATAAATACATCAATATTTCAGTTAAGTATTATTCTACTTCTCTTAAGATGCTCTTTCGTTCGTTTGACTGATCGATCATTTGAATTAATTAAGCATTTGACATTTGAGTTCAATCCAACACATCTAACGCATTTCAAAAATATTCCAACACCCTGTATAATTGGCATGCACTAGAAAACCATATTAGAAATCAACTGTTTTGTTTACAAAGCTGAATTGATGGTTCCTTATAAAAATGTTGTGAATGCGATATTATTGAAGATATGTATTCATGGTAATGAATGCCATTTTAGAGTTCCGATAAGAAGTAGGAAATCGATAGGTATTCCAGCAGTTTTCAACAATACTAGACGCTATATATTTTCTTCTGCTATACGCATTGGCGAAAAGTGTCTCGTGTCAATTGATGCGGTCCAGTTGAAGCAAGGGGCCCCAGAAAAGTTTAAATTGATATGTCAATTCGGTTCTAAAATGCAACTGGGAACTTACGCAACTACATGCACCAATTAACGTTCTTAATTTAATGTAATTTAGTTTTCTAATTGATTACATGTACCCAATAGACTGGGGATTGCTCACATACCCTGTACCCGTTCCCTCTTTCACAGCCTACCTTCCTACTACATCTTACTGATTTTGATGAGGTTTCCATATAAAGCTCTGCATTATATATCCAAATTTGTTGAAGATATTATAATATACAAAGCGTTTACTTCACTAGGAGATTATTCAATGGAAACTTTTCATAAGAGCTGTATGAAATAATTAGACTATATACATATGTATGTTTTATGATCAACTTGATTTGCTAATTCATAAGACAAGGCTAGATGCCAAGTAATTATCCCTAGATTTTATGATTCAAAAGTTATCGATGTTCCTACGGACAGACATCTCGATACACATATAGTAGATTCGTCGACTCGTCATGCTAATCATATATAGCTAGGACATTAATTCTGCTTTTACATATACACAGACTTGTTTACACTTCGAATTTAGGGAGACTTTGATATAAATTACTCTAAATATAGACTAAAACATTAAGCAAAATTAAGACCTAAATAGGTTTAAAACTACAGAGTGCTTTACTTACTTGTTGGTGTCATCGATCGTGTTAATTTGCTCTTGAATCTTTTCATCGCTTTGGCTACTGTTAATGATGGTGGAATCTGGAATTGTAGGGAATTTAAATTTTACTAATTTGTACGAAGGAAAGAATGTAATCTTAAACAAAGAAGATCGAATAATACAATACGATAAATAAATCAAAAAAAAAAAAAAACTCCTATGTGCACTGTGAATCAATAAGATCCACCCAATATGCTAATAAAGAACTTTAATACCCTATGGAATGTGACACGAGTTGTGTATAAAGAGATGAGGTGCATTCTTCTGAAGAATCTGTTGTTGAGTAAGGAATTGAGTGGAGAATGTGATGTTATTGTTAAAAGATGTTGACCTATGTAATATTGCAAAAATATGCTCTGAATGGCAGAAGTTTCAACATTATTAAGTTATTGTTGATCAAATATATCTAATATGAAATATCTAATCTGTGATATTCCCATTTATTGCTCTAAGGGAATAATTTTAACTTGATTTACTAAAGAAATCTACCATGAACTCTAATTGAGGCTGGCTTTATACGGAGGAGGAAGGTAAGAAGTTAATAACTTAATAGGCTCGAGGGCTCATCTTAATTGCGTACATTGACTTCAGAGATGTTTGTGACTACTGTGCAGCCACTCGTGCATATCCCAGTCGTGTATAAGAAAACACTCAGAATTTCTCACAGATACGCACAGTCGAACCAATCGAGTAGAAGCGAGTAAGACGCACTTCTAAGGTATCAGCTGAATGAGCAGCATGAGATTAAATATAACAAAAATATATGAATTACAAACTGAAGAAAGTTGTTGCATGTTTATTGGCTTTACGGGAATACAACTCACATAGCATATTAGTGGACGGAAAAGATTCCACAAATAAATCATGACAAAATAACGAATTGTGTTTTGAATTTCTTGTTTGTTGTCTAAAGTCCAATGAAAATAAACTTTCCTTCTACGCGCTTCGGAATTCTTTAAACATACATTAGTTGTATTTTGTCTTATGTAATAGAGACTTGTTCTTCATATGCAGCTTCGTCATAATATTGCCTCTGTACCTTTAACTTAAAAGTATTAAATTACAGATGTTATCTTTTTACAAGAAAAGTTCCATCTAGGCTGCAATTTGGTTAAGATACCGCACTATACATAAAAGTGTTCAGTTTAAGGAGTGCTTTTTAATGCATATATTCCTATTCCAGCTTTATGATATGGTGAGCAAATTTTAATGAAACTGAAACAATTAAACACAAAGTTTTATTTATAAACAAACAAGGGATCCTACTAAGAGTGAAGTCTCCACCGATCGGCCCTATGGCAGCTATATAAAATAGTAAGGCTATATATGGTTTGTGATAAACTCGTTCTGCACAAGTATAAGACAAACTTATATACCAAGTTTAGTGAACCTAGCAGTTATGGTTCAAAAATTCTCGATGTTCATACAGACGGACAGGCGGGCATTCGACCAGTCATGCTGACCATATACTCGAGCATACATTTTTGCGTTGTAGTACATATGTATATTTATTCATTAACCCTTCGGGGACCAGTGTATAAAAAGCGCCATCAGTTTGTCAGTTATGTTCAGGCTTATCTCAATTAATTT
Source organism: Scaptodrosophila lebanonensis (assembly GCF_003285725.1). Lineage (NCBI taxonomy): Eukaryota > Metazoa > Arthropoda > Insecta > Diptera > Drosophilidae > Scaptodrosophila > Scaptodrosophila lebanonensis. Next base: position 11,498,433 of record NW_022060548.1, on the reverse strand, counting down.
GATTAAGCATGCTTGGCGTGTCAGGCCCAGAGATTTAATAGCTGTTAATTAACTTTTATTGGTTAATTAATTGAAATTGATAAACCTACAACAAACAACAGACATCAGCTACTCAGCCCCCATCAGTGACTGCTCTTGGAATTGTGGTTCATAATTATTGAAAGGTCGCTTCAACAGATTTTTCTTTTAATATTATTAACAAGTCGTTAAACTCGGACAATGCAATGTTTGCAGATGTCGTATAAAACAAAGTTTGAAGACGCCAATTCGTCGTACCATAAACTGCAGCAATTAGCTAACTTCAGCAAATATAAAAAGAAACCTCGCTTTTGAGCGCGACATAATTTGTCAAAGGTTAACTAATAATATAACCTTCATATGCAACTAAAGAGTTATGATGTTAATGAAAAAATTTACGTTTTTTTTTAAAGAAAAAAACTTGTAATCTTCAGCACTCTGTTTGGCGGCTTAATCATAAATCTATTCTATTTCAAAAACAGACAGAATGAGTGCAGTTTTTAGCTTATTTTTCAAAAGAAATATTAAAAAAGCTGGCGTGGCATTTGGAATACATGGGAAATAAGAGTATAATAAGAATAATTGCCAGTTTGAAACAAATTGGAAAACAAGAGGGCTTTGTCGATATTTACGAAATTAAAATAAAATAAAACAGCCTATTAAGACTATTTTGCTTTTTGTTTATGTCAAAGAAAATACTATTTTGGAATTTGTGCAATTTTGTTTTTAAAAGCATTATCACTAAATTATAGGTCTTGATCCATGGGTAGATGCTAAATTAAACTGCTGATTTCTTATCATTATCAGTGTGTTTATATTTTATATTGTATAACATAATATTTTGTATTTTTCAGGATTATTATATTAGGTCAACTTTATTGGCAACAAACTTGAATAAAACTACACATTAAATGAGAAAACTGAACAATCAAAATGTTTCACATGCTGTAGCAGTTTTTTGTAATCATAAATAATAATTAATGTGTACAGATATCGTAAAAGTCAGAGACAGATGGGAAATCATTCCACAAAATTTAAAAAAGCCTAATATTTTAAATCAAGAATTTAATAAAGCTAGCATCAGCAATCTATAAGTCCAATACAGCGGATTGATATAGATTTTTTGTATTTCTGAATGGAACCTGTGCTAGAAACTTTTTATTTTATACATTTAAATATTTCTATTATATTCCTGTGAAGCTTGTTAGATGTATTTTCTTGTTATTTATAAGCTAGTGAGTTCTCCCTAATAATTATTTAAATAATAAATACATTACAGCTTTTTAAGAAAATTTTAATTAAATTCTATAAATCTTAAGCCATTTTATCGATTCGAGGTATAAGAAAGAAGGCTGTAAACTGAAAATGTTTGTTTGGTCTACAAAAAACGAAACTCGAAAATTAAGTTTCCTGAACAGAAAAAACAGTGCATGTGCCATTATTTTCCGTATTCAAAATTACACACACACACATACTCCCAGAAGCAATTAATGGATGTAAAAATACCGTAGACAGCCAAGCAGCCAGCCAAGGCCCAGTCGTCTTCAATTTGGTGCGGCGAGCATTATGCGGGATCTGGAAAGTGGCGGCTGCATTGCGGCTGCCATGGGGAATATTTGTGGGGCATTGTGAAAGAGTGCGCTTCGCCTATTTACCACACGAACTTTTATTGAAATTGAAAATACTTTCTGCTGGTGGTGCGCAGTATTTATATTTCGGCCCAGCCCTTTCCCTTGCCGCCCCAAAATCTTCAAGTAGCAACCGACTGCCAAGCTTTTTAAATGCAGCCAAAAAGAACCAACCAGCAACGGCATCTGGCCGCTGAGTCAAGTTAGTGGCATCTGTGGGGTACCGCCAGTACTCCCTAAGAGTTCCAGACCGTGTTCGGGGGCATCTGGTTTTCATACTTGACAAAATCATAAAATTCACACTTGGGCCCGTGCGCCACTTTCGGTCTGAAAGAGAACTCATGAAGCTAAGGCGCGCCTGTTATCAGTAAAATCTCGGCAGATTAACATCAGCTTATTTATGATAAAAATAAGTGTTTGTAGAACGCATATGTATATATGTATGTACGATATATGTATTTTCAGCGCATCTATACATACATATAGTGCTGCTCTTCTAAAGAAGCGCAACTAATACATACAAGTTGAGTCGGGCACTGTATATATCCATAATTAAATGCAAGCAGATTTTAATCTATTGTTTGCTGGCAGCATAATTCTAAATTAATTTTATTCGCCCTTCAAGCTTCCTGTACTTTCCTATATTTCTACTCTCATTTTTTTACTGTCTCTCGAATTTTTTACTGTCTTAAATCTTAGTTGTTGAAGACCATTAACAAAATATTTGTTACTTAAATGTTCAACACATTATGTTGAAAAGTATATTGCTTATATATTACTGTATTTCTTAAAGATCTATGACCAAAACGTTCACTCAAAAAATATAAATAAATTTAAAATCTCTGTCGCTAGTGGTTTCGGTTGTGGGCTAATGAATGAATAGAAAACCATTCTTTTAAGGAAGTCACACGCTTTCTATTTGAGACAAAACACGTGTATACTAATAATTTATGTACGCACCGTGTTTAAGGAAATTAATTTTAATATTTTATGCTGAAATCGCTACCAAAAAGCCATAAAAATGTAAGTTTTCCTTTTTGAAAAGATCGCAATTAATCAGCTGTTTTAAGTTTAAGCAAAAATGTTGCATCAATTTTACAAACAAGTCCCTAGAATGTTTGTTGTGAAGGAAATCTTTCTTTTTATACACTGTATCCGATGGGTGAAAGGGCATTATCAGCTTAGCCAGATAGAAATGCCCGTCTATTTGTCCGTCTGTATGAACACCGAGAACTTTTAAACCATAACAGCTAGGCTCACCAAACTTTACATATGTATATGTAAGTTTAATTAAAACCTACTGCTATGTTTAATTTTGTTTAAAGGCTGTAGGATAGGTGCAGGACATTCAAGAGTCGTTAAAACTTTTAACACTCTTTAAAAAAAATGTTGTACAAACAATTTGCCTGTGTGGCCTTTAATGTGTGGGGTTTATAAACAAGTTGGACTCTGTTTTCCTGGTATATTTCAATCAGCAAATGTTCTTATCTTTTTTGCTGAGATTGTGTAGAATACAATACTACGAAAGAGACTGTCATTTTTTCATCATAGTCAGGCGATTCAGCAAAACAGAAAAGCAAACTAATACATTTTTGCCCGCAGCGTTTTATATCACCAGAATGTAGTTTCCCTATTCCAGGAATATTTTTATTTAACTTCTCTTACTATTTCAATCAAAGACAGAAATGCTCTGTTTATTTTGGTGATTGTCGGAAACAATTAAAAACTTTCCTTTCCCCTCACAATAGCCATCGATGTCGCCCATTAAATGCAGTAATTGAGCATTGAAAATATATTTATAGTATTTCCACATATGAGGCTCAAGAAACTTGTAGCACTTTTTCCACTCCACTCAAGTACCTCCAAAACATCAGTTTTCAACACATTTAATGCTTCTTCGGATGTTTTAAAACGCAATTTATTTTGAAGATGCGGGACTGGAAAAATGTCATTTAATTCAAAGTCTGGGCTGCTAGGGAAATGACACATTTTCGCTGGCGTCCCCTTTGATAGATTACCCTTACTTTTCCACTGACTTTTGGCAATCAAATGGTTGCGTGCGATGTACGATTTTCAAAGGGCATGCCTGCGACATCACCCATTTGTCTAAAGAAAGAGGGCACCAATTGCTCCGAGGTGCGCTTGGCCCGAACAACTTTTGTGGAGCTCGTCTCAGCTTGGCAGACTCACACGGTCAATTGTTGATTAGTTTCCGGATCACATGCTTAGATCCAAGTTCTTGCCACCTGTATAAATTCTGTACACAGAGTCAGATGATGATATTTTTCATCGTTTCCTTGCACCAATCGACACGAACGGCTTTGTGAGGCTTCGTCAAATTATGTGGGACTCTACGAGATCAAATCTTGTTCACGGCTAAATGATCATGCAATATTTTATGTATGCTGGGTGAATTAATTCCCAAGGCTGCCTGAATCTCACAGAATGCTATTTATGTCTTATCAGTTTTTGGCTGCCTCGCCGAAAGTGTAAAAGTCGATGCACTCTTGTCTTGATAATCCAAACCACAAATCGTGATAAATCATGACATAACCGCAATCGTCATGAAATAAGAAAATGCGGAAAGGTGTAATCACAAATGACGAACTTTCACAATACTTCAGATTACCTCAAATATTATTATGTATATACTTAAGTGCCAGATATTTTTTGGGAAGTCTTCTATTGTAGTTTTTGTTTTTTTTTTAGTTCGTTGTGCAGAATTTGTATTATAATTGCCTTTTAAATTATGAAAAAGACAACAAAAATGAATGAAAGATTAAGGGAATATCAGTGCGTCGTTTTTTGCTAAAATACTGCCCAAGTAGAGTCTAAGCAATGTTCCGACACAGACCAATGCAAGGATCCCGTTATCATGCGAACAATTTTTCAAGATAGATTCAAAATTCTGCAACTCTCTCAACATAAATAATTATTTACCTCTTCCTAGAGGCTTGTAAGGGTATCAAAATGTCGATCACTCCCTTTTAGCGTGCAGCAGACTTAGATTAATATGTTTTCAAATTTGCAAGAGTTGAATTGAGTCGTACGACCAAGTAGTAGTTAGAATGACCCAAACACCCAATTGTTCCTACAGATTAAGAGAGCACAATTGGTACAATCGGTTATGGCGTGTATAGCGCTCATTATAGCATTAAGGGAGATGCAAAGTAACGAAATGAAAACAACAACAATCCAACCATATACAACAATGTGTGTAAACAAAGTTTGCCAGCAGTAGCCGCAAAAATAAAATGCAGGAAATGCACAGACACATAAATATACATTCGTACATAGGTATAAGGGCTAAATTAATACCTGAAAGCATTTTCTTCAGTGCGCAGTTGATTATTTATGTGCACATATGTATGTACATACATTTATGTACTTCGCAAAATGGTTCGAGCTTATTGCAGATATTAACAGGACGGATTCACAGATGAAAACATTTGCGAAGGCCTGCCAGACCTCATCTGCTGAATAAATGATTGACCAGAGGCGGTGTATGGATATACAACTATATCCATGTCCGTTTGTGTGTTCCTACGCAAGCTAGTCTGTCAGTTTAACGCTTATGAGTCGAAATTTTGCACAAAGATTTTAAAAATCTTTGCTTTAATACAAAGCTAAAATATAACTTCAGCCGCCATAGAAACAATCTGACTTAAAAAAGAGTTGATGTATAAAGCAAAGAGTAACATAATCGGACATTAAGACGTTTTTCGTTTTAGCCGACTTTTCACTAAAAACGAAATGCAAATCAACGTTTATAAATTTCATCAAACCATTTCGTTTGTCGAATTACAATAATTTCACTAAAAACTCTACGTTTTCTGAGGAATCAATCATTTATTATTAGTGATATGCCTTGAAACGATCAGGATGCCTAAATCGTGATATGAAAATATCTGTACCAAATAGAAATAGATTGTAGGAATATCCATCTTCGACTATATTATAAAGCTGACATAGGTGGTGTTTGCATCCAATACAAAGCTAGCAGGCTCAATTATTTTGCTTTTTAATTTTGGTAATTATGTTAACTGGCATTTCCAAACAAATAAAGCCACAACAATAAAAAAAAAAACGACAAATGTTCTACGATTATATCGCAGATCATTTTCGCAGTCGAACTAATCTGTGCAGGAAATGCGAAAAAAAAAATAGAAAACCCAACGTACAAATACATACTTGTATGTATGTACATAAGAATGGCACACGGAAAACGCACACAATTATAAACACACGTACGTAATTACGAAGTACATATGTATCTACACACACAAAAGGAGAGACAATAGCAAGACCATTATGATGTGTTCTTCTCATAATGACGAATCGCTAGGCTGGCGGACTGATGACAGGTTTAGCACATGAAAGTTCTGTATTAGCTATGTGTACCATAAAAATAGGACAACAACGACAACAACTTCGCTAGAAATTCGACGTTGGAAAGACTGTATGAAGAAATCCACAAGATATTCTCATGCTGTCTACTGCGTTGCAAAAATGCGTATTTTTTTTTAAAGAATCTAATCACGACACCGTTTATGGCCGCACGTACACTTCCAGTACCACAACCTATTATTATGTTGTTGTCGTTGTAACCGCAATCATGTATATAGTATACAGATGTAAGTAGGTATGTATGTATGTGTGCAAAACCAATTTGAATATTTAACAATTACACGTATAATTTACAGGTGAAATAGCTGCCATATGGGCTGAGTGTCGCATTGATCGACCAAAACTTGTTAAACAACGCTAGCGTTGCGAGCAGGGCGGGGGCGGGGGCGATGGAGGAAGTCGTAGGAAAACCGGTTGACGAAATATAGTCAGTGAGTCTTACCGCTTTTTAGGCGATCGTTAATTAAATCCTCAATCAGCTGTGGGCACTCGCATTCGATGGCGTAACAGAATTGTTTGAACTTCTCGAATCCGCTTTTCGATATGATCTCGATTAGATTGGTGCATTGCATCCGCAGAATGTCTGCGTCGTTCAACGAATTGTATTGTAACGACGACGACGAGCTGGGCACCGCTTCCGTTCCACCACTATTACTCGGCGTCAGAGATCGATTGTCGCTCCCTTGATCGCCATTTACTATTCCACTGTTCGACTCCGCATCCGCGGCCACTGTGTCAACAACGGTAGATTCTGGCGGATATGACTTCACTAATAAATCTTCCTCAGATTGACTAAGCACCGAGTTTTTCACCAGCACAGCCAGCATATCCGTGCTGCCGAGATCGAGCATTATACGCTCCTGATGTCTCAAAAGCAACGACCGCACCTCTTCTTCTTCTTCGTGTGCCATTTTGACGAACTGCACTGCACTTCACTTCACTTTACGTAGTACATATGTATGTATGTATGTCTGTAGGTAGTTGTTTAAAATAGTTCACAATTGTATGTACATACATATACACACACACACACATGAACATTCACAGAAACACGACCGTACATACGTATGCCTTTATATTCACACGTAAGTTGTACGATATTGCACACATTCGCCCAAGCGAGGCTTCTATTTACATGTTTTTTATGTATTATTCAATTAATATATACACATATATGTTCGTTTAACTATATTTTGTTTCTTTTGTTTTACTCTGAAGTTGACATGTACACAACAGCAACTTCCCGCTTGCACAAGTTCCGTTGAACAAAATCAGCGACAGACTGAAAACCGGCTTTAAACAACATGTCGGAATAACCAACAACACCACCGTGTTTGCAAACGAAAACACACGAGAGAGATGTGTCCGCCGTCTACGATGAACGAGAGAGAAATGCCCACACGATAATTAAAGTGTAGTAGAAGTGCAAGTAAATAAAGTCTTATGCAGTGGTGGATGCAAATGCAAACAACACAGTTACTGGCTCTGCGCATGTGTGGGTTGTTCTGATATTGTTGTTGCATTGCATTAAGCACCCTGCAACTTACCTCTAGTGATGCAAGTGGACATGGGTTGGAAAATATCGATTGCCTTACCACAACCGTGTATCGATCATCGATATTTTCCAAAATACCTTTCAAGCAAAATAAATATCCCAGTTGGGAAATAAAAGGGTAACGTTTTTTTAACATTTCCCTTTTGATAGATATTTTAAATTGTTCTTCAAAAGTAGACCTAAACCAACATTGCCAGGCAAGCAACAGTTTTAGTCAAACATTAATAAAGAATTAACTTAAATTCAAGCAAGTGACTAAAATTAACGGTCTCATTCAGTTTCCTCTCTTCTTTTCTCTTGTTAAAACTAAAACCCGAAAAATATTTAGACATTAAATCGAAGGTCAAATTTCCCCAAAAAAATTTGACTAGAAATTTTCTCTATTTCAAAAAGATATGAAGGGCTTTAAAGTGCAAACAGATAATTAAGAAGGATACAATATAATCGGAATAAATGTAATGTTCAAAGACACAGAATATAGAGAGATAATCACACATTTTTACAAATCCAATTGAATTGAGAGTAATATTAATTATCACTTCTCATACATATAAATGTACATATGTATGTATGTATGCATGTATGTATTTACATATATTTGTAACATGCACCTAGTATGTATTAATATGCATTGAAAAATTAAAAGACGTCAATGAAGTCAGCACTTTATTCTTAAAATTCTGTCGGAATTTTTAATTTTCTTCACGAGAATATGTGTGCAGGTAAATACAATTGTACATACATATGTATGTATGTAGGCATACTAGTTATTTTCTATATATGTATGTATGTATGTACATACATATGTATATATGTATGTATATAGGATAAAATGCAATTTTGTATTACTAAGTACATACATATGTACACGTGTATGTATGTATGTCTGCAAGTGCGCAAGAAATGCAAGCTTAGTGTTAAAAAGCAAAGAACAATAGAAAGGGTAAGCGAAAAACTAGATCACAGCATACATACACAAATGCATACGTGTGTATGTATGTATGTATGCATGTATGACTGTATTTACCGTTTTACTTGATCAGTTAGTACAATGGAAAAGGTGTGTGTGGAATACGAATAATTATGCTCAGACACATGAATACATAGTACAAGTGAATACATGGAGATACATACATACATTCTTACGTACATTACATACATACATACATACATACATATGTAGGAAGACATGAGCTAAAAAGTTAGCTGCGCTGCATTTGACATTTCAATTTGGTGCCAGCAATGGCGACTTTCAGAAGTGATTTCAACAGCGTGCCGAACACTTATGGCTTCACTGTGCTAAAAAATCATTTGACCACGTGTTTTCAGAAGTTGCGCCAAAAATTGAGCCAGAAATTGCAACTGGATCCTGCAACTACAGAGCGGCATCAGCGGCATCGACAGCTGTACCGCTTATTGCTGAATGCGGAGTACTCTATTGTTGGCAAAAAGACAAAGTTTCAGAAACTGAAAGAAATCTTTGTAACGCGCAAGTATTCTGCCGGTCATCATCAGCAGAACACCGACGATCAGTTGCAAATTGTGGCCGGACTATTATCATCCACCTTAATAGAGAATTCCAGTACCTACAGCAGCAGCTCCATTAGGCGAGAAGAACTTTTCATCTTTAACAGCAGGATGACCATCTCACAGAGCAGATATGAGACTGTGCGGGATGAGTATCCCGAAATAGATAAGGAAATACGTGCCATTTTAATGGCCAATGCCCAAAATGGTATTACGATATCAAACATCAAAAGTAAGCACAAGGAAGGGGAAAAGTTAAGGGTTTTTAAAGTTACACTCATCAATACATGGTTTCTGAATCCTTGCAGAGGAATATCTCAAGCTAACGGGAATTGAATTTCCTTTCGTGGACAACGTCACGGACTTTCTGCTCACCATACCGATGGTCACAGCCGAGTGCAATGAAAATGGTACGCGCTTCTTCAACCTCAAGCCGAACAATAAGAATAAACACCTCCATGAGATGGTGTTGAACCAGCGGCAGCGCACAGATTACAACCACAATAACAGTGGCTCCGCCAGCGTGGTCTCTTTCCAACAAATGAAGCAAATACCACCCGCACCTCGTCTATGGCGGGCCAACTACAAACGCCGGGCCCTAGATAACATCAATATGAATCTGAACATCATAGACAAACCCAGTCAGCCGGTCAAGGCACAGTTGCAACAATTGACGCCCATTCCAACGGATCCACCACCTGCTGTGCATCCCATATCGCCCATTGGTATACCTGGGGGAACTGTGGAGCATAACTGGTGCTATCAGGACAACTGGAATCATCTGTAAGATGGCAGCCAAGGCGAATTATATTAATTCTAATTGAATTTTGATATTTGCAGAAATAATCGGTATCAGCAGGCGCAAGTACCACAGATCGATGTGGAGAATATTTACTGTGACGCGTTGGATCCGCTTGCAACCCAACACCCACTTATAAAGCAGCAGAAATACCGCATTTCGCCGCTATTGAATGGTCTCAAACGAAAGCATGACTTCACTCCAACCACAATCTCTGCCAATACGGAAGCGAGTGACTCTGTATTGACAATCAAGTCAGACTATGATGCTTACCTATTGGACTTTCCCCTTTTGGGCGATGACTTTTTCATGTACTTAGCCCGCATGGAGCTAAAGTGCAGATTCAGAAAACGTAAGATTACCAATTCTGTTTTAAATTGATCTAAATTTAATTACCCAACAGATGAAAAAGTTCTTCAATCTGGCCTTTGCGTTTCTGGACAAACTATAAAGGCTGCGAGACGTCGGCTACGTTCAGTACAGTTGAACGAAAACACGCAGATTATAGTTAACATTGGCTCCGTGGACATCATGAAAGGCAAGCCTCTGGTACAAATCGAACACGATTTTCGCCAACTACTCAATGATATGCACAAGCGAAGGTTTGTGGCTGTCTTAACCACACTGGCCCCATTGGCCAACTATTGCCACGACAAGGGAATATGTGAGAAAGTGTTGCGCTTCAATAACTTCATTCGGAACGAGGGTCGCTATACGACGGTCATTGATATCCACCAATGTCTGGTTAACGAGAAGGGCATTGTACGTTTCGATTGCTATCAAAAGTGTGTATCCCAGCATTGTCTAACCACAACAAAGATTATTAAGCTCTTAAATTTTTAGTGGTCCGCGCAGTGTAACCGGCTCCTCAGAACCATATGTGTTTTGGAACAAAATCGGGCGGCAACGTGTGCTGCAGATGATTGAGGCAAAACTGGAGTATTAGTGGTGTGGTCCGGAACCCGCCAATATAAAGGAAGCCATTATTTTACGATTTATCTGATGACGGCACGCTGCTTTTAAACGAAATTCGCTATTTTAAAATGTTTTATGTATATATATATGTATCGTTCGTTTGATTTCTGTTTAGTGTTTCTGTGTTTAGTACGAATTGTGTGATAGTTATTTATGTTTCTTATTATAGAATTTAGTTGTTAAGTCCTTGTTCTTTTTCTTAATGATTAATACCCTTGTGTTCAGCTACTCCATTTCCAAATTTTTGGCAATGCTTTTTGCATCTATCCCAAAAACTTTGCTGATAACTTGATATGGATGTATCTGATTTCAAGTTATGTTTAATCATTAAATATCTTTATTACAATTTACATTGTCATCTGCGCAGATAACAATGCTTGAACATTGTTCTAAATTAAAATCCACTGTCAATATTTTCGAATTGAATTCAAAACAGCCTATGCTCATGTATTAAAAAACTGTGCACAGGATACATTTTAGTTATGGGCTATTTTGAATAATTGTTCGCCTTTATGAAAACGTTTTCGCGTCTGTTAATGCTTTTACTGCGATAAAAAGAAAAACCTAGAGCTCTACGGTCGTGTAAATTGCGTTAGAAGCATTATTGATATATCTTTATTAATATTTAAAATCTTTCCTACTAAGTGTAGTATATGTTATTTGTATGTGATAGTGTGATGTTTTTGTGTGTCCAACAATAACAAGCAATGTAAAATCCAAAAAAAAAAAATTAAAACATTTTAACATTGTATTATTTTGTGAAAGTATTGAATGTTGGTGCCTGTCCTGTGCGATTTTTTTTTGTCCATAACAAGCCACGAAAAATCAAAAAAAAAATAAAATAAAATACAAAATGTAAAAGGACATACCTTTTAAATTTAATACCTTTTTAATTTAATTACCTTTTTAATTATTTCATAAAGCAACACCGGAAAAGTCCACATTATTTGCCAATCCGTTTTATTTAAGCCGAACGTTTGGTGTGTGTAAAAGCTCATCGATATTTTGAAAAATCATCGACTAGGGCTTCATATAATGCACGAAACATCGATAACAGGTGCAGTTGCTTGTACATCCCTGAAAAGCCAAGCAAGCTGAAAAAGTATATTTTTCGCTTGTCAGAAAAACATAGATTGTCATATTAATTTTCGTGTTCAAAAATGGCTTCACTCTTGGCACGTACAGGCGGAATTATAATCGAATCGACCAAACCCAAAGCATTAGCAAAGGTAAGAAAAAACAAGTGCAAATTTGCCGTGTCGTGCCCTACATTTTACATAATTGCACAGCAATGGCAATGACCAATTGTATGCGTATGAGTGCGAGTGTGACGCAACGATCTAACATCTGTGTTGTATTCAAATTGCGGGGGCGGCAGGCCGAAGTAAAGGACCTTTGAACGCCCCAGTGGTGTAGGTCTTTCAAATGTACATATTTAATCAATGACGGTTAACCAGCTGTTGCTGCCGTCTTATAAACAAAAACTTAATCTACGCTAATTAGTGTTGATTATCGTCAAATAGTGAATTAATTATAAACTGTTTAAAAAGTGTTATCTCTCTGGCACTATGACCCGTTATCTACTAGTTTTGCATTTTGTACTGTATATACATACATATATAAGTATGTACATACGTATGAACATATATACACATCATATATACATATATTTGTATGTGTGTTGTATGCACATGTGACCTTCACAAACTTGCATGTGATTTCGTATAATCGAAACAATAGCATTAACCTTATTTTTAAATCACAGATCTTCAGCTACTCTCCAGTGGTTGTCCAGCACGTTAGAAACCTCAATGTCCAGGAACATGTATCATATAGCCTGTTAAATGAAAGCAGTATCCCGACACCAAGGTAAGAAAACAGTAAATAATTTTGCAGTCAGCGCTAATATTAAAGTTGTAGAAAGGATACAATTCATATATGTATGGATAAATTAAAATGTTCATAAAAAAAACTATAGTACATATAATAACATCTTTATTTACAGGTTTGCGGTGGCTAAGAATGGTAAAGAAGCCCATGACATTGCGCAAAAGTTAAAAACAGACAATCTGGTTCTCAAGGCTCAAGTTCTTGCGGGTGGACGTGGCAAGGGCACCTTCAAAAATGGACTCAAGGGTGGCGTCCGTGTGGTCTATAAGTAAGTACATTTTGGCAACTACACTAAACCCCAAAATACTAATTTATTCCCTTTCTAGCCCGGAAAGTGCCGAAGAATTTGCGTCTAAAATGATTGATCAATTGTTGGTAACTCGGCAAACTGGCGCAGCTGGTCGCATCTGCAAGAAGGTTATGGTGGCGGAGCGTAAATTTCCCAGACGTGAATTTTACTTTGCTGTAATGATGGAGCGAGCCTTCAATGTAGGTTCACTTGTTTATTTTTTACCAATATCAGACTCTTATTTAATTGTTGGTATTAATGCTGCAGGGTCCTGTTCTAATTGCGTCCAAAGAGGGTGGCGTCGACATTGAGGAGGTTGCCAAAGAGAACCCTGATGCTATCCTCTATGAACCAATCGACATAATAAAAGGTCTTACTGAAGAACAGGCCTGCAAAATTGTCGACAAGGTCGGACTTGGCGGTGACAGTGCCGATGAACACGTCCAAATGCTTCTCAACTTATACAAGTTGTTCGTAAATAAGGATGCGCTTCTGGTTGAAATTAATCCGTATGCGGAAGATGCTATGACCGGCTGTAAGTAATTGTCTGCCATATCATGCACTGATCATTTCGTTCTACTTAACTGTGCTCATAACGTTTTCCATGGTACTAACTTTTGTCTAACCTTACATTTCTCCTTGAATCGTGTTCGTCCATAGGCTGTAAGTATTAATAATCATATAATACATCATACTAATACACGTAATGCCTCATTTGCATGTATAGTTATAGTATGTCTTACTATACCCTAACTTATTTTACATACACAAAACATATAAACGATCTTACGACTAATAAGTTATTCCGCTGGTTATCAGTTTTTGCACTGGATGCCAAACTTCGTTTCGACGACAATGCCGAATTTCGCCAAAAGGAACTGTTCTGTCTGCGTGATTGGACTCAGGAGGATCCCAAGGAGGTCGAAGCTGCCAAATACAATTTGAATTATATTGCGTTAGACGGCACCATCGGCTGCATGGTCAATGGCGCTGGTCTGGCCATGGCCACAATGGACATTATTAAACTGTACGGCGGCGAGCCTGCGAACTTCCTTGATGTGGGCGGCGGCGCTACGGCGGAGGCAGTAAAGGCTGCTTTCAAAATCATTACCTCGGACAAAAAAGTGTTGTGCATTTTGGTGAACATTTTTGGCGGTATTATGCGTTGCGACGTCATTGCTGAGGGCATTATTTCTGCAACTAAGGATTTGAATTTGAATATGCCTGTTGTTGTGCGTTTGCAGGTTCGTTTCCCACTCGATTCTTTAAGTGGCTGAGCACCAATCAAATATTTTTTTGTTTTTTTGCAGGGCACCAAGGTAAAGGAAGCTCGTGAGCTGATACGCACATCCGGCTTAAAGATTTTGGCGCGTGACGATTTGGACAAGGCTGCTGATTTAGCTGTCCACCTGGCGCAGATTGTGAAGCTGGCTCGCGAAATGAAAATGGATGTGAACTTCGAAATACCCGCTGACCAAAAGTAGGGGGACTTTCTATTTATAGCGACTCGAACGGCTAAGTTAACCACAACCACTAGCTAGCTTGCAACAATATTACTCAGCATAAAACAACACTCTCGCTTCGTAATTGGAGTTCCACAAAAACACAAACAGCTTGTAATTACTGCTTATTTCAAAGAACAAGGATATTAGTTTTAAGCATCGAAAACATTTTAAACAGTGTTCTTCTTGTCATATAAATGTAACCGATTCAGATCGAGTTACTGCTGTAAAACTAGTATGATGTGTATTATGCAATCCACGTTAGTCAATATCAAATTAAAGTCGTTGATTTTTAATTCGAATAACTAATATAATAACTCCTTAACTTTCCATCACCCAGGGGGAAGAAGGGCGAAGACAAGTGTAAGAAAGACAAGAAGAAATCCAAAAAATAGTGAGTCAGGAAAATCGAAAGAGCAAATGCAACATTTATTATAAATCCGTAAGTGAAAAGGGATTATAAGAGATGCGCATACACAAATGAATGAGACGATATGCCTAGCCAGGTGATGCCACACATAGCCAAGTATCTTCGAATGACCATTTCAAATGCAAATCAAAGCCATAAAATTTCATAGCTAAATTACTCTGCGCACATAAACTTTATTCGGCATTACTATATCCAAATTGAAGAATTTTTTTAAAGTTGGCCGCATACTACAGGCCTACGTATATTAAAGTCTCAAGACACTGCGAGACATTCTTGTTTATTTAAACACAATTGTTATTTAAATTGCTATTACTACTTTATCAAATTTGATAAATGAATTAAAGTTGACCAGATAATACCGGCCTTTTGAAATCTCATTCAGCAAAGAGACATCTTTTTTATTTAAATACAATTAATTATTAATTTAGATTGGTGTTATTGTTGTGTTTGAGGTTGCTTAGAAACGATCGACTAGAGATAATATATGGGACTGTTCCTGTTCTCGCCAATCTGTGTCGCCATCGCCGAGATTGCCAGCATACTCCCGCATTATGCTTCGGATTGTCTTCATCGACGCACCTCGCAAATTTAAAATTTGTAGCACGCGTTGTTTGACAGTCTCTGAAGTGGCGCTAACTTCTAGCAGTATGTAATCGATGCGCTGTAGCGTAAAAAGACCGCCAGTTAGTCGCTTGATATAATTGTTCTCCGCTTCCTCGTCCTCATCAATGCTAGAATCCTGCCAGCAAAATAGTTTAGAAATAAGAATACGATTGGACAATTAAACAACAACATGTAACACACCTTTGGTTGCTGATCAATTTCCTTATCGATGGCCTCAACCTTTGCCAGATACTTCAAATGCAGCTCCAGCAGGCGATCAACCTTCTCGTGATCATTCTCGGTGAATTTAGCTAGCATACGCTGTCGTTGAGTGCCTTTGCAGTTTCGCAACATCGAGGCTATAACTGAGGCCACATGCTCCTCGTGCTCGTCGGCTGACAGAAGACGCAGCTTATTCCGCTTTGGTGTTTTCATGAAGAGCGGAAAAATTGTGCGCAATCCCAGTATCTCAACAAACTTGTTGCAATTTTCACGCCCATCCTGTCCAGCCATTGCATGATCAAGTACTTTTAGAGAGCCGTTGCGTGACATTTTCTTTTCACGTAACATCAAATTCATTAGTTGCAGACCCTCACCGTTAAGGAAACGATCACGGTTTTCGCGAGCCATCAGCGCCGAGCACATGCAATTGAATAGATTCTGCATATATTCCTGTTCTTCGTTACTGGCCGGATCGTTTCGTTTGTAGACAGCCAGCTGTTGCAAAAGGACATCAACGCCATCAAGAGCGCCAAACAGGAGACGATTTTCATTTTCAGTCTGAATGAGTATCGATAGAATTTCGCTACAATATAGCTTATTGGGATCAAATGGAGATTTGCCTTTTAGGCGCTTCAGAAGCCAGGCCAACAGGCCCTGCTCAGCCGCCTGCCGCACGAAGTCGCCTTCGATTTCAGTCAGATTCTCCACAATCGCCAGTGTATTGTGAACGCCATCGGCTTCTTCTTTAACCTGCTCGTTTAGGCGTTCAAGATTTTGCACAAGTAGTGCGCAGATCTGCTCCTTGCGGAGTGCATCAATAAGAGCCCCGGCTCCTTCACTGCTTTCACCCAATATATCTACATCGGTAAGCTCCTGAAGCAGATCAACAATGGCCACAGATATGTCTGTGTTTTGATGCGCCAACAACTCCAGAAGACTGTGTAGACCATGTAGTTCAACTAAAAGTGGGTACAAGTCCGGAACTGTGGCCACTGCCTTTAGATCTTGTATGACGGTATGAAGTTCCACTTCAGAGTCCATGAATTTTTCTGGATTATCAGCGAACTTAATTCTCATCTCTTGGTTTTTAAGGTTTCGTTTCTCAAACACAAGTATCAGTTTTTTTAAGCCCTGTTCATCTAAAGCTTCACCTTCCGCCTCTTCACTTTCGACATATTTTAAAATCTTTTCCCGCTCCTCCTCAGTCAGTTCGGGATCAAACTCAAATGCACTTACACTGGCATTGGTATTTTGCGGCTTGCTGTAATTAGCCGTCTCCTTGGCATCTGCAATGCGCCGCATACGCTTAGCCTTTTCATCACCTCCTCGACGCAAATCGTCTGTACCTATACTGTTCGACTCTGGTACAGGAAAGTCATCATCATCGTCGTGAGGCCGCTTTGGTGTCTGCTCCGGCTATAAATATTATGTTCTTTATTAAATTATAGACCCAAATATAGTATGAAAATGCATAACAACACACAGATGTACACACATACTATGTATGTCACCATAGAGCCGGCCTGTCTAACGCGCACGTTGAAATGCCACATAGTATGTATGTATGGGTACATAATAGACATTACTGGGCGTGTCCTGCAACTATGTATGGTACGCACATAACTTATACTTACTTTAAAAGCCAATAGCTCGCCAATATCCATTTGTGTTCCTGATGTCGCCTGTCGGCATAAACCGTCCTGATTTGTAAATAATATTAAGTAATTTCTGTACTTCGGTCCAAGCACTTGCTATTTTGTATATCTTAGAATATTAATTAAATACAGCGGATTCTTTTTTCTGCTCGGAAAAATAACGATCTCCAAAACGCCAAAACTATTACAACTGATGTATTAAACAATACTTCGCACTATCATAATAAAAGTGTTCGAGTGCACGACCACGACAAATTAAAAACAAAACATCGCCCAGACTTATCGAAACATTTCTGGCCACACCGATAACAACTGCAATTGTGGTGCCACTTGGTTTTAAATCCTATTAACAGGATTGAGACTTATTGTAATTGTAACTGTATTTTTGGTAAATTTTTTGAGTAGCTCCATAAAATGTCGGGAAGGAAGAAAAACTACTTTATTATTATTTAGTTTTACTCTATATTATACCATACAGTTTACAGGGTGGCAGCACTATTGGGAATAAACAAAATAAGATTCAGTTCCATTTTTCTAGTTTATCAAGTTTCGGCTTGGTCTTCGAAAACGTCACACAAGTACGCCATAAAGTCATCCGAACTTAGTACCTGCTTAGAGCACTGTCGATTTAAAACATGATGTAGACGGACTGCTAAGACATGTTCGCAGGTAATCTCCGGATCACATCGGTCGCTATTTTCGCCGGTTAGCTGAAGAACACTACGCTGGAAGAATCCACACTTGCAATAATTAATGTCTGGTATAACGCGTACCACGTCTAATTTTTTTCGCTTGCTGCTGAGCTCAACTATGCTGTTCAGTCGATTCTGAAGGTTAGAAAATATTCAAGAATGCTGTAGCAGAGACACTTATTAAATCCACACCACCTTGTACCTGTGAATAGTAAACGACGAATATCCATTCATCAAGAAGACGAAGGGCACGTTCTAAAAGACTCTTGTTCAACAAAGCATTCAATTCAACAAATAGGAGTCTTCGTTCCCCTGAAATAAAAAGTCTTATGAATAGGCAGCCCCATACACTTTTGTAGATACATATGTATGTATGTATGTACGAAGGTTATTATTATTACGTTTTGTTAGACTTCCGCTACTTTCCCGTGTAAACTTCTTGAAAACTTGATCCATCAATAAGGGCAGAATTGAACTCCTTTTTGCGCATTCCACAGTTAGCGGCATTTCAATTCTTACCGGTGCAACGGAACTTATTATAAATTGATCAACGCATGTCGTGCTCCAAATTCTTACAAATTGCGCGGTAAGCGGCTCTTGTAGGGGTAATGATGGAATATCAGCGGTCTGGCAGCTCCGTAACCATATGATTGTTGTTTCTTCAGCTGGATTTAGCGTCGTGCGCCTTTTTCAAAGATATGAGGCGAACATTGTGTCAGTTTGTGGCTATAAATTAATTTATTTATTTACAAATGTCACCAGCAATAAAACATGCCTAGGGAGAGTAGAAAACAGCTCTCAATGAGCTCTTTTCTGGGCCTAGGACAGAGCCAGTCGAAAGGTGTGTGTTCAGAATGCAGACAAATGTATGTATGTATTTACATTTGTTAACTAATTTCTGCGTTTAGATAAACCTCATGTAAGGACAATACCGTCAAAGGTCTGCAATCCAATATATCTCGACTCGTCCTCCGATGATGATCTTCCGGCCCCTGTCAATAATACTACGCTCATTAAAAAGTACAGCTTTAAAAATGCTACTCAATCGCCTCCTAATCCTTGTATTCAATTAAAAAAGGAATCTACTCGAGCAACTGAAGAAACTAAACCAGCTACTGATTCAACACCAAAATTGAAATTTGAAAATTTGGATGATATACTAAAACAGGATGTAAACTATCAGGCGACTCTGGCTAAGCTTAATGGGCACATTGATAAGCTTAAGCTAACACCACGATTATCGCTTTCCACCTCCATCAAGTCTCAACAGTCGGAGAATATAACACCAAATTCTTCAAATGCCAGTACTAACCTGGATGACAGCTTTGATTTGATGGTAAAACAAACACAAAATCCCTATGAGCTAGATTCAAAGGAAAAGCAAATGCCACAGAAGGCAGTGAAAAGTCCTACTAAACCGCAAAAACATGGTTGTAGCCAAGAGAATAAGGGTCCTTTGAAAGAGTCTTTAACTCCACCTGCAGCTACAACACCGAAAATAAGCGTTGTCTTTGATAGCACGCTGGTTGACTATTTGCACAATCTAGCGCAAAATGACAATCTTAAGGTTGATAATATTGAGAACAATGAACATATTCTAAAGGCCACTTTCAACTGCTGTAAGTCAACGTATATGGAGCTTATGGAAAAGTACTGCGAGCTTTTGGACCAAATACCTGCTTCGTGGTTCAACGAAGTTTCAGGTTTTGAGACAAACACATTTCTTAAATTAAAGTTTATGCGTCAGAAGATGAAGGAGAAAATGGAGCTGCTACAAATTAGGACAGCAAAGGTACAACGCGAGCGCGAGGAGTGCATACCGGATGCTTACAGTGATGAACTAGAACTGGCGGAACAAGAAATTCTGGAGGAACAGCAAAAACAGAATCCAACAAGTTATGTGAATGAGGCACCTGATGATTTGGATGACCTTATACCCGCCCCTAGAACAGATCAGAATATTGCAGTAAATTCAACGCATACATCGACACTTAAAAAGCCGCAAAAGCAAACAGATATTCGTCCGCACGGATCTATGGTTTACGATCTGTGCGAAGGGTCGGATAATGATAACAGCATCACATTGGGCTCCGATAAAGCGCAGCCATCCAAATTTAAGCAGACTGTATTAGAGTCTGACGATGATTTGGATGATGTCTTAGCGGAAATAGCTGATGAGCATGACTCGCTAAATGGACGAAAATCTGTGTACAATAATTATGCATATAGAGACTTTGAGGAAAAAAAAAAAACTTCAAACGCTGCAGAAAAGTCCGATCGCAATATAACATATCCAACCAACTCCAAAGCCGGGGCAACTCTGGATGACGAGGGCTTTCCAGTTTACGATGAAGCCGAGTTTGAAAGAGTTTATGAATTAGCAGCGTCTCAAGTGCAGTCCTCCAAAGCCGTGAGCTCTGAAAAGCCTGTTTCCAGCTGTAGCTCTGCTCCCAAAGCTAATGCTACCCAGACGAATAGCTTGTCCGGAAATTTTCATAATAATGTGCATAATGATGGCGTAACCGGGGAGTTTGATGGTCAGCATTTCGAGCACTCTACGCGTCTCATGACCGCACTTGGCTATAACTTTGGTCTAAAGAGTTTCCGACCCAATCAGTTGCAGGTGATTAATGCCACATTGCTTGGCAAGGACTGCTTTGTACTCATGCCCACCGGAGGCGGTAAATCCCTCTGTTACCAACTTCCTGCCATCCTTACGGAAGGAGTTACTATTGTTATAAGTCCTCTGAAGTCATTAATCTTTGATCAAGTAAATAAGTTGGCCTCCCTGGATGTAAGTTCGCTCAGTTGATTGATCAAAGCTGGTAATTGGAATAATTACGAGTATATTTATTTTCTTAATCTTTGCAGATTTACGCTACGAGCCTGTCCGGGGAACAAACGTTAGAGGCAGCGCGCACCGTATACAACGACCTTAGCCAACGGCCTCCCCTCATCAAGCTGCTTTATGTTACGCCAGAAAAAATAAGCAGCTCTCCACGTTTCCAGGACATGCTCGATAAACTACATGAGAACAATTACATCAGTCGCTTTGTGATCGACGAAGCGCACTGTGTTTCGCAATGGGGTCACGACTTTAGGCCCGACTATAAAAAGCTCGGGATTCTGCGCAAACGTTTTCCCAATGTGCCGACGATGGCGCTGACAGCCACAGCCACTCCGCGTGTCCGTTTGGACATCATACAGCAGCTGAATCTAAGCCATTGCAAGTGGTTTCTTTCCAGCTTTAATCGCAGCAATTTGCGCTATAAAGTATTGCCCAAGCATGGTGTAGCCACATTAGACGACATTAGCGGCTATATTAAAACACGTCCGAGTACAGCTAGTGGCATTATCTATTGCTTATCGCGCAAGGAGTGCGAGGATGTGGCGAAGAAAATGTGCAGCAACGGCATAAGATCGGCGGCCTACCACGCCGGTCTATCGGATACGGAGCGTGAATCGAGACAGAGGGATTGGCTAATGAATAAGGTGCGTGTTATTTGCGCCACTATAGCCTTTGGCATGGGCATCGATAAGCCCGATGTTCGCTTTGTTCTTCACTATTCGCTGCCAAAGTCGATTGAAGGCTACTATCAGGAGGCGGGACGCGCTGGTCGCGATGGGGACCTGGCCGATTGCATACTCTATTATAATTACTCCGATATGTTGCGCCTCAAGAAAATGTTGGACAGTAAGTACAAAAATAAATATCTAACCGACCGCCAGCTAATACTTGTAACCCAATTCCAGTGGATCGTGCGCTGCGCTATGATGTGAAAAAAATGCACATTGATAATTTATATCGTATTGTTGGCTACTGCGAGAACATCACCGACTGCCGGCGTGCTTTGCAATTGGATTACTTTGGAGAACACTTCACCAGCGAGCAGTGTCTGGAGAACCGGCGCTCAGCCTGTGATAATTGCATAAAAAAGGAAGATTTCCAGCAGATAGATGTGCTGGAGCAGTGTCGAAAGGTGGCACTTGCTGTAAAGGATATATGCAGCGGTCGCTCGCGCTTTACCCTGCTACATGTGGCCGATGTCCTTAAGGGTTCCATGATTAAAAAGATTGTAGATTTCGGGCATAATAAAACGCCCCATCATGGTGCAATGAAGGATTGGGATAAGATGGATGTGCAGCGGCTACTGCGGCGTATGGTAATCGATGGCTACCTGCGGGAAGACCTCATCTTCACCCAAGACATACCACAGGCCTATTTGTACTTGGGACCACGCATTAGTGAACTAATGAATGGAAAACCAAGCATATTGTTTGCTCTCATGCGCAAGCGTGGCGCTCGCACAGTGGCCACCGTATCTGATTCGGCTCCGGCTACCGCTGGAGCGAAGGCCGGACTGGACTTTCGTGATATACAGGAGCGCTGTTATAATGATCTTCTGGATCTGTGCCGCACCATAGCAGCAGCGCGTAACGTTACCATGGCCAGTATAATGAACATGCAGGCGCTTAAGGCTATGGCCGAACAGTTGCCGGAGACGGAAAAGGATATGTGCGCTATGCCACACGTTACCAAAGCGAATTTCGATAAATATGGTGCCAAGCTCTTGGAAATTACCCGCAACTATGCCTCAGAGAAGCTCTGTATGCTGCTTGCCATGGATGATGAAGAGGAGGCGGCTGCTTCAGGTTCTGCTACAGCAACTACCACTATCGGTGAAAGTAGACAAAATTTCGGTAACGACGATTGGGACCGTGAGGCAGCATTACAAGGTGATAAGGGCGGCGGCGGCACCCGCGGCGGTAAACGAAAACGAGTGGGGCGAGGCCGCACTGCAGGCGCTGCCAAGAAGTACAGAAGTAGTACAAGCACCACTAGATCGCCATCAGCAGGAAATAAGGCGACCCGCAGCAGCAGAGGGGCACGTTCGTCGACCAAACGTGGTGGTGGTACCGGCTCTGGGTCCAGCGGCTGGATTGGTAAGAAGACAGGTACCAGTAGTGGTTTTCAATTGATGCCTTTACCCGGTTCACGTTAAATATGCAATGCTGTCTGTGAATTCACAACTTTTAATCTTAATTTTTTGTATAAAGAAAAATAAAGCGGCTTGCGTAGATGTTAAAGCTAATTCATTGTCTATTATAGCTTAATATATATTAAGCCTTACACCGATCACTTAAGTATTTAAAGCCCCCTTTAAGCACTCATTCTTTGTCTACTTTGCGGTGAGGCGGACCTTCTCTTCAAAGTCGTAAGCACCCATGGACCAAATCAAATTACTGTCCGTTTCAATTTGCACAAACTCTGTTGAATAGGTGTTCGAAGTGCTCACCATGCCGCCAAACTCCATATGTGCGTGGTCTGAAGGAAGAAAATTATCTGATGCTTTGCTTAAATTGAACATACAAATATATTTGTGTAAAAACTTACATAAGTTCCATTTAAGACCGGTGGTGGTCACATTGTGCGCTGAAGCGCCCACTGGCATTAGAGAGCACCAACGCTGGCTGGTAACTAAATCCAATGGAACTTGTATAGTATGCTTACCAGGCCGCAACAACCAGGTCACCGAATTGCCGCTCAGCAGGTACACATTGCAGTTCTCCTTTTGTACTTTATAAAGCGTGTTTAGGTTGGCCATCACCTGATCTAAGCGCCCTGAGCAGTCATGAAAAACGACTACATCCTGCACTTTTCGCTGCGTCATTACCGGCTGAAGCACATTCAAAGCTTTAGTAAAATCTGTAGCATCCTGGTCGGGTGTGTGTATTTTGGGCGTCGTTTTAAAAAACTCCACAGTTTCTTCCGTTATCGAATCAAAATCGCCGGTTATCACATCAAGGGGTTCAAGCGATGTGGCTGATGTACTCTTAGAGCTACTGTTTATACCTTCTGCCAACACAAAGTCTCTCCAGTGGTTGGAGCCACCATCAACAGCACATCGCACTGTTGCTATGGGAATAGAGACGAATATAATCAGCCTTTCAGGTTCACAAGGCCACAAGCAAGTTGATCTTTTTGTTTATTTACTTTACCATTTTTCCACAACAGCTTAACCACGTGCGAGGGAACTTGTATTCGTCGGTTCAATACTACGCATATGTGTCCGTTGTTGCCCAATTTGAAGTTTTGACTTATAAGATTTCCCGGCTGCCAGTGGTACTCTTTTGGAGGTATTATGTGGTCCATTTGTTGTCTAAAGCCAATCGTTGTTTTTGTGCAGAGTCTTCGATGGCTGTTGCAATACGCAACCAAATGATCTGGCAACGCCGGTGTGATGCTGCGCAAAAATCGAACAACGGCGCTGCATGCTGCCATATTATGGCAACGCGTTGCAACAAATAGTTAATGATAAAATCAGAATACGACTTGTAAAGCATAGCTTTCACAACTTACATCTATTTGTTGATTATGTTGTGACAGGAAGGATGAAATGATCTGTAGTACCTCTTGACCGACCAATCAATCAACGTTGGAAGTATTGACGGCGCAACTAAAAATACACGGCACGGAAGTTTTCGACGCCGCAAACAAAATGGCTCTGAATTTTGCAGACGGAGACAGATGAAAACTTTAAAAAAAACTTTGCAAGTGCAAATATATTCACATAAATATACTTCAATTGAATAAAACGCCATGCGTGCAAATGCAATTAAAATGAAGGCAGCATACCGCATTGAACGCTTGATAGCCATAGTTGTGCTGGGAAAGTGAAAAGAAGTAACAAGCGGCCAAATTGTGAAGAGGGCGAAAAAACTACCAGTTCTAGCCATACACACTTACACTCATACATTCATATGTACACATAATGGAGGGTATGGACCTGTGGACTTCAATGTTTTCCTCCGACTTTGTTGAAGGAGAAAACAGCTTAAACGAACAATTTGGAGACATTGAAACCGACTTGGGAAATAGTAATGGCAAGACTTTTCCCGTCGACGAGGACGATGGTGGGGATGGTGAAGAGAAAAGAAAGGCTAAGAATGTGGCAGAACCCGACGATGATGCCATTTTTGACTTCGAGCTGGAACCAATTGTGAGTATTGCTGAACCGTCGCCATTACCACCTCCGCCACCTGCGTCTGCCTCAATTCCTATGCAACGCCAATCACTTCCCGCATCGCTGGGCAGTTCTATGTCTATGACGCGTCCGAAGGAACTTCGAATGTCTGTGGTGCCAATGCGTCCCACAACGTCCCAGATTAATGCGACAGACGAGAACGGAATACCGATAAATTACGAGCTTGGGGTTATTTATATTTGTCCGGCATGCGGTTCCGAGTATCGGCAACAGGATCTTTGGAAGCGCCATATGAATCAATCTCACCAGTACAATACGCGCCGGGGCCTGAACTTTGTGGCCATCGATAAGCTGTACCACCGGTGCTTGGAGTGCAACAAACACATAGCCATGCACAGCAGGGAGAATCTCTTGAAGCACAAATTTACGCATTTACCATTTCGATGTACGAAATGTTACATCTGCAAGCGGGAGTACAAATACAGGCAGGATTTAATGGTACATTTGCGTATGACGCATTGCGACGAGGTGGTTGCCATGATGCGATCACCGTGTCAGGACGATTACCACGCGGGGAAAAAGACGCGCGTTAGGGAACCACAAACGGAGGACCTAGGTGGCAAAAAGAGGATGTATGATGATGAAGAAGACGACAACATTGAAGTAAAAAATGAAGTGCTGGAACCGGATATGGATGAACCCACGTTCGGCTTGTCCACATTTATTGATGACGAACAGAGTCGCAGCTCGTCGCAGGCATCGAACAAGAAAAAACGTAACGCAACGGCCTCTGGGGCCAATGGTGGAGGCACTGCGGCTGATATATGTGAAGATTATATACACTATATGTGCCCGGAATGCGCAACTGAATGTGATACACAGGCGCAGTGGAGTCAGCACATTGAGTTCGTTCACGATTTTGTCAGCCGACGAGGTCTGAACTTTCGCAGTGTTGACATGCAAATGCAATGCATTGAGTGCAACAAGGTAGGTATTTACTAAATTGTGGCCGATCCTACATGACAGCAATTTCTGCTCTATTCACAGTTTGTGCAGCCGAATACTATTAAGGCTCTGCGTCAGCACAAATTCAGTCATTTACCACACCAGGAATGGCTGCGCTGCAAGCTTTGCTATAAGGGATATGCAGAGCACCACTTGCTGGTTGATCACTTGCTTAAGAAGCATAATTTGGAAACATTGGTACAGGACGACGTGGCTGGAGGTGACGGGGAAGGAGATGGTGAAGTTAACGACAATGTGAATGACCTGGACGATGACTCGCAGCTGCAGAATTGGGACCTGCCCCGTCGAGGAGGACGCCATATATCTGCGGACGATTTTTTCGAGCCGCACATCGACTACCTCTGTCCACAGTGTGGCAAGGAGTTTCAAGAGAAAAAGCAATGGCGCACGCACGTTGTAAGGGCGCATGATATGAATGATCTATCGAAGCTAAACTTTGAGGTGATAAACGACCGGCAGCTAAAGTGCACAGAATGTGACAAGATTATAACAAATGCGTATGGCATACAAAATGCGCAACAGCATCGCATAACGCATCTACCCCACAAGGCGTTCGCACGCTGTCGCAAGTGCTTTAAGTCCTACACGGATCGCAAGGGTCTGGTCAAACATTTGGCCACTTACCACCGCGTTGGCTATGAGCCCCGCAAAATGGCAACTCCTTCAACTCTGCCTCCGGTTAAGCAGCCACGCAAACAGATTGTAACAGTGGCAAATGAAACGTATGAGATTATTTACTTGGATGATGAAGGGTCGCCGCCGCCCAACGAGGACAATGATTTTGGTGAGCAAATGCAGGCGGATGAGGAGGATTATACAGTGATGAACAGGGACACTGCTACCAATTATAGCCGAAGCTATGGCAGTGCCAGTCCCAATCGTTACAAGTGTGTGGACTGTGGATCCCTGTTTTCCACGCAAGTGGCTCTTAAAACGCACATCAGTGAGGAACACGATTTCATGGAAAAATTAGATAGTTCGGAAACCGCTGAACCAGCGGTAAGCAGTGCTAGTGGCCGAACTATTGAACAGAACTACATTTTCTTGTGTCCCTCCTGTGGTGAGGAGTACAAGACACAGTTCGAGTGGCGGCGCCACATCAATGAGGCGCACAACTTCGATAAACGGCAGTATTTGAATATGCGGCAACTGGACAAGTATCGTTACCAGTGCACCGTGTGTAGGGACATTGTGTGTAATTCAAAGTTAAAAGGACTGCAGGATCATCATTTTCGTCATTTGCCTTATCGCTTATATCTGAAATGTCTGGTCTGCGGCACTTGTTACAACCACAAGCCCAATATAGCCGCACATCTGCGCACACGTCACAACATTATTGAGAGTCAGCCGTCAGAGCGTGAGTTGCATGCTCAAAATCGGCTACTTAAGGATCCTGTTCCTGAATCGTCTACATCCATTGCTGTGGCGGCACGCACCCTTAAGCCCAATCCCGGCCAGTTGCCCATGCGACCGGCCGGCCTGAATACGCTGGAAGATAGCATTTCCTATCACAATGCTGTCGACCTCGACTTCATCACCTACTACTGCCCCAAGTGTAACAAGAACTTTGATTCGCATGCCTTCTGGCGTAAGCATATCGTTGAGCAGCACAATTACAATAGCCGGGAAGGTCTCAACTTCCGCCAAATAGACAACCATCACTATTTGTGCTTGGAGTGCTACAAGCGGGTGACAGTCACGCACACCAAGGGCGCAATCGGCCAGCTGCAATCACATAAATTCCGCCATCTACCATATCGGTCGTTCAAATGTCTGACCTGCAGCGGCGAATTTGTGCGCAAGCAAATGTTCTTCAAACATCTGAATCGCGATACCAACCGGTGTGACACCCAACCGCGCAGTAGCACAGACGAGCCGTGTGCGGGGCAAGAGTTGGAACAGGAAAAAGAGCAACCCAGCAGCGTTGTAGAGGCCGATGACGATACTGACGTGAATCCGAATACCTATCAGTTGCTGTGTCCACAGTGTGGCGATGAGTTCACCACCAAGGCATTGTGGCGCGAGCATATTAATATTTTCCATGGACTGGGAAAGCGCGAGACCTTGTGTTTCAATAAAATTGGCGAAGCTCTATACAAATGCACCGAATGCGAGGAGACGCTGGAAACAAACAAGGTTCGCGTGCTGCAGCAGCATAGGTTCAAACATCTACCCTATCCAGCCTATATACGCTGCGAACTGTGCCAGGGCGGCAAGTGTATGAACAGCATGCGGGTCCTGCAGCATCACATGCGCGAGAAACACCCATCGTTGGCTGAAGATGAAGCCAAAATGCAAATGCTAAGGGACGATGATGAGGAGGACAGTATTCCTCCCAATGATGGACCCTATATGCCCTTGCCGCCTCATCTGCTTGACGATGTGAACGACATTGACTTCGATGAACAGTATCTGCTAGGCTAGGCTAGATAGCTGAGAATATGCTTCCAGTGGCAATACACAATTTTCACTCTTATTTGATATTAAGTATTTAAAACATATACTAATCTATATATATTTCGTAGACATTAGCGCTTCTGTTTCGACTCATATTTGTAGGTAAAAAAATATTATTAAAAAAGGTATGAAATTAGTACTAACCTCTGAAATTAATTTAAGAAAGTACACTTATTTATTTAAGTTAGGCAGACTACGTAAAGCCGTTAATGAACAAATTACGCGAAACAATTGGAAATTAAATGACATACGAAAATCATGATTAAAAACTTAATTATATTCATAAATCCCTGTACTCGAGTATATATGCAGCAATAATTGTCTCAACAAGACAATTTTGCATAAACAAGATGCAGTAAATGAAATTGTTTAATAAAATAATTATGGAAACACCTAATTTGTTGTTCATCACTGTAGCTTAACATTAATTTCTTATATAAAAAGTCCATACAAATAAATATAATTCTACAGCGATATCTCAAACCGTTATACGATTGAGGCTCATTGAAAGTGCCGGATGGAAGTTTTAAAAATATAGGCATTTTATTAGTTTTGAGTTAATTATGAAATGGTGCGTAGCTTTTCAATAACTCCCTCAGGAATGATGATATCAAATATAATGATTTATGTACATATATGCTGCAGCTGGGCTACGCTAGTTTAATAAATAACCGGCCAAGTTTTGTTATATAGTATATCTACATAGCCGAGATGAAATTATTAATTCCAAGGGATAACCTGAGCCTGTCAGGTGGTGGTATGAAATAGAGCTGAGCGCGATCGTGAATTTCGGGAACGAGCGGTTGCCAAATTTAAGAAGAGATGGAAATTCATGAAAGTGGAAGGTTTACAAAACCAAAAACAATGGTCGTTCATAATGGAAAAATTTTTCGAATTTTCTTATAGGCATCAGCCACTAAAGCATAATGAAATTTTACTTTTTTTATTTATTAACCTATTTTGTTGTAGCGGTTGAGGGAAATTGAAATAATACGATATTGGTCGATATATAATACTACATGTGTATTTTCAAAAAGGTACATAAATATAAGTAGTTTAATAATAATTCATACATTTTCTCAAAAATCATCAAATTTATTAACCATTCTCAGATCTGGGCACCACGTGCCCCTTCATTCCATTAGTCAAACAATGATATACAATGTGTTGTTTGTTTTAAGTATAATATAAATAAACAATACTTTAAGCTTTGCTTTCATTTATGTTGAATACGCAGCTGCCAATCAAATAAAATGATGGTAATAGGATATGTACGGATATTAACTGCTAAAGAGTTTGTTATAAAATAAATAGTTAAATATAATAATAAATACTTTTGAAAAGCAAAAACAATTGCACTCGTGTAAAAATTGCAACTACATTAAAACAAAACAGAAACTATAAACAAATGCTAAATACACATGTTTGTTTAACAAATGTTCATTTAACTTACAAAAAAATGTAATAGAATAAATGACTAATGTAGTATGTTATGGAATGAAATATTAATTTAGTGTTAACAATTTACTTAGTTTTTTCATTTAGTTTAGTTTTGTTTTATTTTAATTTAGTTTAGTTTGTGCACTTTTCGTTTATTGATTAGTTTAATAAAAAATGTTCCTTTCCTTTGTCGTAGTTTGAAGATTACGACTACGACTAAACAATACTATTTGTCGTTCACAAGGTTGGCATATTTCGTCGCCCATTGGTTGTGCTTGAGTCGCCATTTCCCGTAGCACCATCCTGTTGAGCTTTTTGTTTGGCACGTCGTGCTTTCTGGCGCGTGTGTTCTATTTGAAAGTCCTCAACGCGCAGATTCAAACGCATCATGTTATTTATTATGAACTCCTCCTCCATAATGTGTGGCGGGGGCGAACGCAGCACCGCGAGAGTCTCACAGAGACCCGTGCAGGTCTTCCGAACCTTGTGTCGACTGAGTGAGGCCCCAATGATCACCAATGCCACTTTGAAGATGACGCGTATACCCTCAGCAAGAAAGCAGTCCCATACACGCAGGAGTGTTTCCCAGGGCAGCGTCCGGGTCATGGCGCATAGAAACCAGTCGGTCATGTACAGCAAAGGCTCGACCTTGTGCTTTTGCAAATGGCGGTAGACGGGAGGGCATGTCTTTTTCAGTAGACCCTCCAATATACCAGCGTCGTTTTGTATCACCTCGAGTCCAGGAATAAAATAGTCCTGCAAATAACTGTCGGGGGGTTAGAGAACCATGCACAACTATGGATTTTCAAGCACTTACACATCACATACGCTTACAAAAACCCAGAAGGCATCCTCCGCTGGCAGATGCATCAATAGGAACGCAGCTATCGGTGCCTGCGCTTGGCAGAAGCCCACTTTTGGGTTATATATTGAATAAGCTTTCAGTACATTAAATAGCTCGATTTGTCCCACTTTTTGTTCATCCAGGAACATTTCATGGAACGGGAACTGTCTGTGTTTGTCCTTTTTGATTTCCTCAATAGTTGCCGGATTCCCTGGTTTCTCGAGCAGCTCTTTATAGATATTTGGATTCTTTTTCTTTAGCAAGTAAGCACCTGATAAATAGAACCAGGCCTTGGGTCGTACTGATTTCGGGATCCCTTTGCGACAGCGATCGCGAATCTGTGCGGGTGTGAAGACGATTAGAACTTGTTGAAATGTAATAATGGGTATGAATTACCTTTTTATAATTTCTTGACATGTATATGGACCAGTTATCTATCATATAGAGCCATTTTTTTTCACGTGCAATAATTTGTGCTTTCGACAGCGGCTCCTTGGGTTTGTCTGTGCGTTGAAAGCCACCGTAGAAGCCATTGCGATCGGGGCAGCTGGAGACGGTGGAGCATAATGAAATCGTGTCTGGAGCTCCTCGTGCTGTCGCCATTTCCAACTGTGCGAAAAAAATATTCAAGCAAAAGAAAAAGTGCAACGTTAAAGCAAATATTTATACCATGCTTCGTCTGACAAGTGTTTTGGATATTGGTCACTCAAATTAGTTGCCCACATGTGGTGGAGAAAACAAAGCTGTACACGAAAAAGAAATGGTGTTGGCCCATTGGGATATTAGTGGACTGCGACTCGTATTCGTTATAAATACCTTTTCCTATTTAAATCTCCCCAGTTTTTTCTAAGGCCCAGTTTACTTCCCACTTAAAGCTTTTATCCACAGCTCTTCATTTCCAAAACAATTAGTCTAACAATAAAATTTGCAATGAGCGAATTTGTGGCTGGCACCGACTTCAGCAATCGGAATATACCTAGACGGTGCTATCTCGATAGTTCGGACAATGCCATAATAGTACTACGTTCATTCCCTTTGTATGTACTGTAATAAGGACACCACACTTTCTTTCTTATCTTAAAAAGTACGAAACATTGCGAGCTTACAAGTTTTTACTTAAATTAGTGGGAAATTAAATAGAAATCTAATGATTGGACAGTCATATTTAAAGGCATTTGTATTGATGATGGGGTTCAAACGAGTTGAAATAATTTGTTCTAATATTTTATAACTTGAATAATGACACTGTTAGCAAATATGAAACACACCGATTTATACCGATTGACCGAAAATTGACAGGGTGTGATTAATATTTACAAAATAGAACTCTTGACTGACTTTAAAGGATTTTTTTTTTCTAGTTTCTAGTTCTTGGAATACTCGTGCTTTGGATGGCAAAGTGTTCAACAAAAGTTTGAATAAAATTCTTCAAGATAAGGCATAAGATTCAGATGATAACCTGCCTCTAGCGGTGTTGCCCTCAGAAAATATTACCGGATGCATGTATATTTAAAAAATTATATTGATTAGCAGTTAAACGACGACATTGAAA
Organism: Scaptodrosophila lebanonensis; assembly: GCF_003285725.1. Taxonomy (NCBI): domain Eukaryota; kingdom Metazoa; phylum Arthropoda; class Insecta; order Diptera; family Drosophilidae; genus Scaptodrosophila; species Scaptodrosophila lebanonensis. The sequence goes on along the minus strand of NW_022060548.1, from coordinate 11,465,936 downwards.
TTTCTGATGATGAATACGACAAATATAGTATTGAAGACACTAATGAAGACCGAAATCAAGAACTTTGCAATCTATCTGTTTCAAACACGCTCTATATAATATTTGAGATAATTCATTTTAGTAGAATTTAAGCTTTAAGTAATAAAAACACATTTTGCACTAAAAAAAAAACGAAATTTGGGCATGTGAAGATTTCTTTTAAAATAAATGAGTTAATCAACAATAGTATGTGGTAGTTGTTTAAAGGTTCTTGTTCTATTTTGGCATTGGATAAACACTAATTGTTGGAAATATCGAGGTTCGACTGCATTTATATTTGTTACTACATGCAACTAAACTTTGCCACATGCACATGCCCTTTGCTGGCACAGCACACTCACATCTTTTTAGAAACTCAAAAAGAAGCAATTTGCGAGGCCGTACGATCAAATTAATTTCATTCAGTACTTAGTTCGTCGCAATATATGTACATATGTAAGTGTCACAAACAGAAAGAACTCTGTGTTTATGTTTCTATGTATATGTATGTATATACATACATGCATACATATACGTATATGAATTACAACAAACCACCTACCCAGAAAAGAGCTCCAAAGCTGCTTTAGGTTTGGCTGCCGCTGCCGTTTTGCCTACGCTCCATAAATGTATGTAGACTTGTGTGTACAATATGAAGCAATTGTTATTATTAAGTGCGCTGTCGTCGCTAACTACGCCACGACCGCCCACCCCCATGCACTCATACTCATGTACATTTTTCGCTTACCTTTACTGTGTTGTTGCTGTTGTTGGTTGGTTGCTGCTGCTGCTGCTATATGCGTGGAATGCGCAATACCACTACCGTTTTCATTTAAGCTTTCTAAGCGTTTTAACGTCTCTCGAGTTGTGAGAAAACACTGCTCTGCCAGCATATACAAAGTACAAGTACTATATTAATGCATGGTTTGTTTATTTAAAAAAAAAACGAGAATAGGTATAGCAACGGAGCCATAAGTTAATCTGATTGGAATTTGTTTTTCTTGCATTGACTCATTTATATACCATAAGCGGATAAAATAACATGGATTAGATCTGTTCTTGGCACTCTTGATAAAACTTTTCGTTACCGCACGCTTTTAATGTTGCACGAATTTGCACTAACTTTAGGTACGTTTTGATTAAACTTATTGTCACCAGCCATATTTTGCTGTGCTGCCCAACTCCTCAGCTAGTGGTGGTATGAATGACGTTCTTATTGGGAAATACATTTGACTTATCGGAAAATTTCAGGTCCACCACCAATATCAACAGGTATGATAGTTAAACAACCAATCATTATTGTTACTATCTACTATCCATGCAAAACGTTCAATTACATCATCTTACTATTATTTGGACCATGAAGTAAACCCTAAGGAAATTATGGAATAATACGAGCTAAAATTGGCTGGCAATCGAGCGAATTACAATGTTTGAACGGCTGAATTTTGAGTCGACCGCGAAAACTTACCTTGCGTGAGAATTTCCTTGCGATATGCATCGATAACTTAGCGTCTGGCACATTGTTAGCGTTTTTATGACATCGGCCAGCACTCTAATTCAGCGCGCACGATTTTATTAATTAAATATAAGTGGTTCAGAAGTTCCAATCAGAAGGCTTCTTCGTAGACCATTTTGCAGACGAAAGTTTAGTATACTACAAAGTGTCCTAAAGTGTCTATCATGCAGTCTGCTGTGCTAAGGAAAAGTTTGCAAATCGGTAATTATATGTAAATTGTCATTTATATCTATAAGTTTAACCTACGCCAATTGATCTGGACATGTGAACTTTGGAGCCAAGCACCTACATACATACATATATGGAAAATTTTCTATGGAAAATTTTGGTTCTTATCCTTTTTTATTTTTGTATGTTAATCCAGCGGGCCTTGCGCCGATATGCCAACAACGCAAGATCGCCTCCTTATCGGCACTCTCGGACACCCATCAGATGCTCCAGAAGACTTGTCGAGACTTTGCCAACAGTGAGCTTGCTCCGATCGCGTCCAAGATAGATCGAGAGCATCTCTACCCGGCGCAACAAATTAAGCAAATGGGAGAGCTGGGTCTGATGGCTGTAGCAATTCCAGAGGAATTAGGTTGGTATCCTTTTACATAATGATATCCTTTGAATTATTTGTGCTCATTTAATATTGAAATGATCAACAGGTGGCACTGGCCTAGACTACCTTGCTTATGCAATAGCAATGGAGGAAATATCTCGTGGTTGTGCCTCCGCAGGAGTTATCATGTCTGTGAATAATTCTCTTTATCTCGGACCACTGCTTGGATATGGAAATGAAAAGCAAAAGGCCGCCTATATTACGCCATTTACTACGGGCGAGCGAGTCGGTTGCTTTGCACTCTCTGAACCAGGAAATGGCTCTGATGCAGGCGCCGCCTCCACTGTTGCGCAGGATAAAGGGGATCACTTCCTTCTAAATGGCACCAAGGCTTGGATTACCAATGCATTTGAAGCTGAGGCCGCGGTGGTTTTTGCCACGACGAATAAGCAATTAGCACATAAAGGCATCTCTGCTTTCATCGTCCCGAAGAACTCGAAGGGATTCTCCCTGGGAAAAAAGGAGGATAAGCTAGGAATACGGGGATCTTCCACTTGTCAATTGATATTCGAGGACTGTGCAATTCCAAAGGAAAACATTTTGGGTGAGCCAGGACTTGGTTTTAAGATTGCCATGCAAACTCTAGACGCTGGCCGAATTGGCATTGCTAGTCAAGCATTGGGCATTGCACAAGCCTCTCTGGAACTCGCAGTTGACTACGCCCAAAAACGACAAGCGTTCGGAAAGCCGATATCAAAACTGCAGCTCATACAGCAGAAGATTGCTGACATGGCATTAGCTGTGGAGTCCGCCCGCTTGCTGACGTGGCGTGCAGCCTGGCTAAAGGATAACAAGCAGTCGTATACAAAAGAGGCTGCGATGGGCAAATTGGCTGCATCAGAAGCTGCGAGTTTCTGTGCCCACCAGGCCATACAAGTGTTAGGTGGAATGGGTTATGTAACTGATATGGCTGCGGAAAGACACTATCGTGATGCTCGAATCACTGAAATTTATGAAGGCACTTCTGAGATACAACGTTTGGTGACGGCAGGTGCTATACTCAAGGAATATGCTAGTTAAGCAATACTCATGAATAAATTCGGTATTTTTATGATTGACGGAATCATTTATTATTAATGAATTCAATCATAACATTCTCAGGTTAAATGCATTTAAGATAATAAAGTTGCTGTCTGCTTCATATCTGATATTAAAAAAAGATCTTTTAACCGATGACCGATAAAGTGTGTTGCATAAAAACGCAAAAATACACATAATATCGATTTAGTATTAAAATACCTCGTACCTGTACAGATATAGCAACACTGCTAGGTTTCCATTAGCATGATGTTTGTTGTAATTCCTGCACTACCAAAACAAAACTGCAAAATGCAAGTTTAATATTTAATAATTAAGTACAAAATGTTTTAAAACAATTCGTGAATAAGAGAGGAATCGAAATAGCAAAAAAGGAAACATCATTCGACATGTAGAGCAAACGAATTTCGGTATAAAAGAAAAGCAAAAATACTCAATGCGAAAGCAAATGTAAAGCAAAAAGCAAAGTAAGCAAATGGTTGGTGCCACAAATAGTATACAACATTTTCAATGCAATGAAATTTAAACAAGCTGGGCCCAGTAGATGACAGTGTGAATAAGTTTTATTAATTAAATACAATCACTACCCACCCCTTCCTCGCCTGTTTCATCAACTAATTTGTGTGTGCACAGCACCTTTATGTGTATGCGTATTTGTGTGTCTTGTAATTTAGTTACGCAGTGGAGCGGTGCGGTAGTGAAGTGAAGTGTAACCGAACAAAAAAACTGAAAAGCTTAGCTTGCGCTTTAAGGTTGTTGCTGGCGGTATATGAAATTTCTCAAGTGTTGCACATACACAGTCTATTGACCCTCTCCACCGTGCTGCCGGAATCTTTGTGAGGTGGTGTTGGTGTTTTCGTTGTTGCTGTTGTTGTTGCTAATGTTGCGCACTTGCGAAATATTTACATACATATGTATGTAAATATATAAACGTAGATATGTTTGGGAGACACATACGTACATACATACATACATACATGCATTAAAGAAAGCAAAAATCCGAAAACTTTGAGCATAAGCTTTGCATAATAATAATGTTTATTTTGTGGAGCGCCGTCTTTTAAACACTTCAGGTTTTTTTGTGTTAACAATTGCTTCTGTTATTAACGTAATTTCACTTTCACATCAGATAGATGCGTGTGAGTGTGGGTTTGTATGTTAATGTGGGCAGTAGACTTAGGGCCACGGCCAACCAATTTTTCTGGACGGTGCATTAAAATATATATATGTACATATATGTATGTATGTGTGAACAAAGTCATTTCTTGCTAATAGGTCAGCCCAGACTGCTTCAAATTAGAAAGTGCTTTAAAACATTGTTTTGGCTAGTTAGGTCGACTTAGGTTCTCTTACTATTCCCCAACTTTGTTGTTTTTTTCTTTATTATAATTAGCATTCAAAAACAAAAGCCCGAGCTAGGGCGGCGGCGGTCTATTACATTAATTAAGAACGTGCAACGTGTGGGAATTACTGAATGTGGTGCATAGAGAAGCTGAAGAAACAACAAACGAACATATTTAAATTCATTCATATACATACAGTTAAACATATGTATGTACATTGTACATAGAATAAATTGACGGCACGAGTAGCACAGAAATACCCGCTGAAAAATAGTAGTATGCGGTGAATCGTGATCGTGAGAAAAATATGGTAAAAAGTAATTGCTGGTGTTATCGTGAAAAATTTTAAAAAATTGCAATGAATTTTTGTGAAACATGAGAGTTAGGGTTAGAATCAGGCTGTATCTGGATAAAGACATTGGAACTGGTATCCAATTAATCCCCAAATGTTAACCAAATAAGCTTACATTTTAGTTGTCTTTAATAAATGCTAATGAAGAACTAGTTTTAGGGCATCATTTTCAAAATTTGACCACAATTTTTCCCCACTTGTGGGCCTAGTTTAGATTCCCACTTATGCCCTTTTAACGATTTTTCGCCCATGTGCAGGTAAAATGTTAAGTGATTAAGTGTTCTTAGCCCTGAATATAGATAAGTCAGTTTTTTATGTACATATGTGTAGAATAAATTCTGCATCTGCCACACGACTGCCATCTAGTATTTTTATCAAATCAAACATGCTATTTGTACAAATAAAAAGAAGAGTAAGAGAGCAGCTGTCCGCTACATCGAGGGCTTAGATAAGACCGTCCCACTACTGAATCAAATTTTTGTTTGCGGCGCATCGCTTATCATATGATACATGTATTTGTTTCTTCATTTGTTTTCATGAACACAGTCAGGCGAGCGGGTCCGAGAAGACACCAAACAAGCTGAAGATAAGAAACTGAGTCGTGCGATACGGTGCAGGGCACGACTCTGCCGGTCGGATAAGGAGAAAATCTGCGAACCGCAAGAGGCCTGATAAGAGGGAAAAGTTGAAAGAAGAAAGAGGCAGCAGCGTGAGTGAGAAAGGAAGAAAGGTGCGCTTGCCACCTTGGTGACAAGGATTGGTGGTTGGTGAGCATGTCGCACGGCAGTGGTGGAGGTGGTGGCTTGGGCGGTGCTCCGACTGAATATCGTGAAGTACACTGGACCGTGTCGAGTGTTATGGACTCTTCGCGCGTCTCCACGTGTCTCATATCGATGCTGCTCATTGTTTATGGCAGTTTTCGTAGTCTTAATATCGAGCAGGAGGCGCGGGAGCGCGAACAAAAGAAGCGCAACGAATCGACGACAAATTTGCTGACAGGCGAGCAAGTTGAGAAAGAGCCAAGTAAGTAACAAATGATGTGAACTATTCTAATTTAGAAAGCTGCTCATTAATTATTGTCTGTTTGCATTTAATTACTCAAGCAGATAAGTTTGCCACCTTGGATACAATGCATGCCCTCTGCCTGCCGTTGGGCGCCTCGGTTTCCCTGCTGATCATGTTCTTCTTTTTCGATTCAATGCAGCTGCTATTTGCCGTGTGTACGGCCAGTAAGTATCTAAAATATTGATATAAGGAAATACCTGAAAAGAAATTGTCGCAATTTGTTTCGTTTAAGTTATCGCAACCGTTGCGTTGGCCTTCTTGCTGCTGCCAATGTGCCAGTACATTATACGGCCGTGCACGGACGGCAATCGCATCTCGTTTGGCATTTGCGGACGATTTACGGCAGCCGAGCTCTTCAGCTTTACACTCTCCGTATCCATTGTATGCATTTGGGTGTTAACCGGGCACTGGCTGCTCATGGATGGTGAGTGGCCCTTGAATTCCTTCATCATTTAACACTGTACCATGTTTTGTTTTTCTCTTTACAGCAATGGGCATGGGTCTCTGCGTAGCATTTATTGCCTTTGTCCGTTTGCCAAGCTTGAAAGTTTCTACACTGCTGCTGACAGGGCTGCTCATCTACGATGTATTCTGGGTGTTCTTCTCCTCGTACATATTTAGCACAAACGTGATGGTTAAGGTGGCCACACGTCCTGCCGAGAATCCTGTGGGCATAGTTGCGCGCAAATTGAATTTGGGCGGAATTGTGAGGGACACACCAAAGCTGAATTTGCCGGGCAAATTAGTTTTTCCAAGCATACACAATAGTGGCCACTTCTCGATGCTCGGGCTGGGAGATGTAGTTATGCCCGGCCTCCTATTATGTTTCGTACTCCGCTATGATGCCTACAAGAAATCGCAGGGTGTGACATCAGATCCAACGCTACCACCGCCAAAAGGTGTCGGCTCCAAGTTGACATATTTTCATTGTTCCTTATTGGGGTAATTCACATTTATATACTTGTATTCTTTTCGTAACCATCTCTATAATGTTTTGCATTTTTAGTTATTTCTTGGGTCTGTTAACGGCTACGGTTAGCTCGGAGGTGTTCAAGGCCGCACAACCTGCCCTCTTATATTTAGTGCCGTTTACGTTATTGCCACTATTGTTGATGGCCTACTTGAAGGTAACCACTCATCATTATTATTTAATATTATACTCACTTATTCATCTATTTTTAGGGTGACTTGCGTCGCATGTGGAGCGAACCATTCATAACGCAACCACCATCAAAACAACTGGAAGTCTGAGTGTTCTCTGTTTAAACAAAAAAAGAAGAAAAAACACAAAAAAGAAAATCACGCAAACACAAACAAACAATTTAACACTAATATTCTCTCTTAATACGTATGTATTTTTAGATTATAAGTATCAAGTTTTTTAATTTAGGAGAGTCTTTATTCAGTAAAAATAACATGAATTGACGTTTTAAGCTTAAGAGGGGAAATTAAAACAGCACCTTTCATGCATCAATACATACATACATACATATATTTACCTTCATACATACATACGCATATGTAAATGTGTGTGTCATTGGCTTTAAGTTTCACAGTGAAAGAACGAAAGAACATAAACCATAAAATATACTTACATAGGAGTATTTAAAGCTGGCCGTAGTATTAAAGTTAAAAAGAAGCATCAAGCCAATATTTAAGTTTAAATATAAACACGATAGTGAAAATTTAGTAATAGGGTTTTACCTTTAGAGCCGTTGAGATTTTATTTTCATGGATTAGTTAGTAGCGCTTTTTGTAATTATCCAAAACACAACTAAAAAATCATCGTTAAATATACATGCGTGTGGGTGGGTCCTTAAAACATTTAAGTAAAATGTAATGCAGGAGATTTGTGGCACAATTCTCTGGAATTAGAATTCGAAACACAATATGTCTGTTTGTATATACGTATTTAAGTTTTAAACAAGTTTTCGTTCCGATCAAATTTTAATATCCTCATCCAGTTTTTAAGTACATATTTAGTTTTTTCCTTCACGTTTCATTTTATCAATACATTTCCGTCCTCATTTCTGTATTTCACTTCATTCATAAAACTGTCGAACAAAAAACAAAAGCAAAAGGAAACACACAGACGTTGTTTTGCCAAAATATGTGTTCGTTTATATGTAATAAAAAAAACGTGTGCACCTGTCACGAACTCTGTTTTTAATTGAATTGGAATTATCTATTTTATAACGCAGAGTAACAATAATAATTTAACATTAACAAATACATCAAGCTAGTTACATGTTAATAATAAGTAAATGCAATTTCGAAACGTATAGAAACAATAAAAATGTGAGATTTAAAAATATATATAATAAAATAAATTATCAGCAAAAAGTATCGGAGCACGAATAATTTGGGCATAAACAATTCTAATTTTAAATACATGACTTGCTGAGAGACAACACTCATTGGGCTTAAAGAAAAATTCCATAGAGTCTCCACAGTTCTTCTTATTCATTTTTAACGTAATAGTTGTCTTTTGTAAATATTACTTAAATAATTGAAAGTTCCCCCAATTAGACAATGGCAGCATGTATACTTTTTCTGGCAACAAATGCTTATGCAACAACTACAATGCTTGGCAACAATTGAGACAATGTGCTGTGACACATTGCTGCTTGCAACATTGTTGCTAACATTCGAGTGCAACGCAAACTTCCATTGTTCTTAAAGGAATGACAAATTTATTATGTTAGAGGAATATGTAATAATTTATAGTTTGTTAAAATCGATTTACTAAAAGCAATAAATATCTTCAAGCATTGTTCACTTTATAACCTGACGACAGCCCGAACAAAGGAAAGCGTGCGCTCGTGCACACCATTAATTTGAACCTGCGCTTTGCATACGATTTATAGTGTCTGGTGTTAAATTTGTTCAATTAACAGGTGTGATTTAACATTGCCCAGCAAAGAAATATGAGTGCATATATTTTCAAATAATAATTCCAGCCATAAATTTACAAATTGCAGCGAACTCCATTTCGTAGGAATTGGATGTTTTGTTTTTAATTGTCATCGCTTATTTTTATTTAATTTGTTTAAAATCAATTTTGGATTCCCTTTCTTTTCGACATAATAATAACAGCTAATGTTTGGCTTTGATATTTAAATCGAAAAATGTTGCTAACGTTGCCGCCGATTCACATATTTCTATCGATATGTAGTTGCTTTCTAGTATTTTCGATAACCTGCGGGATTTGTTTGTTGCAATTATTTAAAAAATAATGGGAAGTTTTCACTTACGTTTTCAGGTTTTCAGATCAGAGCGTTTTTTAGAAATATCTTGAAATATCGTCCCAATGGTATATGTTATAGTGATACGTTAGAGTAGTCCAATTATTAGGCAAGTTGTATAAACAAGAAGAAGCAATTGTGTAGATGGAAAATGTTCAATATTTCAATTAGCGATCTGGTCCAACCCCGGTGTCTGGTCGAACCAGAGGGAAATCTCTTGCTCTGCCTTTTCAATGCTAGCCGCAGCATGAACTAAACGGCGTCCCTTGTCATCAGAACCCAATGCATCCGAAATTTCCCGTCCGTATTCGACAACATTCTCACCTTCAAAGATCATGGGGATGACTGGTCCGGAGCGCATGTATTTCAATAGGTCTTGCAAAAAACTCTTCCCAGCCAAGTTAGCATAATATTTCTTCAGCAGATCCGTGGAAGGCTCTAAGAACTTCATGCACACCATCTTGTGGCCCTTATGCTCGAAAAATTCAGTAATAGAATTAATCAGTCCTTGTTGGACGCCTTCAGGTTTTATCAATACGAAAGTACGTTCCATTATTGTAATGAACAAAATACTTTATATTTCTAGTATGAGGAATGTTTGACAATTGATTCAGGGATAGCTATGAATGTAATATAGTAAGTTGAATTTTATTTTCCACATACATATGTAAGTATATCACGTAATAAAAATGGAGATGGTCGGGCTGGTTGATGAATTGATCAAGGGCTTCAATTCTGCAACTGATTATAAATGCGTCGTATTGTTCTCTTCGAAAGCCAAATTGTTGACTCCCTGACGCTGAGGCACAAAATCGCTCTGCTGTAAATGAATAATCTTTGCAGCGTTCGGACTGATGGGCATCTGAAGGTTCTGCAGGTTCCCCAAATGGATGGCATTGTTCTTTTCAGCATCGTTCGTTCCCTTCGGCTTGTCCAATAAATTAAAATCGGTTTTCTTTGAAAAATGCGCTTCAATTTCCTGAAAAGACAAACGGACCAAGATTAGAGAAATTTAGAATCTCATGCTGACCATAATATATAGTCAAAAAATTAAGATAAAGAATTCGAATATTGAAGAAACAAAAGATTTCTCTGCCTAAATTAATCATTCTTTAACATCATCTTACGTTAAATTGAACTAAGAATATTCTGACGAAGATAATTACACCTAAGATTTCTCTGCTTAAATTCTACATTCTTTAACATCATCTTAAGTAGAACTAAGAATAATCTGACGAAGATACTTACACCTAATGTGCGACCCTCGGTCTCGGGTAGGGTATAGTACAGGACCACTGTGCCGACGAAGGCTACACATGAGTAGAAAAGAAATGTGCCCGGCAAGGTCAGGGCCGCAAGCATGACGAGAAACAGTTTGTTGGCCAGAAAACCAAAAACGTATCCAACTCCACCAGCAAATCCAGAGGCGCTGTTTCGAATCTCGGCAGGAAATACCTCTCCGATCAAGACCCATGGTATCATGCGAATGCCCAAGTGAGAGAAGAATGCGGAGAGCAGCAGCAGGATGAGGGGCAGCCAGACAAGGTAGTTGGTTTTCTGTTGGGGCACAGTTAAAAGCAGATCCTCTGCGATGGCCGGCTTCTTGGACGGTGTTATTTCTGTGGACTTTGCGAGAATGGGCGCTGGGGCCTTCTGGGGGATAAGTGTTGTCTCTTCCAGTTCGTCTTCTTGCGGCTGCAATGTGCTGGTAATGCCAGTCTCATCTGAATCGAATAGATCTAGAGTAGACGATGAGAACGTGGTGCCTCTTTCTCCATAATCCAGACTCTCTACATCCTCGCGCTTGCTGCGATTCAACGAGGGGAATTCCGTTGTACCTTCCGGCCAATCTAACATGGTAGTAGTTTCCAGATCCGGCGGTATGGTGGTGACTTCCTGCTTCAGCGCTTGCTTCTCACTCTCAAAGATTCGCGAGATGTTCGCCTGCGAGATGATATTCTCCTTGGGCACAATTGCCGAGGCATTCACGACCACATTGTTGACAGTAAAGCCGGGCACATCGTTAAGGAAATGGGCATAGGTGGCTGTGCCGAAGAAGCACAGACCCGTGCCCACCGTCGAGATCAGCACCAGCGGTCGCTTGCCGGTAAAATGTATGAGTACGACACCCAGTATGGTGGACAACATTTCGGCGACACCCAGTAGGATCGTGGCATGGTATTTATTCATGGGCGCCTTCAAAGTATGAAATATCTGTACGGCATACGTTTGGAGAGGAGTCTTGCCGGAGAAGTGGCCGGTGAAGAAGGTGAAGGAGACGAGCAGGAAGGGTGCGAGGAAGGTGCGTTTCTTCCACATGCGCAGACGGCTCTTGAGGGTTCGTCTTGCGCCCTCCGGCGGCGCAACGCCACCGTTCTCCTCTGCCTCCTCAATGGCCTTCTGAGTAATCAATTCATCGTACAGCCGATTGAACTCCTCTTCGATCATGTGCTCGGGCACCCAACCCCGCAGCCATTGCAGCGACTTGACGGCCTCATGAAAACGATGTTCGCGTATCAGCCAAATCGGACTCTCGGGCACAAAGCACAGCATTATGATGGTAATCACTGGAAAGGCCGAGCTAACCGCCGCCACACTCCGCCAGTCCATCAGCGAGCCCAGTATGAATTGCACAAAAACGCCAGTGATGACACAAGTGGTCCCCAAAGCCGACAGAATGCCGCGATACTTTGGTTCCGTAATCTCCGCCACATAGGTGAGCACCTGCAAAAAGATTTCAAGTTGAAGATTGCACTTATACCATACGACCTTGAGCTGTTCATGGATTGAAAGTCATTAACAATGACAACATATCGCAACAATTTCTGTTATACGAGTATGAACTATCTTGGCTGAGCTCAAGATCTATGGTGGCAGATACGGAAGAAACCTAGCTTTTATAGAAATACAAGTATAGTAGCGATATATTCTATTAAAAATAATATATGCTAAGAAATAGAAAGTGTTTCCAAAAGTTATTCAATTTATTGATGATACGTTCGATTCCTAAATAATATTTGTGTATACAAAATTCGTCGTTTCGGTTGACCCTTTGAATGGATAAGTTAGATATTAGTTATACAATTTCTTGCTGCAACTTCAGTTTTCTAAACAATGAACTTTTAATTTTTTTACACCTTGTTCCTGAGGGTTCAAATGTTATACTAAGAAAGGTGAAATGTATAAACAGGTAGAAAGAGTCGTGATAGACATTATGTCTCTGTTCTTTCGTATGCGACTCGAAAGCTTTCAAGTCGCCCTAACAAGAAACTCTTAAATGGGTATTCATTTGCGGACAAAGCTAACTTCCAATCAAAACATATTTTAGCAGCAAGAACTTATTGATTTAACACAGTTCCTTTTTCAAAATTATATCTTGAACTCTTAAATCAATATGAACCCACTGAAAAAATTAAAATTTGCTCCTGAAGTAAGTTCGTTTAAGTGCTTCCTATAAGAAGCGCGAAGGAGAGCGTTTTTATTTAAACCTAAATTATTTAGTCATAGAAATTTGAATGAAATTTAATCAGCAATTGGTTTTGCTTAAGTGTTTTGTAAGAGAAGCACGGAGTATAGCTGTGTTTTTCATTTAATCTTAATATTTTCTTTATGTAATTTAATATAAATTTAAATTATTTAATTTATTAAAAAAAATAAAATAAAATAAGAACCCGCTTGAAATTGAAACCAACTTAGTTTCAGAGCGTTTGTTGATTTATGATTCCAGAAAATTAGCATTTCCTTTTAAATGAATATAGAGAGATACATTATGATATCGTTATATAATGTGAGACTGTTTAGTTCTTTATAATCTCTCAACAAATTCTATTGTGCCTACAATCGACTATTCAAAGCAGGAACAACTTTATTTAATTAATTAAATAATTAAATTGATGACTCATTCTTTATAAGTACGTAAGTATACTGTTATGTTAAATATAGATGTAATTAATTTTTAGTATATTTTATTTTATATTTTATTTAAACTATAAACGTTTCTTTATCCAACTTGTGGCCCTAATTTTCCAAAACGATTTTTCCTACTTTTGTCTCTAGCCGATGGTAGCTCAAGTATAGTAGTTTACAAACAAAAATGTTGGACTATACATTTTTAAGATGATACTCATACATCCCGTTGTTAACAACACGTGGATATATCAGCCAGATTAAAAATTTCAAGCTGCTTTCCAGTAGTAATGCCTTCAATTCAAGCCTTCTCTATCGATATTGTGGAACCCCGCTGCTAAAACTTCCGTTTAATTAAAACCTTGTCCCAATCAAATATTAAATTCGAGTAAAATGTTAAGTACGCGCTACTGAGAATTTTTTGATGATTTTAGTAAATGTGCGAAAAATGCAAATTTATACACAAAAGGCGGAAGTTCTAGTGAGAATGTTAGAAGGCGCTATGGAATGCAATGCCTTTATCTAAATAGCATGGCTAATTTCAAACTATTCAGCTGAAGCTGCACACAGTTGAAGGTCAGTCGCGCCATGAGTGTGTAACACAAGCCCACAAGCCCCACATTCTAGACGTTGGATGCACTTAGAACTTGCCACAGAACTGGCAATCGCAACGATTATCGCTTACCGGTGCCTCCATTAGGCCGCCTCCAAGACCAGCCAAGCATAAAGCGGCATACAGATGCTCGGTGCTTGTCGAGAAGTGAAACAAAAGCCAGGCAGCCAATATTGGAAGGTTGACAAACTGCAAAAAAATAAGAAAAAACAAAGAAAAACGCAAACAATAATGAGCATCAGTTGTCAAAGAGAAGAGCCACAGAGCTTTGAATAGTTTTGCAACGAAGCGGTGTAAAATCACGCGCTTTTATTTATATTTTTACTATTAGTGTGTCAATGCTATGTTTGATCACGTGATGGGGTTAGTTCCACTCGTAGACCACACTCTATTTTATTTGCATACCCACCTGCATGGCTCGTCTTTTGCCCAATGGCTGGGTCAACATGCCAGAGAAGAGACAGCCCAGGGGCACGCAAATCAGATTTATGGAACCTGAAGGAAAGCAAAGGGATTTAAACATAATTTAGTTGACATGATTGCAGCTTTTATGTTATGAAACCGTTCTTCAACTATCTCTGCAGCAAATATAAAATACCAATATACGTCTAACAATGTGCCATATAGCGCCCATTCTTTATAATTTTTATAGTTAATAACTTTTTGAAAAATATCTAAAAAAAATCTGTGTTTTTGTTAAATTTGCTGAAAGTATCAGATATTGCCATTCCTTTTAAAAATGCTTCTAATATTGAAAATTACAGAAATATCCATTACATCTAATTCTGTTTTTACGCGGTCTTTTTTAAACGATTTTGATTTAACACGGTTTGTAAATTAAAAATTTTATATATGTTTACACTACACTATTCCATTTAACACGATTCAAAATAAAAACAGCATTTTTGCTTCAAAGATAGAGAAAAATATTGATTTAACTTTTCGTAAATAAATCTTTCCTCAATATATATTTTATCTATGCTTCAAAGATAGTGAAAAACAGCTTTATTTCATTCTTGCTTATATTATACTTATAGTTATGTATGTACTTTGATTATTTCACTTACTAAACCATGATATCTCCTCCTTATTTAAAACTATATCACTATGCTCGCTTCGTCCCTCGCCACCCTGTATGGCCGGAATAACAATGGTGGGGAAGCCCAGGGTCATGCCATAACCTGAGCGTAACAAAAATCAACTGATTAGCTAATTTATCCAATCCGTTTGAGCAACATTCAAATTTTCCAGTTTTGTTGTTGTGTGTTATTTACCGAAGAGCAATATGTTCTTAATACTAACAGCTAGAAACTGTGGCAAGGCGCGTCGAAAATTGCTCACTTCCACATCATTGATGCCGGAAAAGCGTCCATTGTTGTTGTTGCTGCTGCCATTTTGCATAAACAAAGGACGATCATTTAGTGTGCTACAATGATAAAATATAAATTATTTTAAAAATTGAATAAAAAAATTAAATTAATTGCTTACTGTCTTATGTGTCTTAGGAATCCAAAAGACAAATAAAACGCATTTCGTTTCAAATGATTTTTGAAATATTTCAATTTGAAATTAATCTAAAATCAGCTTAAAATATTAGCTAGCCATAAAATGTATACATATTGGGGGGTACGCTTTATACATTTATTTCCTTTTTTTTACGCATAAAAAGCCAAACTTTTCAGGCTAAAACAAGCGCACTTTTTGCGGCAATGGAAGCAGCTTTATAGTATTTCCCCAATTTGAATAACTTAGGCTGTCATTAAAATAAATTAACACATTAAATATAATTGACTGATCTATAATTTGTCCAATCGAGTCTTTCTGTGTATATAGTAAATTGTTTTTTAAATGAACGTACTTATTAACAATTATATATATAATTTTACAAAGAGCTTTCAAATTATATAAATTTATTTGAGAAATGACAATAGAAGTTAAATTATTTTTCAAATGCTAGAGCCCGTTTTCCCTCATTTGAAGTTAGAGTTTTCCAATTTTCCGCTTTTACTACACTATTAAAGTAAACCTGTGTCCTGGCTCTGATTTTTCTGCAGAAATCTTCAATAAAATAAATAAATCATGTTCTCTTAGCGAAAAATAAGCGTAGCCTAGAGCACTATTTTAGGCATGTGTTTAAAAAATCATCTTAAAATTCATTAACGACGACTAATCCATAGCTATATATATTTTAAGAGTTACTTAAAACGTACTCCAAAACTATTTGCTGACCTTAAAAAAGTGAATATAAAAAATTTAAATAGCAATGAAATTTGTTAATATTTCCTTTATTGTCCAAGCGGAAATAAAAACTACCCATTGACTTTGGTTTTTAGTTATAAATTGTACTTGTTTATTACGTTTTGTGGTATGTAGCATTATTTTACCCATTTTTTTCAGCCGTTGTTGCGTTTGCATTTGTTGTTGTTGATTTCCCACTGAACCTCATGTCGTATACTTGATGTATAAAGTACTTTGTTTACTTAAGCGTATACGATTAGGTGCTTTTTGTTTATTTGTGCGTTGCATTCACTATTCGAATTGTTGTTTTATTCACAGTTTTTTGTTACCATGCCCAACATATTTTTGCCATTAATAATAGGATTTGAAATAAAAACTGCAAATGTGAGAGGCCGTTCAAAAAATGTAAATTCATTTATCTTCACTTATTTTGGTTCAAGTGCTTTGTAATTACTTTCTTTTTTGGCACTGAGTGTCGCTTCTCCCTTTTATTACTTTTTTCTTTTCTTGCTTAACATGCAACACCTGTTGTCACACTTTTTGACACAAATTATTTTCCTTGTTACGTGTTTATATGCACAAAAATATATTTCTTGGGTTTTGTTGTGGCCGGATGTCGTAGGCACGTTGCAAATTTATTTGTTAACATTTATGTAGAGCAACGTACAATATACTTGTAGCTATGATTATAATTTGACACGTATGTAAGAATTTGGGGGCCGATTGAAAAATATATGGCAATTAAAATGGATCCCTTTCTTGATTTCATCTTATGTATTCTCCTCATTTTAAAAGCTAGTAAGGAAGAACAACTAAATCTGATGCAGAAATATCTGACGTTAGAAAACAGAATTTTTAATTGAAGAAATACTTTTTTGTAAGAAATACTTTACTCAGCAGCTGTGGCCCTGGACACATTTACTAACCTTACAAATAGTACCTCAAACGAAATCAAAATAACAAAAGGTGGTCTGCCATTTAGAATACACAATCAGCATTTTTGGAGCACATTAAACTAAAAATTATTAGCTTGCCTGGGCATGTTTAATATTTCAAGATATTTAAAGAAAACGAAATCAAGTTATATGTTTTAAATTGGCGAGAGGTAAATGGCCGACATTATTCACAACTTATATAATAAATTTTTGAAATTCTATTCGCAAGTGTCGAGCATTTCGCCGTAAAGTATGTCTTTATGCAAATAAAAATATTCATATCCACAGCTCAGCTGACGGTCGCAGTAAGAGAAGCGTCATGTCTGCGAGTACCGGTAAAAACAAAAATAAAACCGGTTAAGTTCGCTCGACTCCAGAGACATGTAGGACAAGTGGATGGGCAACATTTTGGCAACGAACTTTTAAATGTTACATGAATTGTACTTTAACTTAAGCCAAGCAAAATTCACTTGTGTAATTCGCAATTGCTTTAATGATGACCCTTCCAGCTCGTTAAATACCACACCTAAACTAGCAACCTCTTAGCCTGTTAACCTATGCTTATGAGGCTTGCTTATAAGGCTGGCTTGGTCACATGATCTAATGATCCGCATTTATCTGATGCGCACCTTTCACAAAAGTATGTATACAGATAAATGTAATATTTGTCTTTTGTCTGGCCGCCGGCTATAAATCAACTTAATGTTTATGTTTCTAGTTGTTGCTGTTATTGCTCCGCACAGTTTTTTTATTTTTTTTATTTTTTACTGCTGTTCCATTTGGAAGTTATTCTTGGTACCCGGGACCAACTGGCACAACACACATTTTTAGAGGCTTAAGAGCACGTGAATGTGTTTGCTCTTAAATACATTATTATTTTAAAATACTACGGTTCCCCCGTCAAAAACTAGTTATGCAGTCTTTTAGTTCGATTTATTTATTATAGGATTTGTATTAATTTATGCATTTGAGCGGGAAACTGTAAGATCGCGTTAGAGGCACAATCGCGGTTTGTAACATAAAGTAAATATCAAACAGTCAACCGCACTTGGTCGTAACAATTTATGGAAATAAGTGGCCACAGACAGCAGCCGATTAAGGTTTGTAATAAGATTCTTTTAATTGCACACTTTGATTGATTGCAGTTACATATTTGTTCTGTGCATTTAAGTTTGTTTTGTGATTTGATTGATGCCAAAATAACAACCGGGCTACGTTTTTGCATGTTCTAATCATTTCGAACGTCTGTTTTGTTCAATTTTAAACGGCACGTCATTTACGGTATTTCAGTGTTGGAAAATGCGCCGCCTTTCATGCAAACATCTTCATGTGTCGCGCAGTCAAAACAAACTGAAACAGCAACTCAAGCTCAGATGAGGCTCGGCCTCAGCATGAGCTTAATAACAACCATTTTTTCTCTCTCTCTCTCTGTCTCTGATGCCGCTTCCGCAGCTGGCTGCGCTGTAGACGTACATTTTTCGTTTGATTGTGAATGGCTTAAAAAATGTTGGTTGCGGGTGGTTGTGGGGCTGTGGGGATAGTTCGTATGTTTATGTTATTGGTTGTTGTTGTTTTGTTGCTGCATTGTTAGCGCCTTCACGTTTTGTGGGGCAGTGGAAATAACATTAACAAAAGAGGTGCGCAAATGGCAAAGAATTTAAAGCTAACTGTGCACGAACGACGCTTTTATACACTTCGCTGAAGCAGTTACTATTACTTGATAATACCGGTATATACATGAAATATCACGCCAAAATGTGAGAAAGTGAACATTACAAAAATTTGGTCCATCATTAAATGTTAAATTTAACAGACTGTTAAGGCACATTTACTTTTTCAAATGTTAGCTGGAAAGCATTTTATAATCTTAATTTTTAAAGCGTTATTTAAGTGATAGCCCGAAATAATATTAATAATCTAATATTTAAAGCGTTATTCAAAATAAAAATTTATTTAAATTTATTACACAACCTTATTTAATAATATGGCTTTTTTAAAATAAACTCTAAATAAGTCAAAGGGCAATTCGTAAAGGTATACTTTTTTACACATTAAATTTTTACCATAAAACAAGCTAATAACAAAATAATAACAAAATAAAAACAAAATATTGTTTAGGGTAGACTAGTAAATAGATTGGCATTAGCTAAAATCATTAAAAACTTTACAAATGCAAATGAAATTAATGAAATTAATGAAATAAGAAATTTCAATTATTTGGAAACAGCCCAAATGGTAGTCTGTCTCACTAAGAAGTCAAATCAATATGCCGGCTTTAAAAGGGTGTACGCTACAAAAGAGTTAGCAAAAATAAAAAGCCAAAATAGTTAAAGTATAGTACGCTAAAAATCAACCCAAACAGCAAACCGGTTCGTAACAAACAACAACTGTACAGTTTACATAAAATTAATCTTCCATTAAATTTCGAATAAATAAAATCAATCGGCCTGCTGCAAAGAGGAAAAAACTGAGCAGTAATTTAAAAAAAAAACGTTGCCGTTGTTGACGTCAAAATGCTGGCGGCAGAGTCGAGAGCTGCAGAGAAAGCGGCAAGCGGGCCTTAAGTTCAAGTCTTCATCGGACAATCTTTACAACAATGCAAAATGCAAAATGGAAATCGCTTCTTCAATATTAGAAAAGCAAACTGCAGCGATAAGTGTCGCTGACATTTAGCGCGTAATCTCAGAACCACTCCAAGTGTCATTTACCCTGCAATGGAGGCTAACAGAGCGCAGGTTTCTTTTCAGTCCAATGATTTGCATGCCTATTTATGAATTATGTGGCTAATTGGTTTCAGCTACTCTGTCTGCCACTTCTCACATACCCATTTGTCGCGTCAATTATTATTATTATTATTATTCAGCATTTTGTTTGGAAATTGTCTGCCAATTTATAGAGATTACCTCTAGAGAGATTACCTCTAGCCTAGAATTGACGTGTTGGAGACAATTGATGTATTTATTTTTAAAAAGGTGTGACATATGTACGTTTACACAGATGGTCAGAGCAATAAATACACTATCATTAAATGTAAATGTAAAATGAAGGTTAACTATGGGATTTTTTTAAAAATAATTAAGATTCCCCTTAAAGCTTCTTTAAATCTTTGTCCCAGCAGATGCTTTATTGTTTTTGTTTTTTTGTAGTACATTAATTAGCAATTAGTTAATTCATACTAAGTTTTCCATCTCTCAAAATTTTATAGAGAAATTGCGGTCTCGAATCGCATTTGAAATCTACTTAAGTGTGCGTGAATCCGGCTGACTCAAGACTGAAGACTTATTTTTTTAAGGTATTGCTATAATGCTACAATTAAAGCGAAAATAATTTAAGCGATTTTGTTTCAGTACAAATTAAAAAATATGAAAGTGTACATATTATTTTGACCATCTGCGTAATTATACATTTATTAGGCCAAGTGTGAAAAATTTCCATTTTTTTTGGCACGCTATCCAATTTTCATATTTCCATTGGATTTAGTCAAATCGATGGGCCTTCGCGGTGAACAACAATTTTGAGTTTCGTAAAATATTTCTACTTAATTAGCAATTTAGCTTAGAGCTAGTTTTTAACCAATTTTTTTTTTCGTCTTCAAATATCCATTTATTGGCATCGCTTATTTTCAGTGAAAACAAAATTTGATTTAGCTTGCGTTTTGTTTGCATTAGAAAACGAGTTTGTTTTGCCTGGCCAGTTTATTGTTGTTGTTGTAATAGCAAAGCGCGACGCTAAGTTGGGTTTACAAACAGACACATACGCACACACACACATAAAGAGAAACGCACACACACCTGCCTGTCTACATACATCCATAGGTTACAAAACCGCTATGCAATTTTATTTGAACAGCCGTCGATTTCCGAACTCGAACTCGCATGCAATCGAAGGTCATGGGAATAAACGCAAACAAAGCTTATTTAAATTTAAACGGATTTTTTTTTGTATACCAAAAAGGCACACGTGATCGCTGTTGATTTATGTATGCACATTTTTGCTTTATTAATTGATGCAGGCTGTCAGACACTGTATAATATATCCAAACATACTCAGTTACTCCTCAAATGATTTGTATTCTCGAATACAGAAAATATTTGTAACTAACGGAAATGTGGAATATGAATGAATTAGTACAGTAGCTGATTATATAAGCGATAACATGCACGGTTTTGAAAGTTTTTCTTTACGCACTCATAATAATTGCATTCGTTTTAAAAATTAATTTCGAGCATGACTCTGAGTTTCTTGATGGCTTACATTGTGGGCACATGGCGGCTTATATTTCTGCGCAATCGGGCCTCGGCCATTTCGCTTTTGCAATTGGTAGCTCGTTAGTGATCCAAATAGCGGTATTTATTCGTGAATCTACTATCCATGCGTTTATTGTGAGTTAAGTCTGCGCACTGAAAGCCTGGGTAGAATATTTTCAAGCTTTAGCCATTTCGTCTCATGAATTTCTAATAAACAGTCCAAAAACCACAACTGTGAGCAATAAATTTTGCGCAAGCAATTAGCCAGTAACTGTTAATTATACAAATCAACAGAGGCAAACGCACATACAATCAACAGCCGACTGTGCTTGGTACAATTATATCCTGTAATAAATGTCTATAATTATTTTAGGCTTTGTTGATGATGCTTTTTCAGAACATTTTAATTTAAATTAGGCAAAGCTGCTTTCATAATTTTAAATTCGTATTATTAAAGTACACGATGTTTGACCGTTAATGTCTTGCCAGTGTTGGAAATAATTGCAATGTTTCAGAGTGGCAACTCTCCAACCCATTTCCAATAAGCTGGCCGTATTTAGTAGGAAATGAGGTTGTTGATCAGAATTTTGCCGCGTTTTGGTGCTATTCTAAGTAAATTGTAATAAGAAGAAAAATAATAAAGTCACAGTAATATTTATTGCTTCATTTCAGCTACTGAGCCCATAAAGTTATCGTCGCATCGTTTCAAAATGACCGAAGTAACGCCACCAAAACGTGCTCTTTCAACGCCCGTTATTGGAACCCATAATGGGACTTTCCACTGTGATGAAGTGGTTGCTTGTTTCATGTTAAAGCAGCTACCGGAGTATGAGAACGCAGAGATTTTACGAAGTCGTGATGATAAGCTTTTGCGAGAAAAGTGCGATATTATTGTCGATGTTGGCAGTGAATTTGATCCCGAAAAGAAACTCTTCGATCATCACCAGAAGTCTTTTCAGGACACCTTGAGTAGCATACGTCCAGAATTGGGCAAGGAGTTTGACATAAGGTAAAAATGTATTACAAATTCCAGATTTTGTTTGAGCGTTTTTAACATCTCTGACTCTTTTAAGGCTGAGTAGCGCCGGATTAGTTTATGCCCATTATGGCGAGGAAGTCATTCAAAGTATATTGAAAAAGCAACGCGGTATAGAGCTGTCAGCAGAGAATCTGAAACTGGCGTTCGTGCAGATCTATCGCAACTTCATAAGCGAACTGGATGCCATTGACAATGGCGTGCCGTTGTTTGATGGTGCCGAGCCACGCTACAAAATCTCAACGCATTTATCAGCGCGCGTAGGCCGCCTGAACCCATCGTGGCATGAGACGAATGTAGATATAGACAAACGTTTTTACCAAGCAATGGAAATGGCGGGTAACGAGTTTGTCGGAAATGTATTGGAAGTGGCTTGCTCGTGGATTCAAGCGCGCGATCATGTGCGTTCAGCACTTCTGGAAGCAAAGTCTGTTCATCCCACCGGGGAAATTCTTATCCTACAAACGTTCGTTCCTTGGAAGGCCCACCTGGCTGATTTAGAGAAGGAATATAATGTTGAGGGTGTGCCAAAGTTGGTTCTATTCAACGACGGCACAAGCTGGAGGGTGGCAGGCGTCCCTTTATCAGCTGGCAGTTTTCTTGGCCGCAAGTTCCTGCCCACCGTGTGGCGAGGATTACGCGATGACGAACTGAGTACCCTAGCAGAAATAGAGGGCCTAATATTTGTGCACCATTCCGGATTCATTGGTGGGGCGAAAACCAAGGAGGCTGCGCTAGCCATGGCCAAAAAGAGCATCGAGTGGCCAGAGGAATAACTTATGAGAACTTCAAATAAAAATAGAAGACATCATACCTTACAAATTTTGTGTATTTCATATGTCGTGTAACTGATACATATATTAAGTTATCAAATTAATAGATGAACCCTGCCATTGAATTTGTGCTCCGCTCTTTAATCCATGCGAGTCTTCAGTGTGCGCTCTGTAATCTTGTCTTTTTCAATAACGTAGACTGTGGCACCCCAACCGCTCATAGCATCGCGATCGAAGGCGTTCAACATGGACTGTGAAATAACTTCGAACAGATCGTCGGGCTCCAGATTTGGGCGCCAGAGGGTTTCGCACATGCCGTACAACTGTTCGGCACAGGTGCCGGCCACAACGAAGTCGTCAGGCACATTGGGGCAACCAATCAGGTCCATGTTGCAAATGAATGGCTCAAACGTCTTTGGGTCGAGTCCAGCTATAACCGGTTCTATGAAGTAGGGTCCAAAGCGGTGCTCGTAGAGGAAGCTCGAAAGCATAGCCGAGAAAGGCTTGGGAGCCATTTCGCGATTCTCGCGCGTCTCGTACAAATTCTTACGGAACATGACACGATCCCGGACCGTTAGTATATCGGTTTGCAAGCCGGTCAGACCCAGAAACATGCGTGGAGCAATGTTAAACACCTTCTTAAAATCAGTCGAAATA
This sequence comes from Scaptodrosophila lebanonensis, assembly GCF_003285725.1. Lineage (NCBI taxonomy): Eukaryota > Metazoa > Arthropoda > Insecta > Diptera > Drosophilidae > Scaptodrosophila > Scaptodrosophila lebanonensis. The sequence goes on along the minus strand of NW_022060548.1, from coordinate 11,442,347 downwards.
GTTTGGGCCTGAATGCCAAAACGATGGTCTGTGGCAATAGCCACGCAGTCCTTACCGCGCATGGCGACCACGCAACCTCCATTATAGGCCAAAATGGACATTTTAGCTGTGTTTGCAACTAAATTAAATTACAAAAAATTAAATTTTCTCCGCAAACTAAATTGCTAAATGCCGCTCCACTGATGATGACTTTTTGTTTCTGGCGTACAAAACGGCGTTGCCAAGCTTTTCAATTAAATGTGCCCCGTCACATTTCCACCCCAGTTGGCAGTGCCCCGGCTCAGCTGTAGTTTTGCCTTAATCCGATTGCAAAAATTCTTCACTTTTCCTTCAAAACTTGCTATTAATTTAGTATTGTGAAATGCGAGTAATTTTATATATTTGAAAAGAAAAACTGATGTGAATGATTTTAAAAGTATACGTATATATAGCACATTTGTGAGTGTTAGGTCTGCGTCGCTTCCGTCTGGCAACTCTACGCAAATTGGCAGAACTATTTCGTTTCGGCCTCACCTGCTTATTTTTAGAATTTAACTAAAATTGTATAAAATTCTCGTATGTTCAAGCAACTAAATGTTTGAGGTGGAGCTTGCCGTGCATATTTTATACTTATCGTCGCAGTAAATCAAATAATACACCAACAGCAAATATCAGGCACCCAACCCCCAGCATAAAGAACAACAACCACAACCCAATAGCCACAGCAATTTCTGGTAAGACGAGGCTCGGGGTCTGCCCTGTAACCGATTGCAAATTGCACAATAAATAAACAGATAAAAGATATGCATCTTTAAAAAAAACATATATGCCTAGATATATACGTGTCTTTTTGTTGTTCAACAGACGCCGAAAATGGCTGAGGCTATGGTTGTCGAGGAGCGCCCCGCAGTGCCGAAACGTTTCTTCTGTCACATGTGCAATGTGGAGATCAACATTCCAAATGCCGACTACACTTGTCCACTGTGTGCGAATGGCTTTGTTGAAGAGCTGCCCGCTCGAGAGCTGACCACGTCTGCATCCACCAGTGGCAGTGGCAGCAGTCTAAGCGGAAGCGGATCGACCAACGGCTCTTCGAGCAGCACCAGCACTAATAGCAGTGGTAGCAGTGTTGGTGGTATTGGTGCTCATTTAAATGTCGAGTCGCTGCGCAATGACATAGTATCGTTGCTTAATATGCGAAATGTACCCAATTTGGAGATAACCATCGAACCAAATCGACGGCACAGTAACGTTGTCCACTTGCCGCTGGGGCCATCGGGTAGTAGTGCCAGTGCTAGTGGCGGTGGCTCAGTTGGTGGTGGTAGCGCTGGTGGTGCAAGGAGGCCCCACCACTTGGATCGTTTAGACAATGTTCTGTTTGACTTCTTGCAGAGCTTGCCCTTGAGTGGAGCTACAGCGGAAATAGTAACCGGACCTGGCGCAGGTACTGGGAATTCGCACATGTTTTTTATGGGAAATCCCGGGGACTATGCGTGGGGACGCGAAGGTCTAGACACCATTGTCACGCAAATGCTCAATCAAATGGAGACCTCTGGACCGCCGCCGTTATCCGTACAGCGAATCAATGATATACCAAATGTTAAAGTCACCGCCGAGGAAGTGGAACGTAAGATGCAGTGCTCGATTTGCTGGGATGATTTTAAGCTAGATGAGACAGTGCGCAAACTGCCTTGCTCGCATCTATATCATGAAAACTGCATTGTGCCATGGCTGAATCTGCACAGCACCTGTCCCATTTGCCGAAAATCTTTGGCCGAGGACGATCCCAATGAGGACTATGTGGAAATGGAAGACCTAAGCGGGGAAAACGGCGGCGATACATTGCACGGCACTTCAAGCTCCAATTCAATGGTAACAGCAACCGCAACAGCCCCAAGACACACCAGCTCTTCTAGTCAGACAGCGGCGCAAACGGTTACCCAACAACAACAACAGCAACAACAACAACGTAATAACGTGTTTACCTTCGATGACGACAATATTTTTCTGGACTAAACAGATTTCACACTCACGATACTCGCACACTCCTAATACATGCAGAAGCGTCCTATTTGCGGGCTCCATTATCCAAAATTATGCCAAGTGTTGATTCTTTACAAAAGAAGTCATAAAGGCACACACAAACACACACTCATACACCGTAGAAACCACAGATAAAGATAGGTGAGATAGAGCGGCAGTAACAATTTAATACACCTACACACATAAAGTCAGGATTAATTATTTAATCAATTAATACATAATTTTCCAAGTTACTTTGAACACTTTAACGTTTGTTGCTGTTTGCTAACTTCAAGTTATGGAATGAAAGGAGTAGTACGGGCATACAGTTTTGTAAAAAGAACAACACAATGGAAGGAGTTTGACGTGAAAAATAAAAGTGGGGTGCATCTTTTTGAAAAGTAGCAAACGAAATTGAGAGTTATTTATACATATGTAAGCTTCAATTGTATTTATTGTACTAAAATGTATGCATAATACTTGAATATACATATGCCTATTATATAAATTCAAATTATTGTAATAGCTATAAGGTTAAACATTATAGCGCTTACAATTCATATGCTGTATTTAATGCATAATACAAAAGTAATCAGAATTTCAAACTGCATAGTAATGTAAAACAAAAGTGAGCTAATTTGTAAGGCACACAGAGTCTGTGAAATCGAGCAAACACAAAAATTCTTGAATAAAACAGTGTAAAATTGCCAAAGGCTGGTCGTTAATTTGTTTGGACTAAATAGTTACATTGCTGCCGACAACTAAATGGCATACATTTTGATTACGCGTCCTGTGCATGCGTGATTTAAAATGTATATTTGTTTAATTTTAACCATTATGCTCAGTGAACTTCTTTTGAATATTTGACAAAGTTCTTAAATGTTAGTATTGAATTTAATATAAGTATTTAGGAACAAGTGTGTAACAACTTATAATGGCATTGTTATATAAGAAATTAAAATAAAGTTACTACCGAGCATTTGCTATATAATTGGAAGTCAGGCCTTGAGCTATTGGGCTGATGAAAATATGTAGTTTAGTTTTCTTTTATTTCATATTCTTTAACAGGCCCATAGTAACATTGGTCATTGTTAAATTATTCTTAACTATTCATAGCTGCTTGTACTCTAGTCGTATATTTACATTTTTTTCATGTTCTCAATAAACAATCCAAAAAACGAACTTGGGTTTTTTTTCATGCATTTGAAATACTTAAGGCGGGTATTTGAAATTATCTTGGATACTCACTTGAGTATCTGAGTACCGATCCCATAACGGTTAACAGCATTGCAGCTGTTTAATCAATGTTATTAAGTCGAATTGGGTGGCAACGCTGTCAGGCAATTTGTTTTGAAAATCAGTTTTCACTTGGAGCCAAGTCTTAAGTTAATGATCGAAACATATTCTTATAGCAACATGTGCGCAAATATAGAAGGCAACATACTTCTATGAAATGGCAACTGCTGAGAGCAAATCGTTCGAGAAGGATCTACGAAATGGCAGTGAATTCGTGGTGCTCACTGAACTGGTTACATCAAGAATTTCTCCTGCAACATTGCAATGTAAAAACGTATAACTAATTTCAGGTGCGCCAACACTACTTGCGCTATTTGAAGCGTCAGTTGGAGGAGAATGTGAGTGCCTGGGCCGAACAGTCGCGCAATCATCACAAACCCACTGCCTGGGCAAGCATTGCCGCCAGTCTTGAGAAAATGGAGGCGCGCGCTGTTAAAGCCTGTATGGCTGCTCAGGTTTATCAAAGAGTGATGATCAAAACGGTATGGCTGAAATAATAATAGTTGACATATTTATGAGGAACGCTAACATGGCAATGTTTACTCTACAGATAGCCGCCGTACGTCGCAATACGCAGGAGTGTAGGTTGGCAGACGCGTTATTTGATAACATGCAACAACAGCAATTGTCCACGCAAGTCCACACAATTGTCAATTCAGCACAAATATTATCCCCCCAAAGTTTTGTCGATAAGTACACACAAACGGAAGACAACGAAACCGAGACAGAAACGCAGCAATCATTCGTTAATACGGAGTTGTCGTTAATGCAAAAAATCGATTTGTTTCAAAAACGGCTCCAACTTGACGAACATCAACCAAAAGGCAGGAGCAACAATCTGAAGACAATATCACCCACTGCCACCCCCTTGTCGGTGAGACGTGATGAGGATGCAGTTGCTCGAGAGCTGGCGGAGCTCTTTTGTGACGAGCCGAGTGATTTAAATGAAATATTTGGCATTGAGCCAACGGCGGCCACCGACGATCCGCAGGTTTGTGCCATACTGCGTGAAATCGAAGAGTCCGAACTGCCCAGCGCCACAACCACAGCCATGGCTGAGGAACTATCTGACCCAGAAATTTCGCCAACTGCCGTCATCATACCTGCTAATGCTAATAAGACTGAAACTGATTTGCGACACAGCCGTTGGCCTTGCGAACTCTACGCCCAGCGTCGAAAACTAAACACATGTTTGGTCCGCTTATTGGACGCAGATTGGAGACGCGAGGATGTGCTGCGCTATAAATTTCATCAGCTCTTTGGCGAGGACAGCGATGACGATTTTAGCACGGAAGTTTCAAGTCCTTCCATCGATCTCGTAGACAAAGTACTGCTTGCCAGCTGCATATTTCGCATACGTCCCTGGGTAGTTCGACATCTGATGCGTCCAATGGAGGAAGGCCTCATAGGGAATCGTTATCTCTTTAAGAAATTGGCCAAAACGCTGGCAGAGCACATCGTCTTAGCCAACCCTTATGCCTCAGAGTGGCAGATCAAGCAGGCCATAGAGTATTTGTTTTGCATAAAGTCCGGGGGCGTGCAGAGCGCCCAAGACTTGGAGGAGTTGCCCCAAATATCGGTGGAAAGATTGGAATGATTGAAATGTTTTTCTGGTCAATTTTTAAGCTGTAAGCCGATAGTAATGGAATTATAAACGCACTTATTTACTTATTTTTTTTTTAGAAATAGTGCTAAGAATTTGGAAACAATAGGCTAAATGAAAATCTCAATCGCCCAGTTATATAGGCAACAAAAAATGCAAGCAGGTATTATTTTTCGTGTTTTTTCTTTTTGTTTTAAATTATAATTAATTCATCGATTACAATAATTTTTTTCATTTCATCTTTCTGCACATCAGCCACATCTCATGCTCACTTTATAATTATATAAATTTTAATATATTTAATAAACGATATATATAATATAGTTTTTAATTTTATTTTTTTTAGATTTTTTTTTTGACAAAATTGCTGTTGCTGCGCTACGTTGGCAACGTATCCGGTGTATATGTGTGTGTGTTTGCGGATGTGTATGTATATGTGTGTGTGGACACTGTCGCCAACGGCTCACTAGTCATCCAACCTCATTCTAAACGTTATCGGCATCCTGTTCAGCACTGCTCCTCTAATTCTATTGTTGTTGTTGCTGTTATTCTTAAAATTGTTGTTGTTCTTCTTCTATTTATTGTGGTAGTGTTCTTGTTGTTGTGTATGGTGTTGTCGGTTATGTTTGTGGTTGTGGTTATGGTTCCTGACGTGATGATGAGTCCATCAATTGGGTTTCCGCCTCAAGCCTTGGCGCCAATGGCAACTGTGTTGCGTTTTGGGCTTTCATAGCACTACCTAGTGTCCGGAATTTGATTTGTGTTCGCTGCACTCGCATTTTGTTTGTATTTTTGCTGGGCCGATTGTTGTTGTTGTTGCTGCTGTGAGCCCGTGGCAGCTGTCACTCCCCCTGCTCCGCCCCCAACGCTAACGCTCATGGCGCTGCTCGCTGCTGCTGGTGGAGGCGGACGAGCACGTCTTTCAATGCCTCTATCAGCTGTTGGCTTCACGCCAGCGCACGCGCCACCCCCGGTGGTTGTCGCCCCGCCTCCTCCTCCCCCACCCCCTGTAGCGCTCTTCTTTTTCTGCTGCTGCTGTTGCTGCTTGTACTCATCGCAAACGAAATCCTCCGGCGAGGTCTGCTGCATCTGATTCACTTGCTGGCGGCGCAACGTTTGTTGCTGCTGCTGCTGCTGTTGTTGTTGTTGCTGCTGTGCAGCCACACTCGCATTATTGTTTATCATGGATTCCTGTTCCTGCTGCTGCTGTTGTTGCTGGCTGTTCGCCTGCTCCTTATTTACATTATCACTCTTGGTCTGCTGTTCCCGAGACGATGACGCCGACGCCGATGACGAAGACGATGCCTCATCACTGCTATCCGCTGCATTTAGATCCAACGATTCCGTGCAGAGCAGCGACAACAGCAACGCCTGCACAAACATCGAACTGAAAGGAAGAACACAAATGATTAGTAAATAGTCTGATTTAATCTAAGACCTTTAAAGAAATGTCTAAAAATTAATTGATTAATTGAGATAAGAGTGCGGATCTAACAAATATTGTATGAAAATAGGTCATTACATTAACATCCAAATACGATCGAATATTAAATTAAAAAATTATTGAGAAATTGATAAAACGAAAATTAATTAAGTTGAGAAACAGATACAACAAAAACTTATTAAGCTTTGGTCAATTGCACACAAATTTCTCAAATTTCAAAAGAACTTATGTCATGAATTTAAATAACAATTGAAACCAATAAGAATTCTAATCTTAATATAGTTTCCTTGCCTTTTCCTTAAAATAACGAAAATTTTGTTGGAAATTATTTGTTATTCTGGATCTTAGCATTTTGAAAACTCCACAAGAAAATAACGGATACAATAACACAGATTTGGAAATTTTTGTTTATCTAATGGTTCACAATTGTTTCTTTTTGCCTAATAAGTTTTCGTTTAAGCAAACATAATTTCATTTGTCAAACACATTTTCATTAACCGTGCTTGTTGATAACAAAAATAAATATTGTTAAGCATAAAAATCTGCCGATTCTGTGAAATGAAGCACGAAACAAGGTGCCAAATAAAACACGATAAGTTTGGAATCTGACTGCTAAGACTCATTAACAGTCCAAAAATATATGGGAACAGGCCCATTCCAGCCGGTAAAATAATTTTTCTGGTAGAGCTGGGGTATTCGCTTCACAATTATAAAGTATATCTATTCCTAAAGTGCATTTTATTGCTGAGTATTGAAATATAAACAAAAACTTAAATATACTCAATTGATTTTAGATAAACCGATTTAATGTGAGATCTATGTATGTACGAGTAGTTGTATTGGACTGTTTGTTTTGTATGCAAATGCCAGTCTAGATCTATTTGCGATTTGTATTAAACTAGAGAGCTCTCTTTCTCTGTCTCTATAGATATATTACTTACCGATCTGAACGCTTTCGCTCCACCTCCGCCCACTCGGCATCGCTTAGAGTGGGCTGCATGAATTTGGCCAGCAAGTACTGCGACTGTGCCTCTCCAGCACCTCCCCCACCACCACCGGGCTGACCGGTTGTGCCGCTGTTGCCACCGTTACCACCGCATCCAACGCTTATACCAAGCGGATTGTTGCCATTGTTGCTGCAGCTGTTGCCGCCAGACTGCAAAAGTAATGATGGATTAGATGATTATGGATCCTCAAAAGAACTTTCGATTGCAATTCATACTTCTCTGGCATTGAGTGTGTTGGCGGCCAGGCTGCTCGACTGCGTCTGCTGATGATTGTTGGTCGATGTTGAGAAGCTCGCTGTCACCGGCCATTCGGTTGTGCGCAGATTGGCGGGCGCATTCACACTGCTGGCACTTAGACTGCCCCCGGCTCCACCTCCGACCGCACCGCTGCCACTCATCAGTACACCAACTGCTCCCCCGCTGCCTCCTCCGCTGCTACCGCTAATCACCTCCGCCATTGTAGCGTTTGAATTCGATGTTGAGACTATGGGATGCGCGCGTCTTGGCAAGCGATCGATTTGGCGCGATGCCTAAAATAAAGCAATAAATGTAAAAAGGCGTCCAAAGCATTGTGGAGCGGAGAATTCGGGCAGAGAGCAGAGTTGGCAATTGTACATAGTGGAAAATTTTAGTTGATTATAAACAAAAATCTGTTCGGTTTGTTTGTGCTTACCGTAACTTGATGTCTATCCAACTGCATTTGCATCTGCAATTGTTGCAATTGCGATGTTGGGGGTCCGCCACGTCTGACGCCGGACAGCTGTGAGAGCAGTTCCGCAATTGGATCGACAGATTCGCGACCCGAAGGCGATAGTGCCGAGAGGCCGGTCGAAGAGCTGAAGTGCATGTTGGAGCGACGCGTGCGTGGCCCTCCCAAGGTGCGTCCTGGCATGCGACGCACACCTCCACCATGGCGAATAGCTGACGGTTCGTCGTATTGTCTAAAGGTTAAGGTAAACCACAATTGGGCGAATAATGTTGCTGTTGTGGACAGAAGATTAAAATCTAAACTGGCGAAAACAAATTGCATTGCTACACAAATGGCATTTGGCATTCGTAGTAGCTTGTTCTACCCTCACCGATGTAAGAAAAAGTGGCATTATTTGAATTACCTCTAGAAGACTTAGTTGATTATAACGTGTAAGTACTTGTTATATTATTCTTAAGTACACTACTAGCCACTTTCTCTATAGAAAGTCATTAATTGATTTGTATTGATTATTCAACTTCCATAATAACTAAGCAATTGTTCTCTAGCATGATTTTTGAACAAAGGAATTGTTCGCTTTGGCTAAAATGAATTCACCTACTATGAGTGAATAATAATCGATTAACTCTTTTACAATCTACGAACTATCTATTATGGCTTACAAATGCATATATTGAGTACGGATAGTAATAAATGTGTCTATCTAATCGATTTCATAAGCAATTGCATATATGTTCGGGAATAGTAAAATGTACAACTAAAATGATTCTACTAATTTGATGTAACTAAACGATTGATGTATTACTCATAAATATGATCTCATTCAAATGACAAATGCCTGTCTATCATTTAACTCATGAGCTAATAATGTGATGTGCAATTTCATATGAATATGCATTATGATGGTTTTGTGAAAAGGATATCAAAAACGATATTAGCTCGCGTGGTCCTTGCCGATGCTCCAATGTTAGATGACCAGCAAAATCGTCTGTGACTAGATTCGGCTCACCGCCGGGCAATCCCGCGCAAACAGGACACACAACCTCGAGACTTGTCTCTGTGTGCTCCGAGGAGACGTGCTCCAGAAGTGTTGCGTCGCTGAAGCCCATTTTCTTGCAATAAGGACACGTGAAGGACTGCGGCTGATCGGATGTTAGCATCTCTCCGCCAAAATACAACTCAATATCGGAGCGTGTGAGGATGCATTGCATTGGGTGTTCAACCAGATGGCGAGTGGAGGTGACGCCTTCCTCATAGCAATCGGCACACAGGTCATAATCATAGCAGATTAAACACTTGTAGCGGCGTCCATTAAAGTTACTTTTGAGACATGAATCGCAGCTTACACCTATACAAGATAATAAGCCGATTATTGGATATTTTCATAGAAGGATTTATATATTTTTTGATAACTTGCCTTCATGACGACTCATTATTCGGCAGCAGCGACGTGTGCGTTGCCGGCTCGCTCTCGTCCTTCCTACGCGTCGATGGGTCCTGCTCACCTTTAACTTACTGACGACAATTTCCACCTTAATTTTTTCTTCACGGATATTAAGAGATTGTGGTGCGTAGATCTACTTCAATTGCCTTCAAAGCGGATTTATGTATGTGTGTTGTTGTATGTGTGTGAATATTTTTAAAGCCTACACGTTGGGTTGGTGTGGCCCAGTTTTCAAAACTTTATCGCTTAAGCACTAGGTTTTTGAGATTTATGTACACATGCGTAGGCGGAGTTGGAGCTATAGAGTAAAGAAAGGGTGAAGAAAGTATTCCCGATTAGTGTAAACACACACATATAGGGTCAAAAGGCAAAGAAAACAATGAAAAAGAAATGTCAAATTAAGTAACAAGCACACATAAACACACACATATGTACAGACATACGAGGCGACGGCCCCCGCGCTTTACAACAAATACAAGTACAAGAACAAGAAGGATTCCCGGGCCATGGATTTTGTTTAGCTGCTAGAAAGCATTTCAGCCTTTTTAGCTTTTCTTTTTCGTATTTCTGTCGAGCCGTCTTTTTTGGGCTACATTTTTATTTTTCACACCACCTTCTACGCGATTACGGTTCTTTCTTTTTGGTTACCTTTCGATGTACGCGAATGTCTGAAAACGAAATGAGCAGAAAAACCCACACACACACACAGATATCCACTCACTCTTCCCTCCCCTCATTCGACTCTTTCAAACTATGTACTACTGCCTGTGCCACAAGCTTGAGCAATGAAATTTTTCAATACAATCGAGCGAGCTAAACGAAAAGCTAAGGCGAGAGTAGCATCGTACACACATAAATACCTACGTTTAATAATTTAAAAATTAAATAATTTGCACGCCAAAAAAATAGTAGTAATAATAGAAATCCATAAACACGAGTGCACATTATTAATATAGCGAATTCACTTGGGTTATTGCATTTTCCGCTTTTCTTTCAACTTTCCATGTATATATATATGTATATAAATTTAGTATTTTAACTGTGCACAATAAACATTTATTTTTAACTTTTTCGCTTTGCGAAAAATTTTCAACTCATTCGACGACGACGTCGTCGTCGTGTGCTTTTGTATGTCGCTCGTCCCCGTCCCGTCACAGCCCACAACACACATCAACTGCTCCCGTTGAGGTTGCCACTATTCTACCAGGTGAATTGACCATAAACTTAACAACACCAAAAACATGAACAATTTCCCGATTTACGAACAAATAACATAGCCACGAAAAGTATTTTTATTGGTGGAACTGAGATTTTGCCAATTTGGTTTTCTTATTGGTTCAATTGAGAGATTCACTGTATGGCAACGCCACAAAGCTAACGCGCAAGCTTTGTTCAATTCACAATGCGAGTCATTAGAATAGGCGCAGAAGCGTTTATTTTTATTGGCAGCTGTAATGCGTCAGAGTGCGTCTGTTTCCATAGACGGCATTGTACTTTCATTACAAGAACATACTGCATTTTTGGGTGAAGGGGGTGGGTGGTTTATGCATAGGTGAAAAATGTATTTATCCAGGCGGTCTCGCTTGTTAAATAACCATCGCATTAACACACACATACAGCCATGACTGACGGCTCTTTATCTATGGTTTTGTTATGGGAAATGATTTTTGTTATAATTGACACTGTTTTTAAGCGACATTTTCTATTCATCTATTGAGCAGCGCGCAATTTGTAGCACATTCATCCTTTTATATGTATGTCTGCTTATACATATGTATGTGCATGTGTGTATGCGAGCAGCTGTGTGTGCCTTAGGTGCTGAGTATATGAAAGGTGCTGCATCTGCATGTATATATATATGTATGTATAACACACAATCTACGCAATTAAAAATGTTTTCAGCTGAAATCTTTGTTCGCCGCGAATTTTCATAGTGTGTATACATTAAAAATAAGATGCGCGCTGCCTCGGCTACTGCACTTTACAAACGCATGTACACATGCATGTAAGTATATACATATGTACATATATGTGTGTATGGTGCTCCCTTTTTTAACACTTCTCACGCTGTCTGCTTGATATTTACACATATGTTTTCAACACTTATTACATGACACACACGCATCCACGTACTTTGTTGTGCTGCAGCATTAGCTATTTTATTATTTACTATTTAATTAAAGCACTGAAATTAATGAATAATCGAAACGAAAATAAGTTAGATCGAGTTCAAAGCTTTCCCCCGACTGTCTCTTGATGACTGACTGCGATACTACTCATCTAGTGGTGGGAAATACCCACGATTCTTTGGCGATACGCCACTGTTTTCACGAGCAATAACCCACCCCCATAAACAAAAACATTTTGCTTGACTTATAAATATATAGTTTTATTGTATTTGAGCTTAATCTTCGAGCTTTTCTGGAGGCGGTCCACAGGGCTGAAGCATGCGCTCCATCAGATTAAAGCGCACCCGTGCCTTAGATTCGTTCTCCGCAATGGCAAAGTAATTCAGCATATCGTAGTGCCCCATGTAGCTGGCCAGCGAATCCCTGTGCTGGTTAGTTAGCCACTCAAATTTAGTGGTATCTGCATGGCCTGTTCCAATGTATTTGCTCTGCAGATGCTCCAATTGACTATGGATATTGTAACGTTCGCCCATTTTCAATTAATTTCGTTTAATTTGACAAATATTAAGGTGTTCAACTTAGCTCCGCTCAGTGTCTCTGTATTGACTTCTATTTTTTCTCGCAGTTTACAACACTGCTGGAAAATCGGCTGCAAGCCAAACCATCTTCCGACTAAGCAAAAGGCATCGATACTACGTTTTTACGCACATTTTATAAAACAACAACAATATCGATGTGCGGGCGTACTTGCTTGTAAGCTGTTTATAAATAAACGTAATTGCGTTGTTGATATTATTGAATAATTATCATTCCATACAGAACCCTCGATCCCGATCAGGTGATCTGTGCATGCAAGTATCCCACGAACAAAATAAAGCGGGAAACTGATGCAGCAAAGCCGGGTCGGGATATCAAGTTTGAAACGGACGCTCATGATGAAACTGAGAATGAACGCGAAAAGCCCGAATGGCGCGCAGAATTTAATTTGGGCCGTACCTATCAACCCTCCTACAACATAGCCCCAACCGACATTACACCTGTTCTGGTCTCAGCGGCGCACTTCTCCGATGCCAGCGATCAAAAAAATGCGCGGGTCGTAGTGCCTATGATGTGGGGTATGATTCCATTCTGGCACAAAGGTGACTATCGCAGGCATGGTCTAACGACAAACAACTGCCGGTTGGAGCATTTGATGGACTCAAAACTATATCGTGGCCCCTTCAAACGTGGCCAGCGTTGTGTGGTGCTCTGTGAGGGCTTTTATGAATGGCAAACAACCAAGTCGGCCAAGCCGTCCGAACGCGATGCTTACCTCATATATGTGCCACAATCTACAGATATTAAAATCTATGACAAAAATACCTGGGATCCATCAAATGTAAAGCTGCTTATGATGGCTGGTCTGTTTGATGTGTGGGAGGACGAGAGTGGAGATAAAATGTATAGCTATAGCATTATTACCTTTGAGTCTAGTAAAATAATGTCCTGGATGCATTATCGAATGCCTGCTATACTCGAAACGGAACAGCAAGTTAGCGTATGTTAAAAAATATATATATATATTTTTTTTTTTGTAAAGATATAACTTCATATTGCAGTCTGGTAAATAAATAAATTTCTATCTATTCTTAGGATTGGCTGGACTTCAAACGCGTGAGCGACAAACAGGCGCTGGCTACTTTACGGCCGGCCACTGCCTTGCAGTGGCATCGAGTCACCAAGCTGGTGAATAATTCACGGAACAAGAGCTCAGAATGTAACAAGCCAATCGAGCTTGTTTCCAAGCCTGCGAAAATGCCGATGAATAAAACGATGATGGCTTGGTTACAGGTGCGTCAGCAACGGGAGGAGGAACTGAAGTCTGAGGCAAGTGATCAGAGCGATGAGGAGCAAAAGAAATCAGTGGATTCTGGCTCAAAACGCAATGCTTGCTCTTCTGATAGTTCCTCGTCGGAGGGAAATGCCGCCAAGCGACCGCGATTTCGAGACTTCAAAAGGGAGCAACAGAAAAATCACCAACTAGGCGTTAATAGTGCTTCCAACGATAGCAGTGCTAGCGAACAAAAGCTGGATAGGGATATTGATTGAGTTATTTATGTAGTCTGTGTTAATTGATTTATGGTAGTACATTAAGTTTATTTGCATTAAAAACCGACATTTTTTTGTTCTAAATTATCAAATTGAAATACTTAAACACCTACTTAAAAAAGTTATGGAGCACGGAAATTCATTATATTGTTTTGTTGATTGAATTGTAACTTAGTGCTCTCTTAATTATTCCAAGTAGAGTGTGCGTAATGCATTGTATATGTATGTATAGCGCTGATTGCTTAATTACAAAGTCTTAGCTTATCAAAAATTTGTTTAAAAATGTATTCATGTAGTGCGTAAATACGCTTATTTAAACTAATTAAATGTTACTTTCCCCAGCAATGACATGTGCACATTATTTAGGCGGCTACTGTGTATTATTATTGTTTACATGAGCTGGCAATTTGGTCATTGCAACACAGAGAGAAGAAAAAGCTGCACAAATAAGCACTTTTATTGTTGCTGCTGTCTGTTGTTATTCTAAACTATAATTTTGTTTGCACTTGAACTGATTTTACAGTGAAACGAAATGCAGCTGAGAATTGAGTTTAAAAATGGGGTCAATGTTGTTCGAAAATGCAATTGTGTGGGTGTACTTATAAGTGCTACACAATTAAAATTTGTATATAATATTAGTCTAGGAATTACAATTACAATACAATTAAGCATGTATCTATGTATGTAAAAATTTGTGTTATGTATTGTTAATTCAATTCGAAAATGCAATGAACTTTTAAATGAGCGCCACTTACAAGCTACGAATAGTTAAATTGTAATTGTAAATAATTTTTTATATTTGTTTTGCACTGCTTGGCAGAAAGTGTATGTATGTTTGTATGTATGAATGTGTAGCGAATAGAGCACATACATATGTTTGTCTGTATGTGGATATCAGCAGCGCGCTGTATGTGCCGTTATGTGTAGGTATGGTACGTGACTACCGTTATGTACTTAATTGGTTATTTACGAGATTACATTTAGCAGCTTTTGTTGGCTATTTTGCATTTTCTTTAAATATTTTTAACAATTTGCGCGCTTCTGCGATTGCACTTTATGAGAGAAAGATATGAGAAGAGAGAGATACGGGTAGGGAGGAGTGGACCCTATTTCCAGCTGCTTTACTCAAACGGTGTTGTGAACATATTTATATTTAGATCCTCAAACGTTGTTGTGGCGCTGTGATCCAACATTTGCAGCATGTCGGAGAACTCTTGACCCTGTGGCTGTGGCCCACCCGGACCACCAGGATGCGCATGCGGATGGTGGGGGTGCGCTGGATGTGGTGGATGCGGATGGGCGCCGGCATTTTGCCAATCCCACATGCCAGGCGCATTGGGCGGCGGCGGAGGTGGCGCCGTCTGATAGGCTCCGGCCTGTTGACGATTCCCATTGCCGCCAGCACTAAGCTGCGTGTATGTGGGACCGCTGGGTGAGCGTGCGGGACTCGTCTGCGGATACTGATAGCCCTCAGTGACGGGCTGCTGTTGTTGCTGCTGCTGCTGGGGCGTTTGGCGTAGCGCTCCCCAAGCTGTGGGCGTGGGTGATGAGCCAGACTTGGGAATTTTGGCCAATGGCGAAGGTCCTCCACCGGTTGCGGCGCCATAGGGCGAGTGCGTCGTGTCATAATTGAAGCCTACAGGTGTGTTCTGAGCGGAAGCAGGACGCTGCTGTTGCTGTTGTTGGGCACTCAGGGGTGTCGGTGCTTGCATATGAGGACCACCGAGCATGTGCGTCTGATACATACCATCAGTACCGGGCGCGCTGCCAGTGGGCGGCACATCTCGGCGTGCCTGAAGCGTAAAGTCCACACCAGGTGCCTGGACATACACATGCTCTTGCTGTTGTTGTTGTTGCTGCTGCTGCTGTTGTTGTTGCTGCTGTTGGTCCGGCGTGTGAGCATCGTGAGGAGCACCAGCATGTAGCGTCTTACCCGAGCTATTCGTGCATACAATGTATTCGACTTCATCGGTATAGGGATTCAGGAATGCATAGGCCTGTGTACGTAACCAAACGTACTCTCCACTCTTGGCACGGGCGCGATAAAGGAGCGAAAACATTTGTCCTTTCTGCTTGAGAACTTGATCGAAGCTCTCCTTCATGTGACTCTGGTCCTCGGGATGAAAGAAGTCGTAGCAAATCTTGCCCAGCAATTCGGTTGGAGTATAGCCTAGAATGTTTAACACACGCTGATCCACAAACGTGAATTTTCCATCCATAGCATGACGTGTAATAAACTCGCTTTGATTGTTGCTTCCGGTCATGTCGTTGGCCGCTGTCGATGTCACTTGAAGGCGTCCAATGGCCACAAGACAGCAGTGCGAGGCCATATCATCTACATCGCGATCCATGTGCACATTCGGAAACATATCGGTTGGTGGCCAGTTCTTTATATAGCCCGTGCAATGCACTACAGCGTAATTGGTGCCATCTCTTGATGGTCCCAATGAATTGCGTTGTTTTAGGCGATTTAAATGGCCGGCGACCATGGATTCGGGGTTCACGTTGCCCACGCGCATTCGACAAATAAAACCACGACGAGCTCCCATGCTCAAGCGCATCGAGGACTGGTGGCCCTCCTTCTTCACAGTGCCAGACTTCAAGTCCAATATTCGACCCGCATTCTGCGACTCTTGTGTGGACAACTGTTCGCGGATTTTCTCGCGATCGTCTGGATGGATATGCTCGTACAAGCTGGTGCCATACCAATCGCTTTGCGTATAGTTTAACACTGGCGTCACCGAATCCGAAACATAGATTACACGTCCCGAATCACAGGAAACCACAAACAGAAATCCGTCGGCTGCCTCCAAAATCAAATGCTTTAGCTCCTGGTCTGTGAGAAATGAGGGCTTGTATGTGCCATCGCTGCTGGTATTTCCGGTGCCCCTTAGCGCTTTCATGTGGGCTACGGCCATGCGCAATATCGTCAATTTGTCCGGTTTGCGCGCCAAGGCACTACACGTTGGCACCATATCCGATAGTTCAGTTATATAGGCGGTCATTTTATTGCGACGTCTTCGCTCGATCTCGCAGTGGTTCTCGCGACTCGCAAACCGCTCCTTATCCTGCATGTTCGCCTCATCCATGATCTGAATTTTTAATTAGTTCGCCGAACAGATTCTTAACTCTCCTCTTCACCGTTTTGCTTTCCTCTGTATTTTCTTTCTTTTTATTTGGGTCGACGTTGTTGTTGTTGCTGTTGCGGCAGCGGCCGTCCAGCTACCAGCACTGCTGAAAAATTATGAGGGAGGGTGAGTATTTTGTCTACGTTGTGTATGCGCTCGTATGCATGTGTATGTGTGGCTGTGTGAATGATTTTGTGCGGGGGAGCGCAGTGGGAACACAAAAGAAGTAGAAAACACTTTCAGTGTAACAAAATTCACTACAAAGCAATAAATACTTTTAAAACTTACACAATTACTCTTGAATCGATTTGTACAACATTTATACACAATTTCTAAACAGTTTTATACGCGTTTAATTGGTAACTTACACAATTTTCTTCCACGAAACACACGGATAAAATCTCAAACTGTTTACTGCGTAGGGCTGGGTAGTAATAGCAGGTATCGATATACGATGCCAACAGGTCGATACAAGCCCACATTCGACCAGTGCTGCCAGATGGATTTATCAGCGGTTAGGCTGGCCGAAAAGCACTGTCAATAACCGTTTCAAACAAATTGTTTGCCAATTATGCCAAAATTAAGCAAACTTATCCAACATAATTCTAAGTTAACGTTTCATGTCACCAGAAGATCTTAATTTATCCTGACAGAAGGTCTACGTATTCCCAACAAGAATATTAATAGGTGTTTCTTTTTAAACTAAGCAATTTACATAAAAAATTATAAATTTTAAAATCATCACTTTAAAAATCAGGAAATTGGTAAAAATTACGCTGAAAGATTCCGTTACATACTGTGAACATACATACTGATTTTCAGGTGAAGTTTATTAGCGTGTTAATAAACAAATATCTCTCAGTCTAATACATATATTATTATGCACTTTAAACATTTATAAATATCTATCTCATTTGTAAATCAAATTTTTAAGATTACTTTTTTCACACGTATAATCTGAAAAGAAGTTCTGCTCTTTTTTTACTGGCACAATATTATTATACTTTTATCTATTTTGTTTTATTTGTATTGTAAATCAATATGACCTCATAACCCCGTTTCTGTTAAATGAATAATTCCACAGCTCTGTTCAGGAATTTCACCTGAAGAAAAAAGAAACAATTATGTATGTTGATTTCAGTATTTAATGGTATTACAGCATTGCGTTTTCTTACAATTATCAAATATAATTTCATAAATACATATACATTTTATTCATAACTAGGCATAGCATAGTTTTATGATTTTAGAAACTAATGCGTACTCATTAAAAAAATTAAAAATAATTATCAGTAGTGGCAATAACATCTATCTTTTCATTTCTCTTTTAACAAAATAGTAAATTTGCGCATCTATCCATTTTGTATTTGCCATTAGTATTTTTTAAAATTAATTTAAATACAATCTTAGGTAAAGTGTATTTGTTCTGTTGTCTGTTTGTTTGTTTGTTTGTCTTTCTGTTTGCTTGTTAGTTAATTAATTATTGGCAATTCTCTAACTGCATGCTTACTTTTGGATGGTATTTAAAAATATTTTAATTTTCATTTGTTTCCGTTTTTTTTTTGTTTTTATTCAAGCTGTTGGTTCAACATACAAGTCTTTTGTTCTATATAATTGCTTTCGTTTTTCTTTTGTTTTGTATTTTAAAACTGTGCACTACTTAAGTTTATTTTAAAAATGTGTCTCTTTTAAATTGCTTCGCGTGCATATTTAGTTTTGGGCGTTTTTATTCTGAGTGGAGTGGCCTATTGTTCCACACACATTTATCTACATACATTCATGTGTTAAACTTCAGCATAATTCGTTGACTAGAAATTAACTTAAGTACTTACAATTAAATTAGAATTACATCTTAACATGCGCTTGCAGTTTTGTTGTTTGGTTTTAACAAATTTCAATTAGTTATGTCCCTAGTCTTCTTTTTATTGTAAGTTTAAACAAAACTTTGTTAGGTATTTGTGCTTCTATATGTCTGTTTAGTTATAGGTTTGTGTCATGTTTTTAAGTCAATTTCCTTGAAGTTCTTCCACTTTAAACATACCACAATTAAATTTAACATTGAATTGCTTGTCATTTAAATTCAACTTATATATATAGTAGTATTTATTTCATAATCGGGGGATTTTAAAATGTCCAATCTCGCAAGTTATTTAGATTCTTTTCTTTTTTTGTTTGTTCTTTCGAGAGGAAACGGCAGATTTCTGTTATTGTATTGGAGGAATACAGTTTATTGTATAATTTGCGCATTGAAATGCATTTTTAATTGTATGTATAGAAAGGTAATAATAATTATTTTAGTTGCTGCAAGCTTAACAAAATTCTTTACATCCTTAACGATTTCCTTTTCGCAAATTCAAAACACATTTAGCACCAAAATGATTATACGCCAAACAATAATATAGGTATATAGATATATGCGAGTGAGCAAATCAACCATTTTTTTTTTTTCAATTTTGCACATTCGATTGAATTTTGACAATTATTATAATTAGAAATTTGGAAAAATTTGCAACAACTAATTCGTCATATTAATTACACTTAAAATTATAAATGATACCTTCTCATTGAAATAAACTTTGGTTTTTTAACTATAACACGCATTATAAAACATTAACTGCCAATTGTTGCAAAAAAATGAAAATCTTTAAACTAATAATACTCCAAACGCAATTTTGAAAAAAATTGAACAAATTTGTTGCAGCATTTAGCAAATTAGTTGGCCCTTAGACATAAAATCACAAAAAATTAAATATTTATATGCATGTTAGGCAATAATTATAGAGTAGTATACATAAATTATTAAGTCAAATATTGATCATACCTAGGCGGTATGATGTGAACTATCAGTTTCTTTACAGATCTTTTTCCGCTATTGCTAATACCTAAGCAGTTTTCACTATTCCATTTTTTGTTTGCTTTCCATTTAATTTAAATTTAAAATTTATGCTTATGCTTTTCTAAAATTCATAAGTGCGTGCATGCTTGTGATGAATTAGCTTTGATTTTGTTTGATTGCGAGTTAAAAGTTTTATGTTTCTTCTTAGGATACATTTTTGTTTTTTAAATTACTTTGACTTCCTGTGTTTCTTCATACAGTAATCATACATTGTTTGGGAAACTGAAACGCTTCCATTTGGTAGATTCATCGCTCAATTGTAGGTGCCTTCTCTACGTGGTGTAGGTGCGAATGACATCTCGAATGACGGCTCGGCAGAGCGGACACTGACCCCCACCGACGCCCCGCCACTGCTCGATGGCACAATCGTAGCACATGCACATATGTCCGCACATATAGAGCACCGAGTCGATGGGATTCTCATAGCAGATGGTACATTCGGCGCTGGAATCGTTGCTGTGCTGATCACTCAAGCTGTCCTTCCACTTGGCGTTTCCACCATTCATGTTCGTGCTGTTGGCAATGGGCTGCAAATTGGAATGGAAGTTACAAATAAGTCCGAAAAGACAATTTCTGGGATTTGTAGACTCACCTCAATATATTGACTGCTGGTCGTGGATATGAGGGTGCCACTGGAGACGGCACCAGCCAGCACTCCAGTGCTAATGGCAGGCGCATTGATTCTCGCCTGATTGGAGGCCAAGTCATGTGAGCTATTCGCTGGCGGCAAGTTGACAACGAGAACGGTACCGCCTCCATTTGGTTGGATCTGCAGGATGTCACCATTGGAGGGCATGCTGATCATGCGACTGCCATTGGTGGTGCCCGCTGCGGATGCCAATGTGGAGGTGCTCTGAGTAACATTCAGCTGGGAGGTGTGCATCATTTTGGATGCCGCACTCATCATTTGTCCGGCATTCAGACTGTTTATGGACTCAGAGACGGGCAAAGGCATCAAACGCGATGTAGAGGCAGCCGCAGCTGCTGTGATTTGGGGTTGCGAGGGATAGGCCACCATATTGGGCAATTGCTGACGGAACATGCGCACCGACTGTGTCGATCCGTAGACATCGAGGAAGGCCCAGAGCTGCAGAGATTGGTCCACATGCATCACAACGACGGCCGGTCCATTGTTCTTGCTGATGGACACCTCACCGTTGGGTGCGACAAAGAAGGCAATCTCATCGCCACGTTGCGGTGCTGCCGCAATATCCTTGCTGACCACCCAATACTCGGGACGATCGAGCAGAAAGTCCGAGTCATTCGGCAGATCGTTCGGCTGCAGCATCGCAGGATTGCACGAAGTTAGGCCCAAGGCCAAGGCACCCACATACATCTGCTCCGTCTTCAGGACCTGCACGATCAGTTTCTCACCGATGCGAATGGGACGGGCAGTAAAGACATAGCCCTGACAGAAATCCGTTTCGGTGCGAGAGGCTACAAAGCGATCGTGCGAAAGGCGCACATTCCGGCCCTTCGTAATGTGGAAGGGCACGGGTATGAGCCGCCCATTGGCATTGTAGCGCAGTGGGGGCAATCCATTGGCCAGATCATGGGCGAGAGCAGCCTGATCCGCGGCGCCAGCGCCAGCGGCAATGTTCAGAGACTGCAGCGATGGCATTACATGACGTTCCAGCTCATGATCAACGCCATTGCCGCCGCCAGCGGCGGGTAGCGAGCGACGTGATTGCTGATGCGGGTGATGCGAACTGAGGGAGCCACTATGGGCCTGCTGTTGTGCCAATTGCTGTTGTTGCTGCTGCTGGGCGAGTGTGGCAGTGGGCAGTCCATTCAATGCCGCATTATGCTGCTGATACATGTAGATGCGAGAGTCCAGAAACTCAATGCCTGTGCAATTGCCATAGATATCGATGATGGTCCAGAGCAGACCACGCGTATCAATGCCCGATAATATCACACCTTTCTCCTCATTATTGATGCCATAGATGACATCGCCAGCCGAGTTCACATAATAGTAGAGTATGTTGTCCTTCTCACAGTATTGCTCATGCAAGGCCTTGGCCCAGAAGCCGGGACGATTTGTCAGATCCGGACAAGCGTATTTGGGCAACGATCCCTCCAACGTAACCGGATCGTTGTTTGTGAAGCCGAACCGTATGCCGCCATTCCAGTTATTCGAGATCTCGGCAAACTTAACACAGATGCGCTCATTGATGCGCACTGGACGGGCCGAGAAGGTGATCGCACGACAGAAGCTCTCGAAGCGACGCGCCAACGTGCCATCCCGAGAGATCCGAATATTGTCGCCGTGCACACTGTGGAACTGTAGTGGGGGTAAATTGTTGGGACCCGGGCAGGAGGATGGCGAACGACGGACTGTAAAGAGAGAGAGAATATATTATGAGTAAGTGAATCTATAAATTTGTAGAACCTGTTCCCTAAGGGTTTATTGGGTTTGTGCAAAGAGAGCAGCATTTCCGGCACTATAAAGTATATATATATAGGAGTACTATATATATTCATCGTCCGTCTGCTTCAAAGAACACCTAGATTTTGGGAACGGTTAAGCCCCCACAAGCCGCATTGGTACGAGGATTCTTTTATTCTTCACACAACACAAGTTTTTGATTTTTTTTATGCTTCTGGGGAAATGTTTCTGTCTTTTGTATTTCTTTAAACTATGCTAAACAGAATGACCAATGAGCTCAGCTCAATGAGCTATTGCTACCTATAAATACACATAACTACAAGCAACTTCAAGTCAAGCCATTGACTTAGGTTAGGTTACTAAGGCAGCCAGTCTCCTCTTGAAGTATTGAATTACCCACGCTCTATTCCGAAAACCTGGTTAGCTCATCCGAACAGCGGGTCATCCACTTCATGGAAATCAAATCGAGCATTCGCATTGGAATGTATCTCAAAAAAAATAAGTCAAAATTAGAAAAAAAAAACGGAGGAATGGTTTCATTTGCTGCACAGATTTTGAAATGTTCGCCACCATGTGCTAGGTTTCGAATTACACAGAAGCCAAGCAATGTTTCAGCTCTCAAACCCTTTCAAATCACTAAGCCCTAAGCTTAGGTAGGATTTTCAGCGAGGCACGTGACTTGGCTGGTGGCTGCTCATTGAAGGTATTGAAGCGAAGCGGTTTGACAAATTGATAATTGATCAGAGAGCACGACACGCCGAGGAATGTGCGT
Source organism: Scaptodrosophila lebanonensis (assembly GCF_003285725.1). NCBI lineage: Eukaryota > Metazoa > Arthropoda > Insecta > Diptera > Drosophilidae > Scaptodrosophila > Scaptodrosophila lebanonensis. The sequence goes on along the minus strand of NW_022060548.1, from coordinate 11,419,441 downwards.
TTCAAATGATTGGTAGTTCTCGGAATATACAAAAATGTTGAATGGCAATTCTAGGAAAATGCATATGCATGAGAAATTGAAAGTCAAACCTGCAGAGTTGTTGCACAAACTCAAGGAATAGAGATGAATGTTGTGGCTAAACGATGATGATTAGAAACTAGATCTTGATTCCCGAATAGAAATAAAATATTGATTGAAGTTTTGTTTTTCAGAGCTGTTGCATAAACCTCTATGAATATCTTTTGTCTAGGTATAAAAAATAAAGAAAGATGGGGAAACGATGCTATTTAAAACAGGAAGGTTAGTAGCTTAGAAGCCCTAGATCCTCGAAACTTTTATGTTCTACAAAACAAGCTATACAGTAATTTCTTTGCGAATTTTTTTTAGCGAATAACTGTTGTAATTACTATAATTCCTGCAGCTTGCGCAGTAAAGAAAATAGCAGCTGTGCTCATTATAAAATGAAATGCAAAGCATGCCAAACTGGCTTCTGAGGATATGATCGTCCTCCGCCACCTGAAGCGCCAGCCAACGCACATGTCATCGTCAGCAAACAATTCATATGGCCTATAAATAATTGCCAAAGGCATTCTGCCGCTGGTCGATCGATGTGTCGTCGCCATGTGTCGGGGTCATCAACAGAAGCGACAGGTTTCAGACACGAGAGGTGGCTTTAAGGTATCAGGCGGCGGCATGCCAACAGTTGCAAAATAAATTAGTCAAAATGACGAAGATAGAGAGAGAGAGAGAGCGAAGGAGAGAGAGAACAAGATCGTGGAAAGAAAAACGTGCGTTAAATGCGATCAAACAGAAAATGCGACAGCAGGACAACAATAGCACTGCGAAGAAGATGGTGGCAAGGAGATGGAGATGGAGACGGAGAGGTTGATTGCCATGCTGATATGCGGCGCGTGGCAAAATACAGACAGACACACATACAGAGCACAGCAGGCGACGATCCCAAGCATCATGTTTGCTTAAGAGGCATGTGGCAGCTGCCTCAAGGCGTTCCAGATAAAGCCACGTTTAAGGAAACCTACACACACACATACGCACTCGCACGTACAGACTGAAGCAAGGCAGCTGTATTATCGAGGCGGCAGACAGGTAAAACAACCCCTAGGAGTGGAGTACCCTGCAAGTCATCAAGGGTAGTTCCAGCGATCACTGTATTCTTTTTTGGTGGTAGTTTTCGAAATGCACAAAGCAGAAAAGAAAGGAAAGGACAAAAAAAAAAAAACGGCAGATGTTCAAATTTCCAAAGCGTCGACGAGTGCATGAAAAACTGTTGTGCAGGACTTATAGCTGAAAGCAGGCTGGCTGATAGATGCGACAGACAAGGAACCAAACAAAAAGTATCTTTGAGTTACAAGCACACTAAGACAACAAGCAACAGAACCACGACTCTCAGCCCTAATGAAGAATACGACGACAATGACGATGACGACGACGAGGGGTTGTTGTACGCTCCTTTGCCTTGAAATTCAATATGAATCGGGCTGGAGATGTGAGCTGCTCTCGGGCCGTTGACTCGACACGGCCAGTGCGAGTAGTGTATAGTTGCATATTAAATCTGTAGCACTCACACATATGCACATATTAAGTGCGCTTCCGGTTGCCCACGCCTGTGCAGGAAGTATGAAGAAGGAAGTGACAGCAAAATCAGCGCCAAAGCAGAGAAGAAGCAGCAGGAGAGACAGCAGCCGCATCAGAAGCAGCAGCAGTGGAAGCAACAACTTCCGTTGACCCAATGAGAAAGCAGCTAATAAATGGCAATTTTTTGAACCACCTTTCAGACAAGTACAGTAAAAACTGAAATATTGCTTACTCAACACCTTGATGGGGTGGAGGAGGGGCTCGCTCGAAGCTAGTTTTTAATTATTAATGATGAATTTTTATAAGAAAACCAAGTACGGATTTCTATAAAATGAAAGGAATATATAGCCATAGGTGTATAAAGTTTTATCGCCTTAAAAAGTTGGGTTAATATTAATAGATATTGGAAATTGTAACTAAAAATGTGTGCAAAATGGAGGATTTGGCAAATTGATTCCTCTTTTCTTCGCACTCGTTCGTAAATAGTAAAGAATATCCAAATTTTCTGAACCACCTTTCAGACAACTCAACACGTTAATGGTGGAGGAGAGGCTCTCTAATTGGAAATTGCTTTCTAAGGAGTTAAGGCAGTTTTTATTCAGAAATGATGACTTTTTATAAGAAAACCAAAACAAACGTGTTCTGTAAAATGAAAGGTATGATCGCTTTAAAAAGTTGGGGCAATATAAATATAAATTGAAAATGTTAACTGAAAAGGTTTTGGCAAATTACTCCCTTTCCTTCTCAATCGTTCGTAAATAGTATAGAATAGCAAAATTTTGCATTACTGTAACTTGGAATACTACAACTATTACTGTTAGTTCATATATTTAATTAAGAAAGTAAGCATAAGTAATTCTTTCCAGTCAACCAACAAATGATCATTTTTCCTTTGTATAGCCTTGTGATTACATTTGATTCACGCACTTTGTGTGCAAACGATTTGCCTGTCTGACCATAGCTGAAGGCTTTATGTTTCATTCAGAGTTTCTCTTATACATAGGCATGGGGTTTCTATCGGGTATGCCAGGAATGTATTTGATTCATGTTAGTTTGTTGCCCATTGACCATTGGCTATGGACACACACACACACACACACATGCATATTTATGACATTCATTTTGCGGAAGTAGGAAATCACGTTTCTACAACGCGTTCTGCTGCCTGCTTTTTTCTCGTCGCCGGCAGTACGGCTTTACGTGTATTGGGCCTTATTATTTGCAGGATGTCGCTGGCGGCGACTGCGACTGCGACAATGACGCCGCCTACTTTTTGCTGCAGCAACTACAACAACAACAACAACAACAGAGGAGAGACAGTCAATGAACGTTGCGAGCAGTTTATTGTGGCAATTGTTGATGTTTTGTTGCAAGATGTTGGCGCGACGTCTGGCCGCGGCCTCTTGTATGTTTTATATGAATTACAAGCCAGGAGGAGTTGTGAGATTGTGGCATGAATGAATGAATGAAATAATATCATGCGCGTTTCGCTGCATTTTCTTTTAATCAAACGGTTTTCCACCATACGCGCTGCTACTTTCAATTAGCTGCAATGCCAGTCAATGGTCAATTAATTAGCTCTTCTTGTTGTTGCTGTTGTTTTGGTTGCTGTTGCTGTTGATGGGGTCTCTTAATGGGCCACTTAATGATCAACATAGCAGAGGTCCTGAAATGTGCGGCGGCATGTATGTGAAGGAGCGGATCGTCATGATAATCAACCATAATAATGGTATTGAGGGGGTATTTATAATTATTATAAGAATATTATAAGAAATATAAATATTTCAATTTGAAAATTTTAAACTTGAGAGCCTTATTTGGGGGATCTCTGCTTTAGTTCTCTTTACTCCCAAGACATCTATTATGAAATTACTGCTGATTTTTAGACTCTTTACGCCTTATTTTTGGCAACATTTGTATAGACCTCTAACTCACGAACTTTGTAGTCCTGACACTTCTTGAAATAACTTGGCTATTATTCACACTTTAGTGACAGCTCTCAAAACTCTTATCCTTCGATCTACTTATAATATTTCTACTCTTTATTTTATTTGTACTCCTGACACTTCTTTGAAGAACTTGGCTATTATTCACAATTTAGTGCCAGCTCTCAAAGCTCTTATCCTCCCATCTACTTATAATATTTCTACTGCAGTTTCTTCTAAATCTGTCTTTGATGAGCCTTCAAGCTGCTGCTTTACTTTAGCATTAGGCCTAAATACAGCTTCTATAGCTATAATCTGAAAGCCCTTTTACTCGACTACTCGACTACTATAACAACAAAAAATACGCTCATTAGTGGCAACAAGAAAGCTGCCCATAGCACTTTTGATTGCCAAGTTAAGGCATTTTTATGACACCTGCATGATTTTCACATTTTCCTTAAGTGAGCAGCAACAACAACAGCAGTTGCAGCTGCAGCGTCGGCGTAGGAGCCACTTACAACAACAACAACAACAATATTAGCGACAACTTCACACTGCAGTTGCCGCCACGTCTTCACCATTGTGGTTGTTGTTGTTGCAATTACCTTGTTACAGGTTTCTCGATTTTAACCGAAAAAGCATCTCAGCGCACAACTAACACACACACACACAAATCTATATATATTGATGTATATGTATATGAATAGTCGTATCTCTATATACAAATTTGGAGTCGTGGGAATTTGTATTTGATTTTGCTAGCGTGGGAAATGTTTGAAGCGAACGGTAAATCAGGTTTTTCCTTTTGCCAAAAACAAAATTTGCCTGCGACGATCGCAAGCTAGTCTTGTTGTAGTTGTTGTGGTTGTTGTTGTAAGTATCTGAGCGGCACGTTTGCCAATTTGCAGATGTTGCTGTTGCTGCTGCTGCCGTTGTTGTTGTTGTTGCTTTTGTTATATAGTAGAGGCAAATTCAACTCTCAAACGCATGACCCACAAGCATGAACTTTGATCTGAACTTGCGCATTTTTCGGACGCAGACGAGCACACAAAGCTTGCCAACTAAATTGAGGCAAAGAATCTAGATTTGAGGAGCGACAATTGGCGAAATTTTGTCACTTAACAACAGCACTTCAACTTGCAAAAGGAATGATCTCACGAGAATAATTGATATTATGCTTAACTAATTTATTTGCAACGAAATGTACAATTCGCAAAATCCTGCTTCACTTCTTTAATAAAAAACCAAAAATATAGCAAAGAAACAAATAAATTCTTAGAACACACTAACAGTTTTTGTGTCCTAGATTTTATAACTTTGATAAGATTCTTCGTATATATCAAACCTAAATAGAATTTTCCAAATATTTTGAATTTCTTACTAAATGGTAGTTAAATCTTTCTTAGATAGCTATATTAATGAGATTCCAGATTTCTATTTATTAAAATTTAGTACATTGCTTGATTAATTTAATTTGAAACTAACGATTTGTATTCTGTGTATTCTCTTAATGCTCTTTTATTAAATCATTTTGTATTACCCTTCATATTCCTTCATGCCAGACGAAAGCCTGTTAAGGCGTAGCCAAAGAATAAACAAATTAAGCTAATTGCATTATTTTAAGTGTATTGGTACTGTTGCTAGAAACAGAAAAGCCAAGAAAGCGGCCTACACTTATCTTAGGGAATACTTAATATAATGCGCTTTATAAGCTACAATTATTTTAATAATAATCATTTGTAAAGGCAAAACATTCTAAACTATTGCCTTAAAATCTAAGTTTGCGGGAAAAAGAAATCGTAACTTAATTAAATAAATTTATTATTAATAAAAAAAAAAATTGATATTTAAACATTTTTGTTGTCATATAATATTTTTTTAATTTCCTGCCTATGGCGATGACGATTTTCCAAGTTTTCTGTTTTTATTTACTTCTTTAAAAATGCATTTTCTTTTTAGTTACATATTTTTACAACCATTAAATACATTCTTGGCAATGTTAATGGTCAAGGCTTTTGGTCAATTACAAAAGCTTAAATTGTAAATTTTCTATATAGACAACCATTGTGGGGGCATTGTTTGTTTGACGCCTTCATTAGGGCGCGTCTGTGAGAAATGAATTAACATTCATTAGCGTAACTTTATCCCAAGTGTGTGTGTGTGTGTGTGTGTAAAAAGAATTTAGCATAGTTTATTGATGTGAGAAACATTTTACAAGCTTTTGAGCCACAATGTTGGCAAACAGTTGGCCAAATAATACGGCAACTGACTTTTGGCTGACTTTTGTCATACACGGCCAACGCTTCAAAAAAAAAAAAAAAATGTCAATCGACCTACGCACATGTGTGACTAACTAACTAATTTCATTGACTAAACTTAATGTATGAGGTGTGCGTTTAGGCGTGTCTTTGTGTGTGTGTCTATGATGTTTGAGCTTTGTGTGGGTTGTCTACTACACACAAGTCTAAGCGCAAGCATGCTTGTGCTGCAGAGACAGACGTGGGTGGGTGTCGTTTTCTCTTTTTCGTGTCCCCCCAACACCAGCCCCCCCCTTCTCCCAGCTAGTTTCTATTGTAATTTATGCAAAGTGCTTGCCCACATGCCACGAATCTCGCTTGGAGAGGGCGACGGGTCATTGTGCGGCTCTGGCGCTGGCTCTGGCGTGGGCCTTGTTTTTATTTTCAACCGTCAATTGTTACAATTTGTAATCGATATTGTGTCGTGATCTACATACCTATCTATGTATCTATACACGTATCTATATGCGAGTTGCACGCAGCGACAACTTCCGGCATAATTAAAAGGCTGTAGAGCAACAGCTTTGTCGGTTAATTGGTGGCACACGCGTAGGCAACAACATCACGTCAATAGGCGGCAACAACACACGCGCCGCCAATAACTTTGAAGCGCTGACACGTGACCTATGACCCACAGCCAGCAGACGACGTGGGCTGCTTATCCGTTCTGTCCGTCTGCCTATCGGCCCACAGAGCTAATATTTATGCGGCAGGTGAATCTTAAGCATGAAATGGGTTGCAACTTGTTGCCGTTTGAAATTTATGCAAAAATAACTAAGAAAATAAAAACAGCACAAAACAAACCACTTCCGTTTGCGGCAACGGAAGCCACAACAACAAAGGCCGACGATAGTGTGGCACACGCACACACACTTATACATACACGTACATACATACATACAATGGGAAGAGTGAAGCAAACTTGTTACAATGTGTAACTTTAGAAGCATGCGCCACTGTCTCCGCTTTTACAATGCCAAGCCAAAAAAAAACCCCAGCAGCAACAATAAAAGAATCAACAACGCAGTAAGCGATAAAATAAAAAAAAGTTTAACCGCACTTCAAATGACTAATACAGTTTTAATTCGATAGACGTACTATAATTCAGTAGATGAACCACATATCTAAAAAAATGTCATTCATTTTTTGAATGTATTTAAAGTCGTTCAAGAATTTAATTTAATTTATTTAAGGTTCATTAATTTGATTACTTAATGGAGTTGAAAAAAAACAAAAGGGTTCGCATTATATATAAAGAATAGGAGTTATTCTAGCAGCTGTAGAAGGTTTTTGGAAAGCCAGATTTGAAATGTTTTATGCTATTAATTAATTAATTATATGTTATAGTAACGCCACTCGATAGATAATTGCATTAAAAATGTATTGATCTCCTATGCATTTGGAAGCATGTTATTAAGCAAGTCTTTACAATAAAGTTGTTATATACTTGAGCGATGAAGAAAATATGAACTTACTGTTTAGCTAAAATTGTGATAAATTTGTTTTTCATTACAATATTCGTTTTCAAATTATAGCTTAAAGGTTAAAAGCTTTAACTTGCATCGCTTTTTCTAGTAAACGAGTAATGAAAAGTAAAAGTTCCTGAATTGGCCCTCAAGTCAAGGACAATAAACACATTTCCTGCGAATTTAGTGCCTTAGAGAAAATATGCCTTATATGGAGCTCTTACTGTAATAGAAAAAAGGGCACAAGAAACAACGCAAATATAATAAAATGAAAATAATTGCACAATAAAACACAGCCGGACGAGTTGACCAACCGACTGCAGTAGACTTTGACGCTGACGCAGGCGCTGACGCTGACGTCGACTGCAGCAGAGGTCAAACTTGTTGCCGTTGTTGTTGTTGTTGTCTGCAATGGTTGGCACAATGCACTTTTATTTATGCGATTACGCGAAATCTGATGCAGGCGAGCGAACAAAGTATTGTCACACCCAGCTCTACACAGGCCTGATAATATTCTAGATGTGGAAATGACACCGACTCTGTGAAGCCCCAGAAGCGTTTGCCTCACATTAGTTGGAAGCGTTGGGAGTTCAATGACTCTCCCATGCCTTTCCCCATCCATCAACATGCATTTTATTTTATGTTTCGGCCTTTTCTATAAACAAATTTGTACCTACTCATAAAATAATAAACGGCGATTGGAGGGGGGGAGTGCGATGAAGGGGGGAGCTGCGAGGATGGCTGGCATACAAATCAAATTTTACAATATGATTATTTTTATAGAAGCCCTCCATACAGCACACGCACGAGTCACGACCGCGAGGGAGCTGTTGACTTGATTTGTGCGTCGAAGCATGCGACCCCAACCAAGAAGAATTCAGCTTAAAATAGCAAGCAAAAGGTACAGCCATATATATATATATATATATATATATATATATATGTATCTAAATGCAAACGCATAGTATATCGTGTGTATATATAGCGCCATGGGACATTCATATAAAACTCGCACATAGATAAACAAGCAACTAGCAACTTTTCTCTCTTCCGTTTGTTTTCTTGTTTATCGAAGCGTTGAAATTGCTGGCATTATGAGGAAAGGCTTGAAGAATTACAAACACACAGTACATATACACATGTACAAGTATTTATACATATATAGTATGCTATATAGGAGTACTTGCAGCACTTGACTGCACATTGAATACGTCTACGCGAGTCTGCTACTCTTCTCTCTTCTTCGTGTAATTAAATCACTCAAGCGTTGAGTACCAAACGAAGCGCTCCAGCTGAATTATGAACCGCAACATACAAGTAATGCTCTGAAGAGACCCTTTTGATAAACACATCATTATATAGAATAATTATTATACAAGTATGTTTGCCCTTTTATTTTGAGAAAACTTGAACACATTTCAAGAGGCGGCAGGTACTTGGCTTTCAAATTTAACAGGTAGAAATGCATTTTCTACAAGTTATCGATAATCGCAGCTGCAATTCAATGTGCATAGCTGTACAAAGCAATCATTTGTGATCGTAAGAGGACAGTTTGAAGGTTTGTCAAGGAAATTTTGTCGTTTTTCAGCCGTGTATTAAACATTGTTAGAGTAGGCACATAGGTATAAGCTGTTTAGCTGAAAACTTAATGCTTTAATTAGGCAATTAACATTGCTTGCACTATTTGTAAATTCTCGAGTTCTATAAATCTTGACTATAAATAGCTGCGGTATTTTGTTGCTGGATGTAAGTTAATTAGATCTTGAATAGGCTTTTCTATATATACTAGTATTTTTCATATTTAAGCAGTGAGTCAGCCCACCTGTACTCGCTGGCAGAGTTTAAAGCACCTCTATTATCACCAACCTGATACTTAAAGCCTTTTTATGCACCTTATTAATCAGACAATGCAATCGTATCTACTATCCTAGCTAGACAGACATCGCATAAATCATAGTTGTAGTCAACCCTTTGCGTTATTTATCAAAGCTATCGCCCGACCTACATAAAACCTGCGGCAAGCTCTTCCATTGTTATCAGTTAATGCACAAAAATGCTAACTGTTTTCCTGGTAAGTGACGGCCAGCAACCAAAATGGAGGAAAGATAGTGCATTGCACTGAAAATAGATAAACTGCGCCATGGGTGTTGCAACAGCTATAAAACAAAGAGCTCTAATGCCACAGGTACGTAGCACAGTGCAACAGGTAAGCGGCACCCTGGGCTATATGCGGGCCAAGTTGCAGCAGCTGCTGTGCGTTTCGGTCAACGCATGACGCCAATTGCCAACAATTAACTCTCGAATATAGTCGGCAGTTGCTCGGATATATGAGTGTTTGTAAGAAGGTATGTATGTAAGGTATCTGTAGAATTATGCACGCCTTGCTGGACGCCTGACCTGTCTGCATTACGTTTATAAATTAACGCTTGAATTCGATTTGATTTTGATTTTGGGCCGTACGAAAAAAAAGTATACACCTACGGGCATTTTAAATCTAACTCCATTAGCAGCTGGTTAAGCCCAGATTGTGGCTGGTGCCGGCAAAACTTGGCCAACAAAGCTAGTTTTGTTTTTTTATGTTGCTTTTGTGTTTTGGTGTCGCGTGTGTTTTTTGGATTTTTGACTCTTTTGACTCTTGCTGTGTTAGCATTAAAATTAAGCTTGACTATTCAAGAAGTTTAATGTTTGTTATTAATATGGTCAGTTTTTTTCTAAAAACAAGAATTTTTGTCTATAACGCATTTCATCAAAGACTTTTCGAACTCTTTTGCAGCTGTTCAGCTGAATTAGGCATAATTATGACAGAGCGTTAATGAGATATGTTTAGGGTTATTTATTTTCACCATGAAAGAACGAAAGAAATTTGCATGAAACGCTTATTAAGCGGCCTATTATGAGTTTATGGCACAAATTTGACAAACAACCGAAGCGCTATTGAAATAAAAACAAAATAGGAGACATTTAAGCAGCTTAAAGATTGAGAATTTAAATTGACGATTTTTTTCGGTTTATAAGAAGTTTAGACAGCCTTTATGTTGAGTGTTAATCGCACAAATGAGGAAAATCAAAACCTTTTTTTAAGATTACATTTCATATATTTTAGTTCTTTGTCATCTAAAGTGTAGACAATATTAGACCTTTTAATAAAGAGGCAAAACTGTTAGCAGATAGAAGGCTTGTAGAGTAGCAGGGAACGACTGGAATCAGTTAGAACAATTCTGATTCTGAGTGTATCAGGCAAAGAATTATTGCGGATTAAATAATTAGTTTCTGATCTCAAAGACCTCATGTATTAAATACAAAACTGTACTAATTTAGTACATTTCGAAAGTACTATCTAGTTTAATGATTTCTACAAGCATTGCAAAAAAGCCCCATTTAATTATATATAGTTTTTAGCTTCTTATCAGCGGTAAGCGCTTTAGCTCATAAGTATATTATACGACGTACTTAAACTATTGCCGATATGAGTTTATCAATTTCTGTTAGGTCGTTGAGCTATGCTAGGCCCAATTGATCAAATTTGACGTTCAAGTAACTGCCACTAGTTACACACATACATATATGTATAGGTTTGTAAGTTAAAAAATATAAAGATGACGCATCCAATTTAACGCATGAGCTCATAAGCCAAGCTAGTGTAGATGGCAGAAATTGTCGACCGGCACTTGGGGTGTCACACCAATATTAAAATTTCAGCCGGTTCGTGCTTATCGCGTTTCACAAACAACCGGGGGAGGTGCGGTCTCTCAGAGCAAATATTTGGTTTGGGAATTGAGTGTTATACACATACGTACTATATATACGGGTAGTATTGATAGTAGCATAAAGCGTGGGACATCCTTTGAATATTTCATTGTAAATTAGTCGTTACTTAACTCTGCTGCTGCCTGCAGAGCGCCAAAGGTTAGCTTGCCACTTGCATCATCAGCTAAAGATGCAATATCCTGGACCTCAACAAGTTGGCAGTGCCAAATGCAACAACAAAAAGTAAACCGTGAGAAGCTAAGTAAAAGCATGGACAGATAAACTTTTTTTTTGTTAGTCAAGCCAACGGCGACGTGCATACCAACAACAAAACAGACAACAGACGCACAGACTGCCAACTACAAATAATGTTTGTTAGAGACCGAAGAAGAAGAAGACACAACCACAAGACAGCAAAAGCAACAACAATTGCAGGTACTGGCAGGCTGGCAGACAGGCAAGGCAAAAGCAGCTGATTCCAAACGCAGACGCGGCCACAAAAAAGTTGAAGTGGAGAGAGAGAGAAAAAACAAGGTAATTTCATTGATTACCGATACGCAATGCGCACGTTCAAATGAAAGACAACACGGCAACAACAACAACTATGCACGACGCGTTTTAAAGGCAGCCGCCACAACAAAAAACTCAGCGCCAACTTCAATTTCAAACTCTTCCCCAAGCTTCAAAAGAGTATCATATGGATTGGTCGATCCATCCACAGTGGTGCAGTGCTAATTTAAACTTGGACTCATTTTTCAGAATTTAAAAACCAAATATTGCAGAAGCCACATGCAATGACAAAACTTTACAAATTTGAAAACCATAAGTTGGAGTTAAAAAAATAAGGATTAATAAATTGGCTTGAACTTATACAAAAAATTGAAGAAACATTTTTCTGTACTGAAAAATTAGAAAACTTAATGCGCCCAATGTGCTTAGTTTGTAGCTTGGCTTTGGATTTGTTGTAGATGATCGTTACTTTTTGTTTTTGTACTTTGTCTTTCTGTTTTGTTGAGAGTTTGTCTTCTGCTTTGCTTCAGCCGACGGCAGCAACGGCGCTTCGCGTACAAATCCAACAATAACAACAACAACAACAACTGTTGAATGGGGGGCCCGAAAGTCTATGTATGCGTCATTAACTTGGCATGTGACTGTGTGTGTGTGTCTGAGTTTGTGTGTGATGGGATCATGGGGCGCGGTTGGTGGGTGTGTGGATATCTTAAGCATATGTGTGTGTTGTCGCCTTGAGTTAAGGTTTTACAGCTTACCTGCCTTTTGGTGCTTATATGGGTATGAGAGTGGATGTTTGTGTGTGTGTGAGAGTGCGAACGAAATATTCTCAGTTGGATGCAATCAAAACAAAACAAAAGTCCAAACATTTGGCTGACTGACTTGGTGATCGTTATGATAAACATAATGGTCGTTTGTCTGAACTGTATGTGTATCTTGGGCCATATGTATGCGTATCTTTAGAATGTTGGATACAGAATTGGAAGTGATTTGCTGTCTTTTATGGCTGGCCAGAGAATAACAATTGACATTAATGGTGAAATTAAAGCGATGATGGATTTTAATCATGGTTTCACTTATGGCCACTCAATAACATTTAAGCTTCATATTAATATAAAATAAGTGAGAACGGACTTAAAGTTAGGATATTAAGATATAAAAATCATCTGATTTGATGACATTTGAAACCATATAAGACGAATAATTAAAAGCGCTTAGCTTTTGTGTTATTTTATTGGGTTTGTATTTTAAGTTTCTCACTTCATTATACAAATAAATAAGGTTGGTATTGATATTAAAAATTTCAATCCATAATTTATTGGTTACAATTTTCGACAGATTATTCATTCTTTTATTTCCCGATAAAATTAAATAAAAAAAATTTCTATTAAAATTACTTTAAATATTCAGCGAATTGTGTTTTTTTTTCTTCCAGTTTATTGCGTTTGTGTTAGAAAACCGTTGTTTTCCCCTAAATAACAAAAATGATCAACGTCAAGGGAGAAACATTTCTTAGTAATAATCAAAATCCGCAGAAATATTACGTGCTGTTGTGCGTTTAATCTGCGGCCTCTTGAACGCTTTTGTTTAAACAATCTCAAGCTTTCCAGCAGAGAAGCAAAAAAAATGCTAATGCATGCAAAAAGTCGCAATTGTTTGTTGTTGCTGTTGCCCTCTTGAATATTACAAATTTATTTATCTTTGCCGCATTAATTAACAACCAAAGAGAACAGACGGTCGAAGAAATGAATGAACCAGCGAACGAACGAATGTTAATATTATGTGGGAAATGTTTAAAACGAGCGAATTAATTAATTCAATTAGCTTTTGTTGTTGTTCTTGTTGCTGGCTTAGCATTTAAATGGAATGTATTTAAGGCATGGTGTATAGCGCTATTTGATAAGGTCGCCATTTTGCTAATTGGGGCTCCCAAAAGTTTCGCACGTTGTAACGGTGTTCATGGGAACTTTTCGGGGAGCTGGGCCAACATAATGGACTGGTTACATGCTATATACATATGTATTTACTGTACTAACCCAATCCGAAGCGTTTCTTGATTTTCTTCAGCAGATGCATTTTCTTTTTGCTCGATAATTTGTCCTTGGGACTCATCATCAGTTCGCTCTCCATGACGAATACGTGAGGATTGTTGCTTTGTGCCATATAATTGGCCGGTATATCCGATAAACCCATGGCGATTTTGGCGTTAAAATCTGTGTGTGTGTGTGTATTTGTATGTGTATTGACGTATTGCCAGAAATTCGCCTGCTTCCTAAACTTGGCGGCTTTTGCAAATATTTGGCATTAAAAATTAAACATAAAGTGTTTTCTAAAGTTCGTTACTTTCTGTATAATTAAAACATTTTGGTAAATTTTTGTTTGGCTTGTGGCGTTTGTAACGGCCCGAAGAACACGAAGCAAACAAACGACAACAACGACGCGCACGACGAACAAACTGTAAAACGCGATGCGGTATCAAGCGAGCACCGAACTAGACGCTCTGACGTTAAACTTATAACTGAACCCTCGTTGCGAACTCACTCTGCTGCTGACGTTGTTGCGACTCGACGTTGAAAGCGAGAGAGCGCAAAGCAAGAGAACAGGAGCACTCACACGCACACAAACACTCACACACATAGGCAATATTCAGGGCAAGGCTTGGTATGGTTAATACATAGCTATTTTTCTGTTAGTTCTGGAGATTTTTAAATGACGGTTGCGCGAAAAATTGCAAATGTTGGGTTTTTTTTTTTAATTTGTAGAAAGTTAAAGCAATTAACAAGAAGGTCCTAGAATATCTTTATATAGCTCTTTAGCAATGCTATTTACTGTAATACATTTTTATTTTTATAGTAACAAGCATATTAGCGTTTTAGTGGTTGTTTTTTTTAAATATTTGAAAGAAGCATTTCAAACCTAGTGATTGAAGCAAAGTTAAACAAGAACGCTCGGACCACAATAACTCGAAACATTCCTTTAATTTTGATAATATTGTGATTTGTAGAATAAATGTGCAACAAAAAATATTAAGTTCTTTTGGACAGACAGATTTTACATACATATGTAAATGAATTGGAAAAGATTGCTAAGTTAGAGCTCCGTTTCTTTATGGGAAAGATAATAACGCAAAAGGCATTTTAATTACATTATCATTTTATTTTTAGCCATTTTCAGTCGTTGATCTAGCTTTTTGAACACTCAGGAATTGACAACACTTACTCACACACAAACACACAGCGTCAAACATTCAGGCAAGGCTGGCTCGCAGTTCCTGGGGCGTAGAAGAACCTGAAGAAGCAGCAGAGTAGGAGAGTTTTGCAGCTGTTTCTTATTTACTATGGTTTCGGTTTCTCTCTTTCTCTGTTGCGCCTGCCATCCAGCATGTGCATTGAGCCTCCCTTACAAAATCTTGTTGTTGTTGTTGTTGTTGTAGCTGCTGATCATTTGTTGTACCTTGATGGCTGTTGTTGTTCTAAGCCAACTTACGCCTGCATTTCTTCTGCTTACTGTGTGCGTTTTGAGTTCCTCTCTTTGCCTCAATTTAGCTCGTTTTATAAACGCTTTTTTGTTGTTGGTTTTTTTTTGTGGTAGTTCAACAAAGTTCAATTTGGCCATTTTTTGTGGTATGTGGTACCTTGAGCACAGTGGAGCGTGTGGTTTTAGTTTTTGGGGTCTCGGAGAGCAGTCCATTAAGATAACTAATGTGTTTTTTGAAGAACATGAAAACTCTGCTAATTGTTTTGACAATAACCGTTTTTAGTTAGTGTGAAGGAGAAATCGGAATAAACATATGTACATATGTATGTACATATGTAGTATGTACTATGTACATTTTTATATACATACATTTGTAACCACAGAAGTTTGTTTTGTTTCTTATATAGAGTGCAAAAAGTAAGTTTGAAGTCGATACATACTATATATATGTATGTTTATTTCTTATCTCAGATTTCTCTCTGTTATCTAACGATAATGCAATTCCAGGTGTTCTCAATTAGAGAATATAAAATTGAGAAATGTTTTAATATCGCTTCTAAGAAAGTCATTCTTCGCTGGTATTTGGATTTCACCAAATGCTTGGTACCTAACTGAAATGCATTTCGCTAAATGTTCGTTTGTCATTTTCATCAAATGCTTGTCTCTAACAATTCTCTACGCACATTTTAAACCAGCATGGCGAAAAGAATTGTGAGGACCTCAAGAACTTCATTCCCTTCAGCAGGGAGGTGCAAACAATAAACATACATACATACATATGAACGCTAAAGGCCACAATGACAATAACAATTGTCAAGCAATGCAAAGCATAGGTCTCAGAACCAAGACAAATGCATTGGAAGCAGCACAAAATACGCTGTAGTTGAGAAAACGAAAAAAAAAGTACCTTGCCGATCAAGCAGATGTTTGCATTTTCGTGGGAGAGCGAGCGATCGCTGGAAGAGAGGCGAGAGAGGCGCGACAAACAGAAATACGGGGTACACATGTGCTGAAATCTAAATTTATCGTGAAAAATAAGACTCCCCCAGACAGAAATTGCTCTATCAGTAAAGCTCCAAATGTGGATCACTTTTTAATCTTTTCTACATACAAGTATTGGAATTATTTACTTAAGTTAAAGATTATTAATCGCCCCACTCGTAGATAGGGCTTTTATTATTCTCTCAGCACAAGGATTTATATACAATTTATCAAATAAACGCAATATAAGGAAAATATTTCATAACACATATTACAAAACATTAAGACCAAATGTAATAATGGCACAAGTTCTTTAATCTATACATTTATTTAAAATATTTAAACCTATATTTTTTATAGTTTTAAAATTATTTCCTCCATAATTTTGGTTACTATTTCTTTTGTTTTTAATACACCCTATATTAAATTTCACCGGCGTTTATTATAATTTTCGAATCCTCATTACATACATATTGATATTTTTCCTATGATAAATAATTGTATTTAATCCCACACAAATACATACAGTTCATTTTTATAGCAGACACTAACAGAAAACTCAGTTGGTGATCCCAATAGTTTTTTGATTTCCGGACAAAATACACATATTTTTAGAAATATTCTTTTTTAATCAAAAGTATTGATTCACCTCAAAAATTAAAGTATCTGATCTGGAAGCATTTTTAAATGTAAGAAATTTGAGTTATAGTTTCCTTATTTAAGAAAAATTTTTCTCAATAAAAGAACAGTTTCAAATTAAAATTATTCCCGTTTAAAGTCTTAGAGCGATATTCTAAAAGTGGAGTGTGCTGCCGTTTAAAATACATAATTAAGCTATATGCTTTAGAATAATCTTGATATAACAAGTCTAGATGGTTGTCTGCTTTAGTATCCATTGTAGATGGAGATACGGACATATCTACGTATATATTTTAGCCTGGATAGGCTGATCATGTTTAGTATATACCGACCCCTTTCCCCAGTCGAAAAGTTTGCCCATAACCACCACCAGCTGTTCAAATTTGAACCCCAAATCTTATGTTTGAAGGCGCCTGCAAAAATTCTTATAAATATCGACGAAGGCTGAAATGCGTTTGTTTATCAAAAGTGAAGAACCTTATCGGTAAGGCAACTGGCGCACGTCAGAGCGCACGTTCCCTCAGAAAGCCACGTGTTTCCTATTTTCAATATTCGTGCATATTATATGCACTATTACTATATGCATACTATCTACAAGTATATACAATGAATCCGGGCACACAATGCAGTCCAAGATAAATTTACACCTGGAATTGGCAAACAAACAAATGGCAGAAAGAAAGAAAGAACGAACGAAAAAAGAGCACAACGCATGGAAACCCTTTTCGTACACGAACAGTAGAGACAACAGAAACATGAAATGCAAGCACATATGGATGAATGGATAGATGGCGACCAAATTATTGGGGTAGTTTTACTGAATGTAACGTCCTATTTCCCGAAGTGGACGAGAAGCCTTGCCAAAAACGCGGCGCATTTAATTCGTTGTTGTTGCTGTTGTTCCTGTTCCGCCAGCGTCCTTTTTGCATTTTGCAAAACGCCAGCAGACGAGCAGAAGAGGCAGCAGCAGCTGTATTTCCTTCATACAGTCGGACAGACGCGCGCCTGCTGCCAGGATGCTGCCAAACAGCACATGAATATGCATTTCCACTTTAATATAAAATTTAAAATGCTTTTTTCTCGGCTCTTTCTCTGTCTCTGTCGCTGGCTCTCATCTCTGTGATCCTTGGCGATCTTCAAATTGCATCTGCTGTCGCTTTTTACTATAAGCACAAATGTCGTCTTCGTCTCGGTCGTCTGGCGAGCAATTATGCATTATCCTTCATCAATAATCGCATGATAGGCGGGCAGCCAGCTAGCCAGACAGCGGCAGTTGGCTTCCAAATGTCCTTAACCGCAGAGCTCACGCGTCTTTGCTTGAGCTTGCTGGCTAATTTTCCATAAATTCTAGCAAAAATATTTATTGGAACTATGATCCAAATCGTATAAAAATTAATAATTTAATGATAATTATATTTATTAATTGTTATCACCATAAACAGAGAGTAGATTGTAGGGTCCCCTTTACTTTTAATCACAACGAGACAGAATTTGGAATATATATAGTTTTTGCAATAATTTACCTTATACTTTTAAAAGTTTTAAGTGCATTAATGGCGGGTATCTAAATCAATATGAAACACTGCTTTCTTATCGGAACAACAAAAGTATTGTGAAAATACTGTTTAAAATAATAAA
Source organism: Scaptodrosophila lebanonensis (assembly GCF_003285725.1). Lineage (NCBI taxonomy): Eukaryota > Metazoa > Arthropoda > Insecta > Diptera > Drosophilidae > Scaptodrosophila > Scaptodrosophila lebanonensis. The sequence continues at coordinate 11,401,165 of NW_022060548.1, read as the reverse complement.
AACTGGAAAGTTTTTAACTTAATGTGTTCTAAAGTGTGTTTATGGTATTTGTTTAACTTTAAATCAAAGTTAACTAAGCTCTATTTCAGATTCAAATATGCACCACCACCTTATGTTCTTAGCCATATTTTCTGACCTTTTGAACGCCTTATGACGAAAGAATGAGCTGTGAAAAGTTTTAAACGGGCATAGCTTTTATATTGCCACTAACTACCCTAACTCTGTGGATAAATGACTTATAAAAAAAAAATAATAAGAGCACGCTGGAAATAGTTGTAAGCTAAACGCATCTTTTAAAATTGTAGGGCATGTTTTGTGCAGCTTTTCCTTATCCTACACGGACTCCATCTTACATTCAAAAATACGCACCCTAAATATCGAACCAACCAGTTACAACTTAATATCTAATCATAGACCGTTCTTTTTTTCTATGTGGTATATATTTTATTAACTTGTTATCATCGAGCATGTGGTGGAACTGTTGATCATGCTGTAAGCAAATGTTTCTGCCTTCACCTTGGTACAAAGTTGAACCAGCCCTAAAGATAAAACGTGACGCTCTTAATTCAATATTGAATTGGCTCTAATCGGCAAGAAACATCTTAATTAAATCGTATTAAATAATGCAAAATATAGATATATTTTTTAATTCAATAGTTCTGAGAGCGTTCAAGTGATCTGATAAGCGCCGGCCATATAAACAAAGATAATGGAAGGGAATGCCTTAACGGAAGTGGGTTAGTAAAGCGCCATATAAATATGTACTCGTATGTGCATTGGGTGAAGAGATAATTGATCACTGAAGTGCTTTCTTATGACCAGTATTATCGAGATTGATATTACAAATTCAGAAATAATGAGCTCTCTTTATAGAGTTCGGAAGGAAATTGATTGCAAAGTTTTAGTTTTAAAGATGAGGAGTGTTACGGTTATTTTAAAAAGGGCAGGCCCTAATGTTAAGGGATTGCCAAACAGGTCTAATGAGTTAGGACAGATTCTATTTGTAGCATATCTTAAAAATGTTTATATTTAAATAAAACAAAAGGTCCTCTCTTCCTTTCGACTCTTTATAAATACTTGTATTAATATATGCTCAGGATATGGAAGGACTCGTTACGGGAAACACAAAAATTAAAGAAAGTAAATAACTTGGAATTGAATTTCTTAATATCATTTCAAATATACGTTTAATGTGCTCTTTGGCAGCTGCACCAATCGTTGGAATCCTTAAGCAAACTACGAGTCAGGCATGCCCCAAAGAGAAATCCTCGGCTATCTAAAGCCGCACATCTACAGATGTAATTAACGAAAATGGAACATTTGCCAGCGAAACTGTAACAAATGCCCATGGAGAAGAGCGTACGTTTAATTAGAAAACGACATATGCAAACTGGTAGGAAAGGAACCGTTGCCATTGCTCCTCGAATGATCCTCGATTGTTGTGGCTGTATAAACATAGGAAACTAATCCAGCAGGCCAAAGAAAATGAAAATGGAGAGAGAGAGAGGGAGAGAATTGCGCAACCACTTGAGAAATATAACAGCAGTTAGTTTTTGTGTGCATGCACATATATAAACACATTCTATATATAGTATATCCTTGCAGGATACCCACACACACACACACACACACACACACACCCATGCTATGTATAAGTCTTTCTCTCCTCGATGCGCTTTCTTTGCTCGACAGTTGTGCGCAGCCCCAGACATGGTGCCACAACTGGCGAGGGCGCAACGATCGAAATCTAACGATAGTCAGCCGCCACTTCCACAAATCCACTTCCGCGCATATCCGCCTGTGGCCATGTTTGCGTGTGTGTGTGTGCGGGGCAAAACGCTAATCAAATATCAGACAGAGAGTTGTTGAAATACCCGCCAAAATATAAACATATGTGTGGCATATTCAAATGCTGCAGCAGCCAACAAACAAAGAACAATGGAGAATTGTATCTCGTCCATACGTACGAACGTTAGCTGCCTTTATGGCCAAGGTCCTGCCTCTCTCACCGTTAGAGTAGAATGTTGTTAGCTGGCCAAATGTTTGCGCATTTGCTTAGTTTCGTTTTACACATGGGGGTTTTCTTGAAACACAAAATTTCCTTGCATTCGGCAAGTCATAGAGAGCGCCTTGGACGTAAGGGTATGTACAGACTCGTATGTATTCTGCCAGCATGTGCCTTTGTTTTCATGGCCAATGCCAATGCCTTACCTGTCCCTTGTTTCGGCCAAATGTGCGCCTAGGCGTTTTTTCACTTATTGGGTTTTCCATTATCCTTCGTGCGTCTGGGTCGGGGTCTCGTCTTTCTCTCTCATTGCCATAAACTCTATAATTTATTATCTACAGCTGCATTGAAATCTTTGGCCAGTCAAAAAACTACAAATGCCGTTTGTTGTTCTAATAAAAAAGAACGCCAGTATTGAAACTGATTTGCGCTTCGATTGACCCGAAACACAGGTAATAGTGCACCGCGCTGCACCTGTAAAGAGTCCTTTTGCATTACGTCAAAGTTCGCGCCCTTTTGTAAATCCTTGCCTAAGCTGTTTTTATAGCCACGTGAGAGTTTTTCAATCGTTTTGAAGGGCGTTGCTTTGAGCACTTGAAGAGCTGACTCCTGCGACCTAAGCTGATTAGGGCTGAATTAAAATAGTGCAACTAAGGTAACTCATAATTTAATGAAAACCCCGCACATAAATTTGAAGACATTTCTTAAATTTTAGCTGCACGATTTGTCTTCACCATTACCCCTAGTAGCTCCTCCACTATTGGCCTGACGATCGTATGATGAACTTTTAAGCCCTCTCTCTCCAATGCCTTCCGTGTGATTGATCCCACACCAATTACTTTACACTTGGCCAATGAAATTAGATTAGCTTTGAAATAGCCCACAATTTGAGGCACGCTTGCAGGTGAAAAGAATACGAGAAATTCCATCTTCCCAGCGTCCAAGGCACTTTTCATCAAGGCAGAGAATCTGGGATGACATTTACATTCGAAGACCTCGCAGGCGTCCACGCTGTAACCTACTTGGAGCAGTTTGAGTCGCACCGCATTGCCCACCATATTGCCGCAGGGCAGCAGGAAGGGTAGCTCTGGTTCCTGAGCATACGTGTCCATAATTAAATTGCACAGATTGGAGGCATTGTTAGAGGCCTTGCCAATTGTGCAGAGCTGTTGCAATGCTTTGTAGGCCAAGTTGTGTGTGACTTCGCCCATGGAATAGTTGCGCAATAACTTCCAGCCGTGGCTCAGAGGAGCCTGCTGCAGCGCTTCGGCCACGGCCTCGACGCATCGTGGAGACGAGAATATAATGCCCCCATAATTCTCCGGTGTTTGCAATTTTGCTCGCAATTGCGACAAATTCTTATAGACAAAGTGCACGGGCGGAACACATATCGCTTCGAAGTCGTGAAAGTGCAATGCTTTCACAAAGAGATCTGCATTCGACTTCGCTATGGTTTCGGATGGAAACAGCAATACGGTGCGTTTCGCACTATCGCCCATTTTAAACAAAAACAAAAGAAAATTCCCAAAACAATACTTGAATTCAAAATTTGTGAAGACTGTTTGAAATACATCGCACGTAAATGCGATTGGAAAAGTGTCATCGCTAGCACAGCTGTTCAAAAGTAGAAGCATGTGTTGGTGAGGCAGGGAAGGTTGCAAGGCTTATTGGAATGTTCACGATGCGGCGGCACACCATCCTGACAATCATGAAAATGTTTTGCGTTGCAATGAAGAACACTTATTGACAACTATTTCAATATGAGACAAAGTACGCGGACAGATAAAAGAATATCTGTTTAATATAAACGCTTATTGCATTTATGCAATACCCGCTAGACTCCAATTTAATTATAGGAAGGTTGTTTAACTTACCGATTTTGCCCGCCGACTGACCCATGATGCAGCTCCGACTGGAGCAGTTTGTTTTAAATCACAAACTTTTTCTCTTCTTTAATCCCTACAGCATGTTTCTCCTGCATAAATTAGCTTTTGGAAAGGCACTAAACACTAACACATTACGTCGCACAGGCAAGGCGAGAACAAGCACGAAACTGAGTTTCTGCGATTCGAGCACTATAAATAGTATAAATTCACATGGTATTCTGTACAATTATGCAATGCTGTTTTGCATTTTGTACGATGGCAGCTTTAAATTTTAGTTTGCATTTGTTAAAAAAGGCTTGTGCGTGCCGGCGCCATTTGCCACTTCGATACTTGTACTGACTGTCAAATCGATACCGATACTCTTTGTTTACATTTGCTCAAGCGAACCGACCGATGTGGCAATGCCAAACTATTCGATGTCAGCGGCAAGACATGCTATCGAGTAGTTTGGTGACGGCAAACTAATACGCGAAATATATGCGGAATGGCGTTTGCAATAAATAAAAAACCATTTTGAAGTGCATTTTATTAGATTTTAAGTGTACAAATTTGCATGGAACAGTGTTACGGCTCAAGCATTATCCATAACATAAATTTGAAAAAACGTGCGTAAAACGACGGCCACGCAAAAATGGCGGATCCTCTCAGTTTACTCCGCCAATATAACATAAACAAAAAGGAGATAATTGAGCGTGAGAATCAAATCATATTCGGTGAATTCTCCTGGCCGAAGAATGTCAAGACTAACTATCTCAAATATGGGTAAGTTGCGCTGCTGCATCTGCACAAATATCCAAGTTATCAACTCCATACTGTTGCAGCTCCGGCAAGAAGGGCGCTCCACGTGAATACTACACGCTGGAGTGCTTGCTATATCTGCTCAAGAATGTTATGCTGCAGCACTCGGTATATGTGCGTCAGTGTGCCGCCGAAGATATACCGGCTGTGAATCGTCCGGATCGTAAGGAACTGCTCGCCTATCTCAATGGCGAGACATCCACCTGTGCCAGCATTGACAAAAGTGCGCCCCTCGAGATACCCACGCAGGTGAAACGCGCCGCCGATGGGGATGCTATCAGTGGCGAGTCGGCGGCCAAAAAGGCGCGCTTTGAGGAGACACAGGTGCAGAAGGTGCGCGAACAATTGGCCGCTCGCTGGGATGTCAACCAAAAAGAGACCGCTGTCAACATGGACAATATTAAATCACTGTCAGAGACTATGTCGGTTGAGAAAATTGCGGCCATTAAAGCGAAACGCTTGGCAAATAAGCGAACGACTATTAAACGCACCGATAACGAGGAAGCCATGGGCACGGATTTGCGTGCCATTCTCGACTACGACGTCGACTCCACTAAGGATATTATCAGTCGTGAGCGGCAGTGGCGTACACGTACTTCTGTTCTGCAGAGTACAGGCAAGATATTTGCCAAAAACATTTTTGCCTTGCTCCAAGGTATAAAGGCACGGGAAGAGGGACGTAATCGTCCACCCACACAAACTGCCATCAAAATGCCCGAACCGCGTATATCTAAGCCTCAGCCACAGCTCTCGCAATATAATCGTTACGATCAGGAGCGCTTTAATCGTCAGAAGGAGGGTGAGTGGTGTGCCATTACCAATAATTTATGCTTAGCATTAATTTATTACTGTGTATGTTTTCTTTACAGAAACTGAGGGCTTCAAAATCGATACGCTGGGTACCTATCATGGCATGTCGCTGAAATCAGTGACGGAGGGCTCGTTGGCTCAGCGCAAGGCGCAAGGAAACATGCCGCTGCCAGGACCTGCTGTTGGACGTCCCAAAGAGCTGTTGCCCACCGCACAGGCTCGCCAACTGCCAGCTGCGAATGGCCCGAATAAGCGTCCTTCGCGCACCCCCATCATTATCATACCGTCTGCCAATACAAGCCTTATAACCATGCTGAATGTCAAGGATATTCTGCAGGAATTGCGGTTTATGTCAACAGCAGAGAAGAAAATGCAGGGCTGCCAGCGTGACAGTGAGGTTCTTTTGCAGGTTAGCTCAAATACTATATAATTTTTTTGATTTTGTACTTTATGTGTATAATTTTTTATTTTTGTAATTGCAGCGCAAACGCAATAATCAGACTGTATCCTATCGCATCATTGATAATCCATTGAAATTGACGCAACAAGATTGGCAACGCGTGGTCGCTGTTTTTGTGATGGGCCCACAATGGCAGTTTAAAGGCTGGCCCTGGGATGGCAATCCTGTGGAGATCTTCTCGAAAAGTGAGTGGCACACTAGAAGAAAAGCAAGGAAACGATGTTTTTTAACAATTGTTTTCTCGTAGTTTGCGCCTTTCACTTGTGCTTTAGTGAACTGAAATTGGATTCAAATGTGGAGCGTTGGTCAGTGACACTGTTGCGACTATCGCAAAATAAGCGGCATTTGGATCGCGCTGTCCTCAGTAAATTCTGGGAAACATTGGATAGGTGAGTGTAGCAGACATTTAAGCAAGCCACAAGCAATAACTGATTAATATTTATGCACTCCACAGATATATGTTGAAATATAAACCCGACTTGCGGTTTTAAATTCGCTTCTACCCATATTAAAACAAATCGTTTGACAGACAACCCTTTAGTTTAGTTCGCAACATGATTTAGAAGTAGTAGTTCTTTAACGTTTAGCTGCATCCTGCAAATGCATAACTACGTACAACATTTCGCAATAACTTTCCCGCATTGACCGCGTTTTCAATTATGCTTGATTCTTTGGATTACAGAGAGGAGCTCCTCACAAGACCTTTGTAATTTGTATTTCATTTGATTTAATTAGGAAGTAAACAAACAAATCAGTTTGTTAATCAATTGTAAAATGTAAACTATGCATGCTAAACTTTAAAAAAATTGTATACATAATTAGTTGTAATAAAAGTTATAAGTGAAACTCATGCAAATTTATATATTTTACTAAATATTGACAATTATTAATTTCGGCTACTTACAAACTGTTTCTGAATTACCCGGAATCACATGAATATGTATTGATTGGAAATAAGCATCAGTTGAAAAATTCGAAGCTTGAAATTTACGATTCCTTATAGTTTTCCAGTTTCAGGAAATATGTTGACTACAAGAAAAATAATAATTTGTAAGCGATATTCAAACAAAAGCTTTGTTTTGATTTTGAAAAGTTCAACAATATGTTGCAAATTAAAGAAAGTGCCATATAATTATTTAATTTTTTAGAAATTTCACGATTTAATTTTCGATTTGCCAGCGCTTAGGTACTTGGCATGAGAATCGCAGAGGAGGGCGCCCACAATATTTTTATTTAATTTATCAGAAATTTCACAATTTAATTACACAATATTTTTATTTAATTTTTCAAAAATTTCACTATTTAATTATCGATTTGCCAGCGCTTAAGTACTTGGTATGAGAATCGCAAAGGAGGGCACCCACAATATTTTTATTTAATTTAAGACAAATTTCACAATATTTTTATTTAATTTTTCAAAAATTTCACTATTTAATTATTGATTTCACAGCGCTTAGGTACTTGGTATGAGAATCGCAGAGGAGGGCGCCCACAATATTTTTATTAAATTTTTCAATTTAATTCCACAATATTATTTAATTTTCCAGAAATTTCACTATTTAATTCTCAATTTGCCAGCGCTTAAGTACTTGGTATGAGAATCGCAGAGGAGGGCGCCCACAATATTTTTTAAGCAGCAAGGGCGTTAATAATTTAATTGCTTGAGCCATCATAATCGCATTGCACTAATTGCTCCCATTAACAAATAGTGACAATTTGGAATGTTATCACATAGTATTGAATGCATATTATATTTAAAGAGATAGCATACAGGAGTTGAAGTTACCTTAAACAGATTAAAACCAAACTAGGGTATAAATACAACAACAAAAACATGACTAAACAGCGCCCATTTGCAATATTGGCGTAAATAGCTTATAGGCCTGCTCTATAAACTTAACGGCGGCCAACATTTCGGTGAACAGCATATTTGTATCTCGCGTCTTGGCCAACTCCTCATCACTGGTGCTCTTGGTACTTAAAATGGCCGCATAGCGATGCGTCAGACCCTGAAGATGGGCGTTGAATTGTTTGCAAAGATTCGCAATGCCGTCGACTTCGTTGGCAGTACTGTGATGGGACTTAACTAAAAGCAATTCGGCAATTTTGTGCAGCTTACACATTTCCAGGGCACACGCCTCGGAGAGTGCGTGTATACTCTTGGCATAGGTTTCCTCCAGATCGGCGGTCTTGGACTCTTCGGAGTCTAACCAGCCAAGTGATTGTGACCAGTGACTGAAATGAAAACAAAATAAAAGTAATATTTGATTTAATGCATTCGGAATTCGTTTTACTCACTTAGCAATGTCGTCGAACTGAATGCCTACTTCCGTGTCGGCTATGGTGGAGAGCAAACGTTCGCCCAGTCCTTCAGCCGCATAGTCGCCTTCACTTTCGCACTCCAAGTCCTCCAGATCGAGCAGCTCCTTCACCTCATTGATCGTTTCTTGTAGTTCGCTTAATGCATTTCCACTCACCGCCTCAAGAAGTGTGTCCAGCTTGAGTCGCGACTCCTTGGAGAGTATTTCTAAGGCTTCGTAATGCACCAGTCCGCAATAGTTCTCAAAAAGTATCTCGAAGCGTAGCTGCGCCTTTTGCTTCTCCAGCTCCAACTGCCGCAAGGAGTTCTCCATTTGATCGGCATCCTTTTTGGCTTCCAAGAGAATAGCGCTTAAATTGGGTTTATTTGCATCCAGGCCAAGTAATTTACGCTTGTTTATCAATTTGGGATCGTTCTCCTGCAGTATATTCATTGTTTTCTTGCCAATACCTTCGAGCGTGTCAAGGCCCGTGTTTAGTACTTTGGACCCCAAGGTGGTGACAAAGCCCAGTCCGAAACCGGGCGCACCAGGATCCCCGTTCTCACTGTCACGCGTTGGAGAAACTGCTTCCGTTTCTGCGGGCGCTGCTGCTTGCTCCTTCGCCTTCTCGGCTACATTGCTGCGCGCCAGCTCTTCGGGGTCGGGCACGCCTATAATTTGGTTCAAGCCCTGATTCACTTGGTTGGTTATGTTGCCCAATCCTTCGGTGGCTGTTGTCAGCACAGACGTTAGTTTGCCGCCCCACAGGCCCCACGACGAGGATCCAGACGATGGAGTTGTTGCCTTAGATGCCGTCATTTGTTGATCCTCAGCGGCTGGTGCTGATTGTGTTGTACTTGCGTTGTTGTTGCTTTTGTTGCTGCTCTCGCTGCTTACTGGTTTTTCGGGCTCTTCAGCCGCGGACAATTCCACAAATTTATCATCATCATCGCCCCAGTCATCCCAGTTGTCCTCCTCATCGCTCTGTTGCCAATCATTTGCGTTTTCTGATTGTTTTTTCGGTTTATTTGCCATAGCTTTGAGCTTCTCTTACCACGTATTTTACTTAATTTTACACTCCTCTGCCAACTTGTGCTAAACAGATTTGGTAGTTGGCGCTGCCATCTTGCACAATTTTTGACTGGCGTGCAACTTTACGGCCACAGAGGGCGCTGATGAACTTTATTTCAGATTAAAACAAATAATGGTATTTATCTTCAATTATTAAACGAAAGTGAAACATGTTTTCATTAAAAATTGTATTACTTATATATTAATATATTTTATTTACTTAATACTTTAGCACTTTTAACTGTATTGTTATGCTTAAGGTTAGATAAGGGCTTGGCTAAAAGTGCCGTTGCTGAAATGTGTCGTTAAATTAAAAAGTAATTTTTCAAAGTTCGATTAAAGTTTGTTTAATTATTGAATAGATTATATATTCGCTGAAAAGGGAAGGGCTCAGTAGGAGTAAAGTAAAAGACAATAGTCGCGGACCGCCGTGCGTCTGTTCGCTTTAGAGTTTTATTGGAGACTGACACTTTTGCTATACATATTCTTTATGCTTACATTCGTATGCAACAGTGACAGATAACTTGTAGATAACATAAGATTATTATCTGCTTATATTAACATGCGTGCATTGGTACTTATGTTTGTATTGATTTTCAACACCCTTCCTCAATGCAAACATGTTTTACAAAAATTTTCAAATCAAATTTAACAGCTTTGTAAAATGAACATGCTTCGCTTTAGGGAGATTTTTCGTTAAAATATCAGCTATCATTTCATTGGTTGATGTATACTGTAAAACAATTTGTTCTTCGTTTACAACCTGTCTTGCAAAATGATATCTAATATCAATATGCTTTGTTCTTTCATGGTGTACAGGATTCTTAGCTAATTGTTGAGCACTTAAATTATCGCCATGAAGAATAGTTGGAGTACTCGAGTCACCGCAGCCAATCTCCACTATAAGACGCCGTAGGTATATGGCCTCCTTACACGCAGTTGAAAGAGCCATATACTCCGCCTCCGTGCTGCTAAGTGCCACGCTGCGTTGCTTTTCAGATCGCCAGGATATGGGTCCTCCAGCCAAGTAGTATACATAGCCAGTATACGACTTGCGATCGATGCGGTCGCCACCCCAGTCTGCATCCACATAGCCGGTAAGGGGTTGTCCACACTCTTTGTAGTGCAACTTCAGGTCCACAGTTGACGCCAGGTATCGAAGCACATGTTTTACACCCACTAGGTGCTCTGCATGCGGATCTTGATTCCGTTGAGCTAACTTGGCAACGGAATGCAATATGTCTGGCCTTGTTGTAAGCGCCAGCCACATTAACTCGCCAATTGAAGACTGGTAGGATGCAATGTCAACCTTTTGACAATGCTCGCTGGTACATATCACTTGGAAACCAGCATCCAGTGGGGTCGCTGTAGGTCTACAGGTCTCGCATCCATGTTCACGCAATATGTCTTTGATGTATTGCGAATTGCTTAGCGAAATTTCGCCAAGCTCACCGTCGCGCTGCACTTCCATGCCAAGGAACAAATGCAGCTCTCCCTTGTCAACACATTCAAACGATGTTATAATGGCTGACTTGATGTTGGCCAAGTCCTCTTTTGATCGGCATGCTATAATTATATCATCAACATAAACAAGGATTAATGATAAGTCACCTCTTCCGTTCCTTTTGTAAAGACACGGTTCATTTTCACATGCTACAAAATCTATGCCTTGTAGTACACAATCGAGCTTGGAGTTCCACTCGCGCCCCGACTGCTTCAATCCATATATTGCCTTTTTAAGCAATAAAGCCTTACTTGGATTATTGGGATCTGTGTATCCCTGTGGCTGCTTCATATAAACAGTTTCATGCAGGTCGCTATTCAAATAGGCGGTACACACATCTATCTGGTGAAGGTACAGCTTCAATTCCGCTGCTAACGCCAAAATAAACCGCACGGTTTCCAATCTGCAAACGGGTGAGAACGTCTCTACATAGTTCACGCCATACTTCTGGGAGCACCCTTTAGCAACGAGTCGTGCCTTGAAACGTTCGACTTTTCCATCAGAGTCACGTTTCAGGCTGTATACCCACTTGCAACCAACTGCTCGCTGATCTTTTGGTAAATCAGCCATCTGCCAGGTTTCGTTTGATTGTAGTGCCTGATATTCCTTTTGCATCGCCTCTTGCCAGAATACTGCATGTGTGCTACCAACGGCCTGATCATAGGATGTCGGAACCATTACGTCACTAGCAACCAATGCTCCAAGCACATTGTATTGCTTTCTTGGACGACCAGGTTTACCATTTCGAACAATTTTAGGCCGGCCTGGCCCAATCTTCACAGTATCCTCGTCAGAGTCTTCTTTTTCGACTGCACTCTCATATGCGTTGGAGCTGCTGTCGTCAGAACTGTGCTCACTGTCATCGTCGTCGATGCTTCTGTCACCATCCGTGTGAGTGACATGCTCTTGAACCTCGCATGCAGGAAAATCTACCGTAACGGTATCTTCATTGGTATGACCACCACAACGCTCATCAAATAGAATGTCTCGTTTTTCGACAATCGTCCTCGTCTCTGGGTCGTATAACCGATAGCCTTTGGCTGCTACCGAATACCCAACCATACGGTACTCATGCCCTTTGGGTTTGAATTTGCCTTTACGGGGACCCTTTGCAAGTGCAACTGCAATGGAACCAAAAACTTTTAGATGGCTAACACAGGGTTTCTTACCTGTCCACGCTTCCATTGGAGTCAGGTTGTTCAGTGCACTGGTAGGTGATCTGTTTCTTATGTATACTGCTGTGTTGACTGCTTCGGCCCACAAAGACTCGCCTAGGCCCGACTGCACCAATAAGCATCTGGACATCTCCGTTAATGTCCGGTTTGCTCTTTCCGCCACGCCGTTCTGCTGCGGAGTATAAGCCACGGTCAATTGCCTTGCAATACCATGGTGTTTCAGGAAACCGTTGAATGTTGTGTTGACAAACTCGCCTCCATTGTCGGTTCGAATACATTTGAGCTTTTTATCTGTTTGCCGTTCAACCAAGTTTTTAAATTCGACGAACTTACTGAACACTTCATCTTTCTTCCGCAAAAAATAAACAAATATACGCCTGGACTTGTCATCGATGAAGGTCAGAAAGTATTTGGATCCAGCAAGTGACTTCGTGTCGAATGGGCCGCATACATCAGCATGAACCAGTTCCAACAGCTCTTCGGCACGGTTAGTGCTTACCTTTGGGAATGGCTGTACATGTATTTTGCTTAGCATACACGTTTTGCAATTCAAGTTGTCTGGGAAAAAAACCTTTCCAATACCACGCACTAGCTCTTTGCTGATCACTTCCTTCAGACTGGTAAAATTTAAATGGCCATAACGCTTATGCCACAATGTACCATCTGATTCAGTTGCGGAATAACACCTATTTTGTTTGCCTTGAAACATATAAAGGTTCCCAACTTTATTCGCTTTCAGTATACACTCGCCGTTTTGTATAACTTTAGCAAAATGTGGCCCAAAATGTATAACATTGTTCTTTTGCACTGACCGGCTGACGGACATAAAGTTGCCATTCATTTTCGGTACATACAGTACATCTGACAACACCAAGGTACAAAGTTCTGTCTGTAACTTCACCTCTCCTCTGCCTTCGGCCTTCAGGAAACCAGCGTCAGCTAAACCGATCATTTCAGTGTGCGCAATAAATTTTGAAAATAACGTCTTATCGCAACACATATGGCTTGTTGCTCCGCTGTCCAGACACCACATGTTGTTCTCTATCTTTCCAACGTCCAACGCATTTAACAAGCTGCTCTGCTTTTCCATCTCTTTCTTTGTCGATTGCTTTTTCCCTTCACCGCGAATTTTCTCACGCTTGCACTGTGCCTTGTAGTGCCCTTTTTCGCCGCAGTTGTAGCAAACGACGATTTTTGAATTCCTTTTTGAATTCGCTTTGGAATGCGCGACGATCTGCTGCGTAGCTATAAATGCTCTTGCATTCTCGCTCTCTCCATCTGCATTGCCTCTGCGCTCTCCCTCTTCCATCAGCTTGATACATAACACATCAAATGACGGTAAATTGTCACGCGTCTCAATGGCGACGACAAAATTTTCGTATGGTTCGGGCAAGCTTGACAACAACACGATTGTTTTTAACTCATCATTTAATTCGATGCCAACTGTACACAAACCATCCAGAATTTCGTTAAATTCGTGTATGTAACTTGAAATGCTTTGGCCTTGAAACATGCGTTTGCCTAGCAATTTCTTGTACAGCGACACTTTCCGTACAGGTCCACTCGGCTGATGAACGTCCTTTAACTTTTTCCATGCCTCGTACGAAGTGTTGCAATTTTTAATGAAGCCCAATTGTGAAGCTTTTACACTTAGCGTTATAATTGCTAATGCCTTTTCATCTTTTGGCCTTGAACTCTCAGTATTACTAGGTTCAGCACCTGATGCCACACTCCACAATTCCGCGTGCACTAAGACAGATCGCATCTGTATGCTCCATGAGTCATAGTTATGCTCTTCCAATTTGTCTATTTGATATAGCGCACTCATTTTTTAAATGTTATATTTCTTGAGTCACCAAACGATTACTATTTCACAATACTTTGAACTTCTCCTATGAGCCTATATGCCCTGGGCCCATAACCTATTGAATAGATTATATATTCGCTGAAAAGGGAAGGGCTCAGTAGGAGTAAAGTAAAAGACAATAGTCGCGGACCGCCGTGCGTCTGTTCGCTTTAGAGTTTTATTGGAGACTGACACTTTTGCTATACATATTCTTTATGCTTACATTCGTATGCAACAGTGACAGATAACTTGTAGATAACATAAGATTATTATCTGCTTATATTAACATGCGTGCATTGGTACTTATGTTTGTATTGATTTTCAACATTAATTGCTTAACATATATAATAAATTCATGAAAAGCAACAGAAATTAAATGCAAAAAAGCAATAAAAAACGACTACAAATAAAACAAGAAGCAGAAATTATAACAAAGGATTTGAATATGCGCCTGTGGCTGCGTTACTTTTCAGAAGCTGCGCAATGTCCTTAACCTTAAATAACTGAGGCAGTCTTAAGGCACAAACACAGCTACATAATCTCACACTCTAGGCAGGACGCGCTGAATAACAACAAATTTTCTGCTCCTATTAGAAGCACATAAATTATTGCAACCTGTGTCACTCCTGCAGGCGTGTCTATGCATATACATACATATATCTATATATGTGACACTGTGAGCGTGTTTGTGTTTATGTATCTAAGCCTAGTTGGGCTAGGGACTGGGGACTGTAATGGTATGCGTGCACGCACATTTACATGCTTATATGTGTATACATATATGTATGTGTGCGTGTATATGCAAATTGATGGCAATGCATACAAATTGAATTGATATTAGTTTGTAAATTATTTAAGCAACGAAATACCAAAGGTGTCGTCGGAGCTTGTCAGATGCTTATGGAAAGTGTTTGACTACAGCTACGAAAAGAATTGGAAAAGAAGCAAAAAAAACAGAGTAGTAGATGAAATTTATACCTAAATTGGAGCGGAATTTAAAACAGAATCAAAATCGAAAATCTACTACTCAGAAGGATTGTTTTTTTATATTGTACTTCAATAAGTCCTTAAATATGTTGCATTAACAATTAAGTAGAGTACTATATATATTTATTCACCTAATATTTTGTAAAATCAAAAATAATATATATATTTGAGAAGCTTTATAGGAAGTCTCTTATCGTAATGTTAATGAAAAAGCACATTTTATATAAAGTTGCTCAACTTCTGAAATATAAGTATGCATATTACTTCCCAATTCTATCAAATTAGGCATAAATTTCTTCTAATACACACACACACACACACACACACACGAACACACTCTCCCACCCAAACAATGTCCCATATAATTGCACTCATAAATTAGAGGCACATACTCACACACAACTCGTTCGTCGCTTCCGGTCTTCTGCAAAAACTTTCGCCTAACCAGCATATAAATTTGACGAGAGCAAACAAACGCACACACACACACACACATGCACACATATATGCGTACATAAAAAGAGAGACAAAAGACTAACCGAAGCAACGAAAATTAACAAACCAACACAAATTTACGCACACACCTGGGCATAAACAAAGAATTTTCATAAACTTGCTCTGAACACACTTCTTAGGCAGCCACAACAATACAAACGATATACAAGTGGCAGACGAAGAAGAAGAACAAGAAGAAGAAGAAGAAGAAGAGAGGAGGAACAGGAAGATGCCACCGCACGCATATTTCGTCAAGCAAACTGCCATAAAATGCTTGGGCCAAATTTATCTTTTGCTAGCAACAACAACAACAACAACAACAAATATAACAACAATAGCGCAGCAGCGACTTAAAAAGAACTCACTCGACCTACTTGTAGTTGCGAGCGCTGCTTACCTCTTCTTCTTCCTCTTCTTCTTCTTCTTGCTTATACTGCTTGTGGCGGCTTGTGTTCATGTCGTATGAGTAATTTTTTAATTAAAAAATTTGAAATAGCATTCGAATGACAGCGTGTGGCCAACAGGGTTGCCATTCTCGCCAAGAATTTCGGGCTGTGTCAGGTGCTCTATTCCTTGTCTCAACCAATCAGGCGGTGAGGTGGGCAGGCTGTCGTTAATTAAGTAAACTCCATGGGAAACTCATTTACTATTTATGTGTGAGTTGCGCTAAAATTAGCATTACACGTTAGTTGGCAATTGGCATTTCGTTGGAGTTCGTTGTAATTTCCTCGATGAACTCACTTCCTCGCCGTCAAAGGAGCTTACAGCCTCCTTGCTACATATTCGTAATTGCTTGTTCGGTGTCTTGCATACCTTTTAGTGTCAAAAATTAAATGTAAATTTGCCATCGGCAATGTGTATTGGCACTCAAAGACACGCAAGGCGAGGCGTCTCAGGAGACGTGCTGCCACATATTTACCCATGGATATGACAGTAAGCGAAATAAATATCGTTACATTTTGTAATAATTATAATAGAAATAATAACAATCATTTTCAATCGGTGTCGGTTCATAAGCATTTGCATACATTATTAAATGTGGCATCAGTATGGAAGATTTGTCATTAGGTATACACAGCAGGGCAGCTGGACAAAAATTCAATATTTTTTACAAATTTTGTTTTTACACACTTAAATATTCTGTCCAACCGAAATATTTGTATTTTATGAATTAACTAAACGCTTAGTTATTTTTAATAGTTGGTAAAGCCGTTTATTGTTTGTTTTGTCGCTGAAGTATGTTTATTTTGAATTGATTTTTTGAGAAAAATTAGAATATACATATATGAAAGGCAATCTGTTTTTGAAAAAAAAAAAATATTCTGTCCAGCTGTGTATATATTCTTAATTAATACCACCTGTTCACTGGAACGTACAACTTTTAGTATATACATAAAAATTTAATTGCTAAACTTAATGATATTATTGTATATTTTAAACACGTATCCAAGAAATTAAAGACTTAAAGAATTGCTTTTGAAAAAATGAATGGAAAACGAAATAAATAAATGATTGAAAAAATGAATGAAAAAATGAAAAAAATTAATGTTTAAAAAGCTCACACATCTCTCGAATGCAGTGCTATCTGAAAAATAGTCTTGAAGCTTTTTTGACTTAGTTTTTTTTTCACTTACCAAAACCAGTGGAGGCTGAATAATTATTGATAAAAATGACAGTCAAAATTAATTTTGAGTGTGTTTTAATTTAATTTAATTTTTGTGAAAATAGCTAAAAGTAAAAAAAAAAATTATTTTGCATTAAACATCAGGCTCGGCTTCTTAAATAAAACATTATTCTGTTTTCCAGCTTTCTTAAAAACACATCTTCTTCTGGATAGTTGTTTTTATTTTTATTTATTTCAGTCTGTAAGCAAAAAGAAACATACTTGTAATTTCTTAATTTCTAATTTATCTGAGTTGGCTGCCTTAAGGGCAATAGGCATAGTAGGTAGTCTAAAATGTAAAGTTGCAAGTTTTAATCAATTTAAATACTCGATTTGTCAAATTAAAGTCTGCAACTCATCACGGTCATTCTGCTGATGTTTGATATTAGTAAGTATAGTATATATCACTCGATTTTGTCTTACCCATTGAACAGCATTTGTCAAAACATAAAAAAATAGCATATACAAGTAGATTTTAAATTACTTTATTTTTTGGCCAGTCTGTTGTCCCCAAATCTGGAGAACGTACTTTTCTTCGCCAGTTGGCGAATACGGCAATAATATGCGGCTGGAAGTTAGTGCTTTGGTCAAATATGATGCGTCAGTTCTTGGTCTCCTGCTCTTACTTCAGCCCCTCTGCGGGGAGTAGTAATATTTTTTCTTTTCAATTCAACATTTTTCAATATATACATGTAAAAAGATGGCACATAGATTTTATTTTAATGTTAATCTGTTAGTTATTTGTTGCAAGATGAAACTAGATTAAATACTAGTTTAATAATAATAATTACATGTTGTGTATACAATATTTTGTATTAACAAAATTATATTAATATTTGTTGCAGTGTAGCTTACATTTCAGCGCCAGCTGCTGCAGCAACACCTACAAAGTATGCTACACAAAATTAAACTTGAAAATTTGTTTTAACTACGAACACACAGACGCGGAGCTGGGACAAGGACGTGACAAGCCGAAAGGAACTTCAAGTTACACACAAACACGAACACACACTCACACACATACATACACATATTGGCGTGTCTGTGTGCCTTTGCTGACTGACATCTTTGTCATTTTTCCCACAAGCAACTAATATCAGTTCGAATTCTTGTTGCTGTTAGTTTTGTTGTTGTTGTACAATGTTATTGATACCTCAGCTTCCGCTTACAACATAAACAGGCACACACACACACACACACGAAGATACAAAGATACAAACACACAAATTCATTCACATAACATGATACGAAACCCTTTTGGCAAAGCCCCAAGCATATTGTCTCAATGTGGGTGCTCTGCTATCTGTGTGTGTATAAATTTTATTCCCCTACGTTGCACACACACACTGCCACACACAGCACACACACTTGTACAGAGACAGAGGCTCGTGTTTAGATCAAGCCCTGGGAGTTTGTTGATGACAATAAAGCAAACTTCCAGCTGTTTATTAACATGTTTCTTTGTCAATACACACACACTCATGCCTACATATTTACATATTGCTAAACTGACGTTGATAGGCAAGATATAGGTTTTGTGTATGTTAATGTGTGTATGTTTGTGTGTGTGTATAAACAAGTTTCGCTTTACAAGTGAAAAATTCCTTTAGGCCAAAGTGTGCATTAAGAAGATTGTTTTACTATTGTTGTAATACACTTACATATTGCCACAGCTGCCGTCGCCGCCGTCGCCTTCGTCCTTGCTATCTTAACTACATTGCCAGGACTACCCTGTCCTGGCCCGCCACTCCGAATGCCGCTCTTACCGTTGTCGTTCCACTCAACAAAAGGATTCAAATTTCATTAAATCTCATACAAAAGTATCAAAATGCCATTGTTGTCATGGAGCACATACCCTCACCCACATCCACATCCACACCCACACACACACACACGCACACTGCACTTTCCCAGGTCCCGGCCCCTCCACCTCGTTGCCGACGGCATCGCATATTGTCGTCGTTCTCGACATTACGCTGCCATCTGCATGCCTCTCTGCCAATGTGCTGGCGCTCTGGTATTGGCAACTGCTTTTACTTTGGCCTTTTCTCTCTATTAGATTTACGTTTGAAGTTCTTAAATGCGTGTGCTTAATGCTTGTGACACCCACACCCACACCCACACACCCATCCACTGATACACACACACACACACATGTGTTTTGTTGTCTTGTAGTGTAGTGTTTGGTCAGGCTTAGTGTCGAGCATTGATCGTATCTGCCTTAATGGAAAACTTAATAGACAATGCATATGACATTGGCGCAGGACAGCATTTTGTTGACATTTACAACAAACACAAAAGCAGTTGTTGGTGCCAAACAACAACAACAGCAACAATTACCCATACAACAACAATTGCTGTTTTCCAAATGTTCAAATGCCTCGCAATATCGCTGGATAATCATCAGCAGGTTTATTTTATTTTTAGTTTGTATTTATATGCAATTGTGCGGCCTTACGTTGCTGGTTTAGTTACAATTTAGCAGCTTATATCTCGTTGCAGACCAAAGCTGTGTGGCTTAGAAATGTCCTTAATTTCATGAATGTGTGGACTACAGAAAGGGTGGAGGTCACCATTCAGGAAAGCACAAAACTGGAGCCTTTCACGTCGTCTAAGGCGAACACAGGGGAACTATCACAATCACAAAACCACAGCCTCTAACCGCCCATTGATTAGAGAAGTATTGAAGTATTTGTTAATAGATTAATTAAGTAAAAAATATAGAAAGCTATTTATTTAAATAATCAAAGCCAACACAGGAACACAACAAGACTTTTACTCAAAATTCGAAATAAGCAATATTTTGGCTTAAGGTTCGGACTTTTAAAAAATATTTTAACTGGAAACATAAAAAATTAAATATATTTCTGAAAAAAAAAAACTGTAGAATTCGTTACCTTCGTCATTTAAAAACTCCGGTAGTTTTCTGAATGTGACATAATATTTAAAAGCGTACTCTCTAATTTCTATTTTCAACGACATTATTAGCCTTCCAAATGCTCTGGATTGATCTGTAATTGTAACTCTAAATAAATAAAACTGAAACACACCCATAAAGTCTTAACAGAAAAAAGAGCAGGCCAATCCAATAAAAAAATAGCTTCTAAACAGGTCCTTAAGAATAAGGGAGATAATAAAAATATTGTTGGTCTCGCAAAGAATTTTTGGTATTCCTGCAAATGATTTTGAATTTTATAAGAATTGTCGATAGAAGCTTCGATTACAATATTTGTTTACTTATTACAAACTGAAGGCTGATTATTTATATATTAAGTGTATAATAGAATAGTTGTATTCTACATTTTAACGTTTTAACTCCACGCACATCCTTTTGAAATTAAATTTTAACTGTCCACGAACTTAAAGCTTAGTCTCAAAATCAAAATAAGTAGAAGGAATACCATTTTTGTGCTTTGGTAAGCATTTGGCAGATCAATAAATTGGAGTTTTATTTTATTTTGTAAGCACAGTTTTCAGAACATCAGTTGTTGCTCAGTAACATCCTTTCTTTTTACCAAAATTTGCTTTCCAAATAAGTGCAGACCCGTTTTTGAAGCTGCTGTCAGCATCTCTGTTTTAAATTAGATTCCAGCAGACCTACTAAAAGCTATAAAAACACATCAATTTATGAAGTAGAAAATGGCTTGTAATCTAATCGTTTGTTTTGTTTTTTTCACCGAGTGTTTACTTACATTTTACATTTTAGATAAATGAAGGGACTGGCATATTCATACATACTCGTTCAGAGTATACAAATGAAAATAAAATGCTTCACCTGAATGGCCTCAACAATAACAGTTCGTTTTATATTTCAGCAAATTTCATTTCCATTTCATTTTAACTTTACAAACTAGCTTACATTTACAGTTGATGTGAAACGTTTGCCCGAATTTAAATAAAATTGGCAATTCATCAGAATAAATATTGCAAAATTGAATGCATTTCAGCTGCTCGGACTTAATAAATGGCAACAATCAAATAATCCACTCTATCTGACAACTACGCCCAAACGAATTCAATAAAGTAATACTGCAATTTAGAAAATTATTTACCAGCGCTGCATGCGAAGCAAAACCTTTAAGCTACATGTAAAAAGGGACTTAAAGTGAAAAATAAATAAAATAGATGTATGCCATGCACATGTAATAAAAGCTTAAACAATTGGGTTTACCCTCACACTCCCCCGTCCATCTTCCTACTAAGTGCCTACATGGCGTATGTGTAATGCATATTTTTGTGCCTCTGCTCGTACGCCGGCCAATGATTTGCGGTTGCCCGCAACGTTTGGCCCAATGCACAGGAAGCTTATAAAATTTTTGGTATTTCATTTTGTTTACAACTATTCTGCGGACATCGTTGAGCGACGCACGACGAAGTAACTGCGGTCGGTTGGTTTGTCTGGCCAGAGTGCTTGTTGTTTTATTTCCAGTTCCTACTGTGGTTGTATGTAGTTGTAACTGCTGGCCATATATTTGGCAGTAATATGTAATAATTTGTGGCTTGACATTGATTTGTAAGTAAAATGCACAACGGCAGAAGCTACAGATTCAAGCTAAACTATTATAAATAAGTGTGAGGGAGTGATTTAAAGTTTGTGGAGCATATGCATGAAAAATGGACTGATGGACGCAGCTGAAACGGGAAGTGAAGTTAGTCCCTTAAACAAGTTAAAAAGGGTAATAAATTTTAGGAAAAGTGGTAGTAAAAATTTAAAATATAGACTACAATATATAAACTAAAAGGTATAATTTAAATAATTAACTATTTAAAATGTATATTAATATATGTATTATATTATATTATACTTGTATGTACATAAATAACGTGTATGCCAAAAATTATATATTTAAACAAAAATAGTGTAGAAATACAAATAATTATATTTTGATATAGCTAACAATGTTTTCAATAATTTATAAACTAAATCTACGAAATCTAAACAAATTCTTAGTCAATAATCAAAATTGAAAATAAAGTAGTTTTAGTTACAATTTGTTAAAGAATTTGTAAAGAAAAGTACGTTAAATGGCAAAAATTATAAATTTAAACAAAAATAGTATAGAAATACAAATACATATTGGTATTATTAAAAAAAATCTACGAAATCTAAACATATTCATAGTAAATAATCAAAATAGAAAATAAAAAAGTTATTGTTTTAAATTTACAAAAAATTTGTAAAGAACTCATTAAAAAAGCTTAAGTGGTTAAAACCGATTTTCAACTTAATAGCTTGGCGGTGTCAACAAAATGTCTGTTGAGTTTCAAATTTGCATCCGTAACTCACCAGTCAAACTTCACCACACCGAACCAGGCTGCCAATTCTCCACACGGTGTGCTTCAGCCTGTGTTGTGTAGTGGCTCTCCACCAGATCACTATTCCTGTTAGTGAGAGTACTAGTCTTCTCGCTTGCGTAACCCGCAGCACTCCTGATTAATGCTTCATCTACTTACTCTCCACACATTACGCTTCAACCTTCTCGCTTGCGTAACCGCCCAGCAATTAGATTTCTTTTCACATAAATTAAATAGTGCATATTTAATTTCAAATTAAAATTAATAAAAGTACTTTGACGGAATTAAATAACAAATCTAACTAACTACTACATAACTAATGCAAATAATTTAATACACAGATGTATATGGTTTTTTCTTAAAGTTCAAATTAAATCTCTTGTAAAGCTGATTTAATTACTCGAGGGAAAAATGTGTTGGCTTTGCCAAAAACCAACAAAAATATGTACATAAATAAAAAGTCAGAAACATATAAAATTTATTTGAAAGAATAACATAAAATAACAATTTAAAGTGAAACTAATAAAAGGTGTAAGTCAATGAATATACACGTATGTATATTTAATTTATTTTCTTCAATTTATTATAAATACAATTAGCTGCCATGCACATGTTTTTAATAAAGTAGACATATTGCTATGTAAATATATTTGTACGAGGGTAGTTCCAAAAGTACATGACCAGACTTATGTTAATATAAGTAGATTGCGCAAGTTGGCTGAAGTTCTCGCAAATTCGCTAGTATTTTATATTGATTACTAAATGTTTATTAATGTAAATGAGCGCTCTTGGTAGCTGTTTGACTTCTATTCTCATATTAACTTTTTGATATTGAGATTTTTTAATATCAACACATATTGAGGACTTGTTTTCAGCTCTGCCACACACAATTATAAAATGTAGCGTCTCTACAGAGTTTTGTATTGATTACTGTGGCTCAATACTACTCTTAGATTAATTCATTTATTGCCTTCCATTTAGTTCTTCCCACTTAGTCTGCGACACAGCCCCTGCTATCCGCAATCCAAAATTGGCAAAATTGGCAGTGGCAGCCGCCGTTTCAATATCAATGCTAGCCAGATGGCGCTAAGCTGATGACTGAGCTCCGATTGTGGGAGCTTGTTTAATTTATGTTTTTGATATGCTGAACTTTTGCGTGCGGTATTTACAGCGAACAGTGTGCGCCTCGCTGATGAGTTGACAAAAGCTTAATGGCACTTAACGTAAGCAAACAGGCGACACCCAAACACACCCACACACACACACACACACACAGACTCATAAACACCAATACATACATAGAGCAGGCTATAATGACAGCTGCGTGCAGACGTTGTCGTCATCGCCATTTTGTAGGCAATGGCATTGAAGCGGAAAACGTATTTTAGTGATTTTTAATGCGAAAGCAATTTGAAAAGTTTGTTTGCCAAAAGTTCTAATGATAGAGACATGCTGTTCCACGAATGTGTGTCTGTGTGTGTATATTGCTGATTTGTGGTGATTAGGGCTTGGTGGCAAATTTTTGAGGCTGGCACACACACACGCAGTCACAGCAACACACCCACATTGGCAGTTGATTGAAATAATTGAGGCAGGCTGCTCAAGATTCGAAGCTGGGTTTGGGCTTGGGCTGCTAAGAAGATTGGCGCGTGTGCGCCCATAAGTAGGCTTATGAATTGCCAAATGTGTAAATTAGTAAATAAAGTAGGCACCGCAAGTTGTTGACAGGCACCACGCAGAGGAAGTTCTTCGCTTGGTGACACCTGAAGGAAAATACTCGAGTTTAAAATTTTCGCAAGTTATGGCGTTATATTTTACTCCACTTTGGGGTTAAGCGATATGAAGTTCGTTTAAATATAAACAACTTTGCATTCGCCGTTATTTAATGTCACTAAAATAAAATTGAAGGCCGTAAATAAATAAGACTACTCCGATAAATATTAATTTCATCTTTATTGAACTGAACCAGTTATTCCTATAGAGTACTATTTATGTGAAATGCTATTTAATTTGGCTGTTGATCTAAGGTATGTTCCTTGCAACTTAGTAACTTAGAAGTGAAACCAAATACCATATATTTATCAAGTCCAATATCAGCAGCAACAATTGTGAGACTGCGTGTTGCAACAAAAGTTTCCGATGAAAGATTTTTATAAAACATATATATGTACATAATATGTATGTAATTACACTATTCATTTTAACTAAAATCTTCTTCATCAATTATGGGAAAAATAACGACCAGTTGTAACGACCTGCATTTATGATTAAAGTGAAAGTTGGGAAATCTGTACATGTATAGAAAGTATATATAGTCATTGAGATCTGTGTTACTGCGATTTTTTCTTGTGTAATTATTAGATTGAAATCTTTTCTAATTACGCTCAGGGGACAACAATACAGTCGCGAGTTCTACAAAACTTCTGTCAACACTTGACTACAAAAAATATTTCCTGCCTACAAGTATTTTTCACTTAGCCATGTCGTAATTGGTGCGTTTTTCTTTGCGCTATTTCATCACTCTTATATCCAGTTGGATTTGTTAGACCGGTTTAACTTATCTCGCTCTGGTTCTTTGCTTGCTTCGCTGTTGTTTTCATCATTGCTTGTTCTTGCTGATATGCAGGACTCTAAGTTTCCAAAAAGTCTAAAAAGAAAATGACATTCAAATGTCGGTAATGACATCATTTGACAATAAAATAATCTTCACTTTGAATTATTAATTGGATATATAACAAATATTACCAATGCCTTGAGCCTACAAATAACTTTAAACGTACATTATTAGTTACCAAAATAGTCAATTAATTTAAAAGATATATACAGTAGGAGCTCGGTAACTGCAACCCTCCATACATGCGATTCTTTGATTTTGTTAACTCTATAAAAAATGATAATCCAATAAAAGGCATTATAGGATTGCTTAAGGAGTTTCTTTAGATAGCTGTTATTAAAAGCCTTAATTAGTAAATAGTGCATGCAAAAATAAAAGATATGTTCAACAATAAATTTACTAATAAAAATTATGTTAAGAATACTTACATATGTACGTATTTCTATCTAATAACTATCTGGCCACTGTGGCGTTGTCGCAGTGTGCTGTTGCCAGATTGTGTAAAATATATGTGAAGGCAAAAGCAACAATTATAAAAAGAGTGCATTAACCGTTAACTCTACAAGAATTACATCTTGTGCTTATGTGTAGATTAATCTTTTTCGATTTTTTGTCATTTTCGGTAACTTGTGATAAGATCGAAATTTTCGCAATTGGGAAATAATAAAATGAAAGTTAAATTGAACATTTTGAAACATAAATAAAATTGTTTCTCATTTCAAATTAAGTTAATAACAGCCTTTATTTATTTATCATTTTTGAAGCTAAACAGTTATTTCTTAAAAATTATTTATTAAAAATAATAAAAAGAAGTGTCTGAAACATGAATAAAATTGCTTCTCATTTGTGCGATGCTCAGCCTGTATTTCAACAAATTAAGTTAATAACAGCCTTTATTTATTTATCTATCATTTCATATCATTTTATCGAGTTCACACTGTATTCGAATTCTGCTATTTTTTTAACGATGCGACGACTCGATACGCTTTGGTATGCACTTCACGCACACTCATTCATCGCTTAATTTTTTGTGGTAAATAACATTAAATTATGGCTCACCCTAATGTTGGTGTGCGATGCTGCAGACCACAAAACCACCAGCTTGCTTGCCATATCAATATCGGGGAAAAATGCAGTTTTAATTAGCCAAACGTGCGACAAACGCACGTAGCACGCATAACCGCAAGATGGCGCTGCAATTAGGCGAATGAGAGTCAACGAGTACTGTTATGTTGCTGGCTGCTGGCCGCTGGCCGCTGGATGCTTGATGTTGGGTGCTTGGGTGCTTGGGTGATGTCGTTATTGGTTGAATGGTTGGCTTGGTTGCCTTGGTAGCTTTGGCTGGTCGTGCGCGGTCATCAGCGTGAAATCTCCCTCCTCTCCCTACTTCTCTTTCTCCTCCATCACATGATCATGTGTCACTCACCGGCAAGGCAGAGTCATTCAACGCGTCTGGGAACCAGAGCAGACGGCGTCCACTACGTGCTGGGTGGTCCAGGGATGGGTTAGCGCTGGTTATGGTGGCGAATGGCAAACAAAATTATGTGGCCACATTGCTGTTGCATTTCGCGAACTGTTGCTGCCTGCCAGTCGTTTGTTTTGCAATGCCCAAATTACTTTATCGATTTGGTTGCTCTCCTGCCTCTGCTTCTGCTTCTGCCTCTGCAGCACAATTTGGCGTTGCATACATTATGGCGCTGGCGCTGGCGCTGCTGCTCGCGCTCTCCGCCTTACTAACGAGCCTCATTAGTGACATGCATGCACCGTTGACATGTAAGCGAGCGACTCGCATGTGATTTCTTTTTGTGGGCTTACGGGCTCTTATGGACTGTCCTGTCCGAATACACTGACCACAGCTTATTCTTCATTTGCGGCATTTCGAGTCTGCCTTTTCAATCAACAGCGCACAAATTTAAATTGCTTTAATGTGCAACAGAAATCGACTTAAAGTTACAATTCTGTATACATAATTTTCTTATTACTTTCTTTTTCAAATTTTTGATAGACTCAAAAAGTATGCTATGTAGTTTGTGTTGAAGCTTTGCCTTCTGCGAAGGAATAATTTCATTAATTTATTTAGTAAGTCACGAAAATAGATTATATATAGACTTAAGAGGCAGAAACGGAAGATACTTATTATTACTAAAACAAGAAAGGAATGCTAAAGTCGAGCGGGCAGAACTGTTAAATTTCTTCAACAACTGACTTCCTATTGCACAACTATTTAATCGTATTAATTTTATTAATTATTAATTAAATTAATTATTTTCTAATAAAACCTATGTAACTTAAAAACCCTTTAAGTTGCTTTCAATGTAATCTAAATCACTTACATCTTACTTTTCTATTTGTTATTTTATTTTAGAAGCGAATCTGCTCAATATTCCACACACACACATATACACACACACACATACACACACACACACACACACACACACATAGAAACTCTCTCCAGGCAGCAATTAATGTCATCAATATCTAGAGTGAGGGGCTATTTTACATCGTTTTAATTGAAATCAATATCAGAGAGACGGAAACGCAGCAAACGCAAAACGGATGTTGACTGTCAATTGAATTGCATTAAAATGGCGTGCGAGTCTTAACACCATTAATTACAGGACCAATGAGTCAATATTATGACAGTGGCAAGCAGTTGTGTCGGAAGGTCCTATGATATGACAGCAAGCAAGTCAAGGCGACAGCAACAACAATGACTATACACATTGATCCTGCTTATTGATACTGGCATCTTCCATCAATTAATTAGGCCGATGGAGACTGAGATGTTGAGCCGGCGAGTGAGTGATGAAGATTGAAAGATGTTAAAGGGGGCTATAGGTTTGTTTAATGGAATTTAAAAATAACAATGTACTAAACAGTTGAAGCAAATAAATTGTTGCCTGAATAACAGGCAATTCCTTAAGATTTTAAAGAGTGTTGCAGACAGACATCTAGTACGCCTCTTGCGACCTTCATTCTTCTACTATATCGCTTTGTTCAGCTGTTGCAAAAAGGAAACAATCTTTTTATAATAAAATACTAAATACAGACAATGGTATTGTTGTTTGTACATTTTATTTTTAAATTCAAGCTGAATCAGAAGCTCTCGATGCTCTCAATGCCATAATCGTCGTCATCTTTAAGAAGATACATTTTAAAGTTTTTCATAGTCATCGGGATTGTTATTGTAATCATCGTCATCTTTATATCATCTATCATCCTAAAGAAGGTGCATTTTAAAGTTTTTGGAATTCAATTTTAATTGGAAGCTCATCCATGCAGTACAAAAAATTTTAGGAGACATAATTTCTAAAATAGTTTAACAATTTATCACATTTAAAATCTTTCAAATATTAGCAAATGCTTTACACATCTTGTGGATCCATGAAGCTCTCGCTGTCATCTTCCTCAGCATTATTATGAACAGTACGAGCATCAGCGTCATCTTCGTGGTTATCATCATCATTATCGTCATCTTCATTATCATAATCATCTTCATCCTCATCGCTGTCCAGTTGAACGGTGCTGATGACAGTGCTTAATCGATTGGACGGAGCATTATAGCGTTGTTGCTGCCTCTTTGCATCACGCTTGGCCGCCTTCATATGTGCCTTTACATCTTCCTTGACACTGTCGACCAGATTGCAGAGATCCAGATCCAGACTTTGCACGCTTTTGCCATCTCCCTTAGCCTTCGCCTCGTTATGGGCGGCGCGTTGCGCTTGGGCGCTTGTAGAGGGTTGGGTTGAAATATCGGCTTGGCTAGTAATGGAAATTTCGAGCTCCGACCTATTTGAGTGCCCCTCTACATAGCAGCCCTCTTCGCCATATCCGGGCGGATAGGCTTCCTCTGGGGACTCCATTTCTTCGTAGTAGTGGCCTTCAGGCACGTCTGCAAACATGTCGCTATCGTAGCTGTCATCCACCTCCTCATCGGTTACATTTGTGTCGGTGTGGGAACTATCAGAGCTTCCAGAATCGTAGGAGTTTTCATTTTCTTCTTCGTCGCTTACTTCTTGTTGTAACTCTTGATTAACTGTTTGCGGAGCCTTTTCAATTTCGTGATCAAGCTCCTTTGGAAATTCGGTTTGATTGCCGCTGTCCTTGACTGGACCATGATGCGAGACTTGTATCTGACTATCATCTCCGGCTGCTGATCGCTGTTCTTTTGGTTTATCTGCTCTTTTGCTTTGCACCAAACTTTGCATGCTGTTCAAACTGCTGTCCACCTTGGACGATTGCTCGTTTTGAAGTAGTTGTTCCTTGATGAGCCGCTCGCATACCGCTTGGTAACGCTCTGGGCCCTCTGAAGCAATGTGCTGTGTCGAAGCTAGCTCGCCAGCCATCAGATTGTAGGGCGAGGTGGATTTGTGGAGTTTGATTGGCCTGGGACTTGACGATTTTTGTCCAACGCTAGTTTTCGACTCGATGTGATGGGATGATTGCTGGAACTGTTGTTGTGGCCTGGGCTTTCTGTTGTACACATTAAGGAACAACTCCAGCAGAATTGGCAATCCCTTGAGGCTTAGTTCAGTGCCCAAGTCTGCTTCCAGTTGTCTACGTTCCGGTGGCTGTGCCGAGGCGCCTGTCTCCATGGAAAACGTTTCCATTGTGTGCTTATAGCCGTACCAGTTTAAATACTCCATTATCAGTTTGTTCAGCAACAGGACTCGCTCATCTTGATCGGTAAGTTGATGGCCACACAGTGGCTTGTCGGACTTGCCGAGCTTGTCGCGCAGCAATTCAAGGACCCTGACATGCATCTCTCCACGAATCTGGCCTAAAATACCAATCTTATGTAGCTTTATCTTGATGGAGTCGTGCATTCTCTTACTGTAGTCGAACTTCTTGCCATGAGACATCCTGCTGGGCCAAATAATTCCTCAATACTTGGATGGGCACAAAACGAAATTTATTTTGAATACAAATGTTGAGGATTCCAGTGTAATAATTTGTGTAGAGCCCGAAATTTGTGCCAGTTGTGTTGAAATGACGGCAAATGAAAAGTTTACTCACTTGTCCGACTCTGGCTATCAAACAGGACTTCTTGTATGTACAAGTATGTATGTATGTTTTTTTTTTTTAGCTTTCTGCTGTTGATGTCTGCAAAGTTTTTGTCAACTCGTTAATCATGCAGATAACCTTGAGCCCTGGCCCTGACTGCATGCATTAGCCATTAGGTGAACTTTTCCGGGCAATGCTGCAAAAGTTTGCAATTTTGCAGCGGTGTTCCACAAAAAAAAAGTGCATTGAAACGTCAGCTTAGACACAGAAACTTCAACTGCTGTCCTTAAACAGATTTATCCTGTCTAACCATGATTTAACGTAAGCAGCACGATCTGAGCTTTAAAATAACGAGCTACGACCGCGCATTTAAAAAACATTTTATTGAGCATATTCGATTTGATCTAAAATTCTACATCTTACTCGATTAAACTCCTTACTTGTTAAACTCCTGTTTAACTCCTTTCGTGCGAAAGAATAGATATCTTTGCTTGAAGAATCAACTGTTCTTCAATTTATTTGCTCTACGCTTGTTCATTTAATTAAAAATCATATAAACGATTAGTCCACGAACTAATGAAAAACATATATCCGAAACATTGCTTATTATATAATGATACGTTGTTCCAAGATATAAGAAACAGTATAGTGTCTTCTCTTAATTGGCAATAAAGCATTGCATACGAAACAGCATGATGTCGAAATAGCGCGTCATAATTCAGGAAAAACATCAAAACATTTAATTAATTAAGCAACATTAAATACATATCTGAAAACACAAAAACGGCCTCAATATAAACAAACAAAAACTTGTCAAAACTAGAGCGATTTTTGAATCAGAATTAATTTTTCCGTATAAGTGGAATTGAGAAAAACAAAGACTTACTTGGCCTTCCATTTCCGGTCAACTAGCGT
The DNA here is from genome assembly GCF_003285725.1 of Scaptodrosophila lebanonensis. Classification (NCBI taxonomy): domain Eukaryota; kingdom Metazoa; phylum Arthropoda; class Insecta; order Diptera; family Drosophilidae; genus Scaptodrosophila; species Scaptodrosophila lebanonensis. The sequence goes on along the minus strand of NW_022060548.1, from coordinate 11,370,334 downwards.
TTCCAAATAACATTTAATTTTAATCTTTGAAGCCACATGTTAAATTAGAAAAATTAATTAATCTTGGCTTTTGTAAGATATATTGATTTAATACCTTTACGTTTAGAACAGATATTGATATATATCAAGCGATAATTAAACAAAAACTCATTAAAACTACAACTTTGAGAATTAAATGAAAATGATTAAAAATGTATTTACACAGAGTGTTAAACTCGAAGTTAAAGAGTATAATCAGTATTAAGTAAGTAAGTATTACAAGACATAATTGATCCGATTTAGATACAACATTGAAAATAAACAAAAAAAAAAAAAAAAATAAAAAAAATTAAAAAAATAAAATTCAGTCATCAAGAACAGAAAAACGGTTTAATACTCTTGCAAAAAAGGAGTCTATTTTTTTTTTAAATTACCAAAAATTTTAATTCTTCAATGATTTCGAATTGTGTGGAATAAAAAGTTTCCGGGATGCATAGTTTTCCACTTAATCAGCTAGCATACGAAATAGCTGTGGAGTGCATTCTTTTATCATAAACTTTTATGCAGAAGAACTAAAATTCAGAAAATAATAATAAAAAAATAATCGAAATAATAATTGAATTGAAAGCGGGGGCGTAATTCTTATATATTCTATTTTGAACTGTCCACAAATACTCACAAGAATTAAACTTTAGGAGTGGTTTATCCGAAATAATCTGTAATGCACTTTCACAGTCAACGAATGGTTGATGTCAAGATGATTTTTAGATGTCTCTGCTAGTATCTAACATACTCGTATTATTTACATGACATTCTTCTTTCTTCTAAACTAACTGCTTTGGAAATATTGCTTATCGTCGGTACTTATATGCCATTAGTGAGCAACTAACTATCGCTATCTTAGTTAAACTTAATTAGCTCTTGCGCCTAATGAAACTTTGCGCACCTTTCGTGCTTGGCTTATTCCTAGACACAGGATAGCGCGTCCTTTAAGGTGCTATCACCTTTGCCTTTGCCGACACTGCACCCAGAAGTGCGCCAGTTGCCCTTTCGGCGTATCAGTTACAAAATTTATTGCACTTAATGGAATTTAAAAGTTTGTTTACTAAAGCGAGTTGGGCGCCATTGAGGCCGCCGTTTTGTAGCCGTGTCTTGTGTTTGCGTCTGTGTCTGTATCGGTGTGTGGGGGCGGTGGCGGGGGCGTGGCAAGGGGTGTGTGGGTGTGTAGCTAACGACAATGCCGCTTAAATGAATTTATGCTTAAGCGATAATCATGCAAATTAATAGCTTAGCAAGGACTCGGAAAAAGGGAGAAATAACATTTGACTTGAGGGCATGCATCGTCGTAGTGCCAGAAACCAGATCCAAAAAAGGGAACAGGCAACTAAATGCAAACTTTTTACTTAAATGACAGAAAAAACTTTGAAGCTTTTATGGAAGCAAACTCAATGTCTGCCGCTAAGTTTTGAAAAAAAAATGGTCAAAATTAAATGGAGAAATTAGAAACAAAATAGCAAACTATTTATTTTAAAAGTTTTTCAAATTTAAATATAATGAAAATGCGAGGAAAAGTAGGAAATAAACTAAATAAAACTATGTATATAAAATAGAGTGAAAAAGGAAGAAAATTTAATTAAACAATATAGTAAATAACTTACAACATTAAAACAAGAATGGAGTGCTAGAGTCGAGACTCTTGAATACCTTAAAAAAAATCGTGGAGTGGATCCTATAAAAATCCGATTGAAACAGTTTTTAAAAAAAATATTGAAGATATAAATTTAAAATAAAGAAATATAATAAAATAAAAAATATATACATATTTAATATGCTTGCAAAATATCAGTATTATTGAATAGATTATATATTCGCTGAAAAGGGAAGGGCTCAGTAGGAGTAAAGTAAAAGACAATAGTCGCGGACCGCCGTGCGTCTGTTCGCTTTAGAGTTTTATTGGAGACTGACACTTTTGCTATACATATTCTTTATGCTTACATTCGTATGCAACAGTGACAGATAACTTGTAGATAACATAAGATTATTATCTGCTTATATTAACATGCGTGCATTGGTACTTATGTTTGTATTGATTTTCAACACCCTTCCTCAATGCAAACATGTTTTACAAAAATTTTCAAATCAAATTTAACAGCTTTGTAAAATGAACATGCTTCGCTTTAGGGAGATTTTTCGTTAAAATATCAGCTATCATTTCATTGGTTGATGTATACTGTAAAACAATTTGTTCTTCGTTTACAACCTGTCTTGCAAAATGATATCTAATATCAATATGCTTTGTTCTTTCATGGTGTACAGGATTCTTAGCTAATTGTTGAGCACTTAAATTATCGCCATGAAGAATAGTTGGAGTACTCGAGTCACCGCAGCCAATCTCCACTATAAGACGCCGTAGGTATATGGCCTCCTTACACGCAGTTGAAAGAGCCATATACTCCGCCTCCGTGCTGCTAAGTGCCACGCTGCGTTGCTTTTCAGATCGCCAGGATATGGGTCCTCCAGCCAAGTAGTATACATAGCCAGTATACGACTTGCGATCGATGCGGTCGCCACCCCAGTCTGCATCCACATAGCCGGTAAGGGGTTGTCCACACTCTTTGTAGTGCAACTTCAGGTCCACAGTTGACGCCAGGTATCGAAGCACATGTTTTACACCCACTAGGTGCTCTGCATGCGGATCTTGATTCCGTTGAGCTAACTTGGCAACGGAATGCAATATGTCTGGCCTTGTTGTAAGCGCCAGCCACATTAACTCGCCAATTGAAGACTGGTAGGATGCAATGTCAACCTTTTGACAATGCTCGCTGGTACATATCACTTGGAAACCAGCATCCAGTGGGGTCGCTGTAGGTCTACAGGTCTCGCATCCATGTTCACGCAATATGTCTTTGATGTATTGCGAATTGCTTAGCGAAATTTCGCCAAGCTCACCGTCGCGCTGCACTTCCATGCCAAGGAACAAATGCAGCTCTCCCTTGTCAACACATTCAAACGATGTTGTAATGGCTGACTTGATGTTGGCCAAGTCCTCTTTTGATCGGCATGCTATAATTATATCATCAACATAAACAAGGATTAATGATAAGTCACCTCTTCCGTTCCTTTTGTAAAGACACGGTTCATTTTCACATGCTACAAAATCTATGCCTTGTAGTACACAATCGAGCTTGGAGTTCCACTCGCGCCCCGACTGCTTCAATCCATATATTGCCTTTTTAAGCAATAAAGCCTTACTTGGATTATTGGGATCTGTGTATCCCTGTGGCTGCTTCATATAAACAGTTTCATGCAGGTCGCTATTCAAATAGGCGGTACACACATCTATCTGGTGAAGGTACAGCTTCAATTCCGCTGCTAACGCCAAAATAAACCGCACGGTTTCCAATCTGCAAACGGGTGAGAACGTCTCTACATAGTTCACGCCATACTTCTGGGAGCACCCTTTAGCAACGAGTCGTGCCTTGAAACGTTCGACTTTTCCATCAGAGTCACGTTTCAGGCTGTATACCCACTTGCAACCAACTGCTCGCTGATCTTTTGGTAAATCAGCCATCTGCCAGGTTTCGTTTGATTGTAGTGCCTGATATTCCTTTTGCATCGCCTCTTGCCAGAATACTGCATGTGTGCTACCAACGGCCTGATCATAGGATGTCGGAACCATTACGTCACTAGCAACCAATGCTCCAAGCACATTGTATTGCTTTCTTGGACGACCAGGTTTACCATTTCGAACAATTTTAGGCCGGCCTGGCCCAATCTTCACAGTATCCTCGTCAGAGTCTTCTTTTTCGACTGCACTCTCATATGCGTTGGAGCTGCTGTCGTCAGAACTGTGCTCACTGTCATCGTCGTCGATGCTTCTGTCACCATCCGTGTGAGTGACATGCTCTTGAACCTCGCATGCAGGAAAATCTACCGTAACGGTATCTTCATTGGTATGACCACCACAACGCTCATCAAATAGAATGTCTCGTTTTTCGACAATCGTCCTCGTCTCTGGGTCGTATAACCGATAGCCTTTGGCTGCTACCGAATACCCAACCATACGGTACTCATGCCCTTTGGGTTTGAATTTGCCTTTACGGGGACCCTTTGCAAGTGCAACTGCAATGGAACCAAAAACTTTTAGATGGCTAACACAGGGTTTCTTACCTGTCCACGCTTCCATTGGAGTCAGGTTGTTCAGTGCACTGGTAGGTGATCTGTTTCTTATGTATACTGCTGTGTTGACTGCTTCGGCCCACAAAGACTCGCCTAGGCCCGACTGCACCAATAAGCATCTGGACATCTCCGTTAATGTCCGGTTTGCTCTTTCCGCCACGCCGTTCTGCTGCGGAGTATAAGCCACGGTCAATTGCCTTGCAATACCATGGTGTTTCAGGAAACCGTTGAATGTTGTGTTGACAAACTCGCCTCCATTGTCGGTTCGAATACATTTGAGCTTTTTATCTGTTTGCCGTTCAACCAAGTTTTTAAATTCGACGAACTTACTGAACACTTCATCTTTCTTCCGCAAAAAATAAACAAATATACGCCTGGACTTGTCATCGATGAAGGTCAGAAAGTATTTGGATCCAGCAAGTGACTTCGTGTCGAATGGGCCGCATACATCAGCATGAACCAGTTCCAACAGCTCTTCGGCACGGTTAGTGCTTACCTTTGGGAATGGCTGTACATGTATTTTGCTTAGCATACACGTTTTGCAATTCAAGTTGTCTGGGAAAAAAACCTTTCCAATACCACGCACTAGCTCTTTGCTGATCACTTCCTTCAGACTGGTAAAATTTAAATGGCCATAACGCTTATGCCACAATGTACCATCTGATTCAGTTGCGGAATAACACCTATTTTGTTTGCCTTGAAACATATAAAGGTTCCCAACTTTATTCGCTTTCAGTATACACTCGCCGTTTTGTATAACTTTAGCAAAATGTGGCCCAAAATGTATAACATTGTTCTTTTGCACTGACCGGCTGACGGACATAAAGTTGCCATTCATTTTCGGTACATACAGTACATCTGACAACACCAAGGTACAAAGTTCTGTCTGTAACTTCACCTCTCCTCTGCCTTCGGCCTTCAGGAAACCAGCGTCAGCTAAACCGATCATTTCAGTGTGCGCAATAAATTTTGAAAATAACGTCTTATCGCAACACATATGGCTTGTTGCTCCGCTGTCCAGACACCACATGTTGTTCTCTATCTTTCCAACGTCCAACGCATTTAACAAGCTGCTCTGCTTTTCCATCTCTTTCTTTGTCGATTGCTTTTTCCCTTCACCGCGAATTTTCTCACGCTTGCACTGTGCCTTGTAGTGCCCTTTTTCGCCGCAGTTGTAGCAAACGACGATTTTTGAATTCCTTTTTGAATTCGCTTTGGAATGCGCGACGATCTGCTGCGTAGCTATAAATGCTCTTGCATTCTCGCTCTCTCCATCTGCATTGCCTCTGCGCTCTCCCTCTTCCATCAGCTTGATACATAACACATCAAATGACGGTAAATTGTCACGCGTCTCAATGGCGACGACAAAATTTTCGTATGGTTCGGGCAAGCTTGACAACAACACGATTGTTTTTAACTCATCATTTAATTCGATGCCAACTGTACACAAACCATCCAGAATTTCGTTAAATTCGTGTATGTAACTTGAAATGCTTTGGCCTTGAAACATGCGTTTGCCTAGCAATTTCTTGTACAGCGACACTTTCCGTACAGGTCCACTCGGCTGATGAACGTCCTTTAACTTTTTCCATGCCTCGTACGAAGTGTTGCAATTTTTAATGAAGCCCAATTGTGAAGCTTTTACACTTAGCGTTATAATTGCTAATGCCTTTTCATCTTTTGGCCTTGAACTCTCAGTATTACTAGGTTCAGCACCTGATGCCACACTCCACAATTCCGCGTGCACTAAGACAGATCGCATCTGTATGCTCCATGAGTCATAGTTATGCTCTTCCAATTTGTCTATTTGATATAGCGCACTCATTTTTTAAATGTTATATTTCTTGAGTCACCAAACGATTACTATTTCACAATACTTTGAACTTCTCCTATGAGCCTATATGCCCTGGGCCCATAACCTATTGAATAGATTATATATTCGCTGAAAAGGGAAGGGCTCAGTAGGAGTAAAGTAAAAGACAATAGTCGCGGACCGCCGTGCGTCTGTTCGCTTTAGAGTTTTATTGGAGACTGACACTTTTGCTATACATATTCTTTATGCTTACATTCGTATGCAACAGTGACAGATAACTTGTAGATAACATAAGATTATTATCTGCTTATATTAACATGCGTGCATTGGTACTTATGTTTGTATTGATTTTCAACAAGTATAAACTTTAAATAATATGAAAACGCGAGGAAAAGTATAAAAAAAACTAAATAAAACTATATATACAAAATAGAGTGAAAAAGGAAGAAAATTAAATTAAACAATATAGTAAGTATAATAACTTACAACATTAAAACAAGAATGGAGTGCTCGAGAGTCGAGATTCTTAAATACCCTAAAAAAATCCACTTCACTCGTATACAAATTTATAAAACAGTTTTTTAAAAAAATATTGAAGATATATAGTATATTTAAAATAAATGAATATAATGAAATAAAAAATGTATACATATTTAAAATACGTATAGAATTACCAGGAACTGCGTCTATCCTTGTAAAATAGACTTTCCTGTGTCTGCCACGCCTTCTTCTGTAAGCTACATACATTCGCTTTAAACTAGTATACCCTTTAAAGGGTATTAAGTATCAGTCTTAATATATATTTCATTATGGCAACAAAGAAAAGTTGTAATAGAAGTTATGATTTAAAAAAATTAGCATTATATTTAAATAATTCTTATTCTTCATGTTATTCAAATAAAATTATATAAATTATCAAAGCTTAAGGACATTTAGTTTTCTGCGAATAATACCCAATAGCATGCACATTTCTATGATACCCCAAGAATTTCTTTGAAGCGCATAAAAAAGTAGCTAATATGCAAAACTTTTGTCTGTGTGTCGGTTTTTTTTGTTAGCTGTAGTTGTATGTAGTTGTAGGTGCTGGAGTTTTGGACCTCGACTCGAGCAGGTCCAAGACATCTTCTGCTTCTTGGGGAAAGTTTGCACAGCAATTGAGCTAAAGAAATATTTAATAACTATTTCTTTGTTATTGCTGTAGCTGGTGCTAAAGTTCTTTGCATTTAGTTTTAATTCTTTAATGGAATTGTTGAGCAACACTCACACAAGGAATGGCGATGAAAAAGAGAGCGGACTGATTTATTGCTTGGCCAAAGTTGTTGGCCAAAGAAATGCTTAAAAACGGCCGCAGCTGACTTTAAGTTGAGCGCTGACTGACGCTTAAATATTTGCATGGCATGCAAAAAAAGAGAGAAAAAAATTGTTCAACTAATTAGCAAAAGTGTTGCCAGAAAATGGGAGCAAAAATAGAAGCTGTAGCCAATGCTGCGCCATTTCCGGTTTATCTTTTGTGCGAACGCAAAGCCAATTAGACAAAATGGCTGCTACTGCGACACATTTCCGCTGGTTGGCCGACCATGTGAAGTCCTCTCACAGTTGCTTGTTGTTGTTGTTGTTGCTGTAGTTGTTGGCACACTTTCGCATTTGCTAATCGCATTAATTATGCGTTGTCGTTGTCCTTGTTGTTGTTGTTGTTGCCATTTGCCTTTGCTTGCTGCTGGGCCTTCTTCTTAGTGCTGCAGGCAAAATCATTGCGCACTTTTCGCAAATGGCCAACAAATTGAACAAAAGCAAACTGCAGGCGCACGGCCTGATGGGTGTGGCCGGGTCCTGGGTCCTGGGATGAGGACAATACACAATGGCACGATGGCACAAAGACAAATACCAACTACAATATGTACTGATGATATACATTACAAGCATAATTGCCCGTCTTGGGAATTAAATTGCCGCAACTTAGTCAGTCGTTGTAGACGGCGCAGGCATTTAATTTAATTAATTATCAATTAGTTTTTGAAAATAATTATGCAAGATTTATTAAGTGGCCGCCCAAGTATAAGTACATGAGCAAATATAGATGTACTCGTAGATGTCGACATTGCGACTGTTTGTGTAATTGTAGATTTGACAAATGAGCTTGGAATTAATTAGCAAGCATATTATTTTTAAAGTGAGCAATTAATCACATCACGAATTGAGCATATTGAGAGCTAAGCTGGTTAGTCGGAGGCAGGCAAATAGTCTGGGGATTGCAGACACTACTTTGTGCGAATTTAAAAGCAATAAGTACATTAAATAATGGACATTAAATAGTGCTTGGTTCTAAAAAATCATCAGCAACTTGGGATTTTGCTTAAAAATTTAAAAAACAATATGTTTCATTTTTATAACAGCATTTTTAAAATATTGTTTATAAATTGAAAAAACATTTGAGGCATTTTTTTTAAGATTATTGAGATTATTAATCTGCCTGCAGACTACACTAAAAATTGGGGGGTAGAGTAGAGGAGAGAGATGGGAATAGCCGCATGGGAAATCTCTGCTAGATTAGCTTACAGACGATATCTGATTTAGGAGGCAGCATATGGGCTGTAGGAGTATTTTTACCCGTTTGTCTCAGCATCTTGTTAGAATGCAGTCTTCACATCACAGTTTTGGCAAAGAATTAAGGAAGCTTTTCTTCAAAATTAAATGCAGTTAGGTCTGCTTGAAAGATTCTTCTTATTGCTAAAGCATTTTACCTTGACAATGTTCAAAAAATATTACCCTTTCTTATAGGGATCCTTATTTATCAGAATATATATTGTTTCAACAGTAAAGGGAAGCTTTTTTAATTTTAAATTTCCAGGAAATTTATTAAATATATTTTAACCGTTCCACTCTTTCAAAATGATTTCTTCCTTAAAATCAAATAAAATATTTGCATCAATGAAGCATTTTGTAGCGCTTTTTGGTGACTTAAGCCTGCAGACAACATCAAAAAGTTTACCAATGGTTGGCAACTAAATTTTTGTTAACCTTTATTCTTAATTTTTTCAAATGCTGCAAATACTAGTATTTATGCTTCGTCACTATCTGCCTTATTTAAAGTTTTTCATTTGCGTACGCTGATTGGGTCGCGCAATTCGTCCATAGAAAATGTTGCTCATCATTTTCGCATTTCCACCAAATATTGAGTTCTGCCTTTTGGCTAAAACATATTTGTATGCTCAGTATTCGATTGCTGAATGTATTGCAGAGAGTTATCGCTAGTTTGTGTACAACAAAATAAATACTCGCATTGCCATTTCATAACTGTGTCCTTTCATCAAAATATTTGGCAAAAAGTTTTGCTATAAAATGCAAAACCTTTCAAATAAAAGGCAACATGTTTTGTAAACATTTTTCAAGGAATCAATCAACATTGAAATATATGGAAAATAACTGAAAAGCTACTGATATTGCTTGCTTAATTTTAGATTTGGTCATGACTTTATTTAAAAGTTGCACGCTTTTTTTTAGTCCGCTTAGCAGCTATTCGAAAAAAAAGAATTAATTCTATCCAAACAAAACTGATATTAGAAATGTTGTTCGCCACTAGCTTTTATAACTATACCCCATTCAGCCGACACGCCAAACTACTGAATATTTGTTTATGATTTTTATTGTTTATGTTATATACAAATTTTCTCAATGCCTAGGTTTCGCAATTTGAATATCCTTTATGGATTTTAAGGACGTGCATTTTCAGTACATCCGCCTAAAATGTTCGCTGAAAAGTATTTTGATTTTTTTTTTTTGCAACAAATGACTGAAACACTATTTCAAACACAAAAATTTATTTATTATTTATTAATTTATTTAAAATGTATTTATTTAGTTTTTTCAATGTTCAAAGGTAAAGGGAACCACGGAACAATGTGAGAAATAAACTTAAACAATAACATTTACAATCGATGCGTTTAGGTCTTATAAACATTCGTCAAATATAAATGGAAATATTTTGGACAGAACCTACCCCAACAATTTGTTGAAGTTTTCTTTATTGATCATATGCATAAGCTATTTTTTAAATGCATCGTGAATTATTTAATCAAAATTTTAATTTTTTGGCGGAAGCTGCCTACGCCCCTCCAGCGGGCTCAAAATTAGGGCCATAAACTAATGTTTGAAACCGCATAGCGGAGTTCTGCCAGGAAATTGTTGAATAGGTGCCTCAACTAACTATAAGCTAGAATTTTTTTATTTTTTTTATTTTAATTTTATTATTTTTGTTCATGTTAAGTTCTTTTATTTAATTTCATTTGTTACAAACAGCTTACTTAAAGGTGTTTATATGCTTCCTTATGGTCTTAATCATCAACTCGGCCTGTGCATTCGATGATTCACGCAGCAGTCCAATAACTTCCGAAATACCGCCGCCGGGACGTCCTCGATGAGCTTTGGTGACCATCGCATATAGAACGCCAGCGCAGGCACCACGTTTACCCTCCCAATTTTCGGGACTGGGATCAAGTCTTTGAAAAGTTTAGTTAATGGAGAACGTAGCTGAATGAAATATCTATAGTACAACTATATATACTTACTTCTCTAGCATATCAAACGCCTTGGCAGCCACCCAAAACTCCTCGCACTTGTAGCATTCATTGGCAATCAGTTGCAGGAGTAGAAAAGCCTCGGCATTGGTGTCTCTGGTAATAAACACATTCCAGGCTAGCTCAGGATGTCCGGAATGTATGTGACACTTGGCCAGGATCATGCAGTAGGTGTGCTGATTTTTAATGTCCATATCAGTGATCTGTACGAGCAAGTCCTCGGCCTCCTTGTAGTATCCTGTGGCGCACTTTGCCTGAGCAAAGTTGTAATTGAAAACGTCATCGTTGACGAAATAGCTGCGTATGGAGTTCATGTAGACCAGCACCTCCTCGAACTGCTCGTAGAGAAAGAAGGCGGAGGCCATGCTCTGGCGCCCTGGGATCGTATCGCATTCTGTGGCCGAGCTGCCCACCAAATGCAAATTCTGCTGGGCTGTCTTAATGTGCTCCTTCTGCTTGGAGAGGAGAGATGCACATGTGTGATGTGTCATTCATATTTTGAGGCACTCACCGATCCCAGCTGCTGTCCGAGGGCCGCATGCACCACACCCTTCAGTATATACTCATGTGGCACCGTGGGCTGCACCTCTTTCATCAGGGCGTGCGCCTCCTGTATGTCGCCCTGCTTTAGATAGTAGATGGCCAGATTTAGTCTGGCCTCGGGCACAATATTCAGCAGCGAAGGGAACACTCTCAAGGCGCCTTCGCCATTGCGAAACACCACCAGATTGTGGCGAATCAAGTCTGCTCCGAATGTGCCATTATCTGCTATGTTCTTGATCTCCTGTTCGGCAACGCGTCCGTTGAACAGGCGAAAGCGATTGCAGGCCTTCAGATTGATGGCAATGGTGCTGTCCCCATGCTGGCTCAAATACACATCCAGCACCTCCTGCGACATGTCGTAGTAGTCGAGCTTATAGAAGCACAGCGCCAGATACACATTAATGGCCAGAAAGTCCTTGTTGTCGACCAAGACGCGCTTGTACACATCGATGGCCTCCTGGTAGTGGGCACGCATATAGTGCATGGAGGCAAGGCTCAGTTGCTGTTCCACAGACGGCGAGTCCTGCAGGACTTCGTGAAACTGATGCCACTGCTCCTCGTTCGACAACTTGTGGGCCAAGTGGAAGAGCAAACGCTGCTTCAGCTCCATTGTATGCGGATTATTTTCCATCAATTGCTGCGCCTCCTCGTACAGTCCCAAATAGAACATGCAAACGGCAACATTCAGATCGAGATCTGGCAAGTTGTTGTCTGTTTGTGCGCTCGACTTAATCGTCCTGTACTGCTCCAAGGCCTGCTGATAGTCGCCCAAATGAAAGTTACAATAGGCGGTCCATTGATCGATGTGTCGCTGTTTACTTTCATTGTCCTCCTCATTGGCGTACTTAAAGGAAAGGATTCAATTACTATAAAACAAGGGACATGTGTGTTGAAAGCAGTAGGAACGATTTCTGATAATCAATCGAACGCGAAGTGCAAAATTTGTTTAAGAGAACCATGCCTGAAACTTTCTTTGTTATATATTAATTCATTCGATCTTTTCTTTGTCATTGAGAGCACAGTAGAATCTCGAAAAAGTTAACTTTTCAATTAACTTTTCTAATTGTATAAATTTGTCAACTGTTTCAAACTGTTTTTATAAATTAGATACAAACATGGGTTAATGATCAATACGATAGTGAAGACGACATACTTACCCTTGACTGGCTTGATTAAATCAAATAAATTCTGTTTTAAAAAGTTTCAAGATTTTTCTTTGTCGTTAAAAATTACAATTTTGTTTGCTCTTAATTATAAAAAAATATATAACAAATTTAAGTAACGAGGAGTCACTAATTGGGCAAAATATTCAACAAGCAAATAAGAGCTTCCCGAAAGCAATTAAAAGCATCAATACTTTGATGAAATAATAGATTATGTCAATATGTGTTGAGAGCTAATTCACATATGGAAATAAATTAAGCGTATTATTATTATTTTTTTTTTTTTTTTTTTTTACATATATACAATTTATTAAACTAGTTTTCTACTACCAATATGGCAGCTTAAGCTAGTTGAAAGTTAGGGAATACAAAAGTTGTCTATAGTAAGCATCTATAGGACGCACTTATATCTATGTACATATATACAATATTTACAATGTTTTACATTAGAAATGAAATTATATTTTATGATATATATTATATATTTTATACAAGGGATCTTGTGGGGAGATCCTTTGGATGGCACTTCTTCAATCTTCTCTTCTTAGGTTTGGACAGGAGCCGCCTCGCTAGTGCGTTGGGGTGACTGCCGAGTCGCTTCTCGTAATTGCTTGCGTGCATTTGAATGACATCGCCAACCTTGGGGACACATAAGTCTCTTTCGATGTCCCTAGTGCGCATATACCAGGGAGCGTTGCATATTTTTCTGAGTATTTTAGCTTGCGCAACTCTTATTTTATTTAGGTTCGATGCAGCGGCAATGCCATAAATTGGTAGCGCATACTTCCATATTGGACTTAATATGGACTTGTATACTGTCACCTTACTGTGCAGGGACAGCTTGTTGCATGGTGCAAGCAGCCATGCCATCTTTCCGGCTTTCGCCATGACCGATCGCTTGACCATTGTTGTATGCTTGCTGAAGTTGAGTCTTCTGTCCAGAATTACACCAAGATATTTGTGCGAATTTGTATGACTGAGCGTGGACCCCAACATTGTGATATCTCCGCATGACGACGGCCTTGTTGTAAATGTGACATTCGCACACTTGCTGGCGTTGATACCAATGTTCCAATTCAGAGCCCACTTCTCGAAACTACTTACATACTGCTGTAAGGCTTCCGAAGCTACATCGATATCTCTGCTTCTGGTAAGCACCGCAGTGTCGTCTGCGTAAGTAGCTATTAGTGCGTCATCCTCGTATACTCCAATGATCTCTTGCGGTGCAGGCATATCAGCAGTAAATAATGTATACAGGGTAGGACCGAGAACACTGCCTTGGGGCACTCCTGCACAAATTGAGCGCCTCGTGGATTTCACTCCATCAACAGCAACTCTGAAGCTTCTGTCCCTTAGAAAGCTTTCGATGAGTTGAAACAATTGAGGAGTTAGCATGCCTTTCAATTTGCAGAGGAGACCATCATGCCACACTCTATCAAAAGCTTGTTTAATATCCATAAACACAGCCACTGAGTACATCTTTTGCTCCATGGCTTCCAGGGCGAAGTTGACCACACGGTGGAGCTGTTCCGGTGTTCCGTGACTTCTTCGAAAACCAAATTGCCATTTTGGAATTCTGCGCGCCACGGCTTCGAGCTGGAGAATCCGGTCCAGAATCACGCGTTCCATCATCTTCCCGAGGGCAGGTAGCAGACTAATCGGCCTATATCCATCTACTTCAGTATGCTGTTTCTCTGGCTTTGGAATCATCGTAATTAGCGCCATTTTCCAGCAGTTTGGAAAGTGCCTCAGCCTGAGTATGTTATTCATGAGCAAGACAATATACAGCAGAGCCCTTGTGGGGAGCAGTTTCAGCGTCCTGTTGTCTAAAAGGTCTTCTCCAGGCGCTTTTTTTACCTTTAGATTTTTTATCTGCTGTACCACTTCTTGAAGTGTAACTGGGCTTGCAGGCAAGGCCATTTGGAATGGCATCTCCAGCCTAAGCTCGACTACCCTTCGCCTATCTGCTGATGTAAAGTCAAAAGGCTTAAATCTTTCCTCTAGGCTGTTTGCAAAGATTTCAGCTTTCTGCTGACTGGAATAGCTCCATCCACCTGAAGGATCCTTAATTGGAGTCTTAGGGATGACCAGCCTCTTGAATCGCCTCGTAAGCTTCCAGAGCGAGTAATTAAATGATGCATCTGGACCAGCACTTTCCAATATGTCATCAATTCTGCCTTGTCTGATTTTAGCAAGCTCTTTTTGCAGTCGATTGGACAGTCTTTTGTAGATTTGATGAATGCGAGTATCTCCAGTTCTTGCATATTCTTTCCTGACTCTTCTTTTCAGGCTTAAGAGCGCAGCAGCCGTTGGTGGTAGACTAGCTTGACTATGTTGGGTTGGCAAGCGTAAAGTTTTCGGTGCAGCAGAAGACGCAGCCAGTGAAATGTTCTTCATGAGGATTGATATCGCGTCTTCGATATCCTCTGGGCTGTTAATTTCGACGTTCAGGTTAATTCTTCTTTCGAGATCGGCTTTAAAAACATCAATACGGGAGCCAGGTGGTAGAATATATTCCCTCTTGGGATTATATTGCGGTGCATGATGTAGCGTCGCTACTACTGGAAGGTGATCCGATGCGAGCTCATATTTTGTTTCAACGGTGAGTCTGTTTAGGGCAATCCTGTTGACAATAAAGAAGTCTAGTGCAGAGGGGTTAAGCCGTGTGTTGTAAGAGTAGAAAGTTGGCTCTCCAGTAGCAAGAACTTGGCAAGTAGTACTAGCTATGGCCTCTTGCAAACACCTTCCTCGCCTGCAAGATCTGGAATTACCCCACCATTGGTGTTTTGCATTAAAATCACCGCCTACAATAACTTATCTCCTAAGGTTGCAAGCAATAGATCAAAGTCGGCCCTGCACCAAGCTTCATTGGGAGGAAGATATAGGGAGGAGACTTTGATGCTTCCACCATTCGTCGGTATAGTTACGCTGGCCGCTTGGATGCTTGTTTTTAGAATTGGCTCATTCTGTGAATGAGCGATACTTGATCTAATGATGACTGCAGAACCACTTTTAGCGGTGCCACTGGGATGATTAGCGTAGTACTGGTCGTATCCTGGCAAATATGCGTTCAAGCCAGGACGCATATGCGTTTCGGTTATTAACATGATATCGATCGAGTTTGAACTTAGGAAAAGCCTGAGTTCATCATTGTTTTTGACCAGGCCCCGTGCGTTCCATAATCCGATTTTTAACAGCGGATTTAACATTTGGATATTAGTTTTTGTACCAAGTCACGGAAGGCTCTATTGGAATCCATATTTTCCTGAATGAGCTTATACATTTGATCCATTCTTGCGTTTAGATCAAAAATCGCCTTTTCCAGCATACTAAATTTATTGTTTAGATGCCAATCTTCAGCGGAAATGTGTGCCCGGGGCGAGTTTTGGTTTGTTGGCGCGATGGTACGCTTTCCTTCAATTGGCCTTGCTGCATCAGCGTAAGAGAAGCCACTCTTAACAGCAGAGCTTGAGATGAACTGTACTTTATTGCCTTGGTTGTTTGGGTAACTCCTATTGCTACCGATGACTAGACCATCTCTCGGCAACCTCACAGCTGGCTTAAGTTTTTTGGCTAGATCAATTCTTACCTTGCAGCCTCTGAAGCTCGACATGTGGTCTTCGCCGCAATTAGCGCATATAAATTCCCCATTATCATTCAGGTTACATGATTTTGAGCCAGTATCATGGTCCCCCGAGCATTTACCGCAAACCGGCTTTTTAAGGCAATAGTTCCTCGTGTGCCCGAAATCTTGGCATCTGAAGCATTGTACCAGCTCTTTACTCTGTTTGGCCTTTGATATTGTAACCCTGTGTCTACCAATTTGAGTTATTTTTAGTGCCTCAGCAACGTTGGGTGCGTTCTGGAGGTTAACGTAAAACATATTTTGTCTTGTTTTGACATTATTTATGTCCTCACCATCCTCCTCATTAATTTGAATGTTACGCCAGTCCGGTTTTCTGGGGCAATATATATTCAAAACTGTAAAGCCCTTGTCGGTAAAGGTGCGCTCTATTAATTGCCTGGGTACATTGGGATGAATATCTCTGAGCACCAATCTGCAGGGTTTGTTCTCCTTCAACTGGTGGTGCCAGAATTGACAATTTTGATTGGACAATAATTTGATTATTGCACGAAACGCATTCGAATTCTTCGTATAAATACGCGAGATCCCAGATTTCGATGTGCGTATGTCGTAATCGTCAGGGGAGACAGCAGAATTGAGCGCCACCTCCAGCTTATCCAATTTGTTAACTTGTGGCACACATATAGCAGGAGGCTTAGGAATACTACTTCCCTGCTGGAAACGGCTGGCTTCATTTTGCTGGCTCGATGGATCTTCGGAATCTGGCTCTTCCATTTCCATAATGGAATCAGCTTCTTCCGAAAGGGCTGCAAATCTATTATTTTGAAGCGCTGCCGGAGAGGAGGACGCAGTTCGTTGTCCCTGGGTTGTATTGACAGGAGTTGGCTTATTTTTTTGAGCCGATTTTAGTGACTCGACGGCTCCTTTCCGCTTCCTATTAATACCGGGTACTGACATTTGAAACGAGCAAAATTTGTCCAGAGTTGGATTTGCAACTAAGTTTGTGATTGAAGCCGGTGTACTCACAACGGCGGGTGTGGAGCACAAACTGCCATTTGATGTCGCTACTGTAGTATACATTGATTGAGAGTTCACCACAGAAAATGTTAGGGTACTTGTAGTCGATGTACAAGTGGTTGAGGCAATCCAGTTACTGGTTGAGCTTGACGGCTTTAAGTATGGTTTTCCCATTGACATATGCAAGTCCTTGGTTATTTTTGCTCTCAGCTCCGAAGGTGATTTACCAGAAATTTTTCTCATCTCCACGTACTTCGGCAGCTTATTGACTACTTCCTCAGCTGCTCCGAGAGCGGCCGAGTCTTCATCAGCATTCATTTACGTGAGATAAGATGACTTGCAAAAACAAGCAAAGAAGAAAAATTCTGGGCTGTCTCTGCTTCGATGACGTGTATACGTCAGCAGAGCAGCCCCATACAGCAGATTAATTGTTGATTGGAATCCAAGAAAATAAGGATACTAAACGATTGCCAAAAAGCCAAGGTGAAACTAGGTTTCCGGGTGATTTTTTTTTTTTTTTTTTTTTTTTTTTTAACGCACTATACGCGAAATAATTGAAAAAGAGGAATTTACTACAATTTTTCACGGAGCGCACAATAAAAAGTCGACTAGTCACTTTGACAGCTACGATTATTATTATTAAAACAATATTTTTATTTAATTTCGACAACCGCTTAGAAAAGTTAATAGTTCAAAAAAGTTAACTATCCTGAGGACATTTCGGTTAACTTTTTCGAGATTCTTCTGTTTTATAATGTTTTAAGATTTTTCTTTGTTGTAAAAAATAACAATTTTATTTACTCTTAATTTTCAAAAAAATAAAAGAAATAAAAAAAAAAATGAAATATGTAATTATGTCACTATTTCACAAATGAAAATAAATTAAGCGTATTTTCTCCGAAAAATCGATATTTTCAAATTTGACAACCGCTCAAAAAAGTTATTGGTTAAAAAAATTGATTAAATCATTTGCACATTACAGTTCACTTTTTCGAGATTCTACTGTACCTAGTTTTATAAAACGCGCCATTGATTCCCAAAGGCAATTTTTTTTCTTTACTTAATGAACTTATTTGCGGAACTATTTGGTCTTTTTTTTGCCACTATTAATTCTCCTTAAAGGGGCTCTAAATAGTTTTGAATTGATTGCTAAGTAGTCTTGGCTTGCATCTACACTTTTAAAATTAAGAGAAGTAAAATGTTAAACTCGCACCCGACTCATTCATACTCTTTAATAAGTGGTGGTAACTACTTAACTTGTAATGAAATAAATAAAACAAGAGTTAAGAATCATGAAAAGAATAACTTGCTGCTTACAAATTAAGAAAAATGAAAAGAATAACTTGCTGCTTAAAAGTTAAGTTAAATGAAAAGATTGAGATTAAATCACTATCACAATCACTCATATAGA
This sequence comes from Scaptodrosophila lebanonensis, assembly GCF_003285725.1. Classification (NCBI taxonomy): domain Eukaryota; kingdom Metazoa; phylum Arthropoda; class Insecta; order Diptera; family Drosophilidae; genus Scaptodrosophila; species Scaptodrosophila lebanonensis. The sequence goes on along the minus strand of NW_022060548.1, from coordinate 11,352,069 downwards.
GGCTCGTAAGTAACAGTTACCTCCAGGAAGGCTCTGGCGCCCGTATAGTCCCGCTTGATGATGAAATCCTCGAGCGAGGCAGGTGCTGGCGCCTTCCGCTGCATTTGTCCGCCGCTGGGCGCATGCCTTGAGCTCGCCGAATCCGTTTTACCACGCGAAAGTATCTATAAAAGTGTTTATTAAATTATTTGATATTTTCCGCTGCATTTTCTTACCATTTTCCAATGCTATCTTATTCGCTTATGTTGAGTTCGTTTGCTTTTCGTGCTTCCTTGCTTCCTTGCTGGCTGGTTGGTTTTGTTGTGGCTTGAAGGCGCTTGGTTACGGTTGCTTGGCAACTTGGCAACGCGGCGTCGATAAAGCAGTTCGAATGCTTCACTGCACTGCCAACGAAGCACGGCAGAGCCAACTGTTGCTTTACATCTTGGTGGCCCAGAAGTAACCCCGACTACGAGACGCACTATGGAATCCCGACTTTTCATTTCTGATATGCGCTATTCTGTTATTCTGTTGTTATTTTCCTTTCGCTCTGTAGCTGATGCAGCAGATATTTGTTTTTCATTTTTTTATGTTTTTTTTGTTTTTATACCCTGTACCCAAAGGGTATATTAGTTTTGTGCGAGTGTACATGGAACACACAGAAGGAGGCGTGGCAGACCCCACAAAGTGTATATATTCTTGATCAGCATGACAAGCGGACTCGATATAGCCATGTACGTCTGTCTGTCCGTCTGTCTGTTCGTATGTCTGTCCGTCTGTCTGTTCGCATGTCTGTCTGTATGAACGCAAGGATCTCCGAAAGTATAAGAGCTAGAATAACCAAACTTGGTACCCAGATTTTCCTGAGCTCAAGAAAGGACGAGTTTGTTAATTTTTTCTGATGCACCCCCCGACTCCCCCCCCTATTCGCGATTTTCTATAACTCCCGCAATTCTTAGAATTTTGAACTATTGAAATTTGGTAGACACATCCAGTTAGTTATTATATATCCGTATACTTATATATTTATTATTATTTATATATTTATTATGATACGTTGATTAGAAAGAAACTTATAGCCATATAACCAGGCCCAAGCTCTGTCCGCAGCTGTATTTGTTGCATTTACACAAACACGCATAGACACGATTCTGATGTAAATGTATGTATGGAATATTTTATATTTAATTAAATTAAATAAATTCAATTATTTTAATAAATTTTTATACCCTGTACCCGTAGGGTAAAAATGGTATATTAGGTTTGTGCAAAGTATGTAACACGCAGAAGGAAGTATCTCCTGTACATGAACATGTCTTTAATTTAATTAAATAATTTAATTAATATAATTTTTTTTAATTATTTAATTTTTTAATTTATTATTTATTTTTTTCATTTTTTCTTTTTTGGTGGGAGGTACAGGGTATTTAAGTCAACTCCTGCTCGACTTTAGCATTCCTTTCCTGTTTTTTGTTTTTTT